>NC_134713.1:50171663-50796663 GCF_049634645.1 Pelodiscus sinensis | reverse complement strand
TTCAAAGACATTTTAAATCTGCACTTGAAAGGGAATCCTCTGAACTGTCATTCATGCTAAAATTCGACACTTTACGCGTGGGTCTCAAAAAATACTCTAGTTATCTTACCCATTACAAAGATAGCTTCCCCAATTATCACCTCTAATATCATTAGCCCACAGACATTTACCTTCCCGCCCCCCCCCCCCCCCCGCATCCTCCTTCTGTTCTGAAATTTGATTTGTCCTTTTCATATGTGTTCATTTTTTTTAAATTGTATCCTTTGGTATATATGGTTGTGACTATTTTCTTCCACTATTTGATCTGAGGAAGTGGGTCTGGCCCACGAAAGCTCATCATCTAATAAACCATCTTGTTAGTCTTTAAAGTGCTACATAGTCCTGTATTTTGTTTTGGCTAAGTGAGGACTCAGTAGGCTAACCATATGTCCCTATGCTGAATATGGGACAGCTCGGAAAATTACTCATATTCAAGAGAGTTCAACAGCAATCAATGGTACAAACATTCAAATTAACATCAAGTTGATTGAGCTGACCCCCTTTAAAAAAAGGAATACTGCATAGTTGGATTCTTTCCATTTATCTTCTTATCTTTAGGGTTTTAGGGTTTAAAGGGGGAGACCTCTCTCACTCTCACACTCTCTGTCACACACCACCTCGTACATCTCTCACACATGGGTTGGTGACTGACTGACCAAGTCTTCTTGCCCGACACTCTTTATCCTCCATGGCTAGTTGGGCCCTTGAGACCTGCCTTTCCTGGTTCTTGGTACAGAATCCTCCTGGGGTAACATATTGGAGGGCATGCAGGGTCACATGCTCCCCTCCCCATATTTCTGCCAGGGTTCACACCAGACCATGGCCAGCAGCAGCCTTTTGTCATTGTGTGGGGCGGGGGGGGGAGGGAGGACTGGACAGGAGCTGCTTCTAGAACTGGCACAGCTCAACTCTTTCCTCCCCCACATTGCTCCTGTGTGGCTAGAAGCAGCTTGTCCTTTCCCACTTTAAAAGGCAGCTAAAATTTACAGGCTGCTCTTGGTCATCAACATAACTCAATTGCCTCCTATTCCCTGGCTACATCATGGGCAGAAAGGGGTTAAGCTCTAAGAATGAATTGTGCCCAGGGCCCAGGGAACCTGACTGCAGGGGCTTCAAGAAATCCCACCAGAGAGGTGACTCAGCAGGAGGGTGTTTAGGGAGAGATGCCCCACATTTCCTAGGAGCAGGACCCAGGAGTGGCGGGGATGGGTGGGTAAAGAGGGTGCTAAGGGGCCCTGCCCCAGGGGCTGCTTTGGAGTCTGCAAGCTTGGAGTGTTAATAGGCTGAAAATTGCTTCCACACTCCCTTTGCTACTCTACAACTTAGCTGAGGGGCAGACAGTCTTCCCTGGGACAGTGGTGTGTGGGCTCATGAAGGATTCTAATGTTCCTGGCCAGCACAGCAGGCTAGAGGGCCTCATGCTTTTCCCCGGGTGCCAACCCAGTCAGAGGCAGTGTGGGGAGGAAGGAGATTGCTGGTCAGGCTGTTGGTGATCTCAGTGCTCCAATGAAAGGATGGTTCTCCACGCAACGCTGGGAGTGGGACATGCCCAGCCAGGGAAAATATGAAGGAGCAGCATGGAAGGGAGGAGGGATTGAACGAGCATTCCACAAGGAGTAACAGTTAATCCGAACTAAGGACTTAGTTCTGATTAACTTTAAACTGCCGCGTGTAGCCGCGGGCAGTTCCTTTGGACTAAGGGGGATTTAAAAACAGCGGCCGGATGGGAACATGCAAATAAAGCCCTGGATATTTAAATCCCTGACTTCATTTGCAACCCCAGTTCCCTGATTTGCCTACCTAGCTCGAATTAACGAGCTAGTGTAGACGTACCCATAGAGATTTCATGGTGGTGTAATGTGAAATATAGGAGGTGGGGTGGGGGTAAGAATTAATTTAGTTTAGCCACATTACTCAGGAGAGGCAGAGCTCTGATAGGTGGTAACCTAAAGTGAATGCGTATAAATTCTTTGTATCACATCAAGCCCACAGGTATTGTGTAAATGTCATAAATTACAGGAAAAATAATTAGAAAAGTCATTGGCCTACATCCTACAACATAGTAAGTGTTCTGTCCCCAATTCAACAAAGCATTTGTTGAAGATGATGAGACTTTTTTGGATTGGGGCCAGAGTTATCAGCTTGTGAGGAGGAGAGCTGAGAAGAATGGGTAATATGTGAGCGAGTACATTTCAGTCCAGTTACAACAATATGAAGATGTGCATGTAAACTGAATGGGGGGGAAAAATAGCTTTGCTAACTGCAAAATCATCTCCATTGGAGCCGTTATTATTTTATGTGGGCAAAACTTTAAAAAACTCTTTTATGTATAGCATTATGCCATGTGTTCCTTCATAGTACCCAAGAGGGGAATTATACATAATGTTGTTTAGAAAATTATTGTGCTGAAAATCAATTTTCTGAGAACCTAACAACAATATGCATGTTCACAGACCCCAGGGCCTACACCACAGCTGTGGAAACATAATTCAGTGTATATAATATTGAATGAGGCCCTAGAAATTTCAATAAATTATTAGGAAAACAAAGTCTTGCACTTGATAGTACAAAAGTATTGCATACAATATTGCAAATTATGTGTTTACTAAATGAAAATGAGATATTTTCTCTCTACTTGTGCATGAAATGGTAATAATTCTTATTTGGGGAAAAATATCTGTTGTGTCTCTTTATTAAAAAAACATACTCCCAAGTCATCATAAAGTGGATTGAACAACACACATGCAATAACATACATCATGTGCTTATTTGCTTTGTTCAAAAGGGTATTTAAAGAACAAATACATATTAGGCCCAATTCTTTTCTCTCTCAGAGGATTTATAGGATTTATCAATGTTAATGAAGTTATCCTCAGTGTAAATCAGAGTAAAATCAGTCTTTAACTTTCACAATTTGCCTTAATTTTCTAACAGGAGTTTGTGAAAGGCAACACTGGATAATGAAATACTCAATTTATGACCAACTGTAGAAGTGGGAAATAGCTTCCTACTGGGAACTGGAACAACTGCAGTTCATTTCACAAATACTACTGGCACATAGTGATAAAATTCAGCCACTACAAGATGGGTCCTTCTTCACACTATCTGTCAGATTAACAGACGGATGTGGAAACATACCTTCTAATTCAGGTGTCCAAATCTAAAATGGGGAGCCTTATAACTCCCACTTAGTTGCCTAATCCTTTTAGGTGTCTAAATCCCTGCTGGTGCACGAGTGCAAAATTGCCTCAATTTGGTCACCAGCATCTAGTTCACACCCAAACCTTGTAGTGATTCCCAAACTCGGTATCCCAGGCCTGCCTAGCCTGTGGGATCCAATCCAGTACATATTCCCTGAGCACATTTAGGGTTCATCTACACTTCAGGGCTTAACTCGAAATAAGCTACACAAATTGAACTACATCAATTGTGTATCTTATTTCAAAATAGGGAGCATTTATACAGCACTTATTTAGAAACAGAGCACTCTTCCTCTGACATTCCTTATTCCTCATACAATGAGGGTTACAGGAGTCAGAGTAAGAAGTCCTCCAGCTTGACAGTATTTTTATACTATTTTGAAATAACTGCCTGCTGTGTAGATGCGGACTAAATTATTTCAGAATAGTGGTAGTTATTTTGAAATAGTGTTGCAGTGTAGACATACCCGTAGTCTATGTCTACACAGCATCCTTATTCCGAAATAACATACTGTGTGTGTCTCCACTGCAAGCCTTTATTTTGAAATAATATCAAGCTGGAGGACTTCTTACTCCAACTCCTGTAACCCTCATTTCATAAAGAATAAGGGAAGTCAAAGGGAGAGTGTCCTTCCTTCAACTTCCTACTGTGTAGACAGTGCCACAAGACGAATTAAGTTATTTTGACTTCAGCAATGCAATTGACATAGCTGAAGCTGTATAGCTTAATTTGACTTTTTCCCAGCTGTATAGACATACCCTTACTCTTACTCAAGACAGCAGTAGGAAGCGATCGTTGTTGTGCCCTATTTATTCCCAAAGCCCACCACTTAGAGAACTCATTCAGGATGTTCAAACACTCAATCCTAGGTGAATGCCCTAATCATGGGATGTAGAGTCTTTCTAACTCTCTCTGGTCCAATGAATATTTAATTATTTATACAAAGAGGAAAAGCTGTACAGGAAAGTCTCAGAGAGACCCACCCCAGAATACTCTATAGCTCAGTGATTGGGACATTCACATGGTTGACCTTTATTCAACTGCTGACAGCACATCAGGCAGAGTAGGGATTTTAACTTCATGTTTAGCATCTTGGGTGAATGATTTACCTAGTGGCTGTGTCTAGACTGGCAAGTTTTTCCACAAAAGCAGATGATTTTGTGGAAAAACTTGCCAGCTGTCTACACTGGCCGCTTGAATTTCCGCAAAAGCACTGACGATCTCATGTAAGATTGTCAGTGCTTTTCTGGAAATACTATGCTGCTCCCGTTCGGGCAAAAGTCTTTTCCTGAAAGACTTTTGTGCAAAAGGGCCAGTGTAGACAGCACAGTAGTGTTTTCCGCAAAAAAGCCCCAATTGCGAAAATGGCGAAATGGGGCTTTTTTGTGGAAAAGCGCATCTAGATTGGCCACGGACACTTTTCCACAAAAGTGCTTTTGTGGAAAAGCATCCTGCCAATTTAGACGTGCTTTTCCAAAAATGCTTTTAACAGAAAAGTTTTCCGTTAAAAGCATTTTCGGAAAATCATGCCAGTGTAGACGTAGCCAGTGAGTAAAAGGGAAGGACCTCTTTCTCCTTGAATCTTCACCCCCCAAGAAATAATTGGCATCACTTATGCATCTAACTCTAAAAGAAATTTCATGGCTGTGAATCCTACCCTTTGAGGGCTTAGTCTCCCCATTTCCTATCGGTGTGTTTAGGTCACTCTCCACTCAGCATGCTGACTTCTGTGATTCCCATTCGTAGGCACCTAATCCACCCAATGCCTTGTACAGGGAACCTGGATGCATAACTTGATTTGATTTGGTGGCAGGACACCTAAAAATTAAGTGCTGCAATGCTGAGTCAAAGTGCCCTTTGTGGCTCTAACCGCAAGAGTCTATAGATGAAAGGTTCTGTTCCCCATTACCAGTCTAACCAACTTGCCAATTTCCTTCTAACACCTAGCTGCATTGTATATGACAAAAAAGGTGTTTTATAAATTATGATTTTAGCATTAAGCCTGTTAGTAAAGAATGCAAATGTTGCATCTATCTGTCATTGCATAAAACTTTAAAAATGTATCCCCAATATAAAATATTTTTTCTTTTTTTTCAAAAGCTCAAAGTAATTATCTTATGGCAATCCAGAGATTTACAGACCTTTCAAAGCCAGTTTTAAGGAGTGCCACTTTTACTACTAAAGTAAAATAGATTTAACACAATTAAGTATTTATTTTCCTCTCATCCTATCTCTTGTCATAGCTGGGACTGAATTCTGTAGAGCCAGTGGCAAAGCTTTTTAAATTGCTAGCATGCACCAGTCAAAGTCACTTGATTTTTTAGGTTGCTCAGAGCCCAAATTCCATGGCTACCAGCACACAAGGAATCTTGATTTGGCTTAGCTATGGGCTCCTTACTTTGTTTTACTTTCTTTCACTACTTAGTTGTTAATATATTTCTGGCAGCAGTGTTGGCCATTTATTTAGTGCAACATATGCTTATCCACTGCCATTTCTAATTTTTGTACATTGTGTCTAGTTATCACACTTACAGGAGTTATTCACTTTACTGCAAGAGTAGTGCCATTGTAGCCAGTTAGAACATCCAGCATGAAATAATGTGATTAGATTTTTTTTGCTAAATAAAGTAACACCCTCTTCCCATCACCACCAAGTATTCAGAAGATTGTAACTTTTTCTTTATTAAATATTGGTTAAATGCAAAGAGTACAGCTTGTTTGGAGGATGAATATATTAGTAGGGGAACGGAATCCTCCACAACTTCCTGGAGGTAATAACCAGGTCCTCATAAATTAGCACCATTGAAATCAATACAAATCATTCTTGTTTTTTGTTCTAAATTAATGTATGTTTCAGTTCATATTTCTGGAAAGAGTCTAGTGAATACAGTTATTTAGTGTAAAACATCTGAGTTTTTCGAATTCAGTGTTGTATCTGAATGAACATTACATTAGGATGATTTAGAGCTCTAGTGCCTTTGTTGTCTTTGTTTGAGATCTTGAGATCAAATTATGAATGTTGTTGCTTTAGGCAATGAAAACTAACACACTCCATTACCTTATTAGCCGATGGATATAAATTGTATATGTATCAGCATTCTAATTTCTGTATAAATATTGAGGAAGTGCAACAATGTACGTAAGATTTGAATACCCTCATTCAGAGGGGCTTGTATAAACATGAGGTTTTTATAAACAAGTGGCAAGTTCTGGTTCGCACACACAAACATAACTCACTATCATATTTACAGAATATGTATCACAATATGGACATCTTGAAAGCTGTTTCCATTTTATGGAACACACTGAGGGGCACAGGTAGATAGTTGTATCTTCTCATCCACAGTTTTAAAGGCTTTAATTTATAAATAAAGACACCTAGAGTATGAAGCCACAGAGACCTGGAAGCTCACATAACCACTCTTTTATGGAAGGCTGAGTAGTTCAGAGGAGAGGTCAGCTTGCTGTGGAAGCCAAGAATCAGTTGTAAGTACTTGAGTCCATGGCAAAGATGTCATGCAGAAGAGTTGTACTCCTTTCAAGAATCACAATGTGCTATTCACTTCATATTTAGGACTCAATCACTCATCAAAGAAGTCTAGCAGTTTAGGATTTTTGCCATTAATCCCGAAGGGGGAAGAAAAGAGTCATTGAAACATATCCATCTAGAGTACCAAATAAATGTCCCAAATAGCTTTGAATATGCAGATGGATGGATTTAGTAGTCCAGACTTGTTCTCTATAAATTAAAATTAAGAAGGTAGGAGTGCTGACAGGGCATAGCCATTGATAGCTCTTTATAAAATAAAGGTTTGAATGATTCATTGCCATCTTGATGCTCTTCCATAGCTGGCAGCCTTTCCTTAAGGTCTTCCAGAGACAGGCTAAATACAAGAGTCATTTAGCTCTAAAACTCAGTGTGTGTGATAATAAAGAGAATGTACTACCATAAACATCTCTTCCTGGCTTCTTTCCTGATTTCAGGAATTAGTATGCCAACCAGAAAAATGCTGATGAAATTGTGAGGCAGTATTTAATTATTTATTTATTGCAGTACCATACATGTGAGTGGTTCCTTAAAAGTACATCTCTAAATAGCAATGTCCCGTCATTTGAGGCAGACCTTTAATTAAATTAAGCAATGGAGTGGCCAGGGGACTGGTGCATTATGTAGAGATTTCTACCCAAAAAAGTAGTGGCTAGCCACTGCAGGTGCAGAATACATTAGAACTTAATTGGCAAGCTATTTTCTTCTGGACTGAAGCCAAGAAGAGATGTTTTCTTATTATATTTTTTCCAGATGATAATTGACAAAAAAAATCTGCATATTCTTCTCCTATCACCTTTGGTCACAATTTTACTCCAACTCTGGACAAGGGAGAGAAACACTTCTTGGTTTCTTCTTCACTAATGACTATTATGACACAACATTCAATGACTGATTGTGAAACAGGAAAGATACCAATAGTAGCTACTGAACATAAGACTGAATAAAATCCATGAAACATGGAATTATTTGACTTAATGGGATGGGAATAAAAGAATATTAGTTTCTATTCTTAATGGGATGGGAATAAAAGAATATTAGGTTGTATGAGCTCTTCCTTTCTCTTTAGGTACATCTGCAGCTCTCAGGCTACTTCTACAGTACAATCCGATTCGATGCTCTGATCCACCAATGGTAGTGAAGACCTGATAAATTGACTGCCGATCATTCTCCTATTGACCCTGTTACTCTACCTCAGATGAGAAGAGTAAGGTTAGTCAACAGGAGAGTTTCTCCTGAAGACCCCCCCTACCCCTGCAGTGTAGGCCCCATGGTAATTTAATTTCAGGTATGTCTAATCCAGCTAGGTTATTCATATAGCTAGACTTGCTTATCTTAAGTCAGCTTTCTGCTGTAGTGTAGATGAAACCTCAGAATGGAAGTATTTGAGCTCTGCAAAGGTATACACTTCTTCTGTTCAAAAAAGTTCCTTCATATAACCCTGTGAAAATGAGGCCAGGCACAATCAATTTATCAGGTGATTATGTCCTTGCTAGAGCACTTATAACTAAACTAATGAGCATCAGCTATAAGTACAAGTACACGAAGCCTGAATATTTTTATACAATTACCCATCACCTTTTAATAGCGGCGGGCAACCTGTGGACCACAGGCTATGGGAGATATTTTGTTTACCATTGCTCACAGAAGGATTACCAGTTTCCACCCATGTTTTTTTTTTCCCTACTGGTATTACTAAAGTGACATGCACATAAAGCAAGGGCATATGAAGTGATGTATATGCTGATTGCATATAACATTGACTGTGAGAACCATTCACTCCCTCTACAGCCAATCAAAGTGCTGCTATCATTCAATCTGCAAAATCCACAAATTCTAGGTACACAAGCGCTGTTAAAAAAAACTACTCTATCCCAGGAGACCACCTTGGTTACAATTGTCTTGCAGCCCACTGAGATGAAGAAGGACTACTGAGAAGGGCTACTGATGTGGCCTGTTCAGTAGCCTAGGTTTCCCATCAATGGCTTACATACTTACAAAGGGAACTTCCTTCATCCACTCTCACCCCTCAGATAATGTTCAGATTAAACAATATTTACTATAATTAAATTGATTAACAGGTCACTAACATAATATACACTATCATGCATTAACAAAAGATAATTTTATTTTTTTAAATAATAGTTGTAAAAAGTTGACAGTATACTATAAAGTCCTGTATACATTAACATGGTCCTTGCTGACTGATCTCACCTCAAGATGTCCCGCAGTCATGTCCCTGAAGTAATATTATTATGTTACATGACTTAATAGTTTCTTACCTTAAAGTGGGCAAAATAAGTTCTAAATTTTTGTACAGCACTGCTCCAAGCACAAATACAGTGGATTCATCTAGTTCTAAAAAAGAAAAGAAAAAAGAAAAAAGAAAAGTTAACGATACTGTTTTCCCCATACCTTAGTCAGCACATGCCTTTATTGTAGGGCTATTCAACATGTGCAGCCTGTTTGTTTGCAGCCCACAGTGCGGTTTGGGATTATGCAGGGTTCAACACATGGCCCGCAGGTGGGATCCTTTGAACATGGCCTATACTGGGAACATGCTTCACAATAGCGAAGCATCTCCCAGGAAGGGTGAGCACTGAAAGACGCAAGGGTACAGGGTGTTGGCATTTCTAGCTCCCAGGGAGGAGGTGGTGGGAGCACTGGGGCATTGTGGAAAGTGCTTTGTATCATGCCCATCAGTATGAAAGAAGCTATTTGCATATATTTGCATATATATGTGCAACCACACTTAAGTTGCAGCCCTCGGCATGTGCTGTGAGTATCATTGTGGTCCCCAAGGCTTCCAAAGTTGAGTAGCCCTGATTTATGGATAGTGTTTATCATCCAATAGAAGTTTTATTTGTAAAGAAATCATCCTCATTAAATATATTATGCACAACTTTGTTCATAATATTAGAACATTTCAGATATAAGAACATAAAAATGGTCATTGTGGCTTAGACCAAAAGTCCATGAGCCCCGAATCCTGTCCTCTGACGGTTACCTGTGCCCAATGCTACAGAGGAAATGAACAGAACAGGTAATCGTCAAGTGATCCATCCTGTTGTCCACTTAGAATTGTTCTTTGTTAAGATCCATCAATAGATACTAAACTATGTCAGTGTTCTTTAATACATTTATTTTTATTCTGAAATATCCAGAGGAACTATCTTTAAAGGGCATTTTTTTTAATATGAAGGAGGCAGATGTTCCAATGTGAATTATGTGCACTGCACCATTAGTTTATATTGGCCCTAAAACCTGTGTAACTATTCGGGGGAGGATTAGCCAGTGCAAGTCAGATCAGCGTTTAAGATGTTGTAATATTGTAGAGGGAAGCTTCCTCTGCTATTGCAGCTATTGTAGGACTTTGTAATCTATATGTTACATTTCCAAGGAGAACTTTGCTCAGAATAGCTGGTTCTGAAGATTTTACCTGAGATGTGTTAACATTGACAAATATTAGCAATACAATGAAGCAAATGCTTTGCACTTCTACAAGACCTTTTCTCCAAAAATATGAAAGTTCTTTAGCTACATTAATTAAGATTCACCACATATGTTTAAGGCTGGATAAGTAATTTTATTATTATTACAATACTCATTTTAAAGATGGTTAGCAAAAGCACTGGTACATTAAGTAATAGCCAGATGACTGTATGATTCCCAGTTTCCGCAGTCTAGCTATTAAATAAACACTTATCCTCTAATAAAATGTAATACCTGAATGCTTCTTTACCTGATGACATAGGGGTGAAGATATTTTTTGGAATGACAACCCGGTCTTCTGAGTTTCGTGCCCAGTCAACCATTCCTTTCCTTCCTTTCATTGGGAAATTGATGTCTGTTAGAACAGATGCTGCAGGAAGCTTCTGAATGCTAGCCACTATTAAGAGACATCATAAAATCAAATAAAATTTGTGTTTTACACTTCAAAGCATTATTAAGAGGTCATAATAGTAAAGTAGTAACAAAAATGCACAATCATGTATTTCAAATAAAATGAAAATGTATAAGGATATTAACTAGGACCACATACTTTATTTTCTATCTCAAATAATTCTACTTTGGATTAATGGTATGGCATTGATTCTATCACTTGCCAACCAGGTTTATGCTAACTCTCTTAACAAGGATTATTGAATGCGCTGGCTCATACCCTGAAATTCACATGTAAGCACATATCTGAGCTGGGACTTCAGAGCAAATTCTGAAATTATTAAATGTGACAGTACAAGGAAGAGGATGTTGCAAATTGCTTTGGGAGAAATAACTACTAGAATCAGTATAATGAAACAATAACAGCTCTGCTGTCTCCTGCACAGACACAAAAATATCTTGAGACAGACCCATTAAAGAGACTCACATGCTGAAAGCCAGTGTTATTTCCATACAAAACAGAACAACAAAATATACCACATGATCGCTTTCCCTTAAAACAACAGTTCCTCCCTATGAAATATTTATTATATGGGGTTTTAAACTAAAAAAATCAACAACTAAATATACACAACACCACTGAGCTGAACAGACGGAAAGACAAAAAAGGTATCAAACCTTATAATAGGCAATCTGGAATTTTGTTTACCTCTCTTAGCTTTCTTTCTGTTTTTAACTCAGCTTTTATCTAGAAATTGTTTTTATCTTTGCCTTGAAATCTGAGTGTGACTCCATGGCAACACTGCCACTGTCTAGTAAGATTCAGGCTACTTTTAATCAGCTGACAGGGATGAAAGTCTTTCTGCTTATTCAGAGAGGTGATAAGCACTCTGTTTGAAGGTACCAGAATTCCTAATGTAAACTATGTTGACAATCATTTCTTGTGCAATGCTTTTCCTAATTAATTTATGATAAGGATAATATAGTAGGTTCAATTTGCACATTGGGTCAATACTGTCATTTGCATAATGATATCACTCCAAGGCTATGTCTAGACTGCAAGCCTCTTTCAAAAGAGGCTTTTTCGAAAGTATCTTTCGAAAAAGCCTCTTTCGAAAAAGAGCGTCTAGACTGCAAGCAGTACTTTCAAAAAAGCAAGCCGCTTTTTCGAAAGAAAGCAGCGAGTGAGTATGGATGCTCTCTTTCTAAAAAGCCCTGTTGGCATTCAAGAATGCCTTTTTTCGAAAGAGCACTTTCGAAAAAAGGCGTTCTTCCTCGTGAAATGAGGTTTACCGCCGTCGAAAGAAAAGTTGCGTTCTTTCGATTTAATTTTGAAAGAATGTGGCTGCAGTCTAGACGCAGGTGAAGTTTTTTCGAAAAAAGGCTACTTTTTTCAAAAAAAAAACCTGAGTCTGGACACAGCCCAAGTATTCCATAAAGGGGTAAAAAGAAAGACAATCAGAGCAGCAAAATTAGAGTAGGAAACTATTAGGCATCTCATAAGTGGATTTCATTTTAAAGGGAAACAAGTTAACAACACTTGCTCCACAAATGTATTATTTGACAACTGGCTATTAGTTCCAAATTAGAGTGATTTTGTATTATAGCATCACATTAGTGTAGTTGTACTCAAGGCTCTTCTGGGCTCCCTGTTACAAAACTATCACCAGAGGTTTATTGAGACAGTTAAAATCCTCTCTAGGATACAATTTGGCATATAAATTCACAGCCCTAGAGGAATGTTTTTCCTTGTAAAATTTTGGATGGCATGTGTGTTTGTGTGTAGGGAGAAGAAAGAGTTCAGGTGTTTCAGAATTATTGGAGCATAAAACGGATTATATGTTTTTCACATGCTTTTAACATTCCAATATTAAATACATTAATCTTTTCCCTCATTATTGCAGTCTACTTAGACAGTTTTACTTGCAAGACAATTTCAAACCATGTTTACTTAGTTTCCAAAAGTAAATACAGATTAACTTCTTCAGAATGCATAATACAGTCTTTTTGTGTGTATCTATTACTCCAAAGTTATACTATTTCATATTTACATGAGGAAGACAGTTCCTAATTTTTCCGAAAAACAAAACAAAACAGGAAATTAATGTTATTCAATGGAATTCATTTTGTAGGACAATAATTTTAGAAATGGTGATATGTTAAGGGTATAGGATTGTATTTCTCTGGATTCTGTCTCTCTCTCTCTCTCTCTCTCTCTCTCTCTCTCTCTCTATATATATATATATATATAAAAAAACCTCAGTCCATTATTATGATACCTAAGCACTTCTCAGACATGCAGGGTCCAAAACAGCCATTAAGGATAAGTGGTTAATAATAAGTAAAAATTTAGTTAATGGCTTTTATAATACAAAATATTCCTATGTATGGTTTAGATAGAGCATTTATTCTTTACCTAAAAATAAAACCCAACCATACAAAAAGCTCTCAATTTAATCTTGTGACCATTACCAGATATTTACTTTGAGAATGAAATTCTCTGCTTACCCAGAAAGCAGGCAACAGTCATGCAAGCTCATCTGTGAACAGCCCTCAGCCCTGTTCTGAAATGATTACTTCTAAGGATTAGTGTTGATGATCAAATCAAACCAAACCCTGCCATTCTTTAGCCACTTTGCTGAGACTGCTAACAATGTGTGTCTCTATGACAATAGAGAGATGGGAACATAGTTCGTTAGACTCTTGACAGAGACCATAGTTCATAGATACCTATTAAGGTATCAGCAGAATATACAAAGGGGCATCACTTTCTCTACAGTAATATATCTTTAGCACTGCGGCGAATCATACTTCAGTTCTGAAACTAAATTTCATTCACACTGAATATTAATATGTGACTCATCACAAAGATCTTGGATCATGACCAGCTGCATTTCCATTGTGAAATGATGCTTCAGTATTCTCAAACTCAGTTTTAATCTGCAGCATGTTTATTGTGATGTAAGTGCTGAAATCAGAGGTGCATTTAGGGAAGCCTGTATGCAATTCAGGTGCCAGGTCATTCACATGCCAGGAAATCAATTGCCATTTCCTTATATAAGTATCCTACACAGAGAATAAAACAGAACGACATTTTATTTACTCTGTATTTTATCGTGTTTTCGGTATGCTATATTTGCATTAGGAATGATGCTTGAGCTACTGAATTTTTTAGTGATGCAATTACTGCATACTTTTATATCCACATTTTCTTACTTCAGCACTCTGTTCAGTACAAACAAAAACAAGATGCATTTTTAATCACAAAAACAAAACCTCACCATCTGAATGCTAAGCTTATAAAACAAAACAGACACCAAAAGAAAATTCCTAGACACGGTTGGGTATTTTGCTTGCCCTTATATAGAGTGGTGAAATGTACATATAATCACATGTAATACAATAACAATTATATACAGTCCCAAAGAGCTATAATATTCAATATAAAGTTTCGTAAAAATTATATAACACATATGGAAAAACAAATGAAAAGGAGGAAGAGAAAAGAAAAAAAAAGATTTGGGCTCAAGAAGAACAGAAGTATGGGAGCGCTAGTTTCAGTACAAATAATTTAACTTACAATATGAAAAATCCTTATATATAGTTTATCCAATGTTATCCTAATCGACAACATGCATTGCTGGCTCACACAGATTTTTCTGTTAATGATGTTGGCCAGTCTTTTACAATAATTTCATTCCCAGTGCTTTAACATTATTTTCATTTGTAAACATAATACTTACAATACCCAGGTTACATAGCATTTTTAGGTGAGTACATAATTGGTACAGATAAGCTGTTCCTCTGTTGCTTCTACTTGTACAATCATGACTACACTGGTAATTATACATGCAGTATCTTAATGAGAACTATTTATGTATGTAAGTGAGCGGGGAACCAAATTCTTAGCTCATACTATACAGATAGTCTAAGGAATTCTGCTCATGGACCCAAACTATGATCTCACTTTCACCAGCAGAATTCAGAATCTAAACCTGGATCCAGATCAAAATTTCAAAATTGGTCCATAGCTCTACCAGGGGCTGAAACAAAGCCTCAGATCTAAATACCTTTATATAAGATATTTGACATATCGTTCTGAATTCTGCAGTGTTATTACTTATAAACATACTAAAGAACCTTTGGACCTGAGTTTCTTCTCTATTCCACTGATTTATATAGGAATAAATTGTAAAAGAACATAAGAATGGCCATACTAGGTCAGAACAAAGGTCCATCTAGCTCAGTATCCAGTCTTCCAACTGTGGACAATGACAAGTTATCTCAGCCCTGGTCTACACTAGGACTTTTTTTTGAAATAACTCCCCTTATTTCCAAATAACAAGCACAGCATCCACACTACCAAGCCTGTTATTTCAAAATAAGGAGCTGGTTATTTAAAAATAATTACTCCTGCTTTCCAAGAGGAATAATGCTTATTTTGAAATAGTTATTTTTAAACAGTGGTAGTGAGAATGATTTATTGCTGCTATTTTTAAATAACTACTCTCCAAAGTCATTCAAAGTAATTACTCCCCAGTGATTCCTGGGGCTCTAAGTTGACATAGTGTGGCCACATTATAGAAGCCTGCCTCAGGCTAATTTGAAGGCTTCCCTGTAGTGTGGACACATTATTTAAAATAATTATTTCAGGAGTTATTATTTCAAAATAAATTAATTTTAAAATAACTTCCTAGTGTAGACATGACCTCAGAGGAAATGATCAGAACAGGTAACCATCAAATGATCTATTCCCTTTAGTCCATTTCCAGTTTCTGGCAAAGTGAGACTTGGGACATCATCCCTGCCCATCTTGGCTAACAGCTGTTGCTGGATCTATCTGTCACAAACTTACCTAGTTCTTTTTGACCTCTGTATGGTCTTGTCCTCATCACTCGACAATGCATTGATAGATTATCACAGGATATTTAATGAAGGAAATGTCTAGGTAAATTTTACTGATGTGTAGAAGGCCAGCACGAGGCCTGAAGAACTCTTAAATTCTCTTTATCTTCCGAATCAGAGCTTGAGAGATTTAGTAGTGCACAGCTCTTGGGGCCTGACCTAAACATAGGTGTGAATTTCACCCACAGGGAGCAGCGTTTGTTTTACAAAACTATTATAAATAGATGAGCACAATCAAAAATAAACAATGGTAACAATATATATAAAGCATATATATGTCCTGTAAATATTGAAAAGAAGATTATGTCCTTCCAAGTATATTGCTTTAAATTAGTGCCAAATTCATCTGATCTTTGAGTACAAAACTAGTTCTCACTCTAGATCTTTCTTGGGCTTTTGCCTGGGAGTAGCAATTTGAGAACCAAACTTTTCAGGAAAGGTTTCTGCATTTTGTTTTTAGGAATACACACATCTGGAAGGAAGAGTTGTGTATAATTCTATTGTCATTAGTCTTTTCTGTCCTTTTCTGACTTGTTCGACTACTGTATTATATATATATATAAAGAGAGAGAGAGAGAGAGAGAGAGTTCTGAGTTCAAATAACCTGATTTGATAATACCTATTGGCTTTGATACCTCATTTCACAAGTGTTGCTCCCTCTAAGTATCCATGAATATTTTCCAAGGAAAAAAAATTAATAGAACTCCCATCAACACATGTTCAGAATATAATATATAAAAACACTATTACATTACATTTTAGAACACCAAATGTGTATATTTCCTTAAGGATTTTTTCATGTAAATTGAATATCTGTGTTAGAAATAAATATGCCTCAGAAACATATTAATAAAATTTAGAATTATTCTGCCGATCTCTCTTGTAAGCTCTTACATCCTTTGCTGAATAAATAATCTCATTCCACTCAGCTCTCCCTAGATATACAGGAAGCAAAGTCCTCTTTAGCACATCAAAAAGCCAGATGGATATGTTAAAGATGATATTCATAGCAGATTTACATTATCCACTTATTCTGCCCCCAACCTTTCATTTTAAAAGCATTCTGTGATGGTGAAATCCTCTTCCTGGGGAAACCCCTTTGTGGATCTCTAGATTTGCTATGGATCTCCGCGTACCAATCATCTTGGTGATTACCTTCAAAATCTTCCATTATGTACTTGTCACATACTTTATTCATGTTGTTTTGCTTGTGGGAGGGCTTAATGCCTTGACATGATTTGTATGTAACTCATAATTACGGAGTGTAACATATTTGGGGTACTTTTGCATATTTGTGTGTTCAGAAGTGATGGAATGGGACAGGTCCTGGCCCTCTGCTGGAGACCATGTGGTCCTGCCACCCCCAATACAGAAAGATAACAGAGAGATAGATCCTCTAAGCCCGTGGTCCCCAACACGGTGCCTGCAGGCGCCATGGCGCCCGCGGGGGCACTTGCATGCGCCCGCCAGGTGCTCGGGGCTGGCCTGGCCCCAGGCACATGGCGCGGTGCTTGCGGGGAGCGTTGGCCCCGGGCACGCAGCACTTGCGGGGGGAGTGCCGGCCCCGGGCGCGCGGCGCTTGCAGGGGGGAGGGGGAAGCACTGGCCCCGGCCCCAGCCCCGGGTGCGCGGCGCTTGCAGGGGGAGGGGGAAGCGCCGGCCCCGGGCGCATGGCACTTGCGGGGTGCTTGCAGGGGGGGGCCCCGGCCCCGGGCGCGTGGCTATGGGGGGGCCCCGGCCCCGGGCAAGCGGCTATGGGGGGGCCGCCCCAGGGCGCGCAAGTGTACCCGCCCCCTGGCGCCCGACAACCTCAAAAGGTTGGGGACCACTGCTCTAAGCAGTCTAGCGTGACTGCAGGAGAAGCAGCCAATCAGGGGCCAGGAAGACCCTTTAAAAGGAGCTGCAGGACTGAGCAGAAATCTTCCTCAGGAGATCTCAAGGTGTGCAGACCAGGACTCTTGTTGGCTGAGAGAGTGGTAACACAGTGGAGAGCTCCATGTGGAGAGCTTATTTGAGACTGATGGACTATGCTGGGACTCTGAAATATAGCCCTGAGATAAGGGTAAGGACGCCACTTCCAGGAGGGGAAGTCTTGGGGGCACTACTCTCTGCCAGAGTGGGGAACAGATGGAGGTAAATGGACTCAGAGACACTAAAGAGGGGACATTGAGATGGACTCCTGTTAAATGTGTACCGCAGAAGGGGTTTGTGTACTTTGCACACAGTGTGTGTGACTAAGCCAGAGCGCTGAGTTGCCAAAGAGGCTTTTAAATAGAAGAGAGTGCAGACACACACACTAGGCCAAAGGAGGCATTCACAAGAGGTGAGTGTCACTCTACTACATCATGCTTCACAAATGATTCACCAGATGAACTCTTTCATACTCCATCTGTTCACATGTAATATAATAACATAGTAACAAGGCTCACTAGCCATGTACCTGGCATGTGTGTAGTTTCCTCTTTATCCTATTCACAGATCCCATCTCAGCTTAACTGACACTGAAAATTGTTTGAATCCTCCCATTCCATTCCCAGCCCAGTTAAGCTGCATGTCCGATTCCTCCTCATCCTTTGCAGCCCAGCTGAGTTGTGTGTAGACTTCCTCCCTCCCTTACAGCAGAGCCATGTGCCCCCCTTGCACCCCAACTGAGCCACATGCCAGCTCCCAGGCTCCCACCTCTCTGCAGCACTCCGGGACTCTCTGGTCCTGGAACATCTGTGGTCATGCCAGAGCATGGACTTTGCTGGACCAAAGGATCCTGGATTTTAGAGATGCAACCTATAGTATGGCAGTGGAAAATTCAGGGTAACAAGGTTTAGTCCAGTCAACTATTCCACAGTTGGAACATCCACCACTACAAGGTGATGATCCATGGAAGGACAATGGAACCATTATAAGGATGGAGTTAAAGGATAATTTAAAGAAGTGCAACATTGGTGTTGATGCACAGAAGACACTCACCCAGGATCACTCAAAATGGAGACAAGTTGTATGCAATGGCTCCCTGCATTTGGAATTTGCCTCAGACAAGCTGAAGAGGTGAAGAGGTGCAGGAGGAAGGAGACACTGGCTTCTAGTCATGGTCAGTAGCCTCCTGCTGTATCTGGAAACATCTGTCCTCACAGTAATAGAACTTTTGGTTCAAAGATTGGCCTTATCAGCCACCTTATGGTCCATAGCTCCCATGGAAGGTGATCACACTCAGCAACGAGTGATCGCACATCATCATCATGCCACAGTTGTTTCTCTCAGAAATCTTTAGCTAATTCATGAGTTATCTAGATCCGTATTTCTGAACCAGTGGTATGAGTACCCTTAGAGGTACTTGAGAGAAGTCTGGCGAGGGGGGGAGTACATCAATACAACTGAAATTTGGAGAAAACTGAATTTTTGTTTTAAGTTTTACATCACTTTATTATTTTTGTACTCTTTACATTAAAAAATTTCATCGCCTGCTCATTTACAATTAAATTGTTTCAACAAATGTGTTGCAATGGTAGAAAAAATGTGCGTATCTGAAAACTGTAGATACAGGGTGTACTTATAATTTTTTTTTTTTAAAAAGGGGTGCTTTATAAAAAAAAGGGTTGAGAAACACTGATCTAGACTATGATTTTTGTCTGTTCGAATTCTGTACCACCAATGACTGAGGACCGAAGTCAGAAACTAAGTTTCACTAAGAACTGAATATCACAAAGATAATTCCTCCTGAGAATGCCCCAAAAAGATCATGAATATTGCAGAGGGATTGAATTGTGATGAAACCCAGTGCTTGATTGTACCTATGTAAAATCACCTTATGGAATATTCACTCATAGAACAATGTTCCCAGGATGAAATCTAATGGTTGTATACAGTAATACAATGTAGTATACCATCTGGTAGTTAAGGTTAGACTCTTTGCTGACCATAAATAACGTAAAAGAATCACTTTGCTTTCCAACAGCTCTACTCATATTTATGAGTATCCACACATAGTTTGCCTCTAAAATAAGAAGACATGACCTGTTGTTCCATGAGTATGCAAGGAAGAGAAAGCACAAAGAGATCATTGCTCATTTCTGGTATCTGTGAACAACAGTGCATCACAAATGTTAACCTTTACTGAAACCCTTCAAACAAGACATCAAAGACCTGAGTAGGTGTAGACAGTAATCAGAGCCAATGTCCTTCATCCCTGTGCACTGGGGGACTAAGCATGAGGATGGAATCCTGTTGAGTTCTGGAGAATTCTGGGAGGAATTCTATTTCAGGGACTGGATAGCCAATACACAGCTGTGCTATAAATGCCATATCGAACTCTTCATGACTAAAAATAGTGTTTTCAACTTTTTATTGCTGTTAGTGCTGAATAGTCAATACCGCTATGGGAGACTGTAATTTTATTCTGGTGAAAACATCAGCAGGATGGTTAACTACATCCTAATCAAAGAAATCTTTGTAAGAAAGCATTGTACATGCAGTCAGTGAATACTTCCATATTAAGCTCTCTAGAGAGTAATTATGATGGGGATGAAAGAAGCCTTACATTCACCCAACAACATACATATCACAGAGATGAGAACTATAGACATGGAAAGCTCAGTTTTACTTCGTACTTGCACACTGTTATATTTCTTTAAAAATATGAGAAGAATAATTAACACACATGAAAGGTCACAGAGTTGCCCACAGCTAAACATCACTATAAAAATGTCAGCAATAAACTGGTGCAGTGATACTATGACAAATATAACTTGTTCAGGTTAAAAGACAATACTACTTAAGGCAGTGATCAGGACACATTTAACGTATGCTACAATCTTTGCTATTGTTCATGTAATTAACTAAATACATTTTCACAAGCTATAAGGCAAGGATTTCCCTTTCTTTTTACGTGTGCTTTAGGCATACAACAGAATTGAGCTATGCTATTCTATTCTACTCATATTCCATAGAAATTACTCAGAAATGCACTAATTTGAGAAGATTTGTGAATTGTCAGTCTGTTGTAGCTGCATTCTCTTAGGGTACATCTACACTGCATAGCTCTTTTGGGATACTGGAGGTATCCTGAAGTAGCTAACCTGCATCTACACAAGCCACCTGTTATTTCAAAATATTTTTCAAAATAATGAGCACTTTATTTCACCATCCCGATAAACCTCGTTGCACGAGGGATAAGGGATGACTGGAAATAGCGCGTTATTTTGAAATTTGTTGCTGTGTAGAGGTGCCAAATTTCAAGATAAGCTACTTCAAAATAGTTTCAAAATAAGATATGTGCCCTTAGTGTTTAAAGATCCCACATTTGTTCTGATAAAAAAATTGAGTTAAAAAATAAGGATTTCAGGTTGCAATATCACTTGGGCAAAATTATAAATCCTCTGTTTCTTTCCAAATCTTTTATCTTGTTCAAAACATGGAAAACAAAGTGGAAAATTAAAGATTTGGCTTAGCTAAGAATTAAATTATGTATAGGCATAGTTTGTTGTAAGATAACACAATTCTTATTTCTGAAAAATAAAAGATGATCTCAAAAGATAGAAACTATTACAGTTCCATCTTTGGGGAAGAGTCAGTGCTGTCATGGCACCGCTGCTAAATCTCTCGTTTTAGATGCTGCCAAGGTAGTTCACTTTAGCTCACTTCAGATTCTTGGAAAAATAAAAATGAAGATTTGAATAGCTGTTTACATCTGGTCACGGTGACATACATAAAACATGGGTTTTTCAACTCAGACATTTAAGGCATAATTGTGAAGCATACACAGGACAATAAACTCATTACATATAATCAAGTTCTATGCAGACAATCCCAGAGGAGTTAATGCTGTTGGGACTGCTGGGGTGATGGGGATGGACAGCATTCTTTTCTACTTTAATAATGAAATACTTTATATTTGCATAGTACCAGCAATCCTATGATCTCAAAGCACATTCAATAAAACAGTTAATAAAAACATAGAGTCCCTGCAAGACAGGTAATTATCACTCTTATTGTACTGATGGGTAAATCAAAGCACAGAAAGATAAATTGACTCGGTCAAGTTCACATACAAATCTTTGTCAGCTCTATGAAGAGAAACACGGATCTTCTCAGTCTTGCTCCTGTTTCAAACCCCAACTGTATCCTGCCTCCCACACATTTATAACAAATATTTTTTTGTTTATCTGGAGACACATCTAACTTGAATGTTTTCAAGAGGGGAGATAAAATGGATTAAGATTCACTTAAGGGATTCTCAATAAATTTTTTTCCTCAGGCATTGGAACGTCTAATTTCCAAGGTAATGCACATTGTTTATTTAGATTATTTGTGTAGTGCATAGCACAGCGGAGTCCTACTCCCTAATTGGGACATCTAGGCACTTCCACAATACAAATAGTAAATAATAGTATTTAGGAAGAATAATTTGTACACATTACTGGGTTCTAAATTAACTAACTACAAAAGAAAAAGATGTTAAGTGTTATTATGTACAATTTAATAAAACAACTGCACAGTGCACAGGATGGTAAAATAGGCTAATTAGACATTTGGACCAACAGAGAAGGAGAATACCATTTGTCATCATAAATGTCAGTGGTACAATCTCACTTTGAATACTATGTCCTGGTCACCTCTGATCAGCCCATCCCCAAAAAGAGAGAAAAAACAAAAACCGAAGGTGGTCAATATAAAGTAAAGTTACATAAACTATTTTATAGAGAAGAGATAAGGGAAGAGTTATGGCCGAAGTACTATTTTGATAAATTTTTTCTTATATCAACAAAATATTTAAATAAAAATGACGACATGGCATTTTATACCAATGCTGTGTTATCAGTGCCCATGCTTCTGATTCTCAATTGCTCTGTTTGTATTATTAATGAAGTGCTGCAATTCTAAATATTATTCTGTGATTCAAATAATCTCCAAGTTGAATCTCTTCAATACACTGTTGTGAGAGTAATGATAATGTGAGAGTCCTTTAGCTTTGCAAAAGACACAGTATACAGAATGAACCTGTCACAAATTGCTATCTCAGATTTCAGTTCTTAATTGCCAATGTTTTACTTTTCAACCTTTCCATTAGCAGAGATATGCACAGCATACATACATAATATGCCCATTCACCATTTCTTCAGTCTCTCAGCTTTTAATGGAACTACTATCCATTATGGCTATTCCAACACAGAGATTCCTTTTTTTTAAATTTTTGCTTTCTTTTTTGGAATTTGGCATATTCTATGTCAGTTACATCTGTTACATATTGAAAATATGAGTTCACTGAAAGAAAAAAGTGTTATTTCTCAGAAATATTGCTCCCAAAGTGAATGTGTTGCTCAGACAGAGCTAATCCATTTCTAGAATATGGAATGTTCTAGAGAAGGAAAATGTCTGTAGTGAAACCAAGTGAGGTAACCATTTACACAGCACAGCTGAGGCAAACACTTCACCCAAGTCATTTATCCATGAAATTTTGCAAAATGTTATTTCCCAAAATACCTATTTTATATGGTCAGTCTACAAGTTTTTCCTGATGTCTGGCATGCTAGAGCACAACAAGGGAGGGCTAGCTTAATATTATTAAAAGTTTGAAAAATGGACGTTGGAAACAGTTAATTTACTGAAAGCTTCAGTCAGGTTTATTGAAAAATAACCCACATTTTTGCCCCGAAAAATAAAACATCAAATCTAAACCTGAGCCCAGTTTTACTAACATGACAGCTTTGCAATCTCTACCATCATCTACATTGTCAGCACTTTTATGCAGCAAAGATGAATGAGTTTATGCCAGTCCACAGTATTTGACCATTTGCCAATTAAATCCACAATCCAGGTGGCTTTCCTAGTATAAATCATCCCCTTTGAGATTGGACAATCAAACAGCAGGTGGCTTTTCTAATACAAATAATTCCCCTTGGAACAGGACAATCAAAAAGTGTCATCATAATTTGTCTTTTTCCCCCCATTACATCTTGATTATAGTATTGCTACCTAATAAACAGGATTTTACAGAATGTTGAAACGAAATTGCTTCTGAGTCGTAAGTCGCTTTTTTCCCTTTGGTTCTCAGTTATATGTAGTTTTTACTGTACTATTGCTTTTATACAATATTTTTCACATGCTAAATTGTTTTTTGTTTCTAATCTCAAAGCATCTAAATGGTACTTTATTGGAAACTAAACTTAACTGCACTCCAGTGGCAAACATTCATAAAAAATGACTAGACTGAACAAAGGTATAAAATTAAGGGTCAGTGTTAGTCACCCAGCTATCTGATATTATTCCAAAGCAATGTCTTTTTGCAATATCAGAAGTCCTTGCCATCGTACATGGGGTATAGCCCAATCCTGAAATAAATTATACCTGCTAATTAAATCTTGATGATTTAAATATTTGAGTTCTATAAATCATACTATGTAACTTGCACATGGACTGATTCTATTTGCATGGTAATGAAGCATTCTCAAAAGATGCTGAATGTCTTCTGTAAATGAGACTTAATGTGTATGTCCTAAGACAACATGCTGCGTACATTCCTTAGAGCAAAGAATTAATTGGAAGTAGACAAAAACTTTCTTTTCATAATGCACACCAACATCTACAAAAACATGAACATAGAAGAGACAAGAACCTAGTATCAGCAAATATAAGGAAGAAAAATATTTTGTACAAGAGCTAATCTAATCAAGCTTGGTTTTTTGTAACAAAAAAGTAATAAACTGCAATACTCTGGACTGGCTCAAGTTAAGGGTCATTTCATCAGTGTACCAAATTAGGTAAAACTCTCATCTAACACAAAGAAAGATGCAGTAGTGCTGTAAAAAGGTTTACAATGGAATGCTTGAGGCAGAAATCATGTATTTGGGTTGTTATTATGCCTTCAAGTCAGAGGGTATGGCTATAGCTCCAGCACTTTTTGAAAGATGATGCTTTCTAGATTCTGATCTAACCTACATACACCACCTGCTGGACAGAAGTTGAATTTGGTGGACTGCATAGAAAATAACACTAGGGGTAGAAAATGGGAGTTACCAGAAATGACTAGCCGTCGAGTAATGTGTTCATTTGCTATTTCTCCCTTAGCATAAATACTAATCAAGAATTTCCATCTCTTTCTATTTCTCCTATTGAACAGCTGTGCTAAGAGGCTAAATTAGTTTAGAATTGGAACTCTTTATCCTGTTGATGTACAGTCAAGATCACTCAAGTTTATATCAGAGTTGATAGCTATTCTTCTCACATCTGAAAATGAACTCTAAACAGAACGAATGGGTAGTCTTGTGGCACCTTAGAAACTAGCAAATATATATATACTAGAAGGTGAGGCCCGTCGTTGACCAAACAAAGTTGTTTTGCATAGATTACACTTATAGGAAAGTTCAAGAAATTAAATATATGTAAAAGTAATTTTTCTTAATTTGCTTGCAAAAGGGAAGTAAAATAACAGTTTTAAATGTGTAGGATTTCAATGTCAAACATTATTCATTTTATTGAATGATTACTATATATAGTAAATTTGAATCATAAACTCATAAAACCCCCATTACTGTTTCCATAACTAATTTGAATTATTTTGTGATTTGTTACAGTAAAAAATTTCTTTGTGCTAAAATGACAGTTAAATAGGTGACTCCATTTTAATTTTGTTAGCAAATATTGTTATGAACTCTAATCATAATAGTCATGACTTTTTTCCGATGAAAACAAACAAAAAATTATTTAAACTTTTCACCCAGCATATTCCTGTGTAAAAAGTAGTGCATTCAGCTAATTTAAGTGGCAGTATTGTTTATGCAAAATTTGGTATCTGTAGGTAATCATGAGTATGACTTGATTTTGCATATCTTGAGCTTTTATGGTCAAAACCCACTTCAGATGAGATGATCTTGAGTGGACACTGTGCAAATGCAGATCAGAGGCCACTCGTCTGTTAATTCATCCCAGACACTTTAAATTCCCAAAGGAGACTCAGGCAATGGAAAAGTCCAAGGGGGTTTCCCTTATAGAATTTCTCTTGGAGTTTTCCATGAGGAGAGGGGGCTGTATTAAGCTTTAGCTCCATTTCACAAATCCTCATCTGAGCTCAGGCCCCTTTATGCTGAAAACAGAACATTTTTAAAGTCTTACAAGTCCTAGTTTTGGCTGACAGAAATAAACATGAGGTAAGTTTGCTGAAGGGGGCTGGAAACCAGAAGACAAAGAAAAAGAACCCATATTTATATATTTAAATCTCATGATTTGTAAAACCAGGGGCAGATGACCATTTTGCGGGGTCCCGGGCAGCATAATGACACCATGCGCATGTGCAGCGGCGCCACAGCGCATGCGCGGGGCTTTCTGAAGTGCGGGGCCCGGGGAGGCCGCCCTGTTCAGCCTGCCCTATATCCGCCCCTGTGTAAAACAATGATTTTTGGATGCCTGACTCAATATTGGGATTGGCAATATTGCATATTATTCCCTCAGGGTATGTCTACACTGGGAAATTATTTCAAAATAAGTTATTTTGAAGTAACTCCCCAAATAACTATTTCAAAATAGTGTGTCCACACTACAAGGCATAATCAAAATAGCATAGAATTATATTAAAATACTACATCCATACTGATTGGAGTCTGACTTGCATTTAAAGCCTCAAGTAGCACTCTGCAGCGGGCATCAAGAGAGCAGTCACTTCCTGTAGCTGCTTCCTGAGGCTAGCTGAGACTTGAGCTTAAAGGGGCCCCTCTCTACAGCTACATCTCACATTCTACTTCTCCACTGACTACCCCTTCAAGGGACATCAAACTCACACTGCATGCTCTGGTTGCCCTTGCGGATGCCACAGCACTCTCGTCATGGAGCAAAGCAGTGTCAGGGTCTTGCGCTTCCTGCTGTGCTTCATGGTGCAGTTCATGCGGACTTCACACATAGTGCTGCAGGAATACAATGACCAGAATGGACTGGGGGACCTCTTGACCCAGGCCCTGGTGCTCCTCATGTATCAAATTCCCCTCTATCCTCTCCTGCACACTGTGGAATGCTGCTTCTGGAGGAGAGAGACCAGTTCTGACTGGTGGGACTGCATCGTCATGCAGCAGTGTGACGACCAGTAGTGGGTCCAGAACTTTCACATGCAGAAGTCCACTTTCCTGGAGCATTGCAAATAGCTCTCCCTTGCCCACTGGAGATAGGACACCTGACTGCAAACCGCCATCCCCCTGTAGAAGCACATCTCCATCGTGCTCTGTGAGCTCACTATGCAGACAGCTACCACTCTCTTGGGAACCAGTTTGGCATGGGGAGATGCATTTACTATTTCACTAGAAGGGTGGTGAAATACTGGAATGGGTTCCCTAGGGAGATGGTGGAATCTCCATTCCCAGGGTTTTTTAAGTCCGGGATTGACAAAGCCCTGGCTGGGATGGTTTAGTTGGGGTTGGTCCTGCTTTGAGAAGGAGGTTTGGACTCAGTGACCTCCTGAAATCTCCTCCAAACTTATCATTATATATTTATATGATTCTATACATGGTCAAGGCCATCAACTGCCCAATGCTGCAGAAGGCAACATGGACCCTATTGTTGGTTTTGCTGCCATGGGCTTTCCTATCTGAGGGGGAGGATGCCATTGACAGCACCCATATCCCCATCCTAGGCCCTGCTCACCACGCATCTGATTACATCAACAGAAAAGGGTACTTTTTGGCTGCAGGCCCTTGTCAACCACAAGGGACGGTTCATGGACATTTACATCGGGTGGTCGGGGAAGGTGCCTGTATCTTCTGGAACTTGAGCCTCTTCCACAGTATGCCCACTTTTTTTCCTGACCTCACAATCAGGGTTGGGGATGGCCTCATGCCCATGTGCATCCTGGGCAACGCAGCCTAACCTTTGGTCCCCTGGCTGATGAAGTCCAACATGGGCAACCTGGACCCCACCAAAAAGAACTGCAACACCAGGCTCACCAGGTGCCGCATAGTGGTAGAGGCTGCCTTCTGCCACCTTAAAGGGAGGTTCAGGAGTCTACTCACTAACCTGGATCTCAGCCCTTGGAATGTCCCCCAGATGGTGGCGGCTTGCTGTGTGCTCCACAACATATGTGAGAGAAAGAGGGAGACTTTCCTGCCTTGGTGGGAGTCAGGGGCTGAGTGGCTGGCCAGGGCATATGAGCAGCTGAACTTCACTGCCATTCACTGAGCCCATCAGAAGGCTGTGCTCATCTGGGAGGTCTTGAAGGAGAGTTTCAGCCAAGGTCACGTGTAAGAGTTTCAGTCAAGGCCCCTGGACCTCCCCACAAGGGGTCTCTGCATTTCTCCAGTGTTCCTTTCCTCCCACACTTCTTCCCTGCCCTCCTTTGCAACCTTTTCCCCTCCCCTGCATACCAAATAAAAGAACACTGTCATTTTTTATTAGGAGAATATACAACAGGGGAGGAACTGGGGAAAGAACCTGGTATGCAGGAGGTGGGTGAGGAGAGAAGTGGGAAGGGGAGTCAGGAATCGGTCTGGGACTGGTGCTTGCTTCGGGTACCTTGGGAGGCTTTAGCTGTCTATGAGATCTCACCACCACATGTTTGCAGTCCCCAGTAGCTCCCAGGAGGTGGCTAGGAGGAGAGGCAAGAGGGGCAGGTGTAGGCACTAGGTGTTGGGGGACTGGGGGTGGGGACATGGCTGGGGTGGGGACATGCTCCATAAGTGTGACCATGTGCTCCATGTCATGGAGGAGCATATGGTGTGCTGGTCTTCCCACATGGTCTTCCTCCACTTCTGGCAGTCCTCACTGAAGCTCCAACTGAGGGAATGGAGTCAGTCCAGGTGTCCCAGCACCAGGTCCTGGCAGATTTGCCTCCGCCTGCAGATCTCTCAGGTTTGGGAAAATGGTATGGGAGATGGTGGGAGGACATGCCAGGCTCACAGCTGGCTCAGCTGTGAACACAAGTGACAAGGGCAGTCATCTCAGGAGACCGTGTGCATAAAGCCTAGCCCTACCTGACACCAAAGTCTCAGTTCAGACGATGGTCATGTGCTTCAAGCAAAGCCATCTGTTGCCTAGACAGCAGGCACTTTCCTGCAATGGCACAGATGTTCCAGGGCAGCCCCATTACCCCCATGTTCTGAGGTTAAGCAGGCATGAGAAGATATCAGTTAGGCAAGGAGCCTGCGGGTGGGAAGGGCGGCCAGGGCAGCTTGGCTTCTTACCTGCCAGCAGGTGAGGCAGTGGTGGAGCTGGAGGAGAGGGGAAAAGGTGCTGGGGGAGGTATATGTGAGCTGCTTGCCAAAGAGCGTGGTACCGAGGTCCCCTTCTTTTCCTCTCCCCGGCAGATTCCCATGCAGGAGATCGGTTTCCTGCATATTGTCACACTGGACCAGGACTGGATGCTGCCCATTAGTGCAGGCATGAGTCTGTGCTGTGTGTGGCACTGCTATGTGGTTCTATGATCCCAGCTTCCTTAGTGGTGGCTTGTCGTAGGAAGGTGGCCCACCACAGAGTTTGGAGTAAGGCAGGCCTGTGCAGGAACCTAGTGAGATGGAGCAAAGGATTCCTCTGTGAAAGTGTCATGGAGCTGAGTGCTCCAGAGTGGCGCTCCATGTATATCCATGTGCACAAGCTGTTGTGTGAGCCCCAGACCCTTTACCACCTGCTGCTGCGACTGTATAGGGAAAGTGATGATACTCACCTGAACTGCTTTCTTCGGGTTCATATGAGCCCTGGGGTTGTTCTCCTCATCCCCAACCCTGTCCTTGTTGAGTGTAATGATTGGTTTGTCCTGTCTGGGATTGGCAATGGGCGGGGGGAGTAGTGACCAGCTCCCCTTGAAGGATGCCATCCAGCTGCACATCATAGTAGTACATTTGAGGTGCTGCCCCAGTGCTGGAACTTTCCTCCCTGGCCTTGATTTAGGTCTGGTGGAGCTCTCTTATTTTCATCCACACCTGGTCCAGGGTGCAGTTCTGCCCCTTCTGGGCCAGGCTGGCAGCCATCTGGTCAGACTTCTCCATTCCTCCTCTTGGTGCGGAGATCCTGGATATTCATCTTCTTGCCCCAGATCTTGATGTGATCCAGGATTTTCACATCATTCCAGGCTGGTGTCCTCTTTCGACCCTGGCCAGGGGATTCAGAGGTGGCTGCAGGTATGCTGGCAGCCATGGGAGCCTCAGAGGGAGTGCTGGGGTCTGTTATGGCTCCACAAAAGGAGGGTGCTATGTAGCACAGGGCTGACATGACTAGAGTGGTTCCATAAGCCCTTTCCCTTCTGCCTGCAGTTTTAAAATCTGCAGGAGAAGGGGAACAGTGGAGTTGTCAGGTGTGTGGCAGAGTAGTCACAATGGCAGCCGTGAGAAGCCTCTGTAGGGCAACTATTTCAAAATAACAGCAGCTGAACATCCACACTAATGTTATTTTGAAAAACAATTTTGAAATAAGTGTTTTTCCTCTTCACAAGCAGGAGTTATTATTTCAAAATAACAAGCCCATTATTTTGAAATAACGGGCTTGGTCCTTTAGATGCTCACCTTGCACAGATGCACTCAGTCATGGTTACATCTGAGCAACTTTCCCAATTCCTGTTAATCTCAATAGGTGTATGTGAGATCAGAATTTATCCCAGGATAATTCCTGAAAATAAACTCAGAACCCAAATATTCACACTGAAAAAAAGGAGTCTCTCTCTCCTTCTCTAATTTGATTTAAGAGTCAAAATATTTATAGATATGTTTAGATTCTGCAGTTTGAAAGAGCGAAACAAGAAAAATGCAGCCATTTGTGATTAAAATCTGCAGTCGTCACAGAGGATATAATGAACTAAAAAGTACGTTTTGTTCACTAGCAGTTGGTCATTTTATCTTTTCTACTGGAAGGATTTTAATTAATTTTTAACAGAATATGATGTAAAAGTAACGACTTCAACAGATGGCATGTCACAGCTACAAATGAATGTAAATCACACATAGCACCACCCTGATTTCAATGGATCTATACTGAACTATACCAGTTGAGGATCTGGCTTGGCATGTTTACAATACATATTGTTTCCTGCTATCTACGGGAAGAACTTCACTACTATATTTTTCATTCATTAAACAGTACCTCATTTAATTTGATATGCAAATGTTCAAATTAATTTGATATAAAATTTTGACATTAAAATGTTCAAATGAATCTTCTTTGTATTAGTAATGTATGGCTTGTCTGATTCATAACTTTATCTAATTTCTTAAATAATCTCCCATATATTTTAGAGAGTTGGTTAATTGGCCTCTCTGTGTGTTCATCTGTCTATATATCTGTGAGTCCTCCTAAACAACAACAAAAATTCCTCCTGAGTCGTGAGAGCTAGGACCACCATATTTGGAATGCAGCTTCGTCTTATCATAACTTAAAGCAAGGTAATGTAAATGGAATGTGATTGTTTTGCATCAAATGGAAAGGGAGGGATGTGATAGGAGGGATGGTTATACTCATGAATGACCTCAGTGGGGCAGGACATGCCCTGAGCCTCAGGAGCAACTGCTGTATAGCAGCATAGCCCCTGCCAGCCTGTCCTGTCCTGGACAGAAGCGGCCAGCCTCCACATGGCTCCTGCCACCCTGGGCTGCCCCAGGAAGAAGCCAGAAGGCAGGCTACACACCCCAATACCTACTCCAGACTGGCCCCAACAAGAAGCTGGCATGTGGACTGCATGGTCCCTGCTGCCCTTGGCAAGCCCTGGACCCAGGCAACACTCAGGAAGTCTTCTAGTAGTTCTATATTTAAGTTGATGTACATTATTAAATGCAATGCCCCTATCCATTAAGGAACTGGTGCTTAGTGTTGATCTTGAGTTAGATTCTTAGCTAATGTCGACTGATATCAATCCACCGACTTCAGTTGAACTCTGCTAATTGACAAAAGCTGGGAATCTTAGCCTTCATGCAATGAGGAGTAACAGTTAATCTGAGGGAAGGGGTTTCTTTCAGAATACTGCGTCTACACGTGGCGAGTTAATTCGGACTAGTGGATTTTTAAAGTGGTGACTGGATGCGAATATGCTAATCAAGAGCAGGATATTTAAATCCCATGCTTTATTAACGACTTCAGTATGCTACATTTGCATCCCTAGTTTGGACTAGGGAGCAAGTGTAGACATATCAAAAACTCCCCATATACTATTTATTCAAAAATATTGATAATTTCGTTGAACCAAATTATTCCATGTCTCCTGTTTCTCAGACTAATAAGTGTCTAGCTCTAATATCATAGATATGCCTAGAAACTGTAGTGGTAGGTGAATTAGAAGTACAGAGAAACACAGAATGGGAGATTTATGAACGGTTCTAAACCATTTTATATAGGAGCAAAGGGATTTTACATTAAAAACGGTGTTACAAGCAGGAGGGAGACAAATTGTTCTCCTTGGCCTCTGATGATAGGACAAGAAACAATGGGCTTAAATTGCAGCATAGGAGGTTTAGGCTGGCCATTAGGAAATGCTTCCTAACTATCAGGGTGGTTAAGCACTGGAATAAATTGCCTCCAGAGATTGTGGAATCTCCATCATTGGAGATATTTAAGAACAGATTAGACAAATATGTCAAGGATGATCTAGCAGGTGCTTGTTCCTTCTGTGAGTTCAGGGGACTCGACCTGATGACCCTTTGAGGTCCCTTCCAGTCCTAGTATTCTATGATTCTATTATATGAACAATGATTCAACAGATTTTATTAAAGCAGTAACTTAAGGAATGATATGAAGAAATTTAAACAGATATCTCCAGGTAATATAAGTGGTTATTAACATTAATACCCTGCAGATATCGTCTTCTATCATAAGATCAGCTATTTTTTAGACAAAATGCCAGATGTCTTCATTTTTATAGTTGCCAATTTTTAAAATTTCTTTAGAATTCTTTATTTCACTGAAAATTAATTTTTAGTAGAAGTATAGGACTGGAAGGAAACTGGAGAGGTCATAAAGTCCAGTCCCTGCACTCATAGCAGGAACAAGAACAATCTATACCACATTTGACAGGTGTTCATTTAATCTGCTTTTCAAAATAGCCAATGATGGAAATTCCACAAACTCTCTAAGCAGTTTATTCCAGTGCTTAACTACCTTAAAGTCCAACCTAAACCTCCCTTGCTTCAGTTTAAGCTCATTGATTCTTATCCTATCATTAGGTTGAGGAGAATCATTTTTCTGCCTCCTCATTACAACTTTTAGGTACTTGAAAACTATTAGAGAAAGATAACATCTATTATATTATTTAAGCACAGTGGTTTTCAAACTTTTTTCTTCTGATCCAGTTGAAGAAAATTGTTAATTCTTGTGACCCAAAATAATTTGACTAGAGCATGGGCTCCAGAGTGGGGCTAAGGATGAGAGCTTTGGGTTGTAGCAGAAGGCTCCAGTTGGGGATATCAGGGCTGGGGCCAGAAGTCTTACCTTGAGTAGCTCCTGATCAGTGGTGCAGCAGAGGTGCTAAAGCAGGCTTCCTGCCTCTGTTCATGCTGCAACCCAGAAGCAGCCAGCAGAAGGTTCTTGGTCAATGAGCGTATGGAGCTAGTGCTCAGGGCAGGTGCAGTGCACAGAGCCCTGTGCAATCTCTACCCCGCGCATCCCCTACACCCTCCCTACACATCTAGGAGCCAGATCTGCTCCTGGGGCACAGCAAGTCTGTGGTGCAAGGACAGGCAGGTAGCCTGCCTGAGTACCCCTCCCCCAGTCATCTGATCACCCTGCAGCAAGAAGACCCAGTGCTTGATATTTCACAACCTAGTATTAAGCCACAGCCCATCGTTTGAAAACCAATGCTTTAAGCTTTGTATGGAAGCCATCTTAAAATACTGAGAGGTTAGCTTTTTAGATTCTGCTCTTAGCCTTTGCTGCACTGTTTAGTATTTTGGCTAACTGCTGAATTGCATCCATTACATGATACAGAGTGGCAGAACTATTTTTTAAATCTCTGCAATTGTCATGGTTGTTTCTTTAATATTACCATAGTGATTTCCTTAGCTTCAGACATTCTTTCTTTCCAGCCATGGTAGGTTTTTCTCTCCACTACTCTAAAAGTCTTATTTTTTCAGGATCACAGATCATACGGTTTTAGAAAAGTGGAGGGTAAAACCCACCCCATAGACACTGTTAGCAACTGAGATCTCAGGTAAATGAGTCATTTTTAATGTGAAAATTTGACACTAGAAAGAAAACCTAATAGGATTTAAATCGATTGTTTAAATGGTCAAATTTGATCAAAGCTCAGGGGATGAATATATAACCCATTGCTTAATACGTAGCTATATTGCTACTGGTAAAAGAAAGAAGCATCTTAAGAAGAATATAAATATTCTAGCCTGGGAAGAGGATTGGTATTTTTATGCTTGGCTGTGCAATAAATATTCTCACTACATAACTATGCAACATTTCCACCTTATTTTTTTCTGCAGAAATGCTTTGATGAGTAAAATGAGTGTGATGATGCTAATGATTCTGGAATAATGAGTATCTGAATGCATAAACACTTAACATAGGAAATGATTACAGTTTGCTATATCAAAAACCCACCACAGTGCTTAGTAAAAGCTAAACCCCTTAACTTCTGATTTCTGCAAAACACACAGGGGAAATACATGACAGTAGATTTTTCTGAGATAACTTCCATGGTTCTGAGACTAGTAGTATTGGTAGAGGTTATTTTTATAGTGGACATAGCATTGTTACATTGGAATTTGAAACCCTATGGAACTTCAGGAAATGTGATGCATGATGATACATGGTCAAAAGTGTCTGTCTTAATTGCATAGTATGATTTGTATGCAGACCGTAATTTATATGCTTGAGGTCTAAAATTGCATGTTGAACTAACAAAGGGAGCTAATTATACTTAAGATAATTTTCAACAAGCCTTACCTACAGGAAAGAGATATCTGCCAGGGTAATGATTATAACCCATTGAAACGGAATGAATCTAAATATTCCATACAGTGAAGCAGACATTATGAGGGCAATTATTCCGGATATCCTGATTGATGCTCTGTCTGACTATGTGAAAAAAGAGAGGCCATCAGCATGGTAGGTGTATGGCCACTTAGCCCACATGGACCCTGGGGAGGTACCTGGCCACTTAGCCCACTCTGAAGCCTGCACTGCCCTGTCTTCACTGCTATTGTTCCATGTGCTTGTAGGACTAAAGTTAGCATGAGTAGGATAGCCTGTGACAGGATGTAATATAACAATTTGACTTAAAGAACAGCAAATCTTTGAGCCTCGTACACCCCATTCTGGATTAATCGTTCTGGTGACCTATGTGAACTACAGAAATGAGGGAAGACTGAAGGAATTGGGTTTGTTTAGTTTAGAAAAGAGAAGATTTAATGGGGACATGATAGCAGTTTTCAGGTATCTAAAAGGGTGTCATAAGGAGGAAGGAGAAAACTTGTTCATCTTGGCCTCTGAGGATAGAACAAGAAGCAATGGGCTTAAACTGCAGCAAGGGAGGTTTAGGTTGGACATTAGGATAAAGTTCCTAAGTGTCAGGGTAGTTAAACACTGGAATAAATTGCCCAGGGAGGTTGTGGAATCTCCATCTCTGGAGATATTTAAGAGTAGGTTAGATAAATGTTTAACAGGGATGGTCTAGACAGTATTTGGTCTTGCCAAGGGGAAAGGGGACTGGACTCAATGACCTCTCGAGATCCCTTCCAGTCCTAGTATTCTATGATTCTATGGAATGAAAAAAAAATCTGTTCATTATGAACCTAGTGCAAAATCATACAGAGTTAGAACATAAGGTTATAAAGGACCACAGGATTATCTAATATGACCTCTTCCTGTATGATGTCATGGCCTCCAACACCAACCCACTCTCCCACACAAAACTCAACAATTTAAACCAACACTCCCACTAATTGTAGTCAATATGCACTTTGTATACTGGTCAATATGCACTTTATATCCTGCTTATGTAGCCCCCATGATCTTTTCTCTTATTCAGAACTATGAGCAGTGCAGTGAAGCTCCAAAAAACTGTTTTTCCTACAAAATTTATTAATCTGATCTTGTAAAAATTATGATCAATGTTTTATCAAGTGCTGACTCTTTTCTTAAATGACCATTTATTGGTGAGTATAAGACAACGACCAACACTCTCAGAAATGGCTTAGTATTTTATATGATTAGAAACTTTTTGCTGCTTCCAGTAGTTCTACAGAAATTTTACTCCTATTTACTGTTTTGAGCATGACTGTTGAAATTATATCTGTTGAATTTCTGCTAAACTCAAAAATTCATTAGAGAGATATTATTTTATTTCACCATGGCTCAGGTTAGGGATATGTCAATAATGTAATTACAAGCTAAATGTGAGAGTATGTGTGCTACTAAAACTATAAGTTGTTTTCCTGACTGAAAGTTTGGGGCCATTAATTTATATACCGTGGAAGAAATGAACATCTTACTTGTTTTTATAACTTTATTTTTCCATTTGTCAAAAAATAGACCAAAATACAAGAATGTTTCCTAAAAGCAACTCAGTTTTTTAGTGCATTTATAGATCTGCACATTATTTATGGTATGTGATTGAACAACCCTGAAGTGCTGACATTAAGAGACACAGCTTTAAATCTCACATCAATGTAACAGATAGACTTGGTCAGACACCATTAGGATAAACAAACGCTCTACAGAAAGAAGAAAAGTTGTCAGAAAGGACTGGAATTAGTGAGATAGATGGTCAGAATTGAATCTCTCTTTGTATTAGAAACTCTGCAGAACTATTCTTATTTTTCACCAGCACTAGGTTCTCAGATACAATAGTGACCAGGAGCCATATAAGCAGATATAGGCTGCATCTAGACTGGCATGATTTTGCACAAAAGCGATTGCTTTTGCGCAAAATCTTGCCACCTGTCTACACTGGCCACGAGTATTTGCGCAAGAACACTGACTTTGTAATGTACAAAATCAGTGGTTCTTGCGCAAATACTCTGATGCTCCCACTCAGGGATAAGCCCTCTTGCACAAGTATTCTTGCACAAAAGGGCCAGTGTAGACAGCAACGTTAATTTCTTGTGCAAGAAAGCCCCCTGGCTAAAATGGCCATCAGAGCTTTCTTGCACAAGAGAGTGTCTATACTGTCACAGATGCTTTTGCGGAAAAGCAAATCTTTTGCACAAAGGCACATGCCAGTATAGACGCTCTCTTGTGCAAATACTTTTAACGGAAAATCTTTTCCATTAAAAGTATTTGTGCAAAATCATGCTAGTCTAAACACAGCCATATAGTATTAATAACCTAGTTATTTAGAAACAAATTTTGTAATAAGGGACATCCTTGATGCAATTTCCCTAAGCTTCATGGCCTGTCACTTGTGGCTGTATAACACCAATATGGCCAACTAACTGAAAAGCCTTACTAGGGGTGGAATCACTCATTCTGATTGTGATTTATTAGATATTCTAGAAGATGATGTCAGGTAAGATAACATCCTAGCTGGGAATGAGTCTGTGGTTTTCCTAGCTATGGGTACATCTACACCAGCCCCCTAGTTCGAACAAGGGAGGCTAATGAGGGTGACCGAAGTTGCTAATGAAGCACGGGATTTAAATATCCCATGCTTGATTAGTATAATCCCGGCTGGTCGCCATTTTGGAAACTGACTTGTCTGAAGTAACTACCCGCATTTATACACTGCAGAGAAGTGGGATTCTAAGATAAACCCCTTAATTTGAATTAACTGTTACTCATGGAATAAGGAATAACATGTAGATGGTCTCATGAGCTTTGCATTCCAGAGGACCAGAAAGTTATTAGACCTGCCAGCTGTACCTTACAGCAATCTTCATAGATGTGGGCAAGAATAGGGTGGGGAAGGGAGAGAAGAGATAGTATAGAACTGGAGGGAGAAGTTCCTTTTGTGAAGATGCATTGAGGCTTAAAACCTGTCTTAAATGAGGCATTTATGAGTCTAACAGAATAGAAGAATCCTCATGATGTATAGCTAGCATAATCTGTTCTGTGCCTGCCTCTCCTGACCTTCAGGGTGTAAAGGGTATATGGGTGGGAAAGATAAGGGACTTCTGGACACCAGAGGGACCAAATTGGCTCAAATTGGAATGACCTTCACCACAGCGAAAGCTTTACACACCATCACAAGCTGGTGTAAGTTAAAATAATGCTTAAACTAAACCATTGATTTGTGCCATGTTAGCTAGCTACAGGATCAGAAGAAGAAAGGATGCTTATAGCTACTTGTACTTCCACATACTCTGTATGCACAGCATGAGGCAACAGATTATGCATGAAAGATATTTGGTTGAAACTTAAATCTTAGGTGAAATCCTGGCTTCACTGTAAACAATGGCAAAACTCATAGGATTTTACCCAAGATCCAGAAATATTGCGTACATATTTATGGTGATTTTTCAGTTTTTGCTAAAGAGAAACAGTTCAAAGCGTTGGGAATATCTACCATATATTTTAATGAGTTTTTCTGTTTGTTTGATCAAGAACTCCTCTTAAACAGTAAGAGCTAGGATCACCAAATTTGGTATGGAGCTTCTTCTTATCATAACTTAAATTGAGAAAATGGCTTGGTTGTGCCAGGAAAATGGGATGAGCTTGAAATGAAATTGCTTCTCATAAAACCAAACAGAAAAGAGACAAAATCACCAAATTAAATGAGTGAATGTTGAAAAAGAATGAACCAAGATGATCTAGGAAAATAGGTCGAACCTGTCATAGAATTGCATCTCAATAAACTTTACAGAAAAATGATAAAATGGAATAATTTTGAATAGTGCTAAATGAATACTTAAGATTTGAAAACTAGAAGATAATGAGACTGGATACCAAATTGACTATAGCCTTTCGTATTAAATCATAGTGAATGATAAGAGTTGATAGGGATTAAGTAAAAATACACTTGATGGAAATCACATTTAAAAAAAATTACAAAAATTAAACTGAAAAATTTTAAAAATCCCCTTTTTAAAGAAATCCAAAATAAAAATTAACTTCATAAAAATAACACTGTATTTATGAAAAATACACTCATTGAAATAAAGCATGTACATTTTCCTTTTATTTAAAAAAAAATTGACTGATCTAAGAATCCGAGCAATGAGGAGTAAATCTGCTAGTTGGTCATAAATATAGATAAGGAAGGATTATCCAATTCTCTGTGTAATCATTTCTCTCCCATCAATGTTTTATTTAAATAAAGAAGTATAAATCTGATTTGTCAGAAGCTGAAATAACAGCCATGTAATTATTCATTCATCAGTCTTTATAGCATACCTTGACCAGCATTATAGCGTACTTTGACCAGCATTGTATCATACTGTGAGTGTCTTGTACCTTTCTCTTCTTTCCCTTGTAGACTGAAATAATTACTCTGTGAATTATGTAGCTCTTAACTGCCAACCATGGTTCTACTCTGGAAAGTAACTCTCTGAAAGTGGTATAAACGGGTTCCTTATTTTTTCATCTTAATGATTCCAGAGCAAATGTGATCTGTTATAAGTAAAATATGTTTTTCTTAGTAGCATTTGCTTCTGAAAGTAGCAACGTCTGTGTCAAGAATATGACTTGGATTTCAATGGTGAAAAAAAAATCCATGCACTGATTTGGCTTAAATAGAGATGGAAGATATAGCTATAAATGCTGGAAGAAACTAAAACCAAAAGAGGAGGCAACCGAAGATAGTCACGGTAATGGGAATCATTTAGAAAGAAAAATACTAGCCTGGAAGCTTAGCAAAGGAAGATCAAATCAGCTTTTGCAGCATAGTTGATTAAGTGATTTCAAGGGAAAAATCAGCTGGAAATAAAAGACAAACTGTAAGATCTGTACAAACTATAAGGTAAGACAGAGAATCACTGTTCAGAAATGACCACACTGGTGTGGAAAAACAGATAGAAGATTAAGCATCCATTTGCTGAGTGTGAACCATAATGTTTAATGAAAACATATGAGGAAACTGGGACTAACCACAAACTTGTTAATAGAGAGGAAATGTAGAGATGATTTAAGGAACATGAGAAGGATATAGGTGAAAATATCTGAACTTAATGTCTAGAATGAGAAAAAAGAGGGTATGAATATAGCAATCAATGCAGATTTGGCTGATCAGATCAGACCAGCCTGTTTATTTTTAGTGCCTGTCCCTCTCTGATAAGAAACACTTCCAGATGCTTCAGATGGAGAAGATTGTCTACCTTGGCACAGATTCCTGTAGAGATTAGTGAAGATGCTACGTATGCCAATGAGAAAGCTTCTCCTATTGGTGTAGGTAGCCCACCTCCCTGAAAGGTGGTACTTTTGTCAATGGGAGAAGCCCTCCTGTTAACATAGCTCTGTCCACACTGGGATGTAGGTGAATATAACTTTTAGGTCAGGGGTATGAATTTTTCCAAACTAACCATTTATACCTACCCTTTGTTTCCTATCTTTGAACCAGTTACCAATCCATGAGAGGACCTTCCCTCTTATCCCATGACAGCTTCCTTTGCTTAAAAGTCTTTGGTGAGGGACCTTGTCAAAGGCTTTCTGGAAATTTAAGTTCACTCCCTTGTCCACATGCCTGTTGACTCCCCTTCCCCCTCAAAGAATTCTAGTAGATTGGTAAGGCATGATTTTCCTTTACAAAAAAACATGTTGACTCTTCCTCAACAATTTTTTTTCAACTATATGTCTGACATTTTTTCTTTATTATAATGTCAAAAAATTTGTCTGAAGTCAGGCTTACTGGCATATAATTACCAGGGTCACCGCTGGAGCCTTTTTTTTTTATAATTGGCATCATGTTAGATGTATTACAGTAATTTGACATAGAAGCTGATTTAAATTATATGTTATGGATTGCAATTAATAGTTCTGTAACCTATTGTGTGCTACTGTGATTGTTCCCACTATTCATATCAATGACTGTCCTGGGGCTCTTATTACACTGGGACCTCCTGTTGGCCATTTCAGGAATTAGCTCTGATCAGCGGGTATGCCTTGTGGTGGTGGTGGATCTCCCCTCCTCATCTCCACCTGCAGACCTGCTTTATTTCCAGTCCACTGCCTCTTCTTCTTGGCACAACCTTTTGGCCATGTCACAATCTGGGTACCCCTTTTCAGCAGCGGCTGCTGCTCCATAGCCTGGCTGCTTCTTCAGTGCTGGAGCGACATTCTGCTCATCTGAGGAAGTAAGTTTTGCCCATGAAAGCTCGTACTATATATAATATATATATTTGTTAGTCTTTGAGGGTATGTCTACACTACAAAGTTAATTCGAACTAACAGACGTTAGTTCGAATTAACTTTGATAGGCGCTACACAGGCAAACCACTAGTTCGAACTTAATTTGAACTAGCGGAGTGCTTAATTCGAACTAGGTGAACCTCATTCTACGAGGACTAACGCCTAGTGCGAATTAAGTAGTTTGAATTAAGGGCTGTGTAGCCACTTAATTCGAACTAGTGGGAGGCTAGCCCTCCCCAGCTTTCCCTGGTGGCCATTCTGGGTACCACCAGGGAAACTCGTCTGCCCCCCTCCTGGCCCCAGAGCCCTTAAAGGGGCATGGTCTGGCTACGATGCCCGTGCCAGGTGCAAGCCTGCCAGTACACAGCCAGCAGACCCTGCACCTGGCACGGCATGAGCCAGCCACTCGCTGCCACCCAGCCCTCCGCCTCTTCCCGGGACCAGGCTGGCGGCTCCCGGGAGCCTTCCCAGGTCCGCAAGAGGTGGGTGCCCACGTGGTCTAGTGCGGAGATCGTGGACCTCATCCACAACCTCCGCACTAGGCACAGGAAAGTGGCCGTCTAGGGCAGGATAGCTGCCAGCCTGGCCACCCAGGAGCAGGTTTGCATGAAAATCAGGGTGGTCCAGTGAGACCCCCCGACCCTGACCTTAGAATGGCTGTACGGGGTGAGACCAAAGGTCCATCTAGCCCAGTAGCCTGTCTGCTGACAGCGGCCAATACTAGGGACCCTGGAGGGGATGGACCGAAGACAATAACCAAGCCATTTGTCTCATGCCATCCATCTCCAGCCTTCCACAAACAGAGACCAGGGACACCATTTCTACCCCCTGGCTAATAGCACTCCATGGACCCAACCTCCATGAATTTATCTAACTTCTTTTTAAACTCTGTTATAGTTCTAGCCTTCACAGCCTCCTGCAGCAAGGAGTTCCACAGGTTGACTATTTGCTTTGTGAAGAACTTTCTGTTATTAGTTTGAAGCCTGCTACCCATTCATTTCATTTGGTATCCTCTAGTCCTTCTGTTATGGGAACTAATGAAGAACTTTTCTTTATGCACCCTCTCCACACCACTCGTGCTTTTATAGACCTCTATCATATCCCTCCTCAGTCTCCTCTTTTCTAAGCTGAAAGGTGCCAGTCTCTGTAGCCTCTCTTCATATGGGACCTGTTCCAAACCCCTGATCATTTTAGTTGCCCTCTCCTCTCCTAGCCTCTCTCTTCCCCTCTCCCACCTCCTTTTCCCAGTCTCCCCGAGTTTTATTCAATAAAGAGAGTTCCTATTTTTGAACACACGTGTCCTTTATTTTGTACATCAGGAAGGGGGGCTAGGGAGGGGTAAGTGGAAGGAGGTGAGGAAAGAATGGGGTACGAGCCCCAGATGGGGAGGACTGGGGTGGCTCTGTGGGCTCCTCGGGGTGAAAGCTCTCCTGCAGCCCCCTGATTGACCCCCCCCCCGGATGGCAGCCTGTGGTAAGTGCAGCCGGGCTGATGGCCAAGTGCTGTGATGTGCCAAGTGTGGGCACTCAGGGCACTCCAAGCCAGGACTGCTTTGCAAGCGGGGAACCCCTGAGAACTGTCTGTCCAGGGTGGGGGTCGGGTCCCTTTAAGCACAGCCCTGGGCTAGCCTGAGACAGCAGCTCTAAGTCCTAATCTGATGCCCTGCCGGCAGTGCTTCCGGCCAGCCTTAACCTTGGTTCGGGGTTCGAATGCTAATTCGAACTAGTTTTTAGTCTAGATGCACTAGTTCGAATTAGCTTAGTTTAAATTAACTAATTCCAATTAAGTGAGTTCGAATTAGTGCTGTAGTGTAGACATACCCTAAGGTGCTACAGGAATACTCATTGTTTTTATGTTTATTTTCTGTGCCTTAGCCAGCTTCTATCAAGAACAGTACCTTTCACATCAGCTTTACTTGGTTTCCTTAATAGCATCTTGTAAGAGACATTACTGAAAGTTCCAAGAAAATTAGAGAAACAAGGTAGATGAGAAACTTAAAAAACACCAACTAGTCTAGAAGCACCTTAAAAACTGCAAAAACATGTCGATGGTATCATGAGCTTTCATGGACACAACTCACTTCTTCAGATGAATGGAGTATTAAAAGTCCAGTTTAAAAAAAATAGTAGGGGATGGGGGGGGGGGGAGAGAAGAAAGGGAAAAGGGGGGAAAAAGTCATTTAGAGTGTTCATGTTACATGCAGCTGACAGAGAAGGTGCAAATTAAGTACCCACTGTTTGTTTTTGTAAGTCATTAGGGTGTAGAAGGTAGTGTGGAACCAGGTAATGTCTTTTTCATACCTTTGTGAGGGTTCCCAAACCTGTAAATGAAGTTAAGTTTCAAGGCTTCACTGTTTATTTGGCTTTTGACAACTTCCACCCCACCATCAACCTCGGCTTAGATCAATCCACATAAGAGATCCACTTCCTTGGCACTACAGTACAATTACATGACGGACATATTTCCATCACCTTATATTGGAAAACTACCAACCGCTACACTTACCTTCATACTTCTGGCTTCCATCCAAGACACATTTCTCAATCTATTGTTTACAGCCACGCCCTAAGATACAACTGGATTTTCTCCAGTCCCATAGACAGAGACAAACACCTACTGGATCTATATAGAACATTCTTAAAACTGAAATACCCTCAGAAGTGAAAAAAACACATCAGCAGAGCCAAAAGAGTACCCAGACATGAACTACTTCAAGACAGGCTAAGAGGAGAAAACAACTTGTCATCACCTACAGCCCACAACTTAAACTCCTCAATCACATTGTCAACAGTCTACAACCTATCTTGAAAAATAACCCCTCAGGCTATGGGGAAAAGGCTAATCATCACCTACAGACAACCCCCTAACATTAAAAAAATTCTTTCCAGTAACCACACAGCACACCTGCATCATAATCACCTAAGAACCCATCCCTGCAATCAGCCCTGGTGCCATTTCTGTCCACACATCTACACAAGTGATTTCATCACTGGACTCAACCACATCAGCCACCACATCATAGGCTCATTTAACTGCACATTCATGAACATGATCTATGCCATCAAATGCCAGCAATGCCCCTCTGCCATGTATATTGGCCAAACTGGACAGCCTCTATGGGAAAGAATTAATGGACACAAATAACTTTAACCTTCCAGCACACTCATTAATGGATCTCAAATTCACCCTGTTGTTTCAGGCCAATTTCATAAGCCAAATACAGAGGCAAGCCTCTGGAACTTAACTTCATTTACAGGTTTGGCACCCATCACAAAAGGTTTGACTAAAGACATTTCTATCACGGTATGACTAAAGACATTGCCAGGCTAGCATACTACATTCCACATCCTAATGACTAAAAACCCAAAAAGAATGGGTATTTAAGAACAATTTGAATCTTCTCTATCAGCTTTATGTAACATGAACGCTCCAACTGACTTTCTCCCCCTTTTACCTTCCTTTTCTCCTCCCCCCACCTCTACTACTTATTTTGGAACTGGAGTTTTAATATTCCATTCATCTGAAGAAGTAGGTTGTGCCCACGAAAGCTCATGATACCATTTACATGTTTTGTTAGTCTTTAAGGTGCTGCTAGACTATTTGTTTTTTTAAAAGCTTTTCTGGTTACCGACTAACTCAGCTACCCCTCTGAAGGTTGCTGAGGTAATATCTTTTATTGGATCAACTTCTGTTATGAAGGGCTGTCAAACTACACAGAACTTTTATCTCATTTGGTGAAAAAAGCTGGACAAATAAAAGATATTACCTCTCTCTAAGGGCAGGTCTATGTTATGAGTATGTTTAGAGTACAATCCTCTTTCAAAAGAGGCTTTTTTGAAAGAATCTTTCGAAAAAGCTTCTTTTGAAAGAGATCGTCTAGACAGCCACAACTTTTTCAACAAAGCGATCTGCTTTTTCAAAAGAGAGTGCCCAGGCAATCTGGATGTTCTCTTTTGAAAAAGCCCTGTTTGCGGTCAAGAATGCGTTTTTTCGAAAGAGCTAAAAAAAGGCATTCTTCCTCGTAAAATGAGGTTTACCACTGTTGAAAAAAACGCCATGTTCTTTCAATTTAATTTCAAAAGAATGCGGCAGCAGTCTAGACGCAGGTGAAGTTTTTTTTAAAAAGGCTACTTTTTTTTGAAAAAAACCTGTAGTCTAGACATAGCCTAGGAGGATAAAGGCAAACTGAGATATGCAACTCCAGCTACATGGATAGCTGCAGAAGGTCAGTAGGAGAAACTCTCCAGTTGACTTCCCTTACTCTTTGTGACCCAGTGAAGCATCCGAGTCATCTGGGATGTGACCAGTGGTTGATTTAAGGGGTCTTTATTAGACCTGTTAAATTGAACCCCCAGTAGATCAATCTCTGCAGTGTGAGTCTACTTGAGATCAGAGATCCAATATTCCTTTACAGAAGAATCCTAATCTGTCCTACCCATATAAGTTTCTATCTTTCATTATTGTTTGAAGCAGTTTAGTTAGTTTTCAAATAAATCTCACTGTTTCATAATTTTCAGGTCCAGCTGATCACTTTTTAAAGAGAGGTACAACATTTTCTGCACCCCAAACCCTCCAGTCCAACAATTGATTTTAATGGAATTGAAAATTGCTTGTTAGTAGCTTTGCCACATTATTGAAAACTCTTGATGGAAAACTATTGTTTCTGGAGGCTTGTTGCTATTTAATTTTTTAATTTGTTCCAGAACCTCCTTCTTTGTCTGAAAAAAGAATAGAGAGTGAGGCTAGATGTAGCTGCTCTGATTATGCTGCAACATTCAAACCTAGAGAAAAAAATATATGATTTTTGGGGGGATTTATAATTACCCTTTCATGCATGGTTCAGAATCAGCATTAAATTGAGTTAAACAGATATCACCTAAGGATCAGTAAGGAAAATGATACTCAATCTGTAGAAGATCTGAGGAGATTGACTTGTCTGTCAAACCTGATTACAAGTGTGGAAGTCCAAGATAAATGATCTATGCATTAGTTTACTTCTTTTCAATTGGACCTGGACACACAAATTAAAATCAGCTAATGAAAAGCAAGGACACTTGAGGCTGTAAAATTTGCTACAGCACTGGAATCTTTTTATTTCATAGCACATTAGAAAAAGCAGTTCAGTGTAAGTCAAAATCTTGTTCCTCTGTTTATGTGGAAAAGGATTCTAAAAGGATGTATCAAAAGATCTGAAGGGATTGAAAATTATTAAATTAGGTTTTTGCAAAGAAGAACATGACAATAACTATAACACAGTTCTGCTCAATTAATTATGTGTAAAAATGGCCCCTGTTTTCTGCATAGATCTTCTTACTATATTCAATATATTTGCTTACTTTAGTTACAAAAATAATATTTACTACTTTTTATGCTAGTTAGCACTACAGAAGTTATGCAGTTAAGAAAGCAAGAGCTGGATGTTTTCATTCTCAAGTAATAGTAACAAAATTCGTTCCAATTACATGGTCAATCAATCACACTTGTGTAACTCCAATGACGGCAGCTTTGTTGCACTGAGGGTATAATTTGGGGACAGTGGAATTGACAGCTTAATACATGAAAGTATTTGTTGTGACTAACTTTTATTACTGTTGCAACAAGAGAAAACACAGCTTGATTCTTGTGTTATATTTACATTTTGAGCTGGAAGTGTAAACGTGAGCTTGAGGAGACATACCTAATCAGAAAACTTAAAGTACTATTCTGTAGCACTTTAGAGACTAACAAAAAATGTAGATGGTATCATGAGCTTTCGTATTAGCAAATGAAGAAAAGAATGTAGCTGTAGCAGTGCGAGTGGTGAGAGGGCCTAGCCTCCCCAAGCATACCCTAGTCCAAAATGCTAGGTGCATACTAGGGGCAGGTGGTCCCTCGTGCTACTCCCACCACTGTGGATACATTCTAGTTTTTAGCCCACTAACTTGATTAAAAGTAGCATGTGTATGTCTCCTCAAGCTAAAATTTACATTTACAGCTCAAAGCGTGGACATATCTATAAATCCTGGGGTGAGTTTGCAGGATTGGCAGTAGAAGTCATCTGCATTTTTAAATTATTATTTATTGGTATTGCTTCAGCAGCTAGAGGCTTTAATTAACCTGAATTTAGGAACAGCCTTGAATACAAGTTTATGTGTAAGATTGACCAAAACAGAAACAGACCCAGAAGGAATTGTGACTCAGAAATGCCCCGCTCCTTGTTCTTGCAGGCATAGTAATTTTCAAACAGACTAATAGCAAATGATTCCTTCCTCCTCATGCCACACCAACTACTCTGGCCAGTGAGAGGAGGTGGTGGAGACAAAGCTACCCATTTCCTGTCTCTCCTTGCCATCCAGTTCCAGCAAGGAATAATGCAGATGGATAGCCCATTTGCTCCAATATACCAGGATCCAAGGTCCAGCTAGCAGGCAAAGTTGTATAAATTTCTCTTTATTTTCTTAATCCCTTTCATTTGCTGGCAAGGGCACATAGTCCAAGTAAGACTCTAGTCCTAAGGGTTTAAAAAATATTAGATGGGAGAGGGAGGAGGATGATCATAGAAAGTTTACTAAATATATCATTATCACAGAATCATAGAATCATAGAATCATAGGACTGGAAGGGACCTCGAGAGGTCATCGAGTCCAGCCCCCCGCCCTCAAAGCAGGACCAAGTTCCGTCTACACCATCCCTGACAGATGTCTATCTAACCTGTTCTTAAATATCTCCAGAGAGGGAGATTCCACTACCTCCCTTGGCAATTTATTCCAATATTTGACCACTCTGATCAATGGCCATTGGTGTCCGATGCCTCTCTCATTATTTCCTTCAATCTTTCCCTGCCCAGTGCGGAGTGACTTAATTTCTGTAGACTAGCTCTGCATCAATCTACTATATCATCTACCCATTCTCTGTGGGGTCTGCCTCTCCTATTTGGACCATCGATTATACTGAATGCCAAGGTCTTAACTATTCGCTCATCGTTAATTCTGCACATATGCCTGAATAGCTGTAACTTCTGTTGTATAACCTTCTGCAGTTGGTTCTCTTTCAGCTGTATCTTCCTATATAATTCCTCATTGGAGACCTTCTGCATCCATCCTATTCTCAGGATCTTTCTATAACTCCAATATCCTTCTCTTTGAATCTATCACCCATGTCTCACATCTGTACAACATGCTGCTAAGCACACACATTTTCAAGATGCTGAGCTTCATTCCTAAGCTAATTGCTTTACTTTTCCAGATCTTATCCATCGCCTTCAAACTTGCTCTTGCTTTTGCTATTCTAGTCACTATTTCCTTCTTACAGTCTAGCTCGTACATCATACATGAACTTCTCTACGTTCTCTAGTTCTATCCCATGTACACTGATCTATCTTCCTATTTCCTTTTCTCGTAATACCATTGTCTTCATTTTATTGATATTCATAATCAGTCCATACCGCTTCCATTCCTCATTTAGCACCTGCACCAACTTAGGTGGTGAACACCAAAATTTCTGAGTCAGAAGGAAAGTTGTTATTTGATCAGGACTGTTATAGAAGCTATACATACAGGGCCCCTTCATGCCATTTTTACAGACTCTTTTCTGAGTATGAATGTTTGGGCTGCAGTCAAACATTCCAAAATGCATGGGTTGTGTTGAGTTAATCAACAAATCTTTGATTTTGCCATAAGAATCAAGTTTAATACTTGTTCAATGGCAGAGGGACTGTCTTTCTGTGTGTACATGGCCTAGCACATAGGGCTTAGACTGAAGCTCCTAGATGCTCAGGCAATACAAATTATAGATAATATAAATAACTTCTGTTTGGAGTCTCAAAGTGCTATCACAATACAAATATTAAATGACACTACTTCCAGCACGCCACACTCATTAATAGCCAAAACCCGTCAGATTTATTAACATTTTAAACATTCTGAGGCATAGCAAGTCCCTTTGGATGCTTGCCCTAGAACTTCCCCAATATCATTGATTATTTACTGTTCAAGAGTTCACCCAACACTCAAGCTGGGCTAATTATTTAAAGAAATATTTAATGAATAGTTGACTGGTAAAAATGGACAGTCTACACTATCACTAAATCAATCTACTTTATGTTACCCAGGGCTGCAAAAGACATCCTCCTCCCAAACTGATGCAAGTCACAGAAATGTAATCCCTGTCCACACTGGTGCTACATAGTCAGTATATGTTCTCTCACCAATACAATTTCTACTTCTCATGGAGGTGGAATAATTATGCTGATGAGAGAGCACTTTCCTGTCAGCATAGAACATCTTCACCAGACATTCTACAGTGCTTCTAGTGTGGCCTATGTCATTGGCTGGGTAAATTATTCAACAAATATTATCAAACAGTGCTGATCATCAAGGCAGTGATTTACATTGGTCATAAATGAGGAATATTGGCACAATAAGTCAAATATTTGTATCTGCACACCAGTATAATTATTCTGCTTATAAATTTGGTTCTTCATTAGATATGCTTTGAACATTTTGTATAATGTTTTCAAAATGAACTAATTCTTAAATCATAGTGTGACCAGTTGTTCTGCCTCATTTAAAGAAAATACTGATTTCTGATAAGACAAGGTGGGGTAGGTAATATATTTTATTGAATGACCTTCTGTTGGTAAGAGAGGCAAGTTTACATAGAGCTCTTCTTCAGACCTGAGAAACTTACTCAGACCTGGTCAGCACTACATGGTTCTGTTGATAAAACTTGCCTTGTGTTTACCTAGGTGTAGAACTGTTTACACTTAAATTTGGCTTCTGCTGATGTAAGTGCTTCGGTATTCTGATTTAGTAACATCACTTTCCCAAACAGCACAGAGAATGGGTAAATGTAATTAGGTTGACACACAATCAGTTAGACGATACTTAACTTACCTCAATTGTTATTGGTTTTCAGGAGCTGTCCCACAATGCCCCACACTGACAATATAATTGATGCAAGTGCTCCTAATGAGAACACACACCAAAGACACAAAGATCCTAGTGTGCACACACAAGCAATTTAATATCTGTGCGGACTGTAAGATGATGTAAGTTAGGCCAACATAATTTTGTGGTATAGACATGGCCTTAGAAAGGCATCAGTAGTTACAAAATGGAGTAGACTATTTAGCATCAGTAGTTAAAGCATATTTCAAGACTATTCAAGATGAAGTGGCCCATTAATACCCTTGTAGTCACAGCGTGGAAAAGAAATGGGGCGGGGTGGGGGGGAAGATGTTGATAGTGAGTTATGGATTGTTGCAATAAGTCATAAATCAAATGTCTCTATTCAGTCCATGATTTTAGTATCTAGCAAGTTATGAATTTAAGCTCCCACACTGTCTTTTCAAAGTGCTGTGTAGGGTCTTTTTGAAGATGAAGACTGCTAGGTCAGTCAGAGTGATCATTTTGTGAAAAGTCTGAGTGGGGTAGCTGAAGAAGTGGGTTGTGCCCACAAAAGCTCATGATTCCATCTATATTTTTGTTAGTCTATAAGTGCTGTAGGACCATCCTTGTTCTTCTTCTTCTGTGTGTGTGTGTGTGTGTGTGTGTGTGTGTGTGAAAAGTGTTTTTTCTGTGTAAATTTATTAGAGAGCATAGTTATTGCATATTTTCACTCACACAATTGCTATTGAGACATTTAGTAAACAGGACAGAGCACATCACATGGTGTGATAGGCACGGATATTGAAAGATATGTTGCAAGGAATCTTGATAATTAAAGCAGTTGATATATGTCTGGAGGGTTCTAATGTAGGATGGTAGGTGACAGCTAGGGGTGTGCTATCGGGGGAGGGGGGGTCATACCTGCTTCAAACAAAAATAAAAACCCCTCCAACCACACACCTCTAGTTATCATAGAGTTTAAGCTTGTAAGAATGTGTTCAGTGGCTGGACTTTTCGAAATTCTTGTGAGTTGCATTAATCATCTCACTTACCTATTATAAGGTAATATTTATGTGTTTGCTTTGTACTGATACTCCCATAGTCAAGAAAGAAGCATTAGCAAGAGTGAAAAACCAGTTTACACAAGAAGTGTCATCTCCTGTCCAAAAGAAGGAGGCATATAGATGCCAGGCAAACCATCATGGAACATCAGTTGACAAAAGACTGTTGATTGCTCCACCCACACCCATGAGAAGAGGATGTGCACATAATCATGCTTCACAGTTTGAAATCTGGGTAAAAGTAATACAAATCTCTGACCAGAGACATCTATATCTGTCTTAGAATATGGAAAGGTCACTATTCTAAGGTTAAGCAAGGATCCCCAGGCTGCTTAGTTTTGGTTAGCTCTGAAGGAGCTATTGAGCTTGCACATTACAAAAGCTGCAGTTATTTTTGGAGCCTAAGACTAACTCATTTGTGTATGTGTTTACCTGATGTAACTTTAAAAAAAGCTCTCATTTCTTTATCCTAGTTAATGTGTGTTAACTAACACTGTAGTTAGCTTTTTATATGATTGACTTCAAGAATTGTCTTTGATGTGAGATCTAGCATGCACCTGACTTGTGGTAAGTGACTGCTCCTTTGAACAAGGAGTAATCTGGATATTATTATGATTATTGGTGTAAGGTACCATCTATCACAAAGGCAGGCTTTCCTGAGTGGCAAAGTAGAGTCTAGAATGTGTCTGAGGTGGACTGTCTGTGACTCCATGTTAAAGCTATTAAGTGTTTGATACTTGGTTGGTGAAATCTAATTATAAAAAACACAACCAGTTTAGGGTTTGTGTCCTGATTTGTAACAGTCTGCCCTGAGGTTGGCATCCATGAATCATTAGCCACTCTAGGCAGCTTGACAGTAGCCACTGCAAATTATGGAAACAAGATAAAAAATACTCAAAATTGCCTTACAATTTGGGTCATTTCAAATGCATTAGTCCTCCATGACCCAGATGTACTGATATTTCAGAGATAATTACAGCCCCTAATGGGTTGAGTCCAGGTTGATGACATCTTTTATATTTTCTGTCTGTTATTTTATTATACAGCCTTGGTCTTTCCTGGCATTAAGAATGCTGTTCAGCTGCTTGAACAAGGGATTTTTTAAATCAAAATAATAATAATAAAAATAATAATAATACATTTTGAACACACACACAGAGATACAGAGAACCTAAGTAACCAAACTTTTAATAAATTTTGTTTTTTATAATGACAACTGAAGTTTAGGTTTTATTAATAGTATTTGTTGAGGCTGATTACGATCATACTATAATATGCAAAATCAGGTGAAATATGAATAAAAATAATATAAATATTGTCAACAAAATCAACATTTATCCAATGAATTAAACAATTTATTATAATGTATATATGCATGTAATAGAAGCCTGTTAATATACGCAATGATTCACATAGTAATTTGATAATATTATTAATTACATTTCAAATTGCTATTTGATTCATTGTGTATACTGGCAGGCTTCTATTATGTACATAGCATAACATGGATTACTTTTTGGATTTATTTTAGGACCTTATAATTTATATTCAGATAGCGTTACCATATTTGAACTTTCAAAAAAGAGGACACCCCTGAAAGGGAGGAATGTATCTGTATCACAATCTACCAAATCACTTTGTATTAACATGTTTACATGAGTTGGTAGATTCTGATACAGATACACTTCCTCTCAGGGTTGTCCTCTTTTGAAAGTTCAAATAAGGTAACCCTAATTCAGGTTTTGAAAGATGAGAAGGTAGAAGATTCACTACTTAAAGCATTCATGTTAAAATAGCATAATAGACTAGACAATAGATGACTGAACGCCAAATTTTGAAGAATATTCCAAGCACATAGACAGCAGATAAATATATATACTTGCATTTTTTGAATTTCAAATATTTGATAAAAGAAATTCCTATTTCTTACCTACATTTCCAGTCATTAGGTATGAATTCTGAAAGTCCATCATCCCCATTCCAACAATGTGTATAAAGTCTTCAATCACCTGCATTAGCTCCACTGATCCTGGATAGATCTAATAAATGAAGGTCAGACACAATAACTGCAACACCTTCACAAACTCCGTAGCACTCACATAAAATACTAACCAAGAATAATAAAATGAGATGTGACACTCAAAAACTAAATTGTCCTTGTGTTTCAATGTCTGAAGTTTTAAGTTACAACAAAACAATTCTTTAGTCTTTAATCCATCATTTACCCCCAGGTGAGCAGACAAGATCTCCCACATTAACATTCAAAAGCAGCTTTGCCCAGGAACCCTGGGATGTTTCCTCATAAATTAATGAACCTATTAAAATAGGATTCAAATTCTTTGCTTATATTCCCCCAAAATAATTTAAACAAATGTTGCCTTCAAAGCTGTGCAGACAACCTCCGACAACGTTGAAAGGAGTTGGGTATGTATATCAAGACTAAATTATAAAACTATAAAATGTATTTTTGAATTTGCATGTATGCATTTTAACACTATTATTACTGTTGCCACAGAGATAAAACTAGTAAGCTAAAGGCATCCATACTGATCTCTGCAACAGCAGAATCAGGCCTTTTATGGTTGCCAAATGGGTAAGGACTAGTCCATTTGCAAGAAAGCATCATTCATTTTCATAGTCCTGAGAGAGCATTAGAAGAAAAATATATATTCATTATGCAATGATATCAAGAGATTAGAGTCCAGTATATTTATTAGCAAATTGAGTGGATAAACTGATATCATATACAGCGTAGACATCAGTAAATCATTTAAGGAATTACTGTCTGTCTCATGGACAAGGAATATTTTCCTGTAAAATGAACATTTATATTTAAAAAAATGGGCATCCCACTGTACACAGTACATTTTTTCTCCTCCCACATACAGGATGTTCAAAATACAAAATGTAAATGATATTCACTGTATATTGTTCTGTATCTGTAAATTCAGCCACTCTCTTTTTTAATATGCATGTATTGCTTTTGGAGACTTCAAGTCCCAACAGCCATTATTACTTCTTGCTATTTGATGTGTCTAACTCCAGAGCCTCTCAGATCAAGATGGACAATTACTTGCTGGGCTCTGTAGGTTATGCAGGCTGTTATATTAAATCTTTGGGCAGAAATAACCTATTTTCTTTTATACAAATTAATTGTGATGTTCAAGATTCTGGCAAGGTGCTAATGCTGCCCTGAGTGATGCAGATTTAAAATGACTCACTGTAAGGTAACAAATGTTTCAATATCAATATCATCCACACACCAAACAACGAGTACATTCTCCTGCCTGAGTACCGGGACTGCAATTCAGTCAAAAGGTTCTTTTGCCACTATTCACACCGGTTATAATTCCATAGCAAATGATTATAGGAGAAACAGTTGAAACATAGGTGTTACTTTGGTGCTCTGTATCTGTGAATATGTGAAGTATGTTGTAAATACATAAAGTGTCAGGAAATGGCAATGAAGACTGTGCAAAAATGTTGAGTTTTGCAAGCCCAATAAAAATATATTATTGTAGACTGCAAATGGCATCCTCGTAGCAGCTCTTTATATCAGCTCTTAGCAGAAGGCATGTATGAAAGTGGCTGCTGTATATTTGTATTCCGTATAATACATAATTAATGGTTTCTAATGCTGGCAGTTAATTTAGAAAAAGGATGTTGAGCTGCTGCAGCTATATTCTGATAGAAAATTCAGCAGTTTATTGAGAGTAATGTAAGCTTTCTTTCTACCAGAAATAAGAACACAGAGGACAATCTAAGGAATCCAAACTAGTGTCAAGTTCATTCAGTTATGCTCAGTGAAAATAATCTTATCTGGCAGGAAAAAATAGTGAAAATTTTCTTGAGCTAAAAATCTTAACTCTGTTCTCATTAAAAACAACACAAGATTAGATTGCTTAGCACTGGAAAGAGAATTCTCTCTCTAGCTAGTTAATGCTCTTTATGATGAGTGAAATATTCATCTCATATAATGAAATATGCATGTATTTTTCATGATTATTTGATGTGATGAGCTGAGAATAAGAACTTTAAAATGCTTTAACACAGAATTTATTAGTTGCAGATGCTTTTGTTTCTCTCTCATAAAATACTATTTTATTTTAACTGTAACTTAGCATGCTTTCATTGTATAAAATGTTTACTCTAATGACTATTTCATGAACAGAAAAAGAAAATTACAACAAACATTAAAGAAGGACTCATCACTGCCTCAAAAATAAACAACTACATATATAAATAAATAGGATAGGATTTGAGAATACTACCAGGACTGTGTCTAGACTACAAAGTTCTATCGGAAAAAGTTGCGCAAATTGCAAACTGCAATTTGTGTATCTTTTTCCACTTTTCTTCTGAAAGAGGCTTTTCCAACAATTGGCCAGTCTACACTGGGCCAAATGTTGGGAATAAAGCCTCTTTCAGAGCATCCCTTCTTCTTCATAGAACAAGGTTTACAGGGATGCTGAAAAAAAGTCTGCTTTTCCGATTTTTTTTCTGGAAAAGTAGATGTGTTCCTTGGACGTGGTAGAGGTTTTCTGGGATACCAGAGGTATCCCGGAAAAACTCTGCAGTCTAGATGTACCCTGAGCCATAGTTAGGGCTAAATGTGAAACTTGTACTTTGGTCATTTTTTATTCTAAATAGCAAAATAGGCAAATCTTACCTGCTGTGCATCTTCCCATTTCTCTTTGTTCTCTTCATCTAGGAGGTTGCTAACTATCTGAAAGAAGTTCTGCAAAATTCAAATAAAAGAAAGCAAAGTAAAATGAAATTCAGGAATATAACAAATGCTCATGTCATTAAGTTATGATTAAGACCAATTTTGTATTGTTGCGACAGAGGCCCATTGGTGGTTCATGACTCTGTTTCAGCTGCTCTTGTTAGGCCTGATATCTCACTACACCTTACAGACTGATGCTAGGATATTTAATTAAAAGGTGACATGAAATATATCATTTTAAATCTAATAACTCATTAACATAACTACAATTTTTGTAACAATGTGGTGTCCAGGAGTCTATAAGCAGCCAAAGGTGGCAAAACTAGTTTCCAATGCATAAAGATGCTTGGTCCAGGAAAACCGTAACTTAATGACAGTGAGATTAAGCAAAGTGTGATAAAAAACAATGGAAGTTCCATTAAGACAGAAATCAAGAGGGGAATGGGAAGCTCGTTGAAAAGGAAAACAGCACGAGGTAATCCTGCTTTTTGAAGCAAGGTCATTGAACTTTGGAAGATATAACCAACGACGATGCCATCTTGGGCATCCATCACTAGACATATACAAGAATACAGAACTCTTCTAAGCCAAGAAAGAAAGGATTGAAGTCCCTGGGAACTGAATGCAAACATCTTTCACAGAGATGGATAAGGGAAGCCAGCACATTGTACATTTGTAGAGGGTGCTGGCTGAGGAAAAGTCAGTTATGGCTGAGAAGTTGGAAGATAGGTGAGAGAAACCATCTTGAACACAACCTGTACTTTGCTAGTTTTAGTTTTAGACTTTTAAATGGATGTTTGCACTTTGATATGTCTTTTAGTCAGCATCACTTAACCTATGTCCTATGTTTAATATGTGTGTTTTATTTTTACAGTAAACCAACTCAGTGTTGCATTTGAGGGGAAGGGTGTTTTGACTCCTGTTACTTTAAAAAGATGTGAGTATTTTTCTCTCTCTTGGAGGAACAAACAATCCTTCTTATTTCTCTAAACTGTCCAGGAAAGGACTTGATTTAGCAAAGCACATGGACTAGAGAAAATTCAGGCTGGGCAAGTGCTGGGATCACCCTGGTGGTTGTAATTGAGGAAGGTAGAAGCCAGTGTGGGGCTATAAACGGGATGCTCAGAGGCAGAAATATTGAACTAGTGCTATTCATCACAACAGCTAGTTGTGAAAATCCCAAGCTACAGCAGCAAAGCATTGTGAGGCACCTAGAGTTGATGGCAAATAGTGACACAATTTCTTGCTGGTTTGATTGCACCCTAAGCCCATAACACTGATGCATGTTTGTAGTTTATTTCCTGTCACCAGTATAAGAGATCAAACAGAAAGTACATTACAACCCGGAATGGCAGTGTCCAGTTTGCCGGAGAGTCTTAGACCAGAAAATTACCATGTCCAGCTGTAAGTCATAGGCACAGTATTACCAGTTTTTACCAATAATAAAAAACAACCCAGCTATTTTCAGTATTCCAAATGTGTGTTCAACTTCCAATTTTTCCTGCATCTCTGCATTTCCTGGTTTCAGTGAGCACAAGATTAAAAAAAATACTGAAATAATTTGACTAGGCTAGTCATATTTTCACTCCAGCAAAAATCTGGAAGTACTGGAAACCTGAGGGGAAAACAGCCATATTACTAGATCCTAACCATTCACGTTTGCACATTGTCCATTAATATTAGCAAGGATTCCACTTCACTTGCCATGGATTTTTTCCCCCATTAGACAGATAAATCTAGGAAATAGAAAAAAAAATATCTCCTTGCACCAAAGCAAAAGTTCCATTGACTGATGAAGAATTTTGCTTGAGGATTTTTGGACTGGGTTCTTTGTGGTGCACATGATAAGGCGGAATTCAGTGAATCAATTTTATTTTGGATAAATATTGTCCAACTCTAGGGCCAAGCCTGTATATCCACATCCTCAGCATTAGTACCATCATTAACATACTTCAGAGGGGTACCCGAGTTAGTCTGTAACAGGAAAAACTTAAAAAACAACAAATAATCTAGTAGCCCCTTAAAGACTAATAAAACACGTACATGTATCTTGAGCTTTTGTGGGCAAAACCCACTTCTTTAGATGACGAAAGCTCATGATACCATCTCCATGTTTTTTTAGTCTTGAAGGTGCTACTAGACTATTTGTTATAATTAATATAGTCTTTAAAATAATGCAGTATGTGAATATAGTCTTTGCATGCATACAGCAATTTAACTGTACCATTATAGTTCAGGTGATACAAGCTACTAGTGTGGATACAATTGCATTTGTATAGAGATGTGTGTGTGTGTGTGTGTGTGTGTGTGTGTGTGTGTGTGTGTGTGAGAGAGAGAGAGAGAGAGAGAGAGAGGCTATGTCTACACTACAAGTTTTCTCAGCAAAAATATGCAAACGAGGGGCTAATTTGTATCAGTCACAATCTAATTTGCATACTTTCTGCCAATCCGTTTTTGTGCTGGGATTTTTGCACAAAAACAAGCAGTGTGGATGTTTTCTTTTTGCTCAAAACCCCGTTATTCCACAAGATCCATATACCTCCAAAAAGGAGGTTTACTGATCTTGGGGGAAAAACAGTTTTTGCACAAAAAGAAAATATCCACGTTGCTTGTTTTTGTGCAGAAATCCTAGTGCAAAAATGGATTGGTAGAAAATATGCAGATGAGATTGCAACTCATGCAAATGAGTCCCTCATTTGCATATTTTTTGCCGAGAAAACTCGTAGTATAGACGTAGCCAAAGAGAGAGAGAGAGAGAGAGATGGGGAAAGACACCAAACTGAATACTCAATAATCCTCTCTACTCTACTCCTGAGTACTGGGCAGTGGTTGTGAGATATGGAAGATATTGCTTTAGTGGGAAGTACTTTGAGAGAAAATTGCTATATTCTTTCAACTTGTTTTTAGCTATATTATTATGAAAGTATCTGTCAGTAAAATATTGTAATAGGTTGCCTTTAGGGGCTTTGAAGCAGTCACCTCACCTCAGAAACTGGTAAAGGAAACTGGGTTTAATTCAGACTCCTGAGGCAGGGAACGCTTAATGATTTTCTTTTGCATACAACAATGGCACAAAGGGTTAGTGATGGTTCATGAGAATATTCTCTTGAGAATATGTGGTCCTATGGCATTTTGGAATAGAGAGTTTTCCTCGGTGCAAATTCAGGGGTTGTGAGATGAAACAAAGTGCTGTGTATTAAGCAGAAGTATTAGCTATAAGGATACCTGGAAAAATTCAGAGCAAAAAGGCTGTTTATTATTAGGACAGGGTAAAAGGACCTTAGTAGGCTTAAACAGAAAATACATAATTTCCTCTAATTTTTTGGCTTCTAGCTTCTACCTACTATATCTGGTAGTCTTATTTATTGGATGCCTTTAAGGAAATCATATAAATGACATCTAAAGTAACAATCATCTTTAAAAACTAGACAGCTTTTAAATCACACTTTTTAAATAAAAATAAAATACATGTCTTTCAAATGTTTTTCAGAACTTTCTTTTTTATTTCTATTAGTTCCATCCTCCCTGACTTTTATTTACAATTTCTTTTGTCTGTAAGAGTTCAGATTTTTGGTGCAGGGACTATTCAACTCAAATCTGAATCATTTTCTTGCATTCATACAATTTTGTCTGCAGTCCGTTAATTATCTAACGATTTTTATGTGTATTTATAGAAGATTTCTGCAGCTGTCATTAACTTCAGTTAAAGTAATGGGTACTCTGAACCTCTGAAAAACAGATCAGGAGTGACTTACTCAAAGTCACAAAGGAAGTCACTTCAGAAATTGAATTAAAGGTCACATGCACGCCTTTCTCCTAGGCCATTTAGTTTTAATTCCCCTGACTGGGATGATGTAAAGAATAATTGAGTAGAATTTTTAAAGTGACATTTACTGTAAGTACAAAGTATTAAAGCTAGTCAGAGACTAGTTGAAAACAGAGCCAGTTGTTCCTGACTCTAACCTCTCCGGTCAATGTACTAACTACAGCAGTGATACTCACTCCTAAGATGTAAAAGCTAGAATCACCACATTTGGTATTCATAACTTAAAACAAGGTAAGGGTTTTATTGTGCCAGGACAATGAGATGTGCATGGCATATGATTGTTTGTCATAAAACCAAAAGGGACGGCTCTGGTAGTAGAGCCAGTTATGCATAATGATTACAGGAGGCAGCATGGGGCCAGAGATAGAGACCAGGGCAGCTGTAACCCCTTGGGGAAGCAGGTGACAGGAGTGGAGAAAGGGACAACTATCTACCATATATTAGTCTCTGTCTATGGGTCTTTCTGTCCTCCATCTGGGAGACCTGCAACCCTCCTTTAGGTGTGCCCGCTGCAGCGCAGTGGCCATGGACAGGTGCTTCTCACCTGTCCCCAACCTGCTGCAGTGAGAGACAGCTGAGGTTGTCCTCTCTCCCTGGGGTAGCCTGCATACTGAACCCCACATTCTCAACTGCACTACAGAGCAATGATTTAAATGAAAAACAAATATTAAAGACCCAAGCAATGGCTGATAAAATCTCTAGTAAATATATATATGGAACAATAAATTCATACTACTGTTCCTCTTTTGGGCAATGCTGATCGTAATTTGGGTCCTGAACCACTTTTGTCTGAGTATCACTGAATTACACCATGCTTCCTCTTTGGAATATTCCCATTCTCTGTAAAAATATTGCACATGAGATTTTGTGAATAAAATTGATTTTTAAGAATGTTTCAGTACCACCATTTTCATGACTGGAAATCAACATTTGGGGAACTTAAAACTGCAAAACTGGAAAACATTTTCACAGGATAAAATGTTCACCAATTTAACCCATCTCCTAAAGCAGAGTTGGGGGCTGCTGACTCAGAGAAAAATCAGTCATGGGCTGCACAGAAGTGAGAAGTGGGAAAAAAACCCTCACTATGGCCCCCAAATGAGAAGAAGAAAGACACTTCCCATATTCCCCTTGCACACCAAAGCCGGGGGTAGGGGGCAGCTTAGTAGATTTTGTGTGCTTCAGTACCCTGGGGTGACAGTGGGGGGGACTGGAGCAACCCAAAGCATATCAGTCTTCCCACATAAGTCATGTCTCCTAGGAAGGGAAAATTGGGGATCAATGGAGTAATGAAAGCAGAGAGGCCAAATGGAGAGAGCAGAGTAATGAAAGCAGAGAAGCCAAAGCGCAGGTTTCCCAATGCTGGGGGTGGAACTGAGCCTCAGGGGTCAGATCCAGGCAAGCCAAGGACCACATCCAGCGCCTCAAGTTTGAGGTCACCCACCACTCAGTTGGTAGTGTAGACCAAAGACTTAGGCTCACACTGCTCCAAAGGAGGAAGCTAATGATTCTATTTAAGGTGTAAGAATTACAGTGCCAAATATTTACACTGCTAATAGTGAGTCAGCAAAACACTTCAGTGTGTGCTTGAGGGCTTTGCTGAAGGGGTGCAAAAGAGACTAAAAAAAGACAACGTAAATTAGGGCATGATCTTTCTCCCATTGAAGTCCATGGCAAAAATTGCATTGGGTGTTAGGAATGCAGAGAATCATAGACTCATAGAATGCTAGAACTGGAAGGTACCTCAAGAGGTCATCAGGTCCAGTTCCCAGCCCTGACAATAGGACCAAGCACTATCAACATCATCCCTGATAGATGTCTAACTAACCTGTTCTTAAATATCTCCAATGATGTAGATTCCACAGCCTTCCTAGGCAATTTATTCCAGTGTTTAACCACTCTGACAGTTAGGAAGCTTTTCCTAATGTCCAGCCTAAACCTCCCTTGCTGCAATTTGAACCTATTGCTTCTTGTCCTATCATCAGAGGCCAAGGAGAACAATTTTTCTCCCCCTTTTTGTAACACCCTTGTAGGCACTTTAAAACTGTCCCCTCTCAGTCTTCTCTTTTCCAAACTAAACAAACCTAAGTATATCAGTCTTCCCACATAGGTCATGTCTCCTAGGAAGGGAACATTGGGGATCAATGGAGTAATGAAAGCAGAGAACCCAAATGGATTGATCCAGTGCCCACTGACATCATTGCAAATCTGTTCACTAAGTTTAATGGGTCCTAGATATGGCCCTTGGTATTTATCTCCTCAAGTACTCGGAGTATCCATTCCTATTCAATACTGCATTCAGAGGACTATAAATCCATCATAAAATATACTCTGCAAATTAAATGTCAAGTTATTTAACCTACAACATTCTTTCCAAAGGAGATTCTTCAGCTCTCAGAATTTTACCCTTTCAGCTCTCAAGATATGTAAAAGGATGCAAGGCTCACATGGATGTTTCCAAATGTCTCTACACTTCAGAAAGGTTAATTAAGGGCCATGCAAACAGATTTTCATGTAAAAAATGCCCATAGAGATTTATTGGTTGACTAGCACAATGTAAGACACCGAGAAGCCATATCATCGTTTAGTTAACATATGCCATGTTTTTCCCCAATCAAATTTATATTCCAAATTCTAAATAATATTCTTTTTTCCTTTTTAAGTAAGAACCATTTCAATTTGATGCTTCCCACCTGATTAGGGAGGTATTAGATTCCTATATGTTCTATACAGGAATAAGCCCAATCCTTAACTTTATAGAAGCTTTAGGAGTTCATTATTAATGCTGGTTTGGGCTCTTAGATCTCTTGCCTGTATGTAAAATCCATATTAGTGACCAAGTTATGTGCTAATTTTCACCATGAACACCACCACTGGCAGAAGTGCCATTGCACAAAATTTAGGTCATCAAACTATTTGTCCCTATGCCACAATTCATATCTAAAACTATACATGACTACACTACAGAAAATGAAGAGTGCCTGGTGTCAAAGGTGTCTTGTCTATGGAAGGAAAAGATTGCTAGAATGACTTGTCAAAATATGACAGCACTTGACAATATTATCTTTCAGTCTTTCTGAGACTCTCTGCCACTTTAAACTTCTGGTCTTTTTCTATCTCTTTTTATACTTCTGTATTTGTACTAGCTCTCTCTTCATGTTCTTGAGTCTACTGGGTGGTGTCATGCTTGTTTTGTAACTGCTTGTTGCATATTGGTTTATAATGTGCATACTCTTCTCTCCTGCTTTAGACACATTTGTGTTTCATTATTGGCAGAGACTGTATTTTTATGCAGGTCTCTTTTTTTAAAAAAATTTGAAGAGAATTAGTATACATGTTAAATTTAAAATAAATTTGCTTATAGTATGTGTTACTTTATAATTCATATGGACTTGCCTATGGGCTGGGCTGGTTTTCATTTGTAGTTAGTTCCTTTTAGACCAGACGGGAAGTTTAAAAGGGACTTATAGTAGGAGTAAATCACATTTGCATTGCTAAGATCATATGAAGGAGAATCAGGTCCTATAACTATAACAACAGATAGCTAGACAGATATAGATGGAGGTACACACATTTTAGCTTAACAAATCTATTAAGAACATTGATTCTTGTTAATCAAAGTTAACTACTAACTTGCAGTACTAATCTAACATTTTTATAGTACTAGGTACACAATTAAAGGGATATTTTATTAAATACATATTAAAGGGATAGTTTATTAATACACAATTAAAGGGATAGTTTATTAAATACATACAGTGCTCGTGCCCAGATTAACAATTCTGTCCTGACAAAAGTGTATGAATATAATTTGAGGTGTTATATTTTAACTTTGTTATGCAGCCGTATTATGTATGGCTGTTCTTGTCGATGTGCAAGAGAAAAAAATCTCTCAGTTCCTCAGAGTAGCAGTAGCAAACAACTGCGATCCCAGTACATGCTGGTGTACAGACACTCCTCCTTCTTTGCATTGTTGGCACATATTACTCATATTTATGATTTTTTTTTTACTGAGGATTAGTTTAATTAGTTCTTTTTATAATAAAACTATTTATTAATTGTAGCATATGTTAGGTTTTTGTCAGGGCTTCAGAGAGAATTGTTCAGTTCCTGGAAACAGTGGGGTGGGGGATCAGCTGTGGGCCCCCACAAGGGGTTCAGCTTTAGAAAAGGAGATACTAGGGATAGCTTCCCCCAGGCAGCAGTTCAGCCCTGCCCGTCCCACACTGTCTGTGGCTCTGGCTGTGTTTTAAAGAGACCAGGCCTCCAGCTGTTGCTGCTGTCATAGTAGCCATGGTGGCAGACAGGAGCCATAAGCCTTTTTAAATTGCCAGGAACTGGGGCAGCTGCCCTCCTTTTCCCCATCAGTGGCCGCAGTTTTTCTCAAGATTATCTAGTCAAGCCTGATAAGATAATAAGACTAGAATCCGGGTCTGATTTAACATACATTTCTACTTTCCTATAAGTCATGCTATGATGCAGGTGACAAGAATATCTAGCTTCTTTAGTCAAGTTACAGTACTTCTGTTTTCCCTCTATTTCCATCCTTTTTCTATGCCCCTTAAATAGGAGCCATGGAAGCTGAAATGCATGGATATTTTCAAATTGCAGATACCAGTAGCATGTAATTTCAAGAGAAGAGCAGGTTGATAAGAACATAAGAACATGTCTTCCATCTGTGATGAATGCTAGGTGGAAATGAACAGAAACAGTAATCATAAAGTGATCCATCACCTCTTGCCAATTCCCAGCGATTGCAAGGTTAGGGACACCATAGTCATTGTTGGACCTTATCCTTCATGAATATATTAATTCTCTTATAGCTTTGGCTTTCACAACATCCTCTGACAAGGAGTCCCATAGGTTGACTGTGCCTTGTGTGAAAAAATGCTTCCTTTGTTTGTTTCAAACTTGCTACCTACTAATTTCATTTGGTAATCCCTAGTTATTGTGTTATGGAAGGGGTGATGAGACAGTGAGGCTTGAACAATTCTTACAGTGGAGGTGCTGAAAGACAGTGTGTCCCAGACTTTTTCCCTGGCACCCTCCCTTATCCTGAGATTCCCACAAAACGTGGGAGTGCTCTTTCAACCTCTGCAACTCTAATTCCTGCACCTCTTCAAAGAGGCTCAGGGCTTCCCCATCTGTGGTGGCATGAATTAGTGCTTGTGGTTCCAGCCTTGTGGTAGAAGGTATGCCATGGGCTACAGGTTCTCTACACTGATTTATCCCCTACTTTGTGATTTCTAATGTTCTTTTAGCTTTATTGACTGTTGTGGCACATTGAGTGGATATCTTCAGAGAACTATCTACAATGACTCCAGGATTTCCCCCTTGAGTGGTAACAGCTAATTTAGACCACACTTATAGTTGGGAATTTTCTCTGCCATTTCTTGCCCAGTCACACAGTTTTGTAGCGCTTTATGATGTGGTTTTGCTGTTTAAATTATGAAATATGAAATGAGCACTAAGATAAGCTTAACATTATTTCTGTCATTTCTCTAAGAGTCCTACCAATATATCTGCTATTCCTTATGTCACAAAACATAGAATATACATATCAAAAGGCATTTCACAGGACACATATATAGGGAGAGACAGTGACTGATAGGGAGCTAAATTTTGAAGAGGTGGTGAACAGATATGATCCAGTCCTTTGAAGTGCTGGATGTTCTTGTGGAGCTGAGCTCCTTCATTTTCTATCACTGCTTAGATATGAGAGGGATGGACTTGCTAGAAGACTCTACTTTAGCGAGATGGAAATTGTGAGGTCCTTAATTTTAATTCACTCCAACTGCAGTCATTTTTGGATAATTTAAATGAATTCCTTTCAAATATTTTCTTGCTGTCAATATCTCAGTGTTTTCTCAGGCCAATCTGGCTTTTTTGCACCACTATGGAGATTTAAAGTTACTATAATTCCCATTACATGGTTAAGGTAGGATTTCCTCCAAGCCCCCGAACAAATTGAATCCCCGAGTGGCACAGAGGCTCCAGAATTACCTCTGCTTTTGCATTTAATCTGAGCATGGGGCATGCCCTGAGGAAATGTGGGGACAGTCCCAGGTGCTCTTGATTTCTGGCTACAGCAAGGAGTGAAATCCAACCCCCGTCTCCCCATGAAATCAGTAGCAAAACCTGCATTTACTTCACTGTTTAGGGTTTTTCACCATTTATCATTAAAATCAAAGAGAGAATTATTATTTAACATCCTAAGCAAAATACGGTGAGTACTTTCATTCTTTCTTTATATGCTTTCTAATATGTATTTATTAATGAGTGTTAAGTTTCATATTTTTATAAATTTACTAAATTTTACTCAAAAAACGAGGAGTAATGTTAGATCGAACCTAGAGGTTTGATTCAAACTAACGCGGCCCGGAGAGCACTTCCTGGTTCAAATCAGCTGGCGATCGGAATAGCGCGTGGGCGAGATTATGCTAATGAAGCATGGGATATTTAAATCCCTGCTTTATTAGCAATTTAGGTCACCTACATTTGCATCCCCAGTTCAAACTAGGGTGCAATTGTTTACGTACCCATAGTTTCCTTTAAATAACCCACCCTAAAAGGTTACTGAAGAGTCAAAAGAAATGACTATCAGAGGGGTAGCCATGTTAGTCTGAATCTGCAAAAACAACAAAAAGTCCTGTGGCACCTTATAGACTAACAGATTTATTGGAGCATAAGCTTTTGTGGGCAAAGACCCACTTTATCACCTGCATGCTGATGAAGAAATGAGAAATGTAGTAAATTTATAAAAATATGAAACTTAACACTCATTAATGAATACATACTAGAAAGCATACAAAGAAAGAGTGAAAGTACTCACAGTATTTTTGCTAAGGATGTTAAGTAATAATTCTCTCATTGGTTTTAATGATAAATGGTGAAAAACCCTAAACCAATGAAGTAAATGCAGGTTTTGCTACTGATTTCATGGGGGGGGGGGGGGGAGAGAGGTTGAATTTCACCCCTTCTGTGTGTTCCCTAAATCCAGATATCATATCTCATATGGTTTTCCCTACCACACATTTTTGTACATTCTAATTTATGGCTTCTGCATAAAATCGTAATGAAACCGCAATGAAAGCTCAAAAGATATTTTTATAATTTAAACAATTCTTCTGTTTTTCTTGAGGAAAATAAATGTGGATCTTTCATTAAATCCTCAAATCTTGACTCATCTTCCTGAGAGGAAGTAAATAAAGAACTGTGTTTTTTGAGGAGTAACATTAGTTCGAACCAAGGGGTTTGATTCGAACTAACACAGCCCGGAGCACACTTCCTGGTTCGAATTAGCTGGCGATCAGAATAGGGCGTGGGTGGGATTATGCTAATGAAGTATGGGATATTTAAATCCCCACTTCATTAGCAATTTAGGTCACCTACATTTGCATCCCTAGTTCGAACTAGGGATGCAAATGTAGATGTACCCTATAGATGTTAGGCATCCAACTTCCACTGAAGTGCACTGATCCTTTTCTTTGAACAATAGTATTAAGTATATTATTTTTCCTTATAGAAATATGTTTACAACATGAACTATAGTTTAACAATATTTTTTTCTCCTTCACTTCCATGGTCCTTGTTCTCAAAATATCTCTAAGTTTCTAAAAGCAAAATAACAACAACAAAATTTAGCGTGGTATTATTTAGTTTCTCCTGGCTAGCTCAACTAATTATTAGGAATAAGTTGTGCCTCATTTATATCAACAGTATCAATTTTGCCATTGACAATAATGGAAACAGAATCAAGTTCTTACTAATGTTGGTAAGCTGAGTATGCTAAGTCTATAAACAGAACCCACTTATATTAAGCAATTTCTCAAGGTTGTTTCTACCAAAGTTTTTGTAGTGTCTGTGAGCACTGCAAAGGCCACTGGGTTGTTAAAAGACTGTTGACTGAATGAATAATTTGTAGCAAAACAACTTCCTATTTAAGCAGTCACCCATTTCTAATAATAATCAAAGGCACTAACTTTAATGGAATAAAAGAAAAAAATGAAATTTTCAGTTCATATTTTTTTTGACACACTTTGTGCCAATTTTCCTCTACAAATTAAAAAAATATATTGTTTTTCTAAATTCTATATTTTAACACTTCTGTGTTCAATTCACCTCAAATTGGGACGCATGTTCCTCCATGGAATGAGATCCCACTTAATAAGTCTTAGGCAGACTGCTTTAATTTGAGAAAAGAGATTTGTGTATGTGGGAAAAATAGAAAAAGACAGAAGAATGGGAGTATAATGGAAAACTGAAATGGAAATCTTAACTCTGGCAAAATTACTGTCTTTCTAAAATATATCACATATTTTCAACTATATTTGCATACACACATATATATTTGAGCTGTGTATTAATCACATCAGGATAATTTTATGAATTATCCTAGACCCCGCCATTTAATAGTGAAATATTGCTATACACTTTTTTAAACATCTTCCTTAAAATAAATGTATATTCTGAGAAAAGTACATATAAAATTCCCAGATGAGTTAAAAAAAAAACCACTAGCTCATCTGGGAGTCCTGCCAAACCTTTATTTTTAAGAACTTTATATACTAAGACAGGCCATGCATTCTGCTGAAATAAAAGAGTGGACAATGGTACAGAAAGAGTTAATACAAAATACAAAATTCACATCATATTTCACTTTAATTATTTGAATTGCAGAAACAATGGCAGAATGAGGTAAGTATCTTAAACATCCTGGGTAGATTTTGAAATGAAATTAACTAGAATAAACAATGCTGCAGAATTATTTGATGTTTAAAAATACTCTGGAATGGAAAGTTACTCGAATAATCATTGTAAAAAGAATTTTGTATTTTTGAGACATTATATTGTTCTAAGACATCTGTTCACTTAAGTATAGCTGGGTCCTTTTGCCCTATCACACTTCACCATATTCATAAGTCATGTTTACAATGCTTCTATTTCATCTATTGAGCACATTTAATTGTTCTTGGAGCAAATAGATGATGCCAAGTATGGACCAAATATTGCAGCTGAATCATTGCTCTGTTCTATAAAATTTCTCTTACCTGGACACCATCAGATGCAGGGATATAACTTGCCCTTTTAAACGTATCGGTCACATTTCTGAGAATTTCAACTGAAATCAGAAGATCTCCTGCATAAAAATTTTTCCTCTGAGTTAAATCCAACAGTGTTTTGGTCACCTGGGACATTCCATCACCAGCCAGCATCCTCTGTCCTTTGGCAAGATGTTCTTTAATCTGTGCCAATCAGAAGAGTGAAATAAATATCAGAACCTCTTTTACTGAATTTAAGAATGTCTCAACCACAATAAACATAATATAATCCAAACATCCTTAAGGAACTTCAGGAATCCACAGCTGTAACAACCAGTGTATTTGCTTTTAATAAGGATGAATCCAAATAACTTTAGAACAGAATAAAATGAGAAGTATGTGATTTCACATTAACCATTAATCTGACATAATTTAATCTGACATTCTTTATATCATAGGCCATTATATTTCACACCGTAACCTGTGCATTGAGCCCAAAGATTTTCAATGCTCGTGTTCCCCCTCTCCCCCCAAAAATCGGGGCAGATTGTTTAACCTGCTGGCCACCATATAATTATGTAGAGCCATTGTGATTGATTCAGATACAATGGTTCAGGAGCCATGTGGGAGCAAAGAAAAGGAACCCCAGTGGTATTCTTTAAAGGCTTGGAGTTCATTCTTCAGACATGCCAGCCCATGTTGGCCAATTGGTTGGCCAATTTGGAAAGGGAGGCAGTCATTCACCATCCTGTCCCTTATAAGGACACTAACATTATTAGAGGTACAATTCTGGAACACTCCTTGTACTCATGAAGTTAAAAACTGGGAACTGTGAATAGCTCCTGTGCAGCAATCAAGTAGTAGAAGACCTATTTTGCCCACTCACCCCCCTGTAGATCTGTTCAGGGCCAGTGAAAAACCTCACCCATGTGCATAGAGATAGAAGAATGTCTCAACCCTTATTTGGAAGCTGAACTTGTGAATTTCAATTATTTCTAAAGTCAACTCAATATTTAAGTAAGATGTGCAGCATACCACAAAGAGGGATGTCATAAGGCCAACATATGCTGAAAAAGAATGCATAGGTTTTAAAAAACCTGATCTTTGTACCAGATAAAAGTATAAGTTCCTCTGAATCCAAGATAAGTTGAAAGAAGATAAAGTATCCCAGACAGACCTTCGCTCTATCCAAGATAGCTACAGAGGGAACTTAAAAGCTAGCAACCAAACTGACTGACACCAACTCTGAGAATGTATTTCCAATTGCTTTTTATCTTGGCCTGATTACTGGCATCCAAAGGAAAGACGACTGATGTAATGCAATGTGATGGGGGCATAGAATGAATGCAAGCAATGCACCCTACATTATCTTCCTCTGCTACCTCTGGTTTTGTTATGTTTTAAATTTCAAAGAAGAAAAACAATTGTAGCGAACATTTTTTAAAAAATGAAAAAAAAAGTTTTAAGGAAACTGATATATAAAGGGCAGGCACATTCTGACCCACAAAATTTAAATATTATTTTTCACAATATAGTATCATTCAGACTATCCCCTTAAATCCTATGCAGATACACTTGCATAGCTGGGCATTGGATGTGCAAACATGATTAACTCTAAGTCTCTCTGGGTATGTCTACACTGCCACCCTAGTTCGAACTAGGGTGGCTAATGTAGGCATTCGAAGTTGCAAATGAAGCCCGGGATTTAAATATCCCGGGCTTCATTTGCATCTTGCCGGGCGTCGCCATTTTTAAATCCCCCTTAGTGTGGACTCCATGCCTGTGGCTACATGCGACACGGAGTAGGTAGTTCTAATTAGGCTCTCTAATTCAAACTACAGTTACTCCTCGTGTAGACATACCTCTGTGGCTTTATATTTCTGGGACAAAACCCAGCATAACTTAAAGCAGCTACAGGCTGCTCCAAGTTACGTCCAGCCCATAGGAAACTTTTCAGTATCGGGAGATTTCCAGAGTGCAGCAAAGCCCTGACAATGAACCAAGAATATTTTGGATATAGAGGCAGCTCTAAACCAGCAAAGATTTCCCCTGTCTGTGGGGAGTCTCCTCAGCAGTGTGCATCTCCCAGATTATGAGCTGCTTTCAGGCAGAACAGGGCAAACAACTGATCCTATCTCTTAACTACAGGAATGAGAAGACAAAAGCACTATTATTCAGTTTCAACAAACAATTATTTATAATATTAATGTAGGCAAATGAATTCTTTAGACAAATGTTTCAGAAGAATGCCTCCTTCAGTGTACAGAAAACTGAAAAAGGGTAATTAGGCGAGAAACTTGTTTACAGAATTCATTTTCTTCAGTTTGCCTCAGATTTAACAGAGTGTTCTTAAAGTGAGCTTGCAAGAGAAGAAATAGTATGAAATGGATAGGAGTGAAGCCCTTGTGGTTTAGGCACTGGACTGGTGAGCTCTGGCTTCAATTTCTGTCAATGCCAGTCTTCCTAAGACACTTCGAATGAGTTATTTCATCGCTGTCCTTCAGTGCCTTGTCTCTAATCTTGGGGCAAGTGAACTTCTCTTCTCCATTGGGGTGATGTGGAATCCATCCATTAAAGGTTACAAATGCAATGCTCATGGAGACCGTATAAGCATCTAGACAGATACTTGCACATATTGGGATAGATCAGATTGGCCAAAAATACCAGAGAGGTAATGTGATTTTTGTGCTCAAGACAAAAAGTATGGAGCAGAGACACTGCTCTATCCCTCAGTTTGTTTATTACTGTCTGACCTGCACATCTATAAATTCACAATAACTTCTTTTCAATAAAACAAACACTGTGAATCCAAATACAAACTCAAGAAACCTTGTCCGTGGCCACGTCTTCCTTTCCCCTTTTATATTCTATAGTTCTGTTCTTGACTCTAGGCCTGACTGTTGCCATGGACAAGTAAGTTAACTTTGCTGTACTCAGCATCTCCACCACTAAAGCACCAGTAATACTTATCTACTTATCTACATAACTGAGGGATGGGGTTTTCAGTATTAATCAGTTAAAGCCTACCCAGGGTGGGGCAAATGGCACAATTGCCCTGGAGATTCAAAAGGGCCCAGGGCTCCCAGCTTTGGTGGTCAGGCTGGCAGCTATCCTGCCATAGACAGCCGCATTCCTCCATCTAGTGCAGAGATCATGGATGTTGGGGGCATCCCCCCCCCTCAGTCCTGAATAAAGTCCATGATCTCCATCCTGGTCCAGGAAGGCGCCCACCCTCTCCGGTCCCTGGCAGGCTCCTGGGAGCTGACAGACTGCTCCTGGGGAGCGGTGGAGGGCTGCTGCAAGTGGCTTGCTGGCTCATGTTTTGGGGCCACTGGGTCAGGGGGAGCGACTGCTGGCTCTTGGCTGGCAGGCTTGAGGCTGGCACAGGCACTGTGGCCAGAGTCTACCTCTTTAAAGGCTCCGGGGAGGGGGGAAGGAAGAGCAGTGTTCTTTGTTGAGGCTGGAATGGCCACCAGGGCACCCTGGGAAGGCTGGAGGCCCCCTATTTCAAAATAAGTGTCTACACAGCACTTATTTTGAAATAGCTATTTTGCATTTGGAGTTATTCCTTGTAGAATGAGGTTCACCAAATTCGAAATAAGGCTCTGCTATTTCGAATTTATTTCAAAATAGCAGTTTGGTTGTATAGACGCTAGGAAAGTTATTTCAAAATAAGGGCTGTTATTTTGAAATAACTTTGCTGTGTAGACATACCCAGAGAGTAAAAACCTAGATATGGTTACTTCCTTTTAGAAACAGACAAGAAATGAGTAGGAAGGATGCCAGATAGGGGGAGCCTTGTCTCAAGCCCACCTATGTACAGGAACTGATATAAAATAACACTTCCCCAGGAGCAGGGGAAAGCAGAGAGGGAACTGTGGCTATAGTCCCTCCATTGACTCCTCCCAGTCTAGAGTCTTGCAAACAACATTATAGGCTGTATTCTTGTGACAAACTGACCCCTTTTGACAAATGTAGCAGTGGTTCCTAGCAGCCTAACCATATTATGTTTTTTGTAGTCTTCACAAGAGAAGAGAGTTTTAAGGAGGGATTTGTAGGAAGACAGTGGGATAGCTTTGAGAACCCTGCAAACATCTACAGAGCCACTTCCTCCTTTGTCTTGATGCCTGCAAAATACACAACAGTGGTTAGCTGCGACCATTGCTTATCATACTGGCCACTACTGTCTTACTGTTTTCTTGTGCTCCCCCCCATTCATTTAGCTACTTGTAACCTTTCATCTTAGACTTCTTGAGTGTTCAGCACATAGAACAATAGGGTCTTAATCCACGACTAGGGTCTTTCATTGCTACCATAGCACAAATAAAAAACACGAATGTCCTTAGTGCTTTTAAAGCTCTTGAACACATCAGGCACTAGACAGTATGTGTACATGATCAAACTGTGCAAACGTGTAGCTGTACCAGGTGGACCGTTGGCACAGACATAGATCCCACAGCAAGAAAGACACATTTTTGCTACATGCTGACAAAAATGGCCCAGCAGCAAGAGTTCCCACCCTCATGTACCCACAGGCATGGGGATTTTAAAATGGTGTTGTTAGATTTTGGGGGACAATCCTGGAGTGGCATTAATGGTGGAGGAAGTTACAATATGCAAGTGGGTGCAAATGAATGAAAGTTGATGGAAGGGTGTGGTGGAAGCCAGAATAACAATCAGCAGGAGGAAACAGGGAGGTCTAATATACCACCAACACTGTATCTATGTGAGGACAATATAATTTATGCTATAATTTACATCACCCGTGACCAGGCTACATAGCAAATGTGGTGTGTGTCTGCATGCGGTACAGAAAATGGTGCAAGATTGCACTTTGTCTTTGGTCTCCTACAGTAGTATGGTTCACGAACCCCCCTTTTATCCCATGGAATTGCAGTGCTGTTGTGTTAAAAAACCTGATCATATTTGCACAATACTGCAAGAACTGCAGACAAATACTTTCAATTGATTACAAATATTTAGCATGCTGCTGCTGCACACAACTTTAATCACAGGCTAGATCCTCAGCTGGTGTAGAACAGCTGGTGTAAAACGTTCTATTACCTTTAATGGAGTCATATACATTTAGGCTACCTGAGGATCTGGCCTCTTATGACTAGTATTCTGCAAATGACAGAATAAATGGGAGTTAGATATGCCTACTTACATCACTCAGGTCTGTGAAAAATCTCGCACCATGATTAAGCTCACCTAATCCTCTGCAGAAAGGTGGATTAATGTAATCAACCTAAAGAAAAACCTCTTCTGCAGACACAGCCTCAGGATGAGGCTGTAGATTGTTCTCACCAGAAGTCCAAGACAATAAAAGTTTATATTTTGCTCTACATCCTGGTTATTGTCGATGCCACAGGATGATATGTTACATAATACACTGCCTTCCATTGCCCAAGAAAGTTACGCTGGACACCATTCAAGGTCTTTCTAGCATTCTGTGGAGGTCATTTTTTAGTAGTCTTCCAGGCAAGCTCATTGAAAATAAAGTTTATGAGCCGAGAGATGGTGAAATGAAGCAGCTGTTAAAGTGATACTTCAATTGTCAGCCTTGCCTCTAGCAGCACGTATGGCATATCTACATACTTGAAAAAATTACTGAAATGTTTAGCTGGACATTGACTCAGAGTTCAACGTGTCTGAATCCCATGATTTGTCAGCATCTATGACCCATTTAATGTGCTTAAAAGTTAACATTGACAATGTCAAATCTAGGCTGCTTGTATCCCACTTATAATTTATATATAGTACTGTAGTTACAGAAAATCTGAACAGCTATCCTCAGTCTGCAAAGACTCTAGTCTAAACAAATATTCCAACAAACAATAAAAGATTCTTAAAGATGATCAGTTTAAAGAATCACTAAGAACATTCCCATATTTTATTTGTTTTGCAATTGGATGGCTTGAGTTAATAGTTTGGTATCAATAATACCATTGATGTGTTTTAATGTAGAACATTTATTTAAAAATAAATTACTTGAAAGCAAAATATATTCTAAAATATTCTTTCTGATCTGCAAGGACTTTGTTTTATATCTTCATACCTCAGCTAGTCCTAAATGATAAATTAATTTCAACACACTTAGGATACATTTACACTGCATTTAGACACCCGTGGCTGGCCTGTGCCAGATGATTTGGACTTGTAGGGCTCAGGCTAAGGAGCTGTTTAATTGCCTTGTAGACATTTGAATGTCTACCCCATAATTAAACAGTCCTTTAGACCAAATCCCTCAGCCCCAATCAGCTGGATCGAGCGAGCCATGTGTTTTTAATTGCAGTGGAGACATATCATTAACAAACATTACTTAATTAATTATCCCCAAAACATTCCTGGCATATCATTATCATGATACCAATCTTATGTCTAGAAGGAATTGAGGCTCAGCGTTTTTATCCAAAATGATGAAATATGATTATCTATATGAAAATTAGGCACCTATGCAATGACCTGAAAATATATCCATGTCTTATGGACCTGTTGTAGTATAAACAGCTGCCATTTTTTGCTACATTGAACTAATTCAGCATTGCAGTGTTTAACCTTTAACTCAGTGTCTCTGTAAGGAATTGGTCCCTTTGGGTGTCTCTACACAGCACCTTAAATTTGAAATAAGATACAAAATGTGCATTATGCAAATTGTGTATCTTAAATCTATTTCAAAATAGCTTATTTTGAAATCTGGTGCATCTACACAGTGCCAAATTTTGAAATAATGTTCTATTTCAAGTCATCCCTTATCGCTTGATGTTTACCGGGATGGTGAAATGGCATCCTTGTTATTTTGAAAAATATTTTGAAATAACAGGTGGCTTGTTTAGATGTGGGGTATGCAGTGGTGTTCTTGGGGTACATCCCTTGGGGATATGCAGTGGTTTTCTAGGAGTACATCAACTTATCTAGTTTTACAACAGGCTGGTGATGCTAGTTCTAACTAAATTTCATACAGACGATGACTTGTTTAAACTGTTCTATACACTGAAAGGTAAATATGGTATTTCTATTCCAATTGATTTATTTTGGTAGAAATGAAAAATTAACCTTTTTTCAGTAATAGTGTGCTTTTGTATTTTTATGCCTGTTTTTTTAAAGCAAATGGATTTTAAGTGAGGTGAAATTTGGGGATACTCAAGCCAAATCAGACTCCTGAAAGGGGTACAGTAGTCTGGAAAGATTGAGAGCCACTACTCTAGATGTGGTTCCTCCTGGTTCTGACTGAAGGCTCATTGGGAAAACAATGTAGGAACTGCAATTGAACTTATTTTGTGGAATTACTGGATTCTCCTCTCGCATGTACCAGGTTATATAAGGCAGTGGGCAAGCGACCAAGGAGCTTGCAAACAGGTGAGTGCTAACAGGGAGTTTAGAGAGGGAGTTCTCCAGGTAAAGGAGAAGCAGATACAGGACTCTTGAGGGAAGTGTGTGTTGTGTTTGGGGCTTTCTTGCTGTGTGGTGAGCTTGTGTTTGTGAGTGAGGGTTGGTGTGTGTGCTTTTTTGTTTTTTTGTTTATTTATTTATTTATTTTCCCCTGTGTTTGAGAGAGAGCTTTTTTTTTTCTTCCCACTTCCCCTTTGCCCTCTCCCTCCCCTTGATGGAGATTGTGCTGTGATTGGCTATGATTGGTAGTGGCTGTGATTGGCAGGTGGAAACTGTTGGCTTCTAATTAAAGTTTGAATTCTAGAAGCCTCTGCTGATTGGCTGAGCCTTGGTAGGGGGAGGGGCTTTATAAGGCAGTGGGCAAGCGACCAAGGAGCTTGCGAACAGGTGAGTGCTAACAGGGAGTTTAGAGAGGGAGTTGGGAAGGGTGGGAGGGTCTCTTGCCTTTCTTTTAAATCCCTTCTCCAGGACAGCAGTGATGGATGGTGATTGGTCTGCTGCTGTTACCTGCACAGCGTGTGCCATGTTTGTCTTCCTCCTGGAAGACAGAACAGATTTCATCTGCATGAAGTGCAAGCTGGTTGACATTTTGGAAGAAAAAATTAGAGGACTGGAGGCCCAAGTGTCGACCCTGTGCTCGATCAGAGAGGATGAAGACTTCCTCGATAGAAGGCAGCGTTTAATCCTTCAAGCACGGAAGGCAGAGGAACCAGAGAGGGCAGTACGTGACCACGAAGAGAATTGGCAGCATGTAACTTCTAGAAGGGGAAAAAGGCCAGCATGGGAATCCCCCGATGCTACAGAGGTAAGTAATCGCTTTCAAGCTCTCTCCACAGGCTCTGCAGAGGTGAATTCTTTGGAAGGGACCTCAGAAGGAAGAAACCAGAAGTGAACACCATCTACTGGAAGGCATGGGATGCGTAGTCCTAGGGATGGGGGTTCCACAGCCACCACCCCCAAAAGAAAACGACAGGTGGTGGTGGTCGGGGACTCCCTCCTAACCATCTGAACCATCCCTCTGCTGTCCGGACCTGGAATCTCAAGAGGTGTGCTGCTTACCGGGAGCTCGCATTCAGGATGTGACTGAGAGGCTTACCAAACTGATCAAACCTTCCGATTGCTACCCCTTCTCGCTTCTCCACGTAGAAACTAATGATACAGCCAAGAATGACCTTGAGCAGGTTACTGTAGATTATGTAGTGCTGGGAAGAAGGATCCAAGAATTTGGAGCGCAAGTGGTGTTCTCGTCCATCCTCCCTGTTGAAGGGAAAGGACTGGGCAGGGATCGTCGAATTGAGGACGTAAATGCGTGGTTGCGCAGGTGGTGTCGCAGAGAGGGCTTTGGTATCTTCGACCATGGGACTCTGTTCCGGGCACAAGGATTGTTAGGAAGAGGTGGGATCCACCTAACAAAGAGAGGAAGGAGCATATTCGCGGGAAGGCTTGCAAACCTAGTGAGGAGAGCTTTAAACTAGGTTCGTCGGGGGACGGTGACCAAAACCCTGAGGGGAGAGGGAAAGTCCGATACCGGGAAGAAATGCAGAGAGGAAGGAGCAAGAAAGGAGGACCCCTGTCTCGAATGGAGAAGCTAGGGCAATCAACTGGTTACCTGAAGTGTTTGTACACTAATGCGAGAAGCCTGGGCAACAAACAGGAAGAACTGGAGGCCCTGGCCCAGTCTAAGAAATATGACTTAATTGGGATAACAGAGACTTGGTGGGATGACTCGCATGACTGGAGCGCTGTCATGGAAGGGTATAGACCGTTCAGGAAGAACAGGCAGGGGAGAAAAGGAGGAGGAGTTGCGCTATATGTAAGAGAGCACTGCGATTGCTCTGAATTCCAGTATAAAGAGGGAGAAAAACCTGTTGAGAGTCTATGGGTTAAGTTTAAAGGAGCAAACAACAGCAGTGATGTTGTGGTTGGTGTCTGCTATAGGCCACTGAATCAGGTGGATGAGGTAGATGAGGTTTTCTTTGGACAACTGAGCGAAGCTGCCAGATCGCAGGCCCTGGTTCTCGTGGGGGACTTTAATCACCCTGACAGCTGTTGGGAAACCAATGCGGCAGTACATAGGCAATCCAGGAAGTTTTTGGAGAATGTTGGGGATAACTTCTTGACACAAGTGCTGAAGGATCCTGTAACGAGCGAGCCCGTCCGGCTCCCCGCTGTCTCTGCTTCCCCCCCTTCTACGTAGTCCCCGTCACGCCTTGTGCTACCCCACTTCCCTCCTTCCTGTGCTGCGTGCCTCTCCTTCTGTGTTCCGTGCCTCCTTCTTCCGTTGTTCTCTCCTCCTCCTCTATTCTTCCCTCCTCCTCCTTCTCTGCTCCTTCCTCCTCCGTTCGCTCTCTGTCTCCCTCCTTCCTCCTCCTTGCTCCTTCGTCCTCCTCCCCCGTCTTTCCCTGTTCCCCTTTTTTAAATCCCCCGCCGGCGTCCGGTTCTGGTGACGTAAGACGCCACGTCACCAGGTCCCTCCCCCGCCGTGCGTCCGGGTCTGCTGATGTCAGACGCCGCGTTGCCAGGCTCCGCCCCTGCCTCACGTGGACGTCCTGGCGACGCCCCGCCCCCGCTGCACCGCCCGTTATCCGAGCTGCGGCAGAGGAGCAGGCCCTGCAGGGTTGCCGCACTCCCTGGGTGGCGCCCAGGAGAGCCAGCGCGATCGCGGGCTGAGTGCGGGGCGGGCCGCCGGGTGGGGTGTGGGGGCGGCGCGACCCGTCACAGATGCGAACAGGGGCCGTGCACAGCTTGACCTTCTGCTCACAAACAGGGAGGAACTAATAGGGGAAGTAGAGGTGGGTGACAACCTGGGAAGCAGTGATCATGAGATGGTAGATTTCAGGATCCTGACCAAAGAAAGAAAAGAGAGTAGTAAAATACACACGTTGGACTTCAGAAAAGCAGATTTTGACTCCCTCAGAGATCTGATGGGCAGAATCCGATGGGATGCTAACATGTAGGGGAAAGGAGTCCAAGACAGCTGGCAGTATTTTAAAGAAGCCTTATTGAAGGCACAGAAAGAAACCATCCTGACGCGTAGCAAGAGGCAAACATGGTAGGAGACCAGATTGGCTTACAGGGGAAATCCTTGGTGAACTTAAGCACAAAAAGGAGCTTACAAAAAGTGGAAACTTGGACAAATGACCAGGGAAGAGTTTAAAGGTATAGCTCGAGAATGCCGGGGGGTTATCAGGAAGGCGAAAGCGCAAATGGAATTGCGACTGGCTAAGGATGTCAAGGATAACAAGAAAGGTTTCTACAGGCATGTTAACAAGAAGAAGGTGATCAGAGAGGGTGTGCAGCCCCTAATGGATGAAGGAGGTAACCTAGTGACAGATGATGTGGGGAAAGCTGAAGTACTCAATGCTTTCTTTGCCTCTGTATTCCCGGACAAGGTCGGTTCCTGGACTTCTGCGCTGACGCAAGATGGGATGAAGATGGACAGCCTTTGGTGGGTAAAGAACAGGTTAGGAACTATTTAGAAAAGCTAAACGTACATAAATCCATTGGTCCGGACTTAGTGCACCCGAGAGTACTGAGGGAGTTGGCAAATGTCATTGAGGAGCCTTTGGCTATTATTTTTGAAAAGTCGTGGAGATCGGGAGAAATCCCGGATGATTGGAAAAAGGCAAATGTAGTTCCCATCTTCAAAAAAGGGAAGAAGGACGATCCAGGGAACAATAGGCCTGTCAGTTTTACCTCGGTTCCTGTATAAATCATGGAAGGGATCCTTAAGGAATCCATTTTAAGGCACTTGGATGAGAGGAAAGTGATTAGGAATAGTCAGCATGGATTCACAAAGGGAAAGTCGTGCCTGACCAATCTGATTAGCTTCTATGATGAGGTAACTGGCTCGTGGACATGGGGAAGTCAGTATATGTTATATACCTTGACTTTAGCAAGGCTTTTGATACGGTCTCCCATAATATTCTTGCCAGTAAGTTAAGGGAATGTGGATTGGATAAATGGATGGTAAGATGGATAGAAAGATGGCTAGAAGGCCGGGCCCAGTGGGTAGTGATCAATGGCTCGATGTCAGGATGGCGGTCAGTTTCCAGTGGAGTGCCCCAGGGTTTGGTTCTGGGACCGGTTTTGTTCAATATAATTAATGATCTGGATGAGGGGATGGATTGAACCCTCAGCAAGTTTGCAGATGACACTAAGCTGGGGGGAGAGGTAGATACGCTTGAGGGCAGAGATAGGGTCCAGAGTGACTTAGACAAATTGGAGGATTGGGTCACAAGAAATCTGACGAGGTTCAACAAGGACAAGTGTAGAGTTCTGCACTTGGGACGGAAGAATCCCAAGCATAGTTACAAGCTGGGGACCAACCAGCTAAGTAGTAGTTCTGCAGAAAAGGACCTGGGGTTTACAGTAGATGAGAAGCTGGATATGAGTCAACAGTGTGCCCTTGTAGCTAAGAAAGCTAATGGCATATTAGGTTGCATTAAGAGGAGCATTGCCAGCAGATCCAGAGATGTCATTAGTCCTCTTTATTCGGCATTGGTGAGGCCACATCTGGAGTATTGTGTCCAGTTCTGGGCCCCCCACGACAAAAAGGATGTGGACACATTGGAGAGGGTCCAGCGGAGGGCAACCAAAATGATTAGGGGGCTGGAGCGCATGACTTATGAGGAGAGGCTGAGGGAGTTGGGTCTGTTTAGTCTGGAGAAGCGAAGAGTGAGGGGGGATATGATAGCAGCCTTCAACTTCCTGAAGGGAGGTTCCAAAGAGGATGGAGAGAGGCTGTTCTCAGTAGTGACAGATGGCAGAACAAGGAGCAATGGTCCCAAGTTATGGTGGGAGAGGTCCAGGTTGGATATTAGGAAAAACTATTTCACTAGGAGGGTGGTGAAGCACTGGAATGGGTTACCTAGGGAAGTAGTGGAGTCTCCATCCCTAGAGGTGTTTAAGTCCCGGCTTGACAAAGCCCTGCATGGGTTGATTTAGATGGGATTGGTCCTGCCTAGAGCAGGAGCCTGGACTTGATGACCTTCTGATGTCTCTTCCAGTTCTATGATAAGGGGATGGTTTGAGAACATGATCTTGGTAACTAATTGACCATTCATTATCAGTGGGAAATAGGTCAATGGAGTTACTATAGAGAACTTTCTGGGTGTCTGGCTGGTGAGTCTTGACCACATGCTCAGGGTTTAGCTGATCGCCATATTTGGGGTTGGGAAGGAATTCTCCTCCAGGGTAGATTGGCAGAGGCCCTGGAGGTTTTTTGCCTTCCTCTGTAGCATGGGGCACAGATCACAGCTGTAGGATTCTCTGCATCTTGGGGCCTTCAAAGTATTTGAAGGCTTCAATATCTGAGACATAGGTGAGAGGATTATTCTAAGAGGAGTGGGTGAGATTCTGTGGCCTGCACTGTGCAGGGGGTCAGACTAGATGATCATAATGGTCCCTTCTCACCTTAGGGTCTATGAGTCAATAAGAGGTTTAGATCAGTGCAATTCTATGTCTTTAGTGAACTTGCTCTTGATTTACACTGGTATAAGTGAGGGTACGTCTACACTACAGCGCTAGTTCGAACTAACTTAGTTCGAATTAGTTAATTCGAACTAAGCTAATTCGAACTAACACGTCTAGAACTAAAAACTAGTTCGAATTAGCGTTTTGCTAATTCGAACTAGCAAGTCCACATTGAGTGGACTCTGAACAGGGCTTAAGGATGGCTGGAAGCAGTGCCGGCAGGGCATAAGAGGAGGACTTAGAGCGTGGAGATGCTGTCTCAGGCTAGCCGAGGGCTGCGCTTAAAGGGTCCCGACCCCCACCCCGGACACACAATTCTAAGGGGTGCCCCGCTTGCAAAGAAGTTCTGTCTTGGAGTGCCCGGAGTACCCACACTGGGCACATAACACCACTCGGCCATCAGCCCGGCTGCACTTTCCGCAGGCTGCCATCTGGGGAGAGGGGGCAATTGGGGGGCTGCAGGAGAGCTTCCACCCCCAGAAGCCCGCAGAGCCAGCCCAGTCCTCCCCATCGGGGGCTCGTACCCCAGTCCTCCATCACCTCCTTCCACTTACCCCTCCCTAGCCCCCCTTCTTATTGATGTACAAAATAAAGATAACGTTTCTTCCAACATTGACTCTGTCTTTATTGAACAAAACTGGGGGAGACTGGGAAAAGGAGGTGGGAGAGGGGAAGAGAAAGGCTGGGAGAGGGGAGGGCAACTAACATGATCAGGGGTTGGGAACAGGTCCCAGATGAAGAAAGGCTACAGAGACTGGGACTGTTCAGCTTAGAAAAGAGGAGACGGAGGGGGGACAGGATAGAGGTCTCTAAAAGCAGGGGTTGGGTGGAGAGGGTGCATTCAGAAAAGTTCTTCCTGAGTTCCCATAAAGAAGGACTAGAGGACACCAAAGGAAAGGAATGGGTAGCAGGCTTGAAACTAGTAAGAGAAAGTTGTTCTTCTTCACAAAGCAAATAGTTAACCTGTGGAACTCCTTGCTGCAGGAGGCTATGAAGGCTACAACTAGAACAGAGTTTAAAGGGAAGTGAGATCAAGTCATGGAGGTTGGGTCCATGGAGTGGACTTAGCCAGGGGGTAGGAGTGGTGTCCCTGCCCAAAGTTTGTGGAAGGCTGGAGAGGGATGGCATGAGACAAATGGCTTGGTCACTGTCTTCGGTCCATCCCCTCCAGGGTCCCTAGGGTTGGCCACTGTCAGCAGACAGGCTACTGGGCTAGATGGACCTTTGGTCTGACCCAGGACGGCCATTGTAAGCTCAGGGCTCAGGGTCGGGGGTCTCAGTGGACCCCTTTGATTTTCATGCACACCTGCTCCTGGGTGGCCAGGCTGGCAGCTCTCCTGCCCTAGCCGGCCACTTTCCTGTGCTAGTGCGGAGATCGTGGACAAGATCCACGATGTCCGCACTAGCCCAGGAAGGTGCCCACCTCTTGCGGTCCAGGGCAAGCTCCCGGGAGCCGCCAGCCTGGTCCCGGGAAGAGGGGGTGGGCTGGGGGACATCGGGTGGGTGGCTCTGTGCTGTGCCAGGTGCAGGGTCTGCTGGCTGGGTGCTGGCAGGCTTGCACCTGGCACGGGCACCGTAGCCAGCCCGTGCCCCTTTAAGGGGTCCGGGGCCGGGAGGGGGCAGTAGAGTTTCCCTGGTGTTGGCCAGAGTGGCCACCAGGGAAACCTGGGGAGGGCTAGCCTCCCACTAGTTCAAATTAAGGGGCTACACACCCCTTAATTCGAACTAGCTAGTTCGAACTAGGCTTAATCCTCGTAAAATGAGGTTTACCTAGTTCGAACTAAGCGCTCCGCTAGTTCGATTCAAATTCGAACTAGCGGAGCGCTAGTGTAGCGCCTATGAATGTTAGTTCGAACTAACGTCCGTTAGTTCGAACTAATTTTGTAGTGTAGACATACCCAGAGAGAAGAATTGTGTTCACCAAATATTGCATTTCTGCCCCTGAGGTCATTCAGTTACCCTAATAGTGTATTGAAAGGAAAAGAGGTGTGTCAGCTTGCATGCCCACACACAGCATATGTAATACTACACTGGCAAACTTTTTACAGGAGCCACACAAACTATGTTTTCGTCCCTTATAGTAAAGTGTGTGTTGCAGAAAATCTCAGAAAATCAGCCGCTGCAGAAGCTGCTCTTTTATATTTTTAGATTAAGAATGAGAATTGGTCGGAGGGCTCCTACAATTCTTTATTGCCCTTTCTTTCACCCAATATTCAACTATTACCCTCATGAAGTTTTTACTACTCTCGTCCATTCCACAGTCTTCTTTTTAATATTACTATTATTAATTGCTTTATGTCTACAAATTCCAGCCCTAGAGCTTTGGCTACCAAAGAAGCATCATGTAAAACTGCATTCCCCTAGGATTGATTCTGACTGCTAGATACAGTTGCACAAATATAGTAATTGACTTTTAGGGGAGGGGGATATGCATTGATTCATCTTTTAGTAGATTAAGCACCTACATGTAAGTTCTCTCGCCAAATTTATGAATAGGAGGGTTGTAGATTTTTTCTCCATTTCTGGAAGAAATGGCTTTGGGATACATAATCACAAAACGAACTTCCATTTCTTTTGTTTTATTTTTTCTCCTTGCTGAATTTGTCACTGAGTTTGTTGAACAGGGTTTATATTTTAAGTACTGCCACTTAGTGCTGCAATTATCTGTGATTAATTCAGCTCACATTGGAATGCTGTGTGAGAGGTGGTTGGTGTTTTTTTTATTTTAACCGGAGGGCATGTCTTTAAGTTTTTGCATTATCCATGTATAATGCAAGTTGACAGGAGCAGGAATTAAGGGGAAAGGAATGAGGAGACTTAAGGCTGTTTTTTGTTTGATGACAGAAATAGCATTGCTTGAGGGATAAGTCTCTCATGGCTCTCCAAAGTGAGGGAACTGCCAAAAGCTGCGGGGTATAAAGAGGGCACATACTTCAAATAATTTGTCTTTCTTTTTATACAGTATGTCCTGTTTATCAGGGGTCCTCCTTAAACACCCACTCTCGCTCTCTCTCCTTCACATTATTATAGGGAATTTATGCATTAATTTGATTATATATTGACATGTGGTGATTGAAATCCTAGTCACCTTGTTTATGTATACAAGGTAATGAGAATGTGGCCTCATTTGAGTATTTGAGAATTATATTACAGTAGTGTCCAGAGACCATAAATCATAGATTGGGGCTCCATCAAGGCACATTGCAAGCCCAGCAAAAACACGGTGCCTGCTTCAAAGAATTTACAATCTAAGCACAAAATGAGCAAACAGGTGGGGAGAGCAATAGGTAACAGAGTGATGATTATGTTAAGCATAATTTACTGTAACCATTGTTTTCCAAGAGTGCAGCCAAATTCCTGAAATCATTCTGCAAGGTATATTACTGTGAACTCTTTTACAGTGGTGAGAGGCTTTAAGGAACAACTGCATGAGTGCTTTCTTTATCTAGTTCTTAAATGGCCTTCATCTTTCTTTTCCCCACTGTAGTTGAGTTCACCTGTTGGCTGCAGTGTTGGTTGGCTCAGAATATCAATGTGACCAGGGAACACTCAGAGCTGATCACTGCTGTAACATAACTCAGCATTAGGGAGCAGCGGCAGAAACAACAGGAGAAAAGTTCACTTTATTTCCCCCCCCTTTTCTTTTTTTTGGAAAGCAGACCTGGAATTAAAAAAGGCAAGGCACAGAAAGGCAGGGTTTTTGGTAACTTAATCCAACTTTGCATAACTCTTCATTCTGGCTGCCCTAGGCACTGAAGAGGTGCCTGTTGCAATACAGAAGCCCATGGAGCCTGTCTAAGGGTATGTCTAGACTACATGGCTCCATCGACAGAGCCATGTAGATGAGACAGAATGACAAAGGGAAACGAAGAGGCGATTTAAATAATCGCCGTTTCATTTAAATCAAAATGGCCACTGCACTGTGCCAATCACCTGTTTGTTGGCACAGCGAGGCAGTCTAGATGGGGATCTGCTGACCCCAGAACCCTTCTTTGGCAGATTCTTTATGCCTCGTGAAACGAGGCTTACAGGATTTGCTGACGAAGAGTTCTGGGGTCAGCAGATCCCTGTCTAGACCACTGCGCTGTGCCAACAAACAGCTGATTGGCACAGCGCGGCGGCCATTTTGATTTAAATGAAACTGCGATTATTTAAATCGCTGCTTCATTTCCCTTTGTCGAGTAAACTAATATACATGGCTCCGTTGATGGGAGCCATGTAGTTTAGACGTACCCTCAGATATAGACAGGGCCACCCAGTGTCTCATCATAGCACACCTGAACTTGTGAGGGGGTCCTCTTAAGGGAGCTTAATGGGTATCTCCCAAAATACCTGCCCTGGGAAAACTTCCCACAGCCAGAAGTAGGGTTCTTTTATGTCGCTCTTGTCCTTTCATATGGCCTGCTCAGGGGCCAGAGCAGTGGGTCAGGATCCTTAATAAGAACATAAGAATGGCCATACTGGGTCAGACCATAGGTCCATCTAGCCCAGTATCCTGTCTGCCAACAGTGGCCAATACCAGATGCCACAGATGGAGGGAACACAACACGTAATCCTCATGTGATCCTTCCCTTCTCATCCATTTCCAGACAGAGGCTGGGGAGACCATTCCTACCCATCTTGGCTAATAGCCATTGATGGACTTAACCTCCATGAATCTATCTAGTGCTTTTTCGAACTCAAGTCTTTTTTTATTTTAAGATAGGATTTCTAGAGGACAAAGGTGAAATAGAGTTTGGAGGGGAAGAGGGAACATTTACTTTTACTAAGCTGAATGTATTAGAGGGATTGAACAAGGCTTCAAAAGGGATACTTTCCAAGAAATAGGAGGAACTCATCTTTACATTTCTCTGTAGTAGATCCTGAAGCTCTCCATCAGTACTTTACTCTGCCAAGAAATGGTGAAAATGCTGGACTTCTCCATGCTTTTTTAAAGTCCATTCCTATTTCAGGATGGGACTGGGGAGAAAGAGAGAATTCTCCGCTGCAGGTTTGCTCTCTGAATATTTGTAGCTGCTAAATGGTAGCCAGTAATTACTTGTTTGTTTTCTTGATCCTTTTTCTTTCTTTACTTACTGGCTGCTTCCTCATTTCAGTCAACACAATGGGAAGCCGGAAACAGGAAATGAAGGGAAGCAAAATGTGCAACCAGGGAAAGGAGGAACATTGATGTCACTGATCAGGTATTTTGAGAGACGAGGGAAAAATAGTTTGCTGCAACCTCTTGCTAAGCTATGAAGGTGACAAAACAAGGCTTAGTGCTGCAACTTCCCCAGCCCAGTGTCCTATGAATATGAAAATGATTCAACATGAATTAAAGTACAGGTGGGACAAGACAGCAATAGGGAGTTTCTGGTGGGGAATACAAATGCAAATTGCTGCAAAAATAACTGAGTCTGCTCTACCTTACAATCCTGTAAAAAGAGATGAACCAGTAAACTTGCAGAGGAGGCAATTCATTGTTGGAAAGCAAGGCTTACATTCCCACGAGTGGAGCAGTCATTTCATCGAGGAATACACTGACTGGCTGATAAGCTGCCCTTGTAATATAATTTGGAAAAATGAAATCAGTTCTAATGAGCTGCAGCTGAGACAAATCATTATTCACCTCAGAGTTTGTTTGATCAAATTATATTTGAGCCTACCAATTGCAATATAGTGAAAAATATTGCTGCGCAGAGAGTGAAGCAAAGTTATGGCCTGATCTAGGAGTAGAAAAAAAGCAATTTTATGGGATATGTTATCATTTTCATATGCAAAAATTCATCGGCATAAATTCCAATACAATAGGATGAGAATATACTCATCTATGTAGACTTGGGAAACATGTTCTAGATGAAAGCACTACATAATATATTCATAACTCTTTGAAAGACCATACTCCTTAAGTAATTATCAATGGTTCAATATCAAACTCACAGAATAGATCCATTAGGGTTCTGCAGAAGTCTTTACTATTCAAAATTTTCATTCATGACATCTAGAATGATGTGGAAAATATGACTATAAAATGTGTGAATAACACCAAACTGGGAGGGATTGCAAGCATTTTGATGGATTCAACCTTGACAAATTGGAGAACTGGTCTATAATCAACAAGACGAAATTCAACAAAGACAAGTGCAGAGTACTATGCTTAGGAAGGAAAAAAATCAAAATGGGGAATAACTGGTTCAGTGATAGTTCTGGTAAAAAGATATGGTAGTTATAATGGATCACAGATGTGAGTCAATATTGTGGTGCAGTCACAAAAAAGATTAATATAACTCTGGAGTATTATTACCAGGAACATAGTGGCTGTGTCTAGACTGCCCACTTTTTCTGGAAAAGCAGCCGTTTTTCCGGAAAAACTTGCCAGCTATCTACACTGGCCACTTGAATTTCCACAAAAGCACTGACTATCTCTTGTAAGATTGTCACTGCTTTTGTGGAAATACTATGCTGCTCCTGTTCTGGCAAAAGTCTTTTTCCGAAAAACTTTTGCGCAAAAGGGCCAGTGTAGACATCAGAGATTTATTTTCCGCAAAAAAAGCCCCGATCGCGAAAATGGCGATCAGGGCTTTTTTGCGGAAAAGCGCGTCTAGATTGGCCATGGACGCTTTTCAGCAAAAAGTGCTTTTGCGGAAAAGCATCCTGCCAATCTAGATGCGCTTTTCTGAAAATGCTTTTAACAGAAAACTTTTCCGTTAAAAGCATTTCCGGAAAATCATGCCAGTGTAGTCGTAGCCAGTATGTTTTAAAAATAAAAAAAGGGGGAGGCTCTAATCTACCAGGTATTGGTGAAACCTCACATGTAGTATTTTTGCCCACCTTCTTGCAGCACAGTTTAAGATGTGCATAAATTGAAGAGTGTTCAGATGAAAGCAATAAAAATAGTTTAAAAAAAGTTTACAAAACCTGACCTATGAGGACAGGTTAAAAATAATGGATGGACTTAGTCGTAAGAAAAGAAGACAGAAAAAGTATCTGATAACAGTCTTGATATATGATAAAGAGGATGGTGATCAACTGTTCTCTATTTTTGAAGGTAAGACAAGGAGCAATCAAATTAATCTGTAGCAAGGGAGATTTAGGTTATGTATTAGGGAAAATATCTAATTAAAAGGGTAGTAAAGCATTGAAATAGGAAGTTCTTAATAACAGATTAGACAATCACATGTCATGGATGGTGTAGGTAGTTTTGGTCTTGCCTCCGCACAGGGGTCTGGTTTAGATGACCTTTCAAGATTTCTTTTGGTCTTAAATTAATCACTTGACACTAGTTAGTTATTTCACATCTTTACTCCCAAATTCCCATGTGTGACTTCCATGTGTGCATGATTGATTAAAGATATAGATTACCCAAGTTGGCATAAAGTACTAGTGGTTGGTGTCTCAGTGCCCTGAGAATCCCAAGCCTGGGGACTGACTGGCTAAGTAGCACTTCAGCAGAAAAGGACCTGGGGATTACAGTGGGGGCTCGTCTACACTGGCCCCTTTTCCGGAAGGGGCATGTTAATTTCAGAGATCGTAATAGGGAAATCCGCGGGGGATTTAAATATCCCCCGCGGCATTTAAATAAAAATGTCTGCCGCTTTTTTCCGGCTTTTAGAAAAGCCGGAAAAGAGCGTCTACACTGGCCCCGATCCTCCGGAAAAAGTGCCCTTTTCTGGAGGATCTTATTCCTACTTCGAAGTAGGAATAAGATCCTCCAGAAAAGGGCACTTTTTCCGGAGGATCGGGGCCAGTGTAGACGCTCTTTTCCGGCTTTTCTAAAAGCCGGAAAAAAGCGGCAGACATTTTTATTTAAATGCCGCGGGGGATATTTAAATCCCCCGCGGATTTCCCTATTACGATCTCTGAAATTAACATGCCCCTTCCGGAAAAAGGGCCAGTGTAGACGTAGCCTGAGTGAGAAACTGGATATGAGTCAACAATTTGCCCTTGTAGCCACGAAGGCTAATGGCATATTAGGTTTCATTAGGAGGAGCATTGCCAGCAGATCTAGAGAAGTGATTATTCCCCTTTATTCGTCTCTGGTGAGGCCACATCTGGAGTATTGTGTCCAGTTCTGGGCCCCCCACTATAGAAAGGATGTGGATGCATTGGAGAGGATTCAGCGGAGGGCAACCAAAACGATGAGGGGGCTGGAGCACATGACCTATGAGGAAAGACTGAGGGATTTGACTGAAGAAGAGAAGAGTGAGGGGGGATTTGATAGAAGCCTTCAACTTCCAGAAGGGGGTTCAAAAGAGGATGGAGAAAGGCTATTCAGAGTAGTGACGGAGGTCAGAAGAAGGAGCAATGGTCTCAAGTTACAGTGGGGGAGGTCTAGGTTGGATATTAGGAAAAACTATTTCACTAGGGGTATGTCTACACTACCCTCCTAGTTCGAACTAGGAGGGTAATGTAGGCATACCACACTTGCAAATGAAGCCCGGGATTTGAATTTCCCGGGCTTCATTTGCATAAGCGGGGAGCCGCCATTTTTAAAACCCCGCTGGTTCGAACCTCGTGCAGCGCGGCTACACGGGGCTCGAACTAGGTAGTTCGGACTAGGCTTCCTATTCCAAACTACCAGTACACCTCGTGGAACTGGTAGTTCGGAAAACGAGGTGTACCGGTAGTTCGGAATAGGAAGCCTAGTCCAAACTACCTAGTTCGAGCCCCATGTAGCCGCGCTGCACGGGGTTCGAACCAGCGGGGTTTTAAAAATGGCGGCTCCCTGCTTATGCAAATGAAGCCCGGGAAATTCAAATCCCGGGCTTCATTTGCAAGTGCGGTATGCCTACATTACCCTGCTAGTTCGAACTAGTGGGGTAGTGTAGACATACCCTTCGAGGGTAGTGAAGTACTGGAATGGGTTACCTAAGGAGGTGGTGGAATATCGATCCCTAGAGGTTTTTAAGTCTCAGCTTGGCAAAGCCCTGGCTGGGTTGATTTAGATGGGATTGGTCCTGTCTTGGGTAGGGGGCTGGACTTGATGACCTCCTGAGGTCTCTTCCAGCTCTATGATTCTATGGTCCTTTGAATAGGGAATTTTAGTCATTTAAATCTGAACATCTGGCTCCATTCATTCTTTAAGTTATATTTAGAAAATAAGAGGTGAAATGGAGAGATCGGAGAGAAGTTTTTAAATCTCCTGGTTGGTGAACAACGTTTAATTTGAACTGAGTGTAAATGATTCTGTGTAACCTGATACTATGGACAGTTGGAAACAACAAATCAGAGTGTGAACTGCCTGACACCTAGTTGTGATCATTAAAGTTCCAGTTCTTATGCCCAGTGATGGCACTTCAAAGTCATCATTAACAATATCATGGTTGATTGTTCTAGAGGGTTTCACTTTACAGCACGCTAAGGTAGGAGCTATAGTCCTATTTGGTTTTAATGTTAGTACAAGGATTTTATCCTACAGATGAATTCCTGACCTTGCTGAAGTCATCATGAGTTTTGTCATTGACATCCATGGGCCACGATTTCATCATGAAGCTACATTTATATTAGAGCTGGTAGATGAGATTCCCAGCGTACGCAGCTATATTCATAAGCGACAAGGACATGCATCTGATGAAGTGGGTCTTTGCCCACGAAAGTTTATGCTCCAATACATCTGTTAGTCTACAAGGTGTTACAGGACTCCTTGTTGCTTTTGCAGATCCAGACTAATACGGCTACCCCTTTGACACTTGACAGCCATATTCATGTGGGCTCTGCTTGAGCTAACGAGATAGCATGCCCAAACTACTGCCTCTGCTTCTCCAGCTACACTGCTGTATTTAACAGCCCACCTCGAGCACAGCTAGCACAAGTAGATCTGCACAAAAATCACATTTCCCAACTCAAAATATAGACAGTAATAATGTGTGCAAACTATTGTTCATATACTGCATTTACATTGCAGTAACTCTACTGCGAAAATGTCATACTTTTTCAGACCGGTGTAACTGTTCTTATTTTGTACATTTAGGACCTGATTTTTTTAAAGGGATTCAGCTCTGTCACAGATTTTGAGGATGCAGTTCATAACACTTGAGTGTGTAATGAACTGCTATTGTTTGTAAATGAATATGACTGGTAAGTTGAGCACACTACAATATTTCATAAATCCATCTGTAAGTGTCTATGTGTATTATAGCAATATCAGAATTTTCCTTACAATTCCCTGTTTTCAGGGATCCCAGTACAAACATATGTATCCGAGGGAGGGGACAATCCTTCACTCACAAGGGGATGTACTTGAAGATTTTATAGGGTTTTTCCATATCTATAGCCCTTGATTCAGTAGTACTTAACATTCAGTAGTACTTTGAGAAGCACCATGGAGTGTGAATTTAGTGCTAAAATAAGATGCTTTTCAGATGTCTATGTAACTCAAAATAAGATTTAATTCTTTTTAAAATGTTCTTTGTTGAAACATTATTTCCCAATATGAACTAATTGTTTTTAATATTTTGAAAAAGAAAATCTGTTCTGGGGGAGGAAGAGATTTGTGGTATTTAACAATGACACCTTTTTGCAAAGAAAGATTTTCTGGGACTCTATAAACTATTGGGACCTTTTTCTCCTGAGCCTGATAAATCACGTGGTTGAAAAGTGATGTGAGCCCTGGTAGTCCTCTAATGTTCTTCCCATGATTCCCTCTGAAAGAGCAGATGAGTTTCCACAAGAATCCTAGAGCAGCTCAGTATAAAGAACCATGGGATATGCCCCTACACCCACCCACACATACGTAAATGAAGACACAGAAAAGATGCTATAATAGGAAGGATGGACAGTATGGCAGGGAGTTTTGGTCCCAGCTGGTCCCTGGCTATGGCTGTGAACCTTTGGTCCAGCAAATTCCCTCCTTCAGGGCCAGTTAGGTTCCAAGGGTTCCAGATCAGCATTGTCCAACCTGTATTTAAAATTACAAAAGTGAAGTTCTGGCCCCACTGAAGTTAATTGCAAAACTTCTTAAGCCTTCAGTGGAGCCAGGGTTTCACCACAGAGTCAGAATGAGAACTGATATGAAAATGCTAAATAATTTAGTTTTTTCTGATCTGAGTTATTTTCATAGCAAGAGATATTTGTAACACTGTATACCACTGTGAAAGTTATTAAAACCTGGAAATTCATCACCCTTAGTTGTTACATATACAGTATTATAGTATTTCCCATTTTAAGAAGAAGCAATATATAAATATCACTGCACTTGTCCATTTGTAATGGAAATCACTTTAAAGTGTGTCTAAATTGCAATATGGTAATAGGAAAAGAGCAAAGAAACTAATGCACTTGCAACAAATTATATATCTACTGGGGGAATTACTAATAAGATATTTTATACCAAAAGATACATGATTAAATCATAGCACTTAGCCAGGGTATGCTGTCGGGGTCATGTAGAGCCATTCCACCCCCAGGGAGGCATTTTACCTTAAAGGGAAACTTCCTAATTGTGCAGGAGGAGGCTGTAATTTCTGATATCCCTTTAAAAGGGTGCAGCATACCTAGTGCTTTGAGAGGGAGAGGAACATCTCTGCTGACTTTGTGCCTCTCCCTACCAACTTTCCATTGAGGTGCTTAATGGCTCCCCCATGCTTGGTGAAAATTGGCTTACAAATATGAATATGCATAACTGGTCATGTTATATATTAATTTTATAATTACAATCTACCAAATGTGTAGATCTTATTTTTGTGCACATAATCATTCTTGCATGGGAGGTTAGAAATATGAAATGTTGGACTGTTTATAGTTCTAAATGTGCTAATGAGGGCAATTACTATGTATTGGAAACTTAATGGCTCAGTGATCAAATCAACCATTTTTGAATGGCCTTGTTTGTGAAGTGGGTTTTACCCACAAAAGCTTATGCCCTAGTAAATCAATCTCTAAGGTGCCACAGGACTCCTCATTGTTTTTGTTTGTTCTGTGGTTGGTCCTAGAAAGATCATACCACCTATTACTAGAATCCATGTTGGGCCTGGTAATTTCCCATGGGGATGAGAGATGCAAAACAAAGAATTCCTGTCCTGGGGGAAAATTATTTGAGCGATGGGAAGCAATCTGTCTATGTCTTCAGCTGGCTTTTGAAATTGCCTGGAAGACCCTAAGAAGAAACAAAGAACTTTGAGGAAGCTGTAGGCTCAAGTCAAAGTAAAAGGTCAACTCTGATATGAAGCTTTTACCTTAAATAAGCTGTTTAGGGTAAGTATTTGCATGTAACAAGTTTCTTAGTGGATTTATTAAATAAATATTTGTTATCTGGGGGGAGCGACCACTGTGAATATCTCTCTTTCATTGATAAAGAGGGCTGACCTTATGAGCCTTCTCTGTGTAAAACTTTTAAACATATTAAGATGGATTTGTTTGGGGTTTTGACCCTTTAGGGGGCTTGAATTCCTCACACTAAGCCCTTAGTCCTAATCCCCCTGGATCTGAACTGTTTCAACATCTTTGCTGCTCTGCAGAGTGAGGAGAGGGGTAATAATCCCATCTCTGTGCCTTGTCTAGGGGAGATCAGAGGATCTGACCCAGCAGGACAGGTTGGTGAGGAGCCCCAGAGAGTAGGAAAGAGGATGTCAGTGACATGATCAACCCTCAGGGAGACAACCTGAGGGGACTTCTGCAATTGCACCCTATCATAGGTGCGCCCAAGTGAAAGTAACTAAGTACTATCTCTTCTGCTTCTCCAAGCACAGAGGCTGCAATTCTGGGCATCTTTCCCCTGATCATGGATGAAAGAGGCCTAGAGACTCCTTACTCCATTGTGCCACTTGGGTGCTGCCATGTAAGGTCTAGCTACAGTCCTTTCTTTCAAAAAGTGTTCCAAATCTTGTTCCCAAAATACAGTTTGAATAATTTTAATAGACTTTCCAAGATCCTGTCTCTATTACTTTGAGACTATATTTTTGAGTCTCATTTGCACTGGGTTTGAACTGATTTGCACAGCACATATTCATATTATTTGCCAGATTATTTTAAAGTAAACATAAAACACATTCCATTAAAAAAAAATTAAAAGTACCTATTTATGGTCATATTGTCTTCCCTACTCTCCTGAATGAAAGGCTGAGGGTACTAAAACTCTCAGCCAGGTGCATAAAGAAGAGGGGAGGTCTGGTCTAGCCCCGCTGCTTTCTCCTTGTCTGAGTTTAAAAAATACTGCTTTTGTTGGCTACTGCTGAAACTGCATCCCTGGTCTCAATTAAGCTGGAGTCTAATGAAACAGAAAGAATGCTGAGGGGAATTCATCACAATCTCCTCCAGGTGGGAAATATTCAACTACTAGAGATTGCTAAGCACATTCTGTGAGTGTGGTGCTTGGTTGAGAGGCTGGGAAGTAGTCAAACACACAGCTGTTAGTGCTCCTCTATTGAATGATTAATGGAGCAGCATTAACGATGACCTTTCAAAGAGGAGGGGGAGTAATAAGGGTGTCAGGAAAATATATCTTGTGAAGAAAAAAAAATGAGAGTCCATGAGAATTTTATAATGGGCTCTGCCCGCACTGGAATGACCTGACATAGTTCTCAACTGGAAAAACAGAATTTAAAAAATATATTTAGAAAGACATTGTTAATATATTTACACATTATATCTTATTAAGAAATCTGCCCATATCCTATTGCTCCACAGAGTTTTTGCTTTGTTTTTAATCTAGCTTAGTAAATTTTACTCTGCATTCAGTCTTCCTTTTATTTCTGAATTTGATATCGCAGAGGCATCATCGTTCCTCATGTGCTAGGCTGCATTTAACAAATGTAAAGCATAATAAAGATTCCTGTAAATCTCATTTTTTTTCCCATCTCATTTGCTAATAAGCCAAAAATATGTGCCTTTATCCCAGGCCCTCAATAAAAAAAAATTAAACAATGAAGAATTCAAAAGGGATCCTACATCATTCTTTTCACTGCTATGGTGAGACAAAGGACTCTTTCATTCAAACAGTAGCAGATATATAGGATTACAATATATACACTGAATATAAATGATCCTCTCTCAGGTCTTTTTCCCCCCTAGTATTTTTCATCAGAAGTCTGACTGGAAGGTAAACAGTTAAATTCTTATATGGCGATGCGATGCGTAGCAAAGAATAAACAGAGCAAGTACTAAAGCTGGCTTTGCACCTACTGAATGCTGCAAGTGTCTGTACTCATTTGATATGCATCTAGCAAAGCTTGGATGTTCCCAGAAGGCCACTCCATGAACACTGAGAGAGCAGCGTCTGCTAGTGGTGCCTGTGAGTCACAAAGAACAGAGAAAATATTTATATAACTGAGAATAGTCAACGTGAACAAAGCCTAAGTAAGACACAGTCTATATTATTTTAGAGCACACACAGAAACAATTTCATGCAAATGGGCATCATCAGCATTCAAATAGCAATACATATTTCTGTAACTGATTTGCTGTGTCATGTAATTCGCATTAGGACGTTTTAGTTAGACATCTTTATGATCAGCTTGATTTTCAGCAAACTGACTGATACATCCTAGCAATTAATTATTACTCATTATATTATATATTTCACAGTTGTATCTGGGCAATGATTAGATGTGTTTGAACTCAGGTGTAAGGACATTTTCAACAAAAAATAAAACAGATTTTTCCCTCTATCGTCAGCATGTAAATGTGATGTAGTACCATACCTGTGGCATTGAGAGGACATCGATTGAATGCCATGTCACCAGCTGGGGTCCTTTTCCACACCATTGACATCAAATAATCTTCAGGACATATTTCATAAGGCGCTGTTATTGGAAAAATGAGTTTCTGAATATAGACTTCTGTAAAATGTATACATTGCATATCAGAAAAATATATCCTCAGTCTTAACCCTACTCACTGAGAAATGCAGATTGTTGTCTTTAGAGGCTCATTAGTGCTTTAGTATATAAATGTAAGATCCCTTTTGTCTCTCTTCCTGCTGGGCTTTCATTTCACAATCTGTTGCAGTTACTTACTGGTATACATACACACAGTATGCAATATTAACTCTTTTAAACATGAACCACATTATACTAGTTTCTACTTAAAATATTTCATCTGTTTTAGACAAATGTTGCTTAACAGGCACAAATAATGCAGAAAACTGGCTGAGGCTTTTCTGATTTGTTTTTTCAACTTTAGTTGCCCCCAGAGCAATTATTTTAAAGCCATCGCTGAAACATTAAATGTAATAAGCATGTCAATTGTGAAGCAGATATTTGGGAAACAAGAGAGTAGATCACTACTTATTTTGAAATGGCTTTTCTCACAATTGTGTTGTTAGCAAGTGAAGCCAATAATGTGAAGAAGAGTGGTTATAAGCCAAAATGACCTTTACTGATTATCACAAAAAAGTTTTTAAAAGGAAAGGAAATTACTTTCACATTCCCATAGTAACAGACTCCCACTAGCAAATATGGACAAGGTAAAAGACAACTACAAATAGCATTTTCACATAATCAAGACCTCTAGATTCCTTTTGTTGTTCAATGTTTTTTCTGTAGTTTCCCTGTTTGAATTTTTTAAATTTATTAACTCTAAAACATCCCAGTCTTGACACACATGTCTAACCATGTGAAGTGTTGTAAAACACCAGCAGTTCTAATCATTTCAAGAATAGCAGAGAAAAATGGGGAATATTTTACTTCTATTATTGACTGTTTTAGAGTAGAAACTATGGCCCTTAATACTAAATGCGGTATATACTCAGGCTATGTCTTTGCTGCAGGCTTCTTCTGCAAAAGCTTATGCAAATGAAGCATGGAGTAGACTATGGCAGCACTTCATTTGCATAATTAATTAGCAGACGGTTTTGTGCGAGAAACTTTTGTGCAAAAAGAAGCTGTGTAGATTACTCCTTTTTGCACAAAAAACCCTACTTGCACAAGAGCCGTTCTTCCTCATTTTTTCATTTTGCCTCTTGCGCAAAAACAGCTGCAAATTAATTATGCAAATGAAGCACGATATTCTATTCCGTGCTTCATTTGCATAACTTTTGTGGAAGAAGGCTGCAGTATAGACGCAGCCTCATAGTAAGAAATTGTCTGTTCCTCAAAGTGCTTGCTAGAGAAGATGAAGGGTGAGAGAAACAAAGTATTATTGTCACCACTTTCCAGACAGGGAGGGATTAAAGGACTCATCATGATTATACAGGAAAATTATGGCAGAGGCAGGAATTTATCCCCAGTGCGTTCAGTTCAGTACCTAGTTCTTTTCCATAAGGACCCTTCCCCTCTTTTCCTGTACTTCCACTGATAAAACTATACACACTTCTGCATCAAGTACTCAACTGTGTCTTTGTGGATGACAAAAAGCTCCTTGCAGATGGCTCAGTGATACTAATATGAATCACAGTCATTCAGAAAATTGCTTGCTAAATTTGCCTCCGCATCAGCACTCCTGAATTGTATGTCAGGAAAGCTGATGATGCTAGTGAAGCAAGAATATCCCTTAATGGCAAAACCCTACAAAAGTGAGCTGTCTCACTTATCCAGAATGCTAATTTGCTTCAGATAAGGAAGTCTAAAACTGAACTCATGAGGCCAATGTTCTAATGGGGGAAAACAAGGGATGCATGATAAATGGGGAACATCTGGTGACATAAGCATGTCCAAATTACTGTCACACTTTGACCTTGTAAAAAAAAAAGAATGTTAATTGATGGTCTTTGTACACTGAAGACTGATGCAGCCTGCCCAGGTGCTGACTTACAACTGACTTTCTTTTTTCTTAGGGGTCCTTTCCATTGATATTGGCTACATCATGTCTAATTTGTTTTTATAAGTTTGCTCAATGTTTTATCCCAAATCAGTCTTCATGGAATGCTCAGGCCTAATCCACACTAGGATCTTAGTCCTAAACTATCCCTTTAAGTTCCAATTAGTAAGTGGTGGGTTCACACTACCAAGCCTGTTGTTCTGGAATGAGGGGCCATGGAATTTGAACTCTGTAGTCCTGCTTTTCATGAGGAATAACATTAATTCCAAACTTACATAGAAAAGTTGTCAGAGTGTCATTAACTCCTGCTTCTTCGGGGCTCTTGGTTGATGGACATTTTGTGGGAAATTTCATATCTGGGAGTGAAGTAGTAAATATATCTCTAGAAGATTATTATAAAGCAGTGGCTGTTTGACAATTACATAATTCTGCAATTTATCACATGGCTCTAAAATATATCACATGGATTATGCCACATATGCATAAATGATATGTGATAAATTATAGAGCCCATCGATAAATGAATTGATCATACATGTCAGACCACCTCATACAGCCTATGTTCACTAATGTATCATCTCAGGACTTATTTTCACAGTCCCGAACTCCTCTTTCCAAATATTATTTTTTTACGTATTTGTGGCCAAGTGCAGTTTACACCTTTTATTTGAAAGAGTTGTAGGTAAAAATGTGTGGAGACCTTTCAACTATTTGGAAGTGTGCCAGGTACTGCATTTCAAGTAGGAAGTAAGGCAGGTTGTTAACAGTGCTTACCTATTTTGGTTCCAGTTGTAGTAGCTAAATTGTCTGTGTGTCTGTGTGTCTGTGTGAAAGAGAGAGATTGATTATGTGTATGTGTTTTACTTTCTGCAGTGATAGGATCTACTCCTCAGTTTGGGGGAGCATAAAGTAACTCAAGATCAGGGGGTGGACAGATGGCTTTTTGCTCTTTTGATTCTCCAATCTGAGTGCTAGTTAATTGACACTGTTGTAGTAGAAAAAACTTAAAAAACCAACAATGGCCCTGTAGCACCTCAGTGACTAACAACAATTTATAAATAGTATAATGAGCTTTCATGGGCACAACTCACTTCTTCAGATGACAAATATGTAGCAAGGGGCCCAGAGTTTGAAATAAAAAGCAGAAAAAGAGGGGTGAGGGTGAGGCGAAAGAAAGGTAAAAAAGGGGAAAAAGGGGAAAAAACATGGCAGTTAAAGTGGCCATGCTAAATGAGTCTAACAGAGTAAGCGGTAAGTGGCTGATACTTAGTTTTTGATGACATTTGGGTGTGGAATATATATCCATCCAGTTCACATATTTGTTCATGAACTGTTGTAATAACTGAGGATTACCAGGATGCTGGTCAGTACACCACTTGAGTTTATTTGTAAAAGAGGATGTCACAGAGGTCTTTCCCAGTCCTCTATTAACTTCTGTTTCAGATAATAACCTTGAAGTTCCATGCATTTTCCCCACTCTGCCTATGATTACTGATGATACAATACTGTATTACAATGTGCCATTTTGGCCTCAAGATATAAACTTATTAAATTCTGACATTAAGAAGTTGGAGGCATGGTTTTTCCTTAATGGGTTGATTTAAAATTAAATTAAAACCAAAAGCATGGATTTGCATTCACCTCCCAGGTTACAGAAACTGAGTAGCTCATTAATGATTAAATCAACAATGGGTAATGACATTAAGTGAGATGTCAGGTAACCAATTTAAATACCTTTAAATTTGAATAACTCCCTTTCTTCTAGTTTAGCAAACATGGATAGTATCTACAAATGTACCATCTGATGAGCACAGTATACATAAGAAGCAGAATATTCTCGTTGCTAACATCTCATCTGTGACCTTCTATGTCAAACTGAAGATGAGGAAGGGCAACTGAAGATGAGGAAGGGGCCAGAAGAAACTAATAAAGAGCAGCTTTTTGGAGTAGTTCTGACTCAAGACAGGTCTACACTATGGGGCAATGTCAAAGTACATGAATACGTAGCTGGTGTTGATGTACCTTAGGTCAAGCTGTTGCAGGGTCTCCCATACAGGGGCTCAATGGGAGAAACTCTCCTGTCAACTTTTCTTACTTTTCTTGCTCTGGTGAAATACCAAAGTTAACAAAAGAGCATTCTGCAGTTGATTTAGCAGGTTGTGTCTTCACAAGACCCACTAAATCAACCCCCTAGGGGTTGATTACTGTAATTCCAATCTTAGAAGGCTGTCAGAGGTTGACAATCACAGTGACCTTCCATGTCACCTTGTGGGTTACATGTGGGATTGAATTTGTATTGTTCTGTTTGCATGTTATATGTTATTATTACTGTAATTTAAAAATATTTGTTAACATGGCCAATCAATATAATCTTTTGACTAGTTTATTGCTATACATTAGCGAGTGCGTGGTATTTTCAGAGAAAATAACAATCTCTTTCTAATCTAAGGCAGAGACACAGGACCATAAACCAGGATCAAGGAGATTAAGTCATCGGGGCAAATTAAGCAAACCATTTGTATTGCACATTATGTCCTTCCCTTAAATTATTCCCTTACAGGACAAATTTTGCTTCCTGCACATAATCTCAGAAAGAAAGTGGGTCACAATGGGAATTGTGGAGATGGAGGAGGGAAAATTCTTCCATTTAGGGCACTCTGGGGCTGCTGTTTTCTTTCCACCAAATACTGTGGATGTTCAGCAGGTGGGATATTCATAGCTGCCGCAACCCATAAAATACTTCTAGGTCCTTCTGCAGAGGGTGCTTGCTGAAGCACAGGTCTGTGGCATGCATTTATGTTCTCTCAGGAGCCAGCCTCATATTTCTAGCTGGAAGTTCAGTTGCTAATTGGGCACTGTCCTCTAAAAGAAAACAAGGTCCAGGGCACTTGAACTCATTACTGGCTGCCCAATAGGACTTGAGGGATGGCAACTGAGCTTTACCACAGTGTCTGTGATTGGGAGATCCCAGAAGACACCAAAGGAAGTAAGGAGTTGCGTGCAGGGCCCTGTGTCAGAAGGAGGAAGGTAACAGCTGGAATGGCTTCTGGAGATGGCTGCACTCCAGGCATGAGGTGAACAGAAAAACAGACCCAGGATAGGGAATGTGCACAGCTTTGGATGTAGGTGAATGCACCCAGCTGAATCTAGGATGAAGACTTTGTAAGTTTGAGTTTTCTTTTAAAATACTTTGTGCATGTTTTAATGAAATGAACCCCAGAAGAGTAGATGTGTTGAATATCTCTCCAGTATGGACTTTTTCAGGGAGACTGAGTAAAGAGAAAAGTGAGACAGGCCTCAGCAAAGACGTATTATCCTGCAGGACATGCTGTAGGACCAGCATGTCCTTTGACAGACACCCAGAGAGGGGGCAGGAGGAAGAAATAGCATTTGCATTAGTATGAAGTATCTCTAACTAAGGCTAGATCTACACTGCAATGTTAAATAGGAAAAAGAAACACAATTTGTGGTATGCAAATTGCATATCTTTTTCCGATTTACTTTTAAAAACTGTAATTAAGGCATGGGAGTTACATATAAACTAGTATCTACATTATTTAATCAGGGATAACTTTTAATCCTACATTTTAATAAGCCCTTCCTTTAAAATTAACTAAAACAGTGACTGATCAGTTTGAGTTCCATTGAGTCCTAAGTATTATTTTGTTAATAATGTTCTGAAGTTTACTGGAATAAGAATCTATGGGTGTGTCTAGACTATACACCTCTGTTGGCAGAGGGATATAAATGAAGCATTTGGAAAGTGGAAATGAAGCCAGGATTTAAATATTCCATGCTTCATTTGCATAATCATATAATGGTGCTCTTTTGAAAAAGAGTTATTTTGAAATTGAAACCACAGTCTAGACATGGTTCTTTCAAAAATGTGGCACTTTTTCAAAAGATCCTGTAAGCCTCAAAAAATGAGGTTTACAGGATCTTTCAAAAAAGCGCCCCATTTTCAAACTGCATCTAGACTATGGTTTCAATTCCGAAACAGTGCTTTTTTGAAAGAGCGCCATTACATGATTATGCAAAGGAAAGGCAGGATATTAAAATCCCGGCTTCATTTGCACTTTCGTAGCACTTCATTTACATCCCTCTGCCAACAGAGGGGTGTAGTTTAGATGTAGCCTATGTGTGTTGTTCCTCTAAGATGAATATGAGTTCTTTCATGCCTAGTGAGCGCAATATAAATTAACAAAACGTTAGCAAATAAGACTACAAACTGAATATACTGAAATAAAAATACCATTGGTGCTTCTTAATATGGAATGCCATGAAAGTATGTGAATGATTCTCTACACATTTTGATAGCATCTCAGAATGTGTAACATTAATTCACAATTGAAATGAAATAGTGAAAATCATTCACATACTTCTCTAGCATTCAGAACACAATTCTGTGCTTGAAAAAGCACATACTGGCAACATTCATATTCTGCATGTTTGCTCCCATTTACGTTCCAGATCTAATGCCTTCAAATGTGTTTACAATTTTTCCCTTTTGTGAGATGTATTGGTCAGAAATTAATTAAAATGGGACAAATATTGTGTTCAGGAAATTTGCACTGATAGCAAACCCCATGAAAAAACATTTTTTAGATGGCCTCTTTGAAGACAATACGTTCATTTCCTGATCCCACATTGGCACAAATGTACTGGAATTGTTTGTTAGGGGATGTTGTGAAAGCTAAAACTACCACTGGGTGCAGAAGAGAATTAGAGTAATTCATGGACAAAAAGTCCATCAAAGGCTATAAACCATGACGGGCAGAGACACAACCAGATGTTCTTTGTGCCTTTTAATCTGTGACTGTCAAAATCTGGAACTGGACAACAGAGGAAAATTGCCCCATTGTGTTCATTGCTTCTGAAGCATCCGGGCTAGATGGACCATAGATATGACCTATTATGTTGTTTTTATGTTCCCTCCTCTAAATCAGGCAATGCCTTAGCCACCAGCCTGTTTGTATTTTGGAGTGGGCGGATCTCTCTTCTTGACCTGAAAGTCTATCCTGGATCTGAGAAATCTTCCCAACATCTTTTTTTATCAAAACAATTCTGTTTAATAGAAAAAAAATCTTCATGAAATTCCCAACCAGATCTACTAATTACATGAGTTTTACAAGTGTTGCTTATCCAGCAATTATTTTTGTAACTATATAATATAATTTTCAAAGTATTCTACAAACGCTGTTCAATATTTTACATGGTACAGTAGAAATTATTATAACAGTTTACTGTGGTATTGGTTTTTTTGTGAATATCCAAAGTCTTTTTTCAAAACTAATGTGAATCTACACTTATTTATGTATTGATACTTTGCATCACCTTCAAACTTGGTTTGGAATTTTGCCTGCTGACTTCAGTGGAAGTTGATCAAGTCCTGTATCTTCATTTCTAAATTTGGATGACTTAAAACCATTTGTGGATCATTAAAGTCAAGAACTAGAACCCAAGCTTACCTATTTATAATTTTATCCATTTTTATTCTTCTGATCATATTGACAGTGGTATACTTTGGTTCATTATTATTTTAAGAGTAGTTTTATAGCAACATCAAAAGGCACTAGTCAAAATTGCAGCCCCATTGTGCTAGGTGCTTTACACACATGCCGTAATTTCTTACTTCAAAGAATTTACAATCTAAATAGGCAAAACAGACAAAGTGTGGGAAGGGAAAACAGGGTACATAGAGCTGATATGACTTGCCTAAGATCACACAGCAGATCAGTGATAGAGCTTAGACTAGAACCCAAGTATCCAGAGTCCTGATCCAGTAAGCTATCCTCTAACAAGATGAACTAAACTTAACTAACTAGTTAAGTTAACTATAACTTAAACCTCCCTTCCCCCAAAACTGGCTGAACATAAGATATCATAAAAAAGGGAATTATAGTTTTCAAGGCAAATTTATGGAAGATTCATTATTTATAAAGATCATTTGAAAATGGGCTCTTATGACCTGGAGGATATTTTGTTATTACCTGACCAAAGACTCGCTTCTGAAATGTGTTAACAAAATATCGAGATATTATTCATCCATGCTTGATGTGCAGGAAAGGAACTTTTACTGGACTGGGAGATGAGGCATCCATATAAGCCTGGCCAGCATGGTGGAGAGGTGTCCCCCTTCCCACCGCTTCTCATGACAAAGGCATTGGGTAATAGTGAAGGTTTTGACCTACCCTCTCACTCCCAATGGCAATGGTGGACAAGGTTCCCTCCAACTTGCGCAGCAGCATAGCCCTGCAGCTGCTTAATCAGCCCTGCCCAGCCAGGAAGCTCCGTGTGTGGAGCCCTGAACCCCTGACTACCTGGGGCTGATTAAGCAGAAGTGGGGCTGTGCGGCCATGCAGCTAAAAGGGAACCCGGATGGTGGGCTCATTTGAAGGGCCCTTCTTGTTGAATTGGTTCAATCATGTGGCTGCAAATCTGCATAAAGATCCTTAGGGAATTGGCTGCCACTTTACTGTTGCTCTGCTGTTCTTCCCTCTCTTCTCAGATCCTTAGCTTGTGTAAACTGGTTAAAACTATATACAAAAGTGGAGGATCTGGCTGTTACACTGCCATAAAACTAATGACAATAACTGACCAATCAGACATTTTCCATCTGTCAGATGCTTGATAATCCCTTATCATAAAAAGAGAGACTAATTAGATGCAAATATTTTGGTGCTGTTTTTCTGAATAATGTTTCCAGACTATGAAATAAAAGTAAATCAAGAAAACCGATAAATTAGGATGATGAATACTTCAGGATCTTGGCAACTTTTTCAATGTGCATTTCAAAATGTCTGAAGGGAAAAAGAGCCAGGTAAGTGTAGAGTCATTCTCACAATGAGCACTTAACTTTTATTTTTGTAAAGTGTTGTTTTTACACACACACACACACACACAGTACTTTGCTTAAATTTTAGCTATACTTGAAATGAAGAGTAACTTTTCCTCAAAAGAGTTAAGTCAAAATTTTCATTTTAACTTCTAACATGTATGTATAATTTCCGGCATAATAATTATCATTGGATAAAGAATGTATGTTATGACAATTCCTGTTAGCAAGCTGATTGTGGTGTCGTATGAATCAAATCAGTAAACAAATTTAGTGAACAGCACATAATGGTCTAAGTGCATTTGACTTGTAAATGCATTTGTAAAATATTTTATTAACAGCAGGTGGCAACCTTTGAAAATTGGATTGCAGCAGTATGGTTTTACCTCTAACTCCACAAATACAAATGATTTAAAGAATATTTAGTAGGTCAAGACTGGTTTATCTGAATGTCTGCTTATTCCGATGATTCACATTAATCCTGTTTTAGAGTACTGTACTGTGCAGCATTAGTATGGAAAAAATACAATTTGTGCCAAAATTTTTATTTCTGTATTATTCCTACACAGATAGTTAGTTTTTATTCTTTTTCAAGTAATGTAGATTATATTGAAATGATACACTGAAAAAATTGTTTACATGCAATTAATTACTCTGAAATATAAAGATTTGTAACTACAGTTACTCCTTTGTTGCTCTTGGAGCATGTTGCTATAGCTCATAGTTTTACCTTAATATTTTGAGTTCAGTTCTTGGGGATTGGATTAGTGTCAGGGGACAGATTTTGCTGCTTATGAATATATGGGTTTGAGAACATAGATTCTAGACTTGTAAGCTCCCCAAATCCTGACCTGCATGGGCCCTACCATTCAAGTGCTATCTTTTAAGAGACTAGAATGCAAGCCGTGAAAGATGAAAAGGAATTTTTCAGAGGTTAGTGAAACTGCTTCATTGCCCTATTCAGAATTTAGAACAAAAGACTCTCAGCATGAAGGATTAGCACATAAAATCAGTATAACACCTAGCCCCTATTTGTGTTAGTCTAATAATGATTATTCTGCTTCAGGTCAATGTTTCAACACAAATAAATACAGTATTCACCAACTGCTTTTGCTTAGCCATCACTTTATTAGGAGCCCAAATTTATTCTTAAGTGTCACTCAGAAAAACTTAAGTCTGTGGGCAGGATAACACAAAATGTACTGCAAAGAAATGCAGTATTGTGAAACTGGAAATATATATGACTTTTCATTTTAACTCCTTGCTTTTTATGAGTCATTGTTCACATACAATATTCTTTCAGTCTATACATTACATTAGGGTTCATTCTCCTTCCCCCCCCCCTTATCTTCATTCCTTTTGGTTGCCCCAGATGCATGACATAGAGGTCTTTTGTATAGAGGATAAAATGAGAAGGCTGATTCCATGATTTACAAAACATGTAGTAGACAGACCCATAGGGATAGCTGCGTGGGTTGAGCATTAGCCTGCTTAATGCAGGGTTGTGAGTTCAATCCTTATGGTGGCTGTTTATGTATCTTGGGCAAATCTGTCTCAGGATGGTATGTGGTCCTGCCATGAGGGCAGGCAACTGGACTCAATAACCTCTCAAGGTCCCTTCCAGTTCTATGAGGTAGATATATATCTCCATACAAAAGAGCCATAATTTTCTCAGAAGCTGTATAGTCAGGGATGTTTTCTACATTATCCTCACAAGATAATGAAGTTGGACTTAGATAATGAAATGCTTTTCCGAGAGCTTCAATTTTTTTATTGTAATTTTATTTAAAAATTGTTTCATGCTTTGAGCACCCATTGGGCTATACAGCATCTACAGTCATTGACAGAAATAGCAATTGCTTATCTGGGTCAAAGGCATGGTAGAACCTTTTAAGAAGAATTGCTTTTTATATATTTATTCTATCTCAAATATAATGATTTCTGTCACTGAGCCACTGAATTACATAAAATAATAGTATTGATATTTGCTTCTCACCTGGGCATCTCTGTTCACTGCATCGTCTGATCTCTTCACCAGTTCCTTCACATTGTTGCCCTGTCACAGCTGCACCTTGACAAATCCTTATTCGCCTTTCCCAGCCACCATCGCATGACTTGGAACATCCACTCCAGTGACCCCATTGGTTCCATTGACCATTAGCTGTTTGGAGGAATGACATTATTCGAATTGTAACAAACTGCATGGCTAAGAAATTATTAAGGCCAGAAATTTCAAATTTGTTCACTGTATAGAGGCCTCTAACATTTTTCATGCATGTGAATAAAAGTGAAGTCAGTGGTAGACGTAACCACTTGCCATCTCTGAGAATTAGGTTTCTTCTGTTTATTCCTAACTAAGGATTGTGGGTTGCCCTTTGCAAAATCAGACCTCGCTGCATCACATCTCAAGTTTAAAAAAAAAATCTCTGACTTTGACTTTGAGTTAAGTTACTGCTCTTGAAGCCTGAACATGGATATTGTCACCTTTGTATTTTTTCTTTTCTCTGTACTTACTGTATTTTGTTATTGTGTACATATCTATGGAATGCATAGCACAATAAAATGCTTTAAAATTAAAAAGCATCCCTCATATGTTATTTAAAGCCAGATTTTACATGCTCTAGCAGTGTAAAGCGGCCTTTAAATTAAATGTGATTATAATTTACTCACATTTTGATGCCAGTTTGCAGTGCCAGAGCTGAGTGAAAGTGAGAATTAGTTTCTTCATATAAAATTTAATTTGTTTCTTGAAATACATTGTTTTCTAGTCCTCAACTTTTTATTTCTAAACATAATTGTTTTTAAAGAAGTACTAATAACACTAACAAATTGGAATGTCAGTTTTTCAGAGACCAGTGTTTTCACGTTACTCACACAGTCCCACTGTCCTCAACAGGCTTTTTGTGAGAGTCAGGATATAGGCCCTAATTCTGGAACTAAATCAGTGCATGAGCCTGAGGGCTGTCTATAGGATCCAGACAGGCACAGGGTCAACCCATACAATGCAGAATTAGAACTTAAATGATGCAGGCCACCAAAATGGGGCCCTTACATCACTTTTTAACCACAAATGAATGGCATGAGTTTTGCACCATTCTGAAATTTTCTACGTGAATTATTTTAGCAGAGAGGATCCTACTTACCTGTACATTCTTGGTTATGGCACTCCCTGCTTTCAGCCCAAGGACCTCTGCATTCAGAACCTCCATGAGCAGCTGCAGTGCACTGTCGACTTCTCTGCTGGGTGCCATTAGAACAGGTCACTGAGCACTGACTCCATGCACTCCACTCTTGCCACTGCCCATCAACTACCACAACACAAAAAAAGCATAAGCGCCAACATTATCTTCCAATCTATGCAAGAGTAGAATAATGTTTTATCTGAATCAGTATCCTCTGAAAGCATCACTTCCAACTTTTTACAACAATGATAGTTACATTGTTGGTCTTTTCTTTGTTTGCAGTTCAATTTATTATTGTTTCATTTGTTTGTTTGTTTTGGTACAATCTATCTCTGATACACTGGATAACAATTGCAAAGTTGGTGATTTGACTAAATGTACACGCAGTCACTACACCAATCAAAACACAAACAGGAATTACTCTTTGTGCACACCATTACCTGATATGAAATCACAAATTTAGCTGGCAATAGATGGTTATTTACCTATTATTATTCTTTGAAAAGTTGGCCTTATAAGTACACTTACACTTAAAAACAGCATAACTGAAAATCAGTAACTTTTACTGCTCATCCTAACTGCAAGAATCGGCATTTCCCTTCTCTGAGATAGAGAAATTACACAAATAATGCAGTGCTGGGATGGTAACACAGTGCTTTAGCGGTCTGTGGTCCCAACAGTTAGAGAAAGCAGAATTCTTGAACAAAATTACTGAAAATCCAATCACTAAGTTAAAACAAAATATAGCTGTACTTCTCTCCACAATGAATAAAAAAAAAAGAGAGAGACTAAAAGTCAACCTTTGTCAGTCAGTCATGTAGAGGCATCTGAGACACCACAGTTTTCCCAGGACCTCAAAGTAAAAATAATTACAAATCTATCAGCTATCACTTGTGAATAGTTTTGTAAAGTAGGACTTTCTCTATTTTTTTGGTAAAGTTTTATTTTCAGAGTTCTTTTAACAGAAAGGCACTGTATCACTTCTATGGACAGTCTCTGTCCAGTCCTAGAGCCTGACAACCTATTCAGCAGAAAACTGAAGCCTCTGCAGGCATGGAAACTGTTTTTATTCATTTATTATAAGGCCTTATGCATAAAGGAAAAATGATGGGAACTACATTTTAATGTGTCTCTCTTTATTGTTACTCATTCATGCCTAACACTATTATTTATGGCAGGCAGGTGAAATAATGATGATAAATTACAGATTTTGAGTGAAACTGAACCCCCTTGAAATCCATGAGAATAGAAGCTACTGAGCCCCATACAGGTCAGGCCCCTATCCTTTGTATTTGGTGGTGTACCTCCTTCATTTGCTCCTCTTAACCTAGGACAAATAGAAACACATGACTGTAAACTCACCTTCTGATGCACCATCAAATAGCTATGTGGAGAGCCAGGCATGTTGATTCAGACTGTGGCACTGAATATCATTCAAGAACTTTATGATTACTGTTTAAGACTTTAACTTATAACCAGTCGCCACTTTTAAATTTTACATTGTTATCTCAGGAAAGGCAAATTATACAGCATGTAATTGCTGTGGGTGAAATTCACAGCTGAACAGAGAGACTGCAAAAATCCTATGCACTACTTGGAACCAACATAAACATTATGACAGTTTAAGTGTTTTGTGTTGAAGGAAGAGGTACATTCCTTGTGCTTTCTCCCAGCATAGCGGTGAAGTTCACACTCTAGTAGCATCTTTTCTACTTCTATTTGGCATTCTTCAGCTCCTCAGTTTCAGCTAAGGTTCGTATATGATTTTGTGTATTTTTCTGGAGGGCCATGTAAATGTGTTAAGGTAGCATTGCTCCTACACAAATTGTTCTGGTTTTTTTAAAATGGTGATGTAGGCATGCAACATTTACAATGGCAGTGAGCGCTTGTGTGTCTTCCAATAAGCTCTTCCAAATACCCAAGTGATCAGAAACTGAATGTGTGAAAAAACTGAACACAATTAAATAAATCCAATTTGTTACAGTGGCACTAACGATTGAACTTGTCACAGGTCGGGTCCTCAGAGAATCTAATGTTCTAATTCTCCTGATGCCCCAGACTTTGATTTCTGTCTTGTGCATTTGTGAAAGCTACAGTCACAAAAGTTATCATTGTCTGAGCAGCAACCAATATTCCCTGTAAGCTGTGTGCTTAAATTGCCAGCCAGGAGAGGTTAGCTGAGCATTCATAGACACCACAGCCAGAAGCATGTGTTTCTATTGGTGTAGCACATTTGCACATACACATAACAAGTTATTCCACTTGTGGAAGGAAAGAGTTAGAGGGAACATTGGTGACAACACAATGTTTTCTTCACAATTTTCTTTCTTTCTTTCTTTTTAAATTTGCAAATAAATTTCCATTTTCACTACCAAAATATGGTGGCCTGAAAATCAAATATTTCAAACAAATGATGAAACGGCTGTATCCATAACATTTGGTTGTGCTGAAGAAAACCAAAATAAATGATTTTCCATTTGTCTTGTCTCAGGAAATTCCCATGAATGAAAATTACAAAATGAGGTCAGAGCATAAAAGAGATCTGTTGACTCCTAGTTATCAGGTCACAGGTTCTGTTGCTGACAAAGGAAGCTGATGTATACCATCTCTTGAATTTTCAACATCAATAAGCCTAATGCAGACATCAGTGCCTTTTGAAGAGAAGTTTCCATGTATGGACATAGATGTGATATTGCTACTAGTCTCACGCTAGTCACGAAACCTTTCTCAATGTCTGGATTCAATTAATCATGTCTGTACAGCAAATTTATCTAAGAGCAGCAATGTTGCACTCTCTGCCACTCAAAGCTCATGACCTGAACTGTATGCATGACAGTGACTCCATTTCCCTTTAATAGTTCTATTAAGCTGAAGGCCCTAATGTTTTAAACTGATTTAGAAAAAGCGTAAGAGAGAATGAAATCTCATGGAATTATTTAGATAATTTTGAAAATTCATTTACAGATGTAAAGAGTAAAAATACTAATTAAAATAATCACAGTTGTTCAACAGACATTTAAAACTGCATGACGAAAGCAGCTTGTATTAAAGTCAGTTATTTTCCATCTCAATCAGTGACACACACCTTATTGTGAAGGACCAATTTAATGCTTTTATACAATTTAAGCACTTAAGTCTCAATGGCATTAAAATGGTGCATAAATATGTACTGGTCCTCCTTTTGCACAAGTGAATAAACTAGTATAAATGATTAGAATAATTTAGTCTCCTATTTATGAATTATTATTAAGCTCACCTAGCAAAGTATATTTAAAATATACATAACAGTAACATCTGTAATGTTTCTCCTTTTCCCTGCCTTTGGTATATTGGTTGTCTTGTTAGGTATCTCTCCTGTATTGGGATCCTCCTCCCAAACTCCCCAGGCACAGAATCTAACCCCATCTGTTTGAAATCAGTGGGATTCCACATGGATAAAGAGGGGTTGATAACACATCCCAATATAGGATGAGATTACATTGTAAATTTTTTGTAAAACTTCTCTTCCTATATATCTGTATAGCATCTAACACCATCGGTGTAATCCTGATAAAATTTGCTCACGAAATATTCAAGTGCATGATACATTATAATGCAAATCACAAATAAGCTACACTAAATTACTCTAATTGAACAAATAGTTACTATATAAGCTCACCAGGGCAAAGAGCAATATTGCAAGGTTTATGTTGTGTTTCGGGTCCATCACATGATCTTCCCCCGTACTGCGGAGGTATACATGACCTAGTTCTTGTTCTTTGGCCTCGACCACATGTGAATGAACACAAACTCCAAGGTGACCACTCCTCCCAAACTCCATGTACTGTAACAAAGCAAACAGGACACCAGTAATATAGAAGATTCAAAATAAATGCAACAATATCATAAAAGGGACAATTTTGCCAACATCAGGGGGAAAAACAGCTTTCACAAGTTTGCAGCATTAGCCTATAAATATTAGCATTAAAAATTCAGTTGACTGCAATAAGGTCTTATTCTCCATATACTGCCTTGAACTTTGGAAAATTTTAATTAATCTATTATGAATTAGTCTAATCTCAATATATTTTTTCTTTAGTTTAATTGTAAGTAATATGGGCTACATTAAAGTGACTAGTGATTTTAGGTGCCAAGTTAGAAATATTGTAAAGGGGTCTCAGTTTCTGTGAACAGGTAGTCAGCAAAAAAATATATCAGATCAATTTTGGGTGTTTCAAGATGGGCACAAAGTTGAGAAAACCAAAATCACTAGTCTTCTCTGAAAGCAGACCTAGGTTTGTAATTTCTCATACTCTCAAGGGTGCATCTACACTGCACGATAGGTCAAAATAAGATACACAATTTGAGCTATGCAAATTGCATATGTTATTTTGATGTTATTTTGAAATAGCTTATTTTGAAATTTTGGCACGGTCTACACAGCACTTATTTTGAAATATATAGCTATTCTGAAATGTCCCTTATTCCTCACAGAATGAAGTTTACAGGGACATTGGAATAGCGAGCCCATTATATCTTGAAATAATGGGTGTGCTCAAAAGATATGGAATAGCTATTTTGGGATACCTTTGGTATCTCGAAATATCGCTGCAGTGTAGACAAAGCCTGACTCTGGTACATTAAGGGCTTTATCTTGCAAGTATAATTTATTTCAATGAAATCATGACAGGGTATTGTCCTAATGTTTATCTTCAGGTTAACCTCGGTTTTGCATTATTTCCTTATATGACAATATGCATGGAATTGTCTCCCTACATCTGTGGACCAGAACAGCTAAGTTACTTTCTGAGATTATAATATGATATAAACACATACACATAAATATTTTATATAAACAATGACTTCACAAAACAAATAAGGAATGTTATAGCAAGCCTTCTTCTCTGTTCATTTCAGTGTAGAAAAAACTAACATAGACCATACTGTATCCTTATATTGCATTTTCTTTTCAAGAAGAATTGGAGTCAGATTTAAACAATGTATTAAAAATAATTAACACAATTATGTAAAGCTTTAATTCCAGGGCAATAACCTCTTTAAAAAGAGAAATCTTGCAAAGAATGTTTCAGTTATATTCTAGTAAATCTAAGAATATTAAGGACAAAATTAAAGGCCCTACCACCCATCCTGAACAGCAAACTTGGTGTTCAGACACCTCAGTTGTCTCTGCAGGGAATACGCCTTAAAAGGCTAGGAGTGTCTGGAGAGATGGAGTGGCATGCTACAGCCCTAACACATCCATTACATGAAGCTGATGTTCAGCTGGGACAGATTCTTTTTTTTGTCCTACTTTCCATTGAGCATTGCCCATAAAGAACCTCTTTCTGTCAGGGAGTTGCACATCCCTGCACACCCTTAGGGTGCGTCTAGACTGGCAAGATTTTGTGCAAATACTTTTAACAGAAAAACATTTCCATTAAAAGTATTTGCGCAAAATCATGCCAGTCTAGACGCAGCCATAGGCAAATTCTTTGTGTTCTTGTGCAGCAAAAGCTCCACCAGCAAAAGCAAAGTTCCACCACCAGGTGACTTTCAGTGGAATAAACTCTGGATTTGACCTGGGGGACATAATCATGAAATGATATGCATTTTCAATGGGAATTCTATACATGGAGAGCCAGAATTTCATTCTCTTAGGAAGACAGTAAGTTGTCTTTTTAGACGATAGATTGAATTGGAACATTTTGAAGATAACTTCAGAGAAGACCATTTCTGATAAGAAATGTAAGTCAGATGGGCAAATACCAGCCTGTGGGCCAGATCCAGGCTCCTACACTGTCATATTTACCTGCACCTCCTGTTGACGGTGGAACACCATTCCCAGCCAATGGGAGCTAGTATTACCTGTACTTGCAGAGGTGCAGGTAAATATAGAGGCAGTGGCCCACCAGGGTCTAACTCCGGTGAATCACTGCCATTTTATTGCCCCTCCATGAATTAAGTGGCTATTTTACTTCCTTTCATCAACATGAATCCCTTATTGCTGAAAGCTTATTGAGTTGGCCAGACACGAAAGGTCTACAAAATACCATTATTATTTCACACCCTATGTTTCAAGTTCCTAGCTTCATTAACTTTCTCTTCTAAATATTACATCAATATGCATTGCATTAACAGAAAAATAGGAGCATTCTCAGTGAATATTAAATTGATAGATTTTAGTCTATTAATCTTAAAAACCTTGATTAACCTTGACAACTTAGTTAAATGAGGAAATCCAAAGCTTCTGAAAATGAATAAGCTGATAAATATATTTTTGCCTAAGCCTTTATATTGCGTCTGACTACAACAGGCACTGTTCATGGAGAAATATTATGACTCAACCATAGCATTTAAAGCACTTTTTCACTGGCAATGCCTTACTTTTTCAATCCAGCCCTGACTCTAAGGTTCAACATTCTTTTGATCAGGAGAATGTGAAAAAACTATTTGTTGGTTCATGTTCCACAGGGCTATTCGGAATAACCAGGGAATAATTTCATTTACTGCAATTATAGTTGAAAAGGAGGCTCAAATTGAAATGATCACTTCAAAAAAATACAAAAATTAAAGCCAAATTTTTTTCATGTCCAGTCAAGAATAAATGATCATTTTTTATCACATTGAAAAAGATATGAAATGAGAAAGTTCTTGATATTAAATACACATGGGCAAAGAGGATGTATTTAGTTCTGGATACAGAATAGGATTAGGGCTAGTGTTTGTCTTCATAGGCAAAGATTTGATTATGTCAGAATGCTGTAAATTGTTCCCATAACATTTCATTTCCAAAATCGCAGAATTCTCATGAGCTGTTCTTCAAAGGCATTTTAGGGCAAAAAAATCTTACAAAATGTTTCTTGTAAGTTTATTACTAACCAAGCCATAACCTGAAAATAGTTTTCTTATGGTTTGGAGTCTGACCAAGAGCCGGAAGAATAGATGAGTCTGGAGCTGAGGGTTCCATTCTGGTTTAGATACCTCTCCAATATCAAATAAATGGTGGGTTCAAAACAAGTCTTCCATGAAAAAACCAGATCCCTATAATATTTCTTTGTCTGGGATCCAGTCTCCCACCAAAATACAGAGCAACAGTTAACAGTCTTATTTCTTATATGCAAATGACATATGAAAATTTAACTACAGGGTAATTAGTGAAATTAGGGATGGAAAAGGCCTGAAGCAACAGCACATCTAATTCTATTATAATAACAAAAGCAGGTTTCATCTTTATTTTATATCATCACCACCATTCTCCAGATCAATTTTAAATGCCCCCCAAATGGAATTTCTAATGTCTAATAATCCTTATCTTCAGAAAATACATTCTGAGACTTCATTTATATTTCCATTACTTAATGACATTCACAAAGTGCAAAGAACTCAGCTAAAATATGATGAAAGCGTTAAGGGCCGGAAAGCTATGTCAGTCTATAACAGCTGGGGGTCCACAGAGGAGTTAATGTTTTCTGTAATACAGTTTCAGATGTGAAATTCATTATTTGGGATTAAAAAGACAGTTCAAGTTATTGCAAATATTTTTGTGAAAAACATTGTTAGCAAGGCTAGTCAGCATCATTGCTTTAATTAATTATTGACAGGAAGAAAATTGTTTATTTTGGGAATTCTCCATAGTAGTTCTTACTAAACTTAAATATCTAATAATATTGGTTTGCATTCACTATACAATTATTCCTATGAAAGCTTTTAAAACTGTTTTATGAAACAAGGCTGCTAATGACTCTCTTATACTCACTCTCATGGAGGTTAAACATCACAGACACTAATTGTTGACAGGGTCAGTGTTGATTTATGTGGGTATTTCCCTCATGGCTTGGCTGAGAAAATATTTCATGCAAAGTGACTATTCCCTAGTCTCACCATCTCCTGGCTCTAAACATGCTGCAGTACAAATTCACAGTGTTCACACTGAACAACTTGTGCAAGATTAGCATTGATTATCAGGCTACCCCAATTACCCTTCTTCCAAGAGATTTTAGGAGTTTTTGTTGGCACTTAAGATGCTTTCATTTACTCTGTGTTGAAAGAAGACAAGATAATTTGGCCAAAGATGTTCAGTGATATGCAGCTTAACACTGTCATGTAATGAAATAAGAACACTCTGAAATTTAGGACAACATTTTTGAACATGACTAGAGATTTTGGGCACTCAAGTCCCTTTAAGGTGACCCATATTCACTTTTGAAAATCTTGCTTTAATTGACTTTAGCTCATTCACCAAATTTTGCAACCTGCACCTTTTATCTACAGAGTTTCCTATACCTCACTGGATAGACTCTACTTCTATTCTCCCAAGATAGTTTGTCTTTCTGCTTCTTTGGTTTTATCTTCCACCCAAGTGAAGGTTTGATCAAGCAGGTTGCTGAAAGCCAATGATAAAGTTCCAGAAAGGCAAAGTGATAGTGCTAATCTTTTGAACTTGTGGATATAATATGCTTGTAGTGATGCTTAGTGTGGAAAAATATGCCCCTCCCTCAGTAAATGTGTAGGGCACGGGGGAGTAGCAGGAAATACTATGTAATAAGTGGGAGCAGTAGAATTTGCTGTGGTCCTGAGTGGGCTAAGTGCTCTTCTGCACCCACAAAATATTTAATTAATTTCAGACATTCCTGATGACACTCTGGAGTGATGCTATACCTAAGAGTCTAAAGAAAAATGAACTTTGACTCAATTTTCTACACTGTATACAAGCATTCCCAACTCAATGCTAGTGTTAGTATAAAAAATGTAAACAGACTTTGTCCTCTGTAAGAAAATGAAAACAAAAACTGCAGGAGGCCACTCATAATGTGCTTCCAATAATTCCCAAGACATACTATCTCTAAGAACCTGATGATCAGTGTTTGTTAGTATAGACTGTCCATATGTTCTTTCTGGCCCATCAGTTTACAGGCACAGCATCACATATTGGAAGTTTCAAATGAAAATTTTGAACAGGTTCTTTCTAAATATTTCAGCCACACAACCATAATAGTGGGCAGAAATGTGAACTCTGGGCTATGTGTATATTAAGAAAAGTTCTTACAAAATATATATGGTCTATTTGTTCTATCTTAATCTCTCCTGCAAAGAATGGCTATTCTTGTGTGAACACATTTCAAATGGCCAGTCCATTCATGCTATGTGATAAAATATTATGCTATTTATACAGAATTTTTCATCTAGAGTATAATGTAAAAGTATCAGCACTCAGCAATAGTTTCCATAAATTAGTTGTTTACTGTACAAGATGTTTTGTGCCTTTAAAATGCCTCTCATCTCAAAAGTTCCCAAAATGTTTTAGAAATGTATATACAAACTGTTAAATATAACAACCATGGACATCTCTCCTCTATCAGGGTGAAAGAGAAACTCTTTAACGTAAGGTAACTGCAGGAGACTTCAGTCTACAAATCATTATTCAGTTAAGTAGGGCCCTGGTATGCTGTGTGCTTGGATTTCTCCCACCTGCCTACTTGTAAATGAAGAATCAATTGTGTTCCTCATAACCTGCAGTCAGACCGTTGTCCTGGACTCCTATGTTGCAGGATGGTTAGAGAATGCATCTACCTGGTGGAAAGCACATATTCTTAAACTGCAGAGATTTCATAGGCAAACCAATACAGTCAAAGTTTCTGTTCCTTTTCTGCTGCATTCCAGCCCTTATAAGCAGACCCAAAAGGCAGTGTCAGCTAATCGATCAGGAGTATCTCAGAAGAAAGTACTGAACTGTACTGAACACATAAGGCCTCTATCCAGATGGCCATATGCTGTATACTAATGGATGCAAGGGGACATATTGGCTAGACCGATGTTCTTATTTTTTCCTATGATGGGCAAATCTTACACCTCTTTGACAGAAGGTAGAGGAAATTCCACAAGGGGCATTCTCATGATCTAGCCCATCATTCAGGCCACAGAAAACTAAATTGCTAAACAGTTGCAGTGTCAAATGATATGTTAACTTCACCACCACTGCTGATCAATGGCATTGACATACAGTTGGCAATCACGATTTCTTCCCCTAAAAGTGCAATCTGTATTATGCCTTCTCCCCACCACCCTTTATCTAGAATTCAGAAAACCTAAAGAAAAAACAAGGGGGGAGGGAAAAAGAGGGGGAGAAAGGACAATACAAGAATTTTTTAAAAATCTGGATTGACAGGAAAAAAAGCATTGTTCTTCAGTTCATTGACTGTTCCAAAGCAGGAAATAATCACAACATAAATGTTCACAGACAAATAAGTACAATTTCCATTCTAATTAATGTGCTTCTACTCAATTCATGTTTAAAGAAAAAAGATATAGTTTGAAATTTTTAGCATTATACAGTTCAATAACATCCACAATTTTATTCATTGGCTGCTAACACTACCTGGACAGAGGGCAGTGTTATTGCAAACCCTTGATTCTCTTAAAGGGCCGCTGCAGTGTGTCCCGTAAGGTGATACACAAGTTCTGGTTCGCACCTGCGACCCTTGCCCACAAGTAACTGAACATGTGCTCCACTGGGCCCACTCTTCAACACCAGATTCACCTGTATTCAAGACAACAAACAAACATGAATACGGTCATGAGTATTAATAAAATTTTTGTTTGTCAAAGTTTATTATGGCATGCAGGTATATTTTAAAGACAAATAAACTAAAATAAACTTAAATGTTCATGGAAAGAGAGCACCTTGGAAAAATATGCCGTGAACAAAACAAAACAAAAAATAACCACATTTAAAAGCTGGAGACAGACCAATCTGACCACTTGGCATCATTTATAGCTTTCTTAGTACTACTGTCTTTCAACATTCCAGAAACAACAGTGTCCCTAGGACACTAAAACAATAGAGAAGTCTAGTTGTTTATAGCGAAGAATGATTTATTTTGTCTGGTTATATTTATCATTCCAAAATGAAGGCTAGATGATATTTTAAAAAATGAAGACATCAGAGTCAAACTTTAAAAACAAAACAAATTATTATATGTCCTTTGGGTGTGTGTGAGAGTGGCATTTGAGATAAGATTACAGATCCTTTGATTTTACCCATAAAAAAAAAGAGAAACTCTATGGAGTTTACAGCAGCTACACAGACTATTATTTAAATGATAGGCTAAGAACTTTGATTTAACATTTCACTATAATGTCTCATTACAGAGCTTTGATATGCGGATGACCTAAACTGTTTGCTGCGCTAGACACTGTTAATGCAAACAGTAATTACTCCTATTTTCAATGGAGTTGCTATTCAGCTGTAACATAATAGAATAAATATTTTACATTGAATAACTTAGCCCACAAATATATCTTCTATTTTTGCTCACAGAATATATGTAAGAAGATTGCAGTATCCGCAAATGTATTTGTTATTTTAAAATATCTGACGGTTTCTTTATTCTATTCACTGAAAAGAAGATTCTCCCACTCTCACTCATAACATGTATTACCTTAGTCTTGGTGCAATCATACCGAAATGAATAGAATTACTTAGCCCAAGGTAGCACACAATATGAGAATATGTTACAAAATCAGCTCTGATTCCTGAATATTTGCTATTTGAGCTGAGCCAGTTTGTTATTAGTGGTATGAACCTGGCTGAAGCAAATTCATTGAAAAATCTGTGTTAATAATCATGGAAACTATTTACCTACACCCATTACAGTCAATGTGAAATACAGTGTCATCAGGCCATTGATTTTAAACCTAAGTCCCTTCTGAAGCAAACCAGAACTCAGGTTTAAAATCAATATAATTCATGATCTTTTATCTTTAAGTAATTATTAAAAATTAAAAATATTGTTTGCATCCCTGTACCTCAATCTTTTTCCCCAGAACCTTTTGCCCACAGTAGCAATTATAGAAATCTCTGCAGCCAGGAAGACATAGGTAGAATCTTCCTTGAGTATTATTGTAAATGCCATAGAGAAACTGTGTTCTTCTATTAGGGCATCTGCCCTGCTTCTTCCTTTCCACAAGATAAGCACATCACTTTTGGCATAGTCTCCACTAGTACATTAAACATGAATCCTAAGGATATTCCAAGCCTCCCAGTAACTATGCAGAGCACAATGTGCTACTTAATCAGTATCAAGTCAGGACACTTTATAATTAAAACATACAAATCCTGTAGCCTTTTACAAAATTGTAAAACACTACAATAACATCTATGAGGAATGACAATAGCTTAAAATGTATTAAGGTGTGAAAGCTCACAAAATGTGAATCTTGCAAGCTTTACCCTCATTTGTTACAAGGCTGAAGGAGAAAAATAAACATGTTTATTGTTTAATAATCTCTCTTTTGTGTAATTTATTATTTTGATTAGCCAGTTACGTGACTTGCATTGAGATCGGAGGGAGTAATGTAGTAGGTGTGAGTATTCTATGAGCAACCAGTAACTGTCATAGTTAGTATTATACAATATATACTATAGTTCCTGTGAAGAATGCATTAAAGAACTTATTGTAGTAGCATCTGCACTTCTATTGCAGGCAAATCCTTCATTTTAGATTCTTTTCCTACAGCTTTGACACTTGACTTTGCCTTTGTAAAAGTGGTTTAGATGAAAGGTCAAACAGTACAAAAAGTCAAAGCAATGCTTCTCAATTTGTTCCTCATTATGTAAAACAGACTTATATATTGAATGCAAATTACCCATTATCCCACACAGACCTGGTGACAGTGCACTGCTATTAAAATGCAGAATGCAATATTAAAAAAATTAAACTGTTGGATAACAAAGTGGAAAAAGTTGTTTTTAACCTTCAGAATGTAATGAAGAAAAGTAGTAGTTTAGTATTGAGATGAAAACTGTTTACTGAAAGCTTTGGAGAATTGATGTACCATACAACTGTATATGTGGGCCCCAATCTAGAAAAAACTTAAGCAGGTTCTGAATTTTAGATGTGTCAGTAGACCCCTTAGGGCAATGGGACTACTCAGATGTTCAAAGTTTAGCATACGCTTAAGTACTTGTTGGATTGAAGCCTTAAGAAATGACATGGTATTCCATATGCAAGGAATGGTAATATTTTGTGAAATTAAGAAAAATAAAGAATGGATTTGTCTCACAAAATATTCAATTCCTTTTGCACAATCATATTATTTTTACTAAGACTTGCTCAAATAAAATGATTTAATTGATGTTCAGAGGGGGAAGACACACTTTTCAATTGTTATTGAATTTGTGTTTTATATCACCAAATATAGATTAAAGATTTTTTTCTAGATTAAGCATAGATTTTGACTGCTTAATACCAGATTGCATTTCCTATTTTTTCTGTTTCCCCTCTGAATATTACAAAAAAGACTATGCTTCATGCTCTCTTTAGCTGTTAGTTACTTTATACCTACCTATTATCTCAAATTAGGTGGGAACAAGCTAACTATCTCTCTTTTTCACCAATTGCTAAACTAGTAGGAAGAAACTCTGTCTGGAATGTTTCAATGATCTGTGTAACATTTACCTGCATTTATACATTCTACATTTCATAACATCCAAGGAAGGCTAATTTCAGGAACATACACAAAAAAATATGGGATAATTAAATTATGACATTATATATTTGAAAATTTGTATTTTGTACTGCCTGGTATCATTCGTAGATATACTACATATTTTTTCTTTTAATACTGAGTATTAGGTCTAATCCATCTCTATTAGTGTCACAGGGACTAGAGCCCATCTTCTTAAAAAGTGTTGAGATTTTCTCATACTTATTTTCCAGGACAATATTAAATTCCTAGAATGCAATTTGTGCTTCTGCATTTTCCTTGCAATGCATGACAAAGGTATGTTTATGGTTTTACTATAGTTATTTTAAAATATTCTTTATTGCATAAAGGAAATAATTAAACAGACTAAAATGACAAGACATTAAATCAATCCAAAGACACCTATATGATTTTCATTTTCAAAATTCCATTAGTTTTCTTACTGTATGAATACACCTATAAAGTATATTAAAAAAAATCTCTGTGGTTCTGTATAAGAAGATATCACATTAGTTTTTCACATTATTACTGTGAAAAGATGAAATGAACACTACAAAGGAAATAAAAAAAGATGAAAATTAGTAACACTGTTCTAAAAAAGAACATAGTATTATTTAAAATAAGTTATCTGACACTATGATATGTCCTTAAAATTAGGCATATGAATTTGTATGCTTTGCACATGTGCGCATGCTCTCACACCTACACGCACACGCACACACATTCTTAAAACAGGAGTTTGCAAGCCATGCTTGTATAATTCTGAACTTCTATCTCCCATTTCATTGTCACAGTATTTCCAGAATAGAATGGTATTGGTGATACATTTAAAATACGGTTCCCTAAAAATCACCCTAAATGTACTACAGATGGATGTTTAGATACTGTTTGGTAATAGGTATGCAGTTAGTTTATATATATAGCTAAAATGGATTCTGATAATTTTACAGTAATTAGAAGAATTCAAGATACAGCATTGAATTACAAGTGTTATTCTATGTAATAAGCAACTGACATCAGTCTGAACTAAATATGTGAGTAATAAATTCCCATTTTGCCTAAACAATAAAATGTATGAAACTGAAGAACTTCTGGAATAATTTCTTCCATTTATGTCCAATATGTAAGTGCAGGCATCTTCCAGTATTGTCCAGTGGGTTTATGCTAGAAGAAGTTCCAGATAATGCTGAGAGGACAGAACCCTTTGTCTTCTAATATCTTCATAAAAACAGATTACTAATGATTTTTACACATATATGCTCACATTACTTAATATATGTCTTCTGTAAACCTGTTAAATGTGTAAAACACTCTACATCTAAGAAAGTCAACATGCTACTTAACTAAATGCAATTAAAGCTCATTTACTAAAATTAATATAAAATGGAGGCAGTATGTATGAAAGAGGCAGACAATCTTCTAGGTTAGTACCTATGAAATAGAGAAGGAATTGTTTCAAATCCATACAATACTTCTTTGGCACAAGTTTCTGATGCAGTAATTTATTTGAATGCAGTGAAGTGGGTAATATTAAAGAGTCAGCAAATACCATTGTTACCACACTGTGGCATCTGAAATACACTGTTATTACCCTATACTTAGAACAGGTCAGGACTTCAGTATCTTAACACCGGATCCATCCTCCTTTACTGCAGTATATGGGAGCCTTTCTGTTGACCTCAAAGGCCACGTCTAGGCAGTGGGGCCATTCCAGGATACTGGAAATATCCCAAAATAGCAATTCCAATTTTTTACATGCGCCTGTTATTTTGAAATAGATTTCAAAATAACGGTCATACTATTCTGGCATCCCTTTAATCCTCATTTCACGAGAGTTAAGAGCCTTGTCAGAATAGTGCTTTATTTCAAAATTTGGTGCTGTGTAAACAGTGCCACATTTCAAAATAAGCTATTTTAAGGTAAGGGTGCAATGTAGATGCACCCAAAGTGAGCTGGATTGGATCCATAGAAACTATTGCGTGGTAATTATTGGTAAATGCTGACTTTTTAGAGACAAGAGCTGGGTGCAGATTCTTTATTTAATATTTTGGTATCTTTATCTAAATTAGCTGCAGTTGTTAAAATAATTTTGGAAAAGATGTTTTAGACATAAAGCTGTTAGATAATTTGCACATCCAGTTCATACCTATTTATATTTAACAATTACAGCATGAATCCAGAATATAGAGAGTAGAGTATTATTTTGTGCCAAGGACACAAAGTGTTGAATACATGCATATTAAAGTCTTCTAATAATTAATTAATATGATGAATGTCAAAAGCAGGGATTAGATTTCAGTCATCCTATTTATATTAAAATTCTAAAGCACTTCCTTAACATTTATTTAAATGTTGATAGATGGTCACTGTAAACTACAGTTAAACTCAAAACTGGACTATGTCTTTCATGTATTAGCCTGCTTTAATTATTAAAGAAACTCATGTTTATACTAAATCATTCAGTATCCACATTCACAGTGATGTTTTTATATGTTCCACCCAATTCTTAGCTACTTTATTTATGGACTTCAACTGGTGGAAAAAATAAATAAATGGTTTAAAAATATCAGCTTGGAAAACTGACAGATATGCAGAAAAAGATTATGGAACATGCAGTGGCTTTGCTAAAATTAACAACAGTAAATAGAAAAATGTAACTAATGTATTACCAGTTTGTGCCATAAATTTAGCAGCATCAGCTTGTTCCTGAGGGACACTTTTCTCATGAACAGATCGAGGTCGCTGACTTTTAATTGTATGATCTCCCATCATTCCAAATTCTAAAGACAGAATAAAGGTTTATGAAAGCTTGTGTGTAGACATTTCTCAAAGGTACATACTGTCTCATGCAATATGTTCCTAAACATATCTGGACATTGCTGGTAAAGTTCAAATGATTATGGCAGTTTTCAGTTTATTTTGCTACACTCATCTTTTAGAAACTTTACTTAAATTCATGTATGCAGAACTTTAAACATGACTTTATTGTAAGAAACAATAAAAACATTCAATGTAGTGACACTTGTACTGTAAATCAGCTGCATGTTACAAGACAAAAACAATAGAGCAAATGGAGACATTATAATCTTATATTTTAAATCATTGAATAAACACCAGAAAATCACCATTAGTCTTAATTATTGCTGTTCTGTGACAGAGCCCAGTTTCTTGTGCAGAGAATTCCCAGTCCTGTAGTCATCCTTCAGACTGATGAACTGGCAAGCAGCCTTCCATAAGAATGGTGCCAATACACATAATAAATTGGCCATAAATTGCTTACTGTACAGACTGAATTCAACAACAGCAGTGTTGGTTCCCTTCATTGGTTTGGAAAACACTCAGATATAAAGACGCTGTGGATATGTCTACATTGCAGCTGGGAGATTCCTCCTGGCACAGATAAACAAATGCTGCTCCAGCTAACACACTCAAAATAGCAATGTGGACACTATGGAACAGGTTAGCCACATGAGCGTGAATGCAAAGAGCAAGGCAGGCTTGTACTTAGGCAGCTAGTTGCAGCATCCACAGTGATCCCTGATTATGGCAAACAGGCATGCACTAAGTCTGCTTCAGTTAGAGTGACTCTATCTGCACAGTTCAGAATTATGCTCCTAGCTGCAGTGTGGACTTACCTGAGGTCCAAAGCTACATCTTGCCATCAATTTCTAAACAGATCTCCTCATTTACATTAAAGGGGAAATCTGCATCACAACAGCGGGATAATATGAGCTTGAATGTTAAAGTCAACAGTTCTTGATTTTTTTCATCTCAGCTCTGCCAAGAGTTTCCTCTCTGGCCTTGGACAAATTCATTCACTTCATGGTCCACTGCTCTCTCTGTGTTTGCATGTGCCACACAAGTTGGATTTGTACCTCTGGAACACGTTCCCCTCGTTTCCTCACAATTGTATAGAAAACCCTTCAGATCTCCAATGTGCTGCACTCAAACTCAGAGTGGGTTGGGAGGAAAGGGGCATCCACAGGTGATACATGAGACAGGAGGCAATACTGAGATGTGAGAATGTGTCTGAATTTCTAGAAGTTTAAAAATTCAGAGTTGCTTCTCTGAGGGAAGATTACTTGCAGAAAGAGAGAGATTGGAAACATAAGTCTCCTCATCTATAAAATAGGGAAGATGGCCATACTTACCTTCCTGCCTGAAAAAGGTGTGAATGAGTCTTTTACAGAGTGAAATGTCTGCAAAACACCACATACGAACTAGATACTATTATCAAACAGATTATTTTAATATAATTGTTTAAAACATAACCTCATTCTCATACCAAGAGTCTCTGAATTTTTACTGTTAAGAAAACTAATAAACCACAAACATACAATTCCAACAGCCAATCAGCAAAAAAGATGGGTATTTTTTGCTGCCTTTTCTAATGATTATCAAGGCAGCATTTCAAAATCAGTATTTGTCTCTGTAAATATTCTTGTATTAGCGTCTTTTAAATTAAAAATAACTACTCATATGCGAATAATAGCATTTTTTCATTCTAAAGAGAATGTTTGAAAATTGAATTAATAAAATATTTTGTAAATTATATATAATATGGCAAAAACCTAGAAAAATGTATGACAGGTAATTAAATTGTTTAATATGTTTCAAATGCCGCCAATTTTAGGAAGTTTTCCTTCTGGATCATCACATTTATCACTTTATGATTTGTATTTTCTAAAATAAATTAACATTGAAATCTTTATTAAAACAAGTTGGTGAGATGCAGTCTAGCTGGCCATTTAAACTGAAATAAACAGCAGAAACTTAGTGGCAGGAGATCTGCAGTATAACTCTCAGCCGCTTCTAAGGGCCTCAGCAAGAAGAGTACATGTAACCTGCAAATTAGCTGGAGAAAGGTTTTCTTCTTGAGCACTTCTAGCTTGCCAGTGCATTGCATAACACTGGCACCATTCTTGCAGAATGCTGCTTACCCTCTTTCAAGCTGCCAAATGAGCACAACAATGGGAATCCTTTGCAAGAAGAGGTATACAGGCAGTGCTTTGGCCTCAGGTCTGCAAAGGCTGAGCACTGTTCAGAGTTACAAATACAGATTTCTGAGCACCTCTGGGAGTGGTTGCTCAGCACCTATCAGGATTAAGTCCTAATGAAGAGATAAGAGAACATTAAGAAGAACAGGCTTCGACCTTGACTTTTTTACAGCAGCATTAAGTAGGAGTGATTGTGTTCATGTAAATGACCTGTTATGCATTCATAGCCAGGCATGACAACAGAGAACTAAACCACAAAATATTCATTTTATTTTATAGATTAATGCACATTAGCCAGTTGTGACCATCTTTAAAGCACATTTTAAACTCATCTAATCCCAATATGTTGTGTATTTATACAGCTCCAATCATACTCAGTACAGGTTGAATCTCTTCACTCCACTTTCTGGTTTGGCAACATCTGTGCTTGGGCCTTATTTTAGTAAGCTGGATGTACACTTATCATGGGTATCGCCAAGTTTCCCATAAAGTTTGTTTGAAGCCCACAGTCCTGGCTCTCAGTGTTCTGTGTTATTTAACTCTACTTTACCCCTAAATGTCTTCTAAAAGCCCTGTAACTAGGGAAGTGTTGGTAAAGACAATATTAGTAAATTCTCTAATTCAGCACTGGGCAGGTCCTGAGGTGCTGGAATAGAGAGTTTCAAGCTGTTGTATCTCTTGTAGCGAATATATTTTCTATATATCTTGTCAATAATATAGCAAGGTTATGTAGTCTTCCCATTTTGCATATTTAGTTGGGGTATTTAACCAAATACTGCATATGAACAACATACGGTAACAGAAAGTATATTGTACTATTCTCAATGAGAACTTAAAAGCCAAAATCGAATCACTAAAACTCAGAAAATCAGGGAAAAGTACATTTTCTTAATGAGATACAACAAGTTTATATGTATATCTATATTTAAATTACAATTGAGTTTTTTAGCCAAAAGCTTGTTAAAAATTCTATTTTGCTAAAAGTACGTCTGGAATTACACAACAAATGCTAAGATAAAATGGATTCCATTCATTTCCAGTTTCCATCTAAATATCTAATTTTAAAAGCTGAACAGTCATGTTTCCCCTCCCCTCCAATAGTTTATAGGAAATTAAATTTGTAAGTAAATAACTTTTAATACTCTGTGTGTTGCTAAAATATTACCAAATCTCACCTTAGCCTGAGGGACCTATATGTGGGGAACTGAGAATGGTGCTAGAGTGGTACCAAATTGCTAGACATTGTCTGGAACACAGGTATTCTATAGTTACTGATCAAGATGGTTTAATACCGAGTGCTGCAATATGTTCCTGATGCTCTTAATCACATTTATGGGCAAGGAAAGTTGACTCATTCTTGCTTTGCTTGGCTAAATCTTATTGCTAAGAGGGAAGATATGCCCCTTAATTCAGAAACATGAATCGTTGGGGATATAGGTTTCTGACCAGTTCTTCAGCTTGTTATACCTCCTAATGTTCTCGAGTGGTATGGAGAGATCTTTTTCTCCTCTTACCATATGTCATAATTTATTAATTTGAATTAAAATACTGCATTAAACAGTTGCCTCATATCATACACTATGCTTTCTTTTATCCAAGAGGTGAGATATGTAGTCTTTTTCAGAGCCCACTGAAGTTATTGAGAATCTTTCTACTGACTTCAATTGGTTTTGAATTAAACTCATGATATATAAATAACCAAAAACACTTTGATGTTTGCACTGTAATGGTAATATACTCCCATGTTCTGTCTGGAACAAACCTCTTATAGAAACACCTACACACTTTACATATACAGGAGTAGAACCTGTGTGTGTTGGAGAATAGTATAAATACCAGGTTAGGAAGGGTAAATGTATAAATACATAGCCCATATTTACTAAATCCTAGTCCACATAGCATAGCATACTCCAGGCTTCTGTTAAGTGTCATGTTAGTCTGAATCTGCAAAAGCAGTGAGGAGTCCTGTGGCACCTTATAGACTAACTGAAGTGTTGGAGCATAAGCTGGGAGTCTTTGCCCACGAAAGCTTATGCTCCAACACTTCAGTTAGTCTACAACGTGCCACAGGACTCCTCGCTGCTTTTGCAGGCTTCTGTTGTAGAAGTTCCAAAGGAATGGCCAATCTATAGTATTTCACATTGCTTGCATTCGTTTTTTTCAAGTGCATTGGTATTTAAATAGCTCCTGGCAATGTAATACCATTTTGATTACAAATAAAAAGGCTAGGAATTAGCTCAAGTCAAATCCAAACTTCAGTGGTTGGTAACATAGTCCCATGTCTTTTGATAGTGAAAAATTATCACTGTAGCTTTTGAAAATGGGAACACTTCAGAGTGGGTTTACTTTAACATGGTTTATCTGCAGCCTCATTGGTGTTGCCTTTACATTTCATGATATCTTTTGTGAGTTTTTATCCCTATTTAGTAATCTTTTTATTTCATTTTTTAAAGTGAGACGCTAAAATCTTGACGTCAGTGTAGGCATTTATAGGAGAGGTGCCATGTGCTCTCTGTAGGAACAAAGAAAAAAAATCTGTTAATAGTACAAAAATACAAAGAAGGAAAACTGTACAATATAGAACTAGATAGCAGTTTTGCAAAAATTCTACTCACCAATGGCTAGTATTTTTCTTCTATCTGGTGGATAATATATAATGAGTTTTTTTATATCCCTATCAAAATTAAGAGATAGGATAACAAAGTAGATTTTATGCCTGCGCTTCTTAAGCAGTTTTGCAAGAAGGGTAGATCACATAACAAATCACTTGAACTTGGTGCTCATGAATTCCACAAAGTCATTAGAACTCCAAAATACAGATTTATTTCTCACTGTTATCTGCATGCTACAGTTTAGATTATACGAATCGTGGCATTGTTCAATGGACAGCTTACAATGGCATAACAAAAGATAATGCAGCATTGTTCAATGCAATTGCTGCGGCTCCAGTATAAAAGATCTGGTGAGTAAGTGATGCAAAGAACTCTAGTGATACTCTTTTTAGGACCAGTTCCTGTGAGGTACCAAAGCAAACCTCATCTCCTTTGGACTCAAGTAGAAGTAGAAGGTATGCTGCAAATCTCAGGAAGAGATCAGCATCTCAGAAATAAGGGGCCTGTAGCCTTCACAGGCAATCTGTCATTTCTTTTTCGTGGCCATGGTATTCTATTGTGACCTCCAGGGTATTCCTTATGTTATTTCTTTATGATCCTAAAATTTAAATAAATGCAATTACTGTTTCCTCTTTAGTATGGACTAGAGGCAAAATGCTTGCTGCTAGGGTTTACATGTACTAACTTAATACAAAACCCACCTCCAAATTCCATGCACGAAGAGCTTAGTATTCAGCCCATACCAGCATAAATATGATCTTACTCAGAAGATGCACAAAATAACTTCAAACATCTCAAAATAGGATGTGAGGTGAAGAAATGTGGAAGGAGTCAGGATAAAAAGTCATAATGCACCCTGAACTTTCCAGCAGAACAACTCATTTAATTTTTAGAGCCCTGCATTGATATAAAATTAGTGTCAGCATCTGAGCTGTGATCTACAAACATGACCCATGGATATTCACAGACATGAAGTGGCTATCTATAGATTTACAAGGCCCTATTTATTTCAGTAGATTCAGTCTATTTTAGTCTGAAAGCAGTTCTGAAAAGCTGTGTTTATCTCCTTCTTCTGTAGCTCCCTCTTCAGCTTCTCCCATAGGTACAGCAGTGCATTGTTCAGCATTTGCAGGTTTGGGCATGAGATTAATCTCTGAAATGTGTGTTTCTAATTACACCCATGGCTGCTGGTCAATGCAAACTTTTTTTTCTCTTGTCACTAGATGGCAGGATGTGTATTTATTTACACAGCAACATTTTGCAATATATCAGAGAGTTGTAGCTCTTTCCACTGCTTTTTTTTTGCTACAAAAAGACCCTCTGGTCTTGCTAAAGCAAAATACCCATTAATGTCAAAGAGGTTTCACTCAAATAAGGACTGATTAAAATCTCTAGAGCACCAATTCTAACTTCCACTCCATCACATTGAGGTTTTATTGGAGCCAGGGATGTCAGAGACTCCTCTCATGCCTTTATTTGTGAATATTATAAAGGAGGATTTTAACATATGGCATTAATAAATAATAATAATGATAACAACAACAACAAGAAGAAAGCAATGATCAGTAATGGAGTTCTGTGTGAATCTGTTTAACCAGTTTGGGGACAATATTTATCTCTCATATGATACCGCCTCTGCACTTCACAAGTAGTCCCTGTCTCCTCCCTGTACAGGGCTGGACTCAAAGAGTCTTCTGTGTGCTCCCAAGAAAGCCATGGAGGTACTAATTGGATGTGTGACATCCTCACAAGGAATGCCCCCTTTAGGCACAGAGCTTCAGCAGCTCTATGGGGCTCTGAATGAAAGATTTCAGGATTTGGCTCAGTATGTACACACTCCCATTATGGACCAGCCTATGTTGTGGAGTTTCGTTTAGGTCTGTAGAGAAGCTAACAGAACTGATATCTTAGCCATCCTCCTGGAGGTTAGCATGGCTTCTGATGTTACTAGTGTATGATATCACAGCCCTAAGAACAACTCCCTTCCTTCACAACATTCTCACGCACAACTATATACACCTTCCTCTCCTAACAAAGATCGGAAAGCTGTAGTTAGGGTTTTATTTTCTCATTTTTTTCATATTTTACTTTAAAACTGAATTTACAGTTTATTAAAGAGATTTGCATTAAAAGAACTAGAGACTCTATTTTTATCCCAAACATAAGTTCTACACAGGCAGAAGGATAAGGTTCTCTGCACTAGTCTGCCAAGTGCCTGAACTCTGATCTGGAGGAATCCAATTAAGGTATACCCATTAAATCTCTTGTGGGGTTTGGGGCTTCAAGTGCTTGTGGTATTTATTTATTTTTGTGATGCTTCCTTTACTTCTGAGAGCTAAATGTTGAATAGAATATGTTCTATCACTAAAGCACAGTATTAGATTAAGATAGTGAAGGAAGATTCTCTTGAGCTGTATTTATGGACATAATAGGAGAAAGATACCTTATTATTTATGTCTACACAAAAAAGACCTTAATGATAGTGAAAATATGGACTATGGGCACTTTTGGAATACTCTCCTTCTCCCCAAAACTAAATAAAATGCACAGTTAGATAATCACTTACAAACAGATTTCTATCCTTAGAATTCAGTGGTATCATATTATTTTATGTTATAAATATAATGATCAGAAATGGGAAGCCAACATCTGTTAAGACATGACCTAACTTCATATGGAGAATACTCAGATATTGTTAAATTGGCTGAAGTAGTTATACCATCTCTTCAAATTTACAAAATAGCCTGAAGAAACCTGAAGAAAAGCTGTTTAGCTCAAAAAGCTTGTCATTTTCACCAATAAAAATTAGCCCAATTAAAAATATTATCTCACCTACTTTGAAACCAATGTAGCTACAACAACACTGCAAACCAAATATACTAGAGTTTCTCTGAACTAAGATATCAGAAGTTAGAAATAGACAAAAGACAAAAAGAGTACAAGTTTCAAAAATACCTAAGTGGCTTAGGGATATAATTCCCATTTCAAAAGCCACTGATGTTCACGTCCATTTTTTAACAGGGAACTTAACTTCTTATGACACAAACAATTTTTAAAATTTTATACAATTCTTTCACTGATGTTAAAAGCAAAGCACTCTATGAAAAGTTTGTGTGCAATAGGAAGTTATTCCTGAAACCTATTCACGAAGCATTTGGATATTTTTCAGTTTAAATTGTAAGGTATAGCCTATATTTTGTGTATTATACTATGCCTCCACTTTTAAGGAATGTCAGGATGGTTCATGTACTGGTTTTTGAGACAATCAAATATCCACATTTGTTTAAGGATTTATATATTCTCTATGTATGCTTTCAGATTGGGAATTTTATTTTTAATTCCATACACAGTGCTTGACTTCAACTCCAGTTAGCATTACTGTACTTGGATGTGTGCAATCATAATTTAGTGTTTTTTAAAAAAATTGTAGACTATACTCTAATATTTTAATCTCAGATACAACCTTGTATTTTGATCAAGGGGGAAAAAAACCTCCTGGATTAAAATGCATAAATAATTAGAGACCACAACAAGACTTTTAATCATGCTCCTCACACAAAGACACAGAAAAAGAGATCTTTTTCTCTTAGCAAATTAAGGAACAACTATATGGGCTATGCATTATATTGGGTACCCATTCATCTTATGCTAGTAACTAGTGCAACAGCTCACAAATTTATATATCTCGAATAACATGGTGAATCAGTGTAGGTATATTTCCAAAACGTTTAAAAGGACATTAGAGCTGGCCCAATCTCTCCTTTCCCACCAAAGCATGGGGTTAGCCTAAGCTGCTTGCTCAAACCCCCCATAGTGGGTAGACAGGGCTTGAATGAGCAGGAATGAACATATTAGATAGGATGACTGTATTTCCCAAAGGTTGGGGCTGGCATGGCTGCTCATTCAAAACTGGATGTCTCCATCAGGGCCCTTCCTCTTCCCTTGTGCAGGGCTGGCATTACCAGTCATCCCTCCCCTCCTGATGTTCCACACTCCAGAGTTTTGTTTTGTTTTGACAAAATTGGGCCTCTCTTTCTCATATTGGCAAGAGCAGACAGGACAAATGCCCACTTTTGCCAAAGTAAGTCAAAACGGCTGGGACAGGACTTAAAAAGGGGACTACCATGGCCAAAAATGGATGTATGGTAACTCTGTGTTGAACCCATTATCTCTTAGGGTATGTCTACACTTGCACCCTAGTTCAAACTAGGGATGCAGATGCAAGCATTCAAAATAGTCAATGAAGCAGGGATTTAAATATCCCGCACTTCATTAGCATGATCTTGCCGGCACACTAGTTCGAATCACAGCTGATTCGAACCAGGAAGTGCGCACTGGTAATTTGAACCAAAGCCCTTGGTTCGAAATAATGTTACTCCTCATTTTTTTAATGTAAAATGAAAAATGAGGAGTAACATTAGTTCAAACCAAGGGCTTTGGTTCGAACTATCGTGTCCTGGTGTGCACTTCCTGGTTTGAATCAGCTGTGATTCAGACTAGCATACCAGCGAGATCATGCTAATGAAGCATGGGATATTTAAATCCCCGCTTCATCATCAATTTTGGTCGCCGACATTTGCATCCCTATCTCGACATAGGGAGCAAGTGTAGACGTACCCTTAGATACTTCTAAGGGCACAATACTACCACTGTTGCCACTGCAGATCTGTTTAAGAAATTAAATATTGTTGAATTATAAAACCAAGTATTATACAGATCCAGGTGAACCATATATTCTCTGGACAAGGCCATCTGACAAATGTATCAATGAAGTCATACAATGAAGTGTGAAGTCTGAAATCATAGAATCATAGGACTGGAAGGGACCTCAAGAGGTCATCGAGTCCAGCCCCCCGCCCTCAAGGCAGGACCAAGCTCCGTCTACTCCATCCCTGACAGATGTCTATCTAACCTGTTCTTAAATATTTCCAGAGAGGGAGATTCCACCACCTCCCTTGGCAATTTATTCTGATATTTGACTACCCTGACAGTTAGGAATTTTTTCCTAATGTCCAATCTAAATCTCCCTTGCTGCACTTTAAGCCCATTACTCCTTGTCCTGTCCTCAGAAACCAAGAGGAACAAATTTTCTCCTTCCTCCTTGTGACACCCTTTTAGATATTTGAAAACCGCTATCATGTCCCCCCTTAATCTTCTTTTTTCCAAACTAAACAAGCCCAGTTCATGAAGCCTGGCTTCATAGGTCATGTTCTCTAAACCTTTAATCATTCTTGTCGCTCTTCTCTGTACCCTTTCCAATTTCTCCACATCTTTCTTGAAATGTGGCGCCCAGAACTGGACACAGTACTCCAGCTGAGGCCTAACTAGTGCAGAGTAGAGCGGCAGAATGACTTCATGAGTTTTGCTTACAACACACCTGTTGATACAACCTAGAATCATATTTGCTTTTTTTGCAACAGCATCACACTGTTGACTCATATTCAACTTGTGGTCCACTATGACCCCTAGATCCCTTTCCGCCATTCTCCTTCCTAGACAGTCGTTTCCCATCTTGTATGTATGGAACTGATTGTTCCTTCCTAAATGGAGCACTTTGCATTTCTCTTTATTAAACTTCATCCTGTTTACCGCTGACCATTTCTCTAACTTGCTAAGGTCATTTTGAATTATGTCCCTATCCTCCAAAGAAGTTGCAACCCCACCCAGTTTGGTATCATCTGCAAATTATGGGTATGAGGGAGAGCAAAGAGATAACTGGTAAAGTTCAGTGTTCTGGCCAAACACATGGAAACTAAGGCTAATCACAGTGAGTTGTCTTAGTAAATAAATTTTAAGAAAAAAAAGCCTTCTGGACATTTTAAAATTAGGAGCAACAGCACTTGTAATTTCAAACTGACTTCAATCATACCTACATAGCAAATTATAAGTCAGTTACAAAAATAATGTTTATAAAATACAATTTGGGTTTAAAAAATAGCTACTTGCTTGACATATTGCCATTAAATTTCACTACAAACCAATGTTTGATTACTTTTAATACCACATTTCTAACTATTGCTGCAGCAGGCCAGCTAAGCCTGAATTAACTTGTATAGTCTCTGCCAGCACTGAGCCATTACACCCTCAGACACAGCTGTTTGCATCCCAGGATCATAGCAGAGCATTCACATCAGATATGGATATATGAATGACCACATTCCTAGCCAACACATGGTGAAATGAGTGAATGTGATCTAACTCTGGGAAATAGTTGGTGTAACAAGGCTGCACATCCTTAAGGTTTAGGACACAGAACACATATATCTATTTGTGGCTTTAGAAAGAAGATATGCAAATTCAGCTCAAATTTGCATATCTTCTTCTGTTTTTTCCCCGGAAAAAGCTTTTCCGTCTACACACGGACAAATATTGGAAAAAAACCCTCTCTCGAAAACCCCCTTAATTTCTAAATCTTGATTATTGGAAATTCTCAAGGGACATTAAAAGATAATTTTTATATAACAGATGCCTTCCAAGGGCATGTCTAGACTGCCCGCAGCTTTCGAAAGATATGCAAATTCATGCCGAATTTGCATATGTTCTTCTGATCCCATTTTCAGAATTTTTTTTTGGAAAAAAGCAGTCTAGATGCAGTCTAGATGAAAAAATGAGGTGTTCAGGGTTCTTTTGAAAAAGGTTTTTTTTTAAAAGAACCACATCTAGACTGGTTTTTTTTTTCCGAAAAAACTCTTCTGAAAATGGGATCAGAAGAAGATATGTAAATTCACACAGAATTTGCATATCTTCTTTCGAAAGCTGTAGGCAGTCTAGATGTGCCCTAAAAATTACCTAAAAGCATAAAGCATAAAAACATTATAATATTAATTAGCATAAATAACTATGCACTTTTTTATTCAATATGTCACACAACTGTTTATCCCCATCACTATAGCAGACACGTTATTTCCCTAGCCAGCTTCCTAACCCCTTTATTTAACCTTCAGAAAAAGATACAAATAGCTTAATTTCACTTATTACAATTAAATCAAAAGAAATGTCTAGAAGGATTTTTTTCTAAAAATTTGTTCTCTGAGACAACTCACTGTGATTAGCCTTGGTTTCCATGGTTTTGGCCAAAATAACTGGAATGTGTAAAGTGTCTGTAAGTGAAAGAAGAATGATACCAGAATGTTTAATCCAGGATTCATTCTGTGGCACACAGTGAATCAAATGGCAGAGTTAGAATTATAACTTAGGAGGGTCTGTCTCCTAACCTCATGGCCCATCAGAATGAATTGCTGCTCATTTATAGCCACAAATTTACATCTATCTTTTAGGTTTTTGAACTATAATACCTTGTTCACAATGGGATTCCATTGTCTAGACTGCAGTTGCAGTCTAGACGCAGGTGACGTTTTTTCGAAAAAAAGCTTTTTTTGAAAAAACCCTGTAGTCTAGTGAAAACAGTAACCCAGGATTATAAAACAGGCAGTAAGTAACCTGAGGGTTGAAGGAGCATAGACATGAAAACTCAGTTGAGAGAGTTACACAACAAGGATCCAGGAAAAGCTTTCAAAATAGAGTGCTTCCAAGGGAATTTGAGTAACATTTGACTGTGAAATGGAAAAAAGTAAAAGTTTCTTGTATGTTGATTTTACGTGTGATTTAAGAGTGTTTGCTTTATGCTGTTAATCTCAGTAGCTGTACCATTGGGTAAAACACAGCAGTTATATGTATGGAAAAGTGTATCAAATTATATACATTAATTTGAATAAGACTGACATTGTTAATACAAGGGATTAGCTCCTAGAGTCTGGTAAGTGTACACCCAGGCTCTGCTGACATGTGGGAATTCAGGAGCCATAATCTACCAACCACTATAGATTTGTACATCAAGACTAACAGTGCAGACAATTGATAAAGAATACATAAGAGACACACCATGTTTTCACCCCTACTCTCAAAGTGCTTTACAGTATAGGAGAAATACTGAACCTTTGTCCTCAGTTCTTTGCTGTGGAAACTGAGGAAGAGAGAAGTTTAACTACTGCAATAAAATGGTTGAGAGTAGAAACTAACACATCTGAACCCCAGTCCTGTGTCTCATTAACCAGACTTTCCAGGGCTCATTGCCTCACGTAATTTCTATCAAATATTGGTGTCCTTTCCAAATCTATTTGTTTATACCAAAATGCGGCCGCACTCTAGTCATTTTTGTTAGTGCTAACAAGAGGGCTTTCTAATAACTTATTTAGTCACCGCTAAGTGACTAAGGTCTATAACTAAGGCCAGAATAAATGCTGAAGTATTTAGTACAGGTTGCACATCTAATATCCAGAATTCTCTGGTCCGGCCACATCTGTGGTCTGTCATGACCATAGATGTTCCAGAATCAAAGAGTCCTGGTGCCCTGCAAGAGGATGGGGGCTGGGAGACAATGCATGGCTTAGTTGGTCCATGATGGGGGGTGCGCAGGAGCCAGCACGTGGCTCAGCTGTGCTGCAGGGAGAGCTAGAAAGTCCGAAGGGGGAGCACCAGAGGGGTGCCAGCAGGAGGGGCCCTGAAATGACCTCCACTGATCCAAATAAATCCCTCGTCTGGGACCAGTCAGGTCCCAAGGGTACTGGACCAGGGAGGTCCAACCTGTAGAGAGGAGAGAAAATTCTTCCCCAGAAAGGATCACTGAGGAATTTAAGAATAAAATATTGATGGGTGCAATGTTCTACAGTTTCAAAGGCACACAAATTAAATCTCATTCAAGAAATATCTACTATCCAGTGAAATATGTTGGCAAGCTGTAAGAGGCTCTTTGATGGTCTCCTGAGTCTCTTTGCAGCACGTGATATTAAAACACTGTAATTTAAAATTTTAACTAATTTAAGTTATTAACCAGTCAGCATGCTTTTAATATGTTATAATAAATTGTATCTCATAAAACAATAATATTGGTCAGTCATTTTTTGTGAGAGTTGTAGATATAAAATAGATGATACAATGAATTCATACAAGTGTTTCTCTTTTGAGTAATGTTAATCACTAATTTGGTTCCTGAACTACTGATGTCTAAGCATTACTAGGTTAGCAGATAATTTCATAAGAGGCAGGGAAATCACATACAAACTCAATCGGCCTGATCCTCAGAATTTAGCCAAGCTCTATTCACTGTAGATACTAGGAGACTGGAGGACAAGTCCTAGTAAGCACTAGTGCGTTATTTTGAAATAAATCCCCTTATTTCAAAATAAGAAGCAAAGCATCCACACTACCAAGACTGTTATTTTGTGCTGGTTATTATGAAATAACTCCTGCTTTCCATGAGGAATAAGGCTTATTTAAAATAGTTATTTCAAAATAGTGGTAGTGTGGATGCTCATCTGCTGCTATTTCGAAATAACTACACCCCAGGGTCATTCAAAGTAATTATTCCCCAGTGCTTCTTAGGGGTCTAAGTTGAGGTAAGCACGTCCACATTAAGGGAACCTGCTGTGGACTAATTTTCAGGCTTCCCTGTACTGTGGATAAAATAGTTATTTTGGGAGTTATTATTTTGAAATAAGTTATTTCAAAATAATTTCCTAGTGTAGATATGTCCCAAAGGTTCCCTAATCTCATCTAGTTTCTAGTACACTTCAGAGCAGCCTAACAGTTGACCATAAGAACAGTTTTTAATTAGTCTAGCTAAAATTCAAAGGAGTTGTGCATGGATTTGTTTTTTCTTTACATTAAGATACTGTTATTTTCATTTTGTGTAAACTGATTTTAATTCTAGTAGATCAGGAAATCTTAAATAATACTTGCACACTTGTTATAAAAAATGATAGCAAAATACCTGTTATGTTTGGATTAAATCAGGTATGAAACCACTAAATAGATACTGTGGGTATGTCTACACTTGCTCCCTATTGTTCTCTGAGGAAAAAAACCTTTCAGTATGTGCCAGATGTTCTAAAGTTTAATAAATTAAGACACAGGAAGGTGTTCCTAGCCTGGAGGCTCAGAGTAAAAACCCATTATTCTGCTGTGCACTTGGCATACTGCTTTTTGTCTCGTGAATTCTGATCAATTAAGATCTATTGATACTGCTCTCTGTCAGTAGCAATTTCTTACCAGACTAAAAGGTGCTACAACTGATAACAGCACCAATAGAAATTTATGACTATCCAATTACTGAAGTTCAAAAACTGTTGCAGTGAATTAATGTAAAGAACTGATGTATCTCTGATCACGTGTGTTTTAGATCATGTGTGCAAAAGTGAAACTAAATCTTTATATCATGACTCAGAATTATCAGAATGTTAAATGTACATCTGTACATGACTTTTAAGTAATATGACATGACCTATGAAATCTGATGTTCTGTTTATGCCCAGCCCGGTGAAGTAAATAGGTATACTTATTACCTTCTGCAATTTCAGTGACCATGTTTCTTTTTTATTTGCTCAGAATCTTATTACCAGCTACTATGATAACTTTATGACTCATGCCAGGTGATTTCGGGCACGAGGCATAAAGTTATCTGATGACTGAGTATAAGACTTCTCTAAGGGAAAATGTTCTACAGCTGGAGATCCACTCCACTGGCATTCTAAGATCACTGATATAGTGTTTCCTAAGGATCATCTATCTCTATATTAAACATCCAAATAACCTGGCATAGGAAGCCTGTACACAGTGGCTGGCATTCCAGGGGTGATGTCTTACTCTAAGATTGATTGATTCAGTATAGAGTTTTTAAAGTTTAGTGCATGGCAGGGTGGACCATTTGTTTTAGAAAAGTTTCGCCCAGTGATAAGCATTTCAGATCACAGAAAGCTTGGTGAATCCTGGTTATCTTCACTTGAAGAAAATCATACTTTTTCATATTTTGGCGAATTTTTGACCTAGTGATATCTGATTTTGCAAGGACAAAAGCAGGACTCTTTCTCAAACTACCCATTTGGCTATCTGAGGTATAGAAGCTTTGTGGGAGAAAAAAGACATGCAACATGCTCATTGACCTAAGCCTCTCAGGGATAATAAAGGCAACTGTGAGATATTGGGTACACAGAATACAAGATTGTTAATATCTCCCTGTGAAACTGCAGAGTCCTCGTTTCTCCAAACAAGTGTTTATTCATCCTTTCTTTTCATGGAAGATTACTGAGGTGATGGCAAAAAGGCTTCTTGTAGGTCATTTGGAGTTTCTATATTTCCAGCATCCCTTTTACTCTGGTGTAGGGTGTAGTAGTAGGTAGAGAGTGCACAGAAGTCACCAGGTGGATGATATTTTAGTAGATGAAGTGAAGGTGTTCAGAGCTATTCATTTAGGTTATGATATATTTGAACATTATCATCTTACCAACCCATGCTGGAACAGTTTCATTTTCTCCCTATGAGAAATCCCAGAAAGTATATTTGGAAATTTCTCATCTACCAATATGTTTAACCATGTAGGATTTTTTCCATGTTTTTAAGATAACATTACTCCCCACTTATCAAGCATGTAAGTGGTAGATAATGAGAGATTTTGGTTTGTATTGTCATCTGTATCTCCTCACCCCCTATTTTCATCATAACCAGGTGAAAATTAGGTGCATGTTATGAATACTATAAAATATAAACACATTAAACAAAATCTTTCCTGATTTGATTTGAAATTTGCTCAAAGATGGTTTTCATAGATACATAGAGTTTAAGTATAGAAAGGACCATTATACCATCTAATCTGACCTCCTCTATATTGCTGACCTTTACATTTCACTCAGCTACCACCATACTGAGCTAAATAACTTCTGTATTTCTAAAGTATATGTGGCCCTCTCTGCTTGGTGTGGCTTTCTATACTTCTCTGCTGACACTTAGACCACCTGCTATCACCTTAGTTAAGGGGATTTAGCTCAAATGGTAGAGATTCACACAGTTAGCCCCAGATTCACACAGCTGTTCAATCCTACCCACTGACAGCTGAGATTTGTCAACATTACACATATCTTGGTAGTTTGTTCCAATGATAAATCTCCCTTTCTATTACAATTTATGCCTTATTTCTAATTTTAATTTGCCTGGCTTCAGTTTCCAACTATTGTTAATCCTGTTAATCCTTTCTCTGTTAAATTAAAGAACCCTTTAGTACCCACTATTTTCTCCATGTGAAGGTGCACATGTTTGCTAAATTCCCTTATATTGGCAATCAGAATTAGACTTGATCATTATTTTCTTCCTGTCAAGATAGCTAGTCAGTGCATCCAGTTATCTCTTAACCTTCTGTTTGAGAAACTAACAGAGTGAACGCTAAGACTTTCATTGTAAGATGCTTTTTTTTTCCAGTCCCTAAATAATTTCTGTGGCTTTTGTCTGCATCCTCTTCAATTCTGAAAAATATGAATACTAGAATTCTATGTGATATTCCAGTATTCATAACAATAATGCCATTTACAGAGGTAAAAGCACCTTCATACAGCTATTCACTGCTACTCTGTTTACACATCCTAAGATTCAATTAGCCCTTTTTGACACATTATATTGTGAGCTCATGCTCAATTACTTGTCCGCTATGATCCTATAAATCCCTTACACTGTCACTGCTTTCCAAGATACAATTCTCCCACTCCCATGTTGTTGGTATGGTCTCTTTTCCTTGTCCCTGGAGGCATAAATTGGCATTTGGCTGCATTAAAATGCATTTTGTGCAAAGGAGCCCAATTTACAAAGTCATCCAGATCACTCGAGATGATTTCCCTTCCAGCTCATTGAATTACTACTCCAACAATCCTTGTATTATCCTCATATTTTATGTGAAGTGATTTTATATTTACTTCCAGATTACTGGTGCAAATGTTGAATGGCATCTGATTTAGTACCAATCCCTGAAGAACCCAGATAGAAACTTCGCCCATTTGATCATAATTCTCCATTTACTTACATTGTGAGGTCTGTTGGACAGCTGATTATTATTCCATTTAATGTGGGCTCAATTGATATTGTATAGTGTTAATTTTTCAATCAGAATGTCATGTAAGTACTAAGACAAATGCCCTACCAAAGCCTCCGTCTATCATATCTATGCAGAGAGACACTTTTAACAATCAAACTTGTAATCTCATTATGGAATGAAATCATGTTTGTTTGACTTGACCTAATTTCCATAAAATGGCATCGACTAGCATTAATTATATTCATAAGGAGAAAGCAATATTAGGCAACCCAAGATAGAACATCAGTTTCTATAAGATTCCAAACCTCTTGAAAACATTACCTTTCCAAGAATGGTTTACATGACTGCTTATCAAATCCAGACAAACATTTGAAATGTCTAATTACTGAATATTAAATATTTTAGAAAAATGCTAATGTTAATTTATAGAATCATAGAATCCTAGGGCTGGAAGAGACCTCAGGAAGTCACCGAGTCCAGCCCCCTACCCAAAGCAGAACCAATCCTCACTAAATCATCCCGGACAGGGCTTTGTCAACTTAAAAACCTCTAGGGATGGAGATTTCACCACCTCCCTAGGTAAACCATTCCAGTACTTCACCACCCTCCCAGTGAAATAGTTTTTCCTAATATCCATCCTTGACCTCTCCCACTGTAACTTGAGACCATTGCTCCTTCTTCTACCATCTGTAACTAATGAGAATAGCCTTTCTCCATCCTCTCTGGAACCCCCTTCAGGAAGTTGAAGGCTGCTATCAAATCCCCCCTCACTCTTCTCTTTTGCAGGCTAAATAAGCCCAAATCCCTCAGCATCTCCTCATAGGTCATGTGGACCAGCCCCCTAATCATTTTTGTTGCCCTCCTTTGGACCCTCTCCAATGTGTCCACATCCTTTCTATAGTGGGGGGCCAAGAATTGGACGCAATACTCCAGATGTGGCCTCACCAGTGCTGAATAAAGGGGAACAATAACTATTCTAGATCTCCTGGAAATGCTCCTCCTAATGCACTCTAATATACCATTAGCCTTCTTGGCTACAAGGACACACTGTTGACTCATATCCAGCTTCTCATCAACTGTAATCCCCAGGTCCTTTTCTGTTGAACTGCTACTTAGGCAGTCCATCCCCAGCCTGTAACAATGCTTGGGATTCTTTCGTCCTAAGTACAGGACTCTGCACTTCTCTTTGTTGAACCTCATCAGATTTCTTTTGGCGAATCCTCTAATTTGTCTAGGTCACTCTGGATGCTATCTCTGCCCTCCAATGTATCTACCTCTCCCACTAGCTTAGTGTCATCTGCAAACTTGTCGAGGATGCAATCCATCCCCTCATCCAGGTCATTAAGAAAGATATTGAACAAAACAAAGTCAAGGTATATCACATGCACTGACTTCCTCATGTCCACAAAACAGTTACCTCATCAAGGAAGCTAATCAGGTTGGTCAGGCATGACTTGCCTTTGGTGAATCCATGTTGACTATTCCTGATCACTTTACCCTTTTCCAAGTACTTCAAAATGGATTCCTTGAGGATTCCCACCATGATTTTTCTGGGGACTGAGATATGGCTGACTGGTCTATTGTTCCCTGGATTGTCCTTCTTTCCTTTTTAAAGATGGACACTACATTTGCCTTTTTCCAGTCATCCGGGACCTCTCCCAATCTCCACAATTTTTTAATGGCCAAAGGCTCTGCAATGACATTTACCAACTCCTTCAGATGCATTAAATCTGGACCCATGGATTTGTGTATGTCTAGCTTTTCTAAATAGTTCTTAACCTGTTCTTTCTCCACTGAGGGCTGTCCACCTCTTTCCCATACTGCGTTGCCTAGTGCAGTAGTCTGGAAGCTGATCTTGTCTGTGTTGACAGAGTCAAAAAAGCATTGAGTACTTCAGCTTTTCTCACATCATCTGTTACGTCCGTCATCCAGTAAGGGCCCCACACCCTCTCTGGTCACACTGTTATTATTAATATGACAGTAGAAACCATTTTTTGTTACCCTTTCGCATTCTTTGCTAGCTGCAATTCCAGTTGTGCTTTTGCCTTCCTGATTACTCCCCTGCATTCTCAAGCAAAATATATTTATACTCCTCCCTAGTCAATTTATACTTATAATTCCCATCACATTTTCCCCAGTTTTGTTCCAGACTGTTCCTTGGTTGTTAATGCTATAAATACAGTACTTGTATGTATATAAGCCTATCTATATCTATATCTAGATGAGACTGGCGTCAGATCAGATAATCAAAAATTCGGATAATCCAGAGAATGGGAAAGTGTGAGTCTGCAGTGCCATCTAGTATCCAGAAGAGAGAGAACCGTCTTTTGGACCTGTGTGCGCTGATTTTTTATTAAAAGAGAGAATCAAATCATGGGAGGGTTGGCTAACAAGGTTCTACTGTATTTCATTAGATATATACTTGTGGTTCTCTTGATGCATTTTTTGTTTGAGTGTATATAATGGGTTTTTTTTAACTGCACAATCTTTCAGACTTTGGAGGTATGCAAATTTTCTGCACCTCATCCTAATTCTAAAATATAACACCACTAGATTATACAACTGCATTCTATAACAGTAATTTGAAGGAAAGCTTTTTCTCTTTGTGTATGCCAATAGTGTTGTTTACTATACATATATAGTCATGGGGAAAAATTCTGTCCACATAAAATGTATAATGTTTAGTATAGAATGAGACCATTCCACTTTGTGAGGTATTATAGATAGATACATAGATAGATAGCTATATAGATAATATATATGTACACATGTATGTGTATAAATACACAAATACATATATATGACTGGAATTTTACTTTAACATATTGTCCTGAAAAATAGTCCACTTCTGAAACATTTGCTATAGTAGCTATTCTACTTAGGCAACTTGTCAAAGCACTTTCATTTATCATTCCACAGTGCAAGGACAATCCAGATGAATATGTTGCTTTTCAGACAAAAGGAATACATTCTAATTTTTGCTTCAAAATGAAAAATTGGTACCTAAGTTTACACTGAAGTACAAACTAAAGATGGACCCATGTGAATGGTCTGCAGACATAAGGGTATATCTACACAGCAATATTATTTCAAAATAATATAGTCCGAGTTTACACAGCAGGCAGTTATTTTGAAATAATGTCAAAATACTGTTATTCTGGAGGACTTCTTACTCCACCTCTTGTACAAAGAGTAAGGGAAGTTGGAGGAAGAGTTATCTATTTAGAAAAAAAGTGCTATGTAGATGCCCTCAATTTTGCAATAAGCTACGCAATTCATGTAGCTCAATTTGTGTAGCTTCTTTTGAGTTAAGCCCTGCTATGTAGATGCACCCTAACAGGCAAGAGAAGGCAATTCCTCCCCTGGGTCTTAGTGATCAAACTCTCCCTTTTCCTATCCCTATTCTGAAGATTCTGCCGGCTTCCACAGCAAGCTTTTGCAGAGTGATGACCCTTTCCCTGAAGAGGATCAGTTAAGTTATAAGTGAAAGCTTCCATCTTGCCAGACTTATTATCATAACATTGAATCTGTGAAATATCCATTAAGTGGTAACCATTTAACAGGCATATGCCAACCCTGACTTTATTGAAAAAACAGTTATGCATTACTATGTCAACAGTATCTTAGTTTAAAATTTGCTTGAAATATTTCATTAGTTTGTTGCTGAAGATTACACAATAACATCTTTAAAAAAATCCTTGTGTAGATATTTAGATGCATAATCTGAGTAGTAGGCTTTTAGCATTAAATGCTTCAGACATCAGTTTTTAATAAATTCTTCAACAGAGCACTTTTATCTAAAATATACATTTTAATTTTAATTAATATAGTACAAAAACTTGCTTCCAAGGGCATCCCTACTCTTCTCTATTTTTCTCTCACACACTATCCTTAAAGGGACAACATTCCTTTTCTTTCAGATAGCTGGACAATGAGTTTCCCTTTTACTTCTGATCTTTTTATGAACTAGTTTTAAGAGAAACTGTGTCAAAATCAGTACCTTACTAAGATATAAAATACTTTGTTATGCCTAACATCTTTGGAAACATATTTTAAGATAAACATACAGTGAATTTCCAAAAATATGTCTTGTTATGAAAATCATACAAAATAAATTAGTGTTCCCTTTTTCTAAAAGCAATGAACTTTGTTATGAACACTCTGAACTGCTCTGATTAATTTAAAATAATTTGTTTCGTTTATTTTAAATATGTAGTAATCTGGAATGCTTACTTTATGAAGGTTTAAGAGTATATTTAACATTTAAAATCAGCTTAGAAATACTGTACTGATGAATAAAATTTAAAACAGAGAAGGGCTGAATCATGTCTCCCATAACATTTAATGTTGTATTCAGCAGGATAACTTGCTTGCCCTTATAATAAAGTTTTTGCAAATAAATCTCTGACAGACTTCAAGGTACAGGCAGTCCCCGGGTTACATACAAGATAGGGACTGTAGGTTTGTTCTTAAGTTGAATTTGTATGTAAGTCGGAACTGGTACATATTGTAGGGGAAACTCTAGCCAAACATTTCTCCAGAGCTCAGTTTTATTCTCCCACACCTCACTTCCCTCAGTCCTTTATTCTCAAGCTGAGGTGTCTGCTGAGAAAAGCCGCTCCGCATCTCCCTGGTCTGCTGGGGGTGGGGGGCAGGGGGCGCTAGCTTTGCGTCTCCCTGGTCTGCTGGGGGGAAGCAGCTAGTGCAGGGTTGCCTCACCCCGTTTGTAAGTAGGGATCCGATGTAAGTCGGATCCATGTAACCCGGGGACTGCCTGTATATCAAAACATCTATGACTGACATTTTTTATTCCCAAATTTAGTTCAGTGGAAAACATGCTCCATTTTGTTCAGAAAAAAAATAGATTTTTTTTCCAGATGGCATTTGCTATATTTGAGTTCAGAGATTTGGCTGGAATTGGTGAGCACAGCGAAAAGGAGACAGTGGGAAGGGAGTAGGGTCTGGGCACAGAAGAGGTGTAGTATAGGCAGGGCCAAAGGCTGAGGAGCTTCTTCCCCAAGCAGTTCCTTCACCCACTGCCCATGCCAATGTGTCTATTCTTAGTTATAATTTGTTTATGTACTCAAATGCCTTTTGATAATTCTGTATATTTTAATTACTCAGAAAGAATTAACTAGTCCAAACTCCTATCTTTTGTTTTGGTTTTGGAAGAAAACACATGAATGAAACAACTGAAAAAACAAATAAAAGGACTTCATTGGCTATATTAAAAGAAGAACATGAATATTACCTGTCTGGGCTGGCAAATGAAAAAGGGTCAATCATATATTGGTTACTTAAACCATGTAAGGTGAGGAAGAGAGAGAGGGTTCGTTATTAATGGAATTAAAAATTGAGGAAGAAAACATTTCTCTTTTACCTTGTATATAAATGTGGTGGAAATCCCCAGTGCTAGGCAGATTTAGAATCCATGAAATGTAATTCAATCTCAAATTATTACATATGCAAACTCCAGACATTCTATACTTACAGCAGACGAAATTTTCAGGAAATTTATTACTGAAATATTTGTTAATATAGCAACATGCAAATGAAAATTAAGTCATACTCTTATCAAATATATTCTTATTTTTCAAGGATCTTTTCCACAAAGACTTCTTGTAACCTCCCAAACAGCAAAGGAAAGGCAACCGTCAGTTGTAATTCACCTAATTCTTTAGGCTTCAGAAAGCAAAATAAATCCTCACATTATGTATCCAGTAAATCTCTATAATTAGGTGTGTATATGAACATATAAATATAAAAATAGTCCTAATTTTCAACCTACATCAACAAGTTCTGTATTTGCAAACAGGCTTCCTTCTTATGGTCACATAACTGAATCAAAATTCTACACCCGCCTCCTTTGTGAATTCACTTATTTGGTCTAATTCTTTACTTACATTTTGTCAGCAGTAAACTGCTCTTATTTTTTTTAGAAATGTATCTCAATATGATATAGATGACATATAAAGTAGGCAATCCTAAGCCACTAAACTTAAATGGGATTTCCCACATATAACATGAAAATGGGGCAAACACAGAACTAGCTGTAGAACAAAGATGAATGCAGCTTTAAAATCATCTCAACTCTCCAAGCAAAAAGAGCCAAATTATGCTCTCAGATGTGCCCACAAGGCAACCACTGAAGAGAATGAGTCACAAGCACACATCAGAGGAGAGAACTGAACCTGTAATCAGTATTTCTACTGCTTCTGATTAAGATGTGTGTCTAAAAGAAGGGGGAAACAAGTAGCCTTCCCATTCTTTCTATTATGCTGCAAATAGTGTAAATAAGTAAAATCTACTACGTTAACAAAGCAGAAGAGACAAAAGACAGAAAGAGGATACTGGGTACATCATCAGAGACAAAGATCTATCTGAGAGGAGTAACTTGGATCAATACTGAAGCAATAACAGTCAAATGAAAATGGACTGCATTAAACTTAAAATGACCTTTTCCTATATAGGCCTGGTAAACCAGATAAATGTAGGTTATTAGAAGACATTGAATGTTGTCAGCTCTGCAGTCCCAACTTGTATGTCTGTTTCCTTTACCAATCTACGCCATTCAAGACTGCTTTACAGAGAGGAGCCATCTCCTGACAGCAAAGTTGTCAGTTCACAAAACTGATTGGTTTTATTTCATCCATTTTGGTCTTCCCTTTATGACATTTTAGTTAAAACCAAAAGAGAAGCAATAAAATATCAGTTCACTATCACACATGCACTACATGCACACAAACACGTGGATATTTTCTACATTGATGTTCATTCTAATTTTTTGTTAATAAAAGAATATCAACCCTAAGAGAAATTGTGTCTCATCCATTGCTTAAGGCTTCTTATTCAGCTTCATCATTGTCTTGTTAACCTTTCTATAGATAAATCTTTTACAATAGAGGAATAGCCTTTTTAATGTCACACATTGAGAAACAGTCATGAAACTACACACACCTGTCAAACTTTCCCAGAAACAAGCTGTAATGTGCCCTTCTTCAAGTCTCATATGGGAATTCAAACCTTAATTTTAAAAATCCACAAATCATTTTATTTAATATGATTTTTGCAGCATATTTTGAGATTTGGAAGGAAGGATCTCTCATATGGTCTTCAAAGGTAGCTGCTATCACCTGCAATAGGAGGGCATTGCTTTATGAATAAGATCAATGCTCTGTAATGAATAATTAAAACACCCTTTATTTAAGACTAAACTCAAAATATATGTACCGCAGAGTCAACCAACATTGATTACTCAGGATAGCAACAACTAGCTGAGGGCAGATATGTCAACTGTGTAGATAATCAGCATGAGATTCATATTTTGCAACAATAGGTTTTTTCTTCTGGAATTCCCATCCTCATGCTGTAGAAATGCCTCTTATTCTTATATATTTCATCACAGTTTGTGGCAGCATTTGCACACAGATTACAGGTTCATCTACATGCCAGTCCTCTCTAATCTTTCTACAAATGTGGCACTTTGGATAAATAGATCAGCCTCTCAGTAACAGAGAAGTAACAAATGATGCTTTCATCTGTTAACTTCTAAACACCGAAGGCTTGTCTCTTTCTTCCTTCCTTCCGAATGCCCACACTTCTGACAATGACTGTTGTAGTGCCGATAATGGTGGCTACAGCAAACGCCTCTGGGATGGATGGCACTGCTACTCTGCTGATGCTGGCGGCTGGTCTGGTATTGGACTCCCTGTGAATTGGGTGGAGTCATCAGTACTCTCCCTTGCTTTTTTTCAAAGTAACTCCACTGACTCCAATATGTTAATTTGGATTTAGAGTGGCATTAGTGAAGAATCATAAAGATTACGCTGGCATTGGGCGCATTGTTCACAGCATTTACTTCTTTATACGAAACATTGTTCATTACAAACCCTCTCTGTTAATTTCTGTTTAAATTTACAGAGGAAGTTAAGGTACTGAATAATCTATCTGACAAAGAAGTCATCAGTGTCAGACTCCAAATATCTATGATTTCAATTAACAGGCAACATCAACATATTTATATCTGAAGTGTGGTGTGGCTAAGTGTCTTGTGAGAAAGGTTATGTATTGGCATCCCAATATGTATGCAGCTCTGATTCTGTGTCTCACAATGTATGTTTGTATCTCTGTTTACCTTCACCTCCACACATTTTTTCCTACATAAATAATTCCACATTCCTCTATGTGCCCCGGCGGAGATTGACATTAGAGAGATTGTGAAGTACTCAAATTAATGCTATAAAATGTTGGTTGTTAAAACTGTATTATTTTTTCACTTTCTGTGTGCATTAGATTCCTTCAGTGACTGTTAGATTTAATTTATCACATGTTCAGTATATCAGATGTTAACCGTGTGGGAAAATTATCAAAAGATAATCAAAGATAATCAAAACTTCACTGAAATGGTGTGCATGGTTTGTGAATATAGGTGAAAGAAGAGAAACAAAACATATCTCATATTATCTAAATTTAAAGAACCTCTCACACACATTTTCCCATTAAATAATCCAGATGCTAGGCTCAGGAAATCTCACCCTTAGCTACCAAAGCAGCTCTGCTTCCATGTATGAAATATTGCAATCATGGCTAGAACATTTTGCCCATTTTGTATGAGTTTATTTTATATGCTCTTTTTCACTCTTTTGTGGGGGCACAGATCAGCATTCATGTTGCCCTCTCCATCAATACCCAGACCAGGCCAGAGAAGCCAATGATTCAACTTGCAAACCAAATTTGTGAATCTTGATCTCATGCGACCTGAGTCATTTTGTACATAGAGTAAAAAGACTCCTTTTCTTTTTTGTCTTTGATTTTATATTGAAAGCTTTGTCTATGCAGGGACATTATGAATATGTCTAGACTGCATCCCGTCTCGGCAGAGGGATGCAGATTAGGCAGGTTGACATTGCAAATGAGGCAGGGATTTAAATATCACATGACTAATTTGTATAAAATGGCCACTGCATTTTGCTGACTAAGTGCTGAGTCAGCTGAGTCGGCAAAAAGTGGCAGTCTAGAGGGGGATCTGTTGAGAAAGAAAGCCTTTTTTGACATATCCCTTATGCCTCCTGCAAGGAGGTTTACAGGATCTGTCGAAAAAGGCTTTCTTTCTTGACAGATTCTCCTCTAGACTACCACTTTTTGTTGACAAAGTGCTGAGTCTACAAAATGTGGTGGCCATTTGTATGCAAATTAGACACAGGATATTTAAATCCCTGCCTCATTTGCAATGCTGACCCACCTAATCTGCATCCATCTTCTGACAGAAGGATGCAGTCTAGACATACCCTATGGGTTTGTCTACACTATGGAGCCTATGCTGGCATAGTCCAATAATGTTGACACAGATTATCTTGAGAAGCAAAGTTTTTTGGTGAATGTAAGAACATCTCGTCTCCAAATCACATCAGGCCTGATCTACAGTTGTCATTAGACAGATCTAGTAATAAAACTTCATATCCTGAGCTTCATCATTTCTTCAACCTAACCCCCAGCATAGAGACAGATAGGTAGATGGAAGAATTCTGCTGTTAATTTAGTTACTGCTTCTTGGAGAAACAGAACAACTATACTGGTGGAAAACAACAAGGAGCCCTGTGACACCATAGGGTACAACTGCACAGCACTGTTATTTTGGAATAACTGACGTTATTTCAAAACAACAAAATATGCGTCTACAGAGGAAGCCATTATTTTGGAGGACTTCTTACTCTGACTCTGTAACCTTCATTTCGACTTCAGCTACTCAGTTGACGTAGCTGAAGTTGCATATCTTAATTCAACTTTTATCCTGCTGTGTAGATGTACTCTTAGAAACTAAAAAATATATTAGATCATGAGCTTTTTGGGGTAAAACCTATTTCATCAAATGAGCAGAAAAAATGACGACAATTTTTTAAGAGTGTCCCAGGAAACAATCTGATTTAAGAAAATATGTGGATTTAAAACAGACTAGTTAAATCATACTAACTCTCTGTATACACACTGTTCTTCAAAATTAAAGAGGCCTTAATTAAGTTTGATTTACTTACATAAGAACACAAGAACATAAGAACGGCCGTACTGGGTCAGACCAAAGGTCCATCTAGCCCAGTAGCCTGTCTGCTGACAATGGCCAGCACCAGTTGCCCCAGAAGGGTGGACCGAATGATCAAGCGATTTGTCTCCTGCCATCCTTCTCCAGCCTCTGACAGAGGCTAGGGACACCATTTCTATCTCCTGGCTAATTGCCTTTTATGGACCTAACCTCCAGGAAATTATCTAGCTTCACTTTAAACTCTGTTATAGTCCTAGCCTTCACAGCCTCCTCTGGCAAGGAGTTCCACAGGTTGACTACACGCTGTGTGAAGAAGAACTTTCTTTTATTAGTTTTAAACCTGCTACCCATTAACTTCATTTGGTGTCCTCTAGTTCTTCTATTATGGGAACTAATAAATAACTTTTCTTTATTCGCCCTCTCCACACCACTCATGATTTTATATACCTCTATCATATCCCCCCTCAGTCTCCTCTTTTCTAAACTGAAAAGTCCCAGTCGTTTTAACCTTTCTTCATATGGGACCTGTTCCAACCCCTAATCATTGTAGTTGCCCTTTTCTGAACCCTTTCCAAGGCCAAAATATCTTTTTTGAGGTGAGGAGACCACATCTGTACACAGTATTCAAGATATGGGCATACCATAGTTTTATACAGGGGCAGTAAGATATTCTGAGTCTTATTTTCTATCCCTTTCTTAATAATTCCTAACATCCTATTTGCCTTTTTGACCGCCGCTGCACACTGTGTAGAAGTTTTCAGAGAACTATCCACGATAACTCCAAGATCTCTTTCCTGATTTGTCGTAGCCAAATTAGCCCCCATCATACTGTACTTATAGTTGGGGTTATTTTTCCCGATGTGCATTACTTTACACTTATCCACATTAAATTTCATTTGCCATTTTATTGCCCAATCACTCAGTTTGGTGAGATCTTTTTGGAGTCCCTCACAGTCTGCTTCTGTCTTGACTATCCTAAACAGTTTGGTATCATCTGCAAACTTTACCACCTCACTGATTACCCCTTTCTCCAGATCACTTATGAATAAGTTGAACAGGATTGGTCCCAGGACTGACCCTTGGGGGACACCACTAGTTACCCCTCTCCATTCTGAAAATTTACCATTTATTCCTACCCTTTGTTTCCTGTCTTTTAACCAGTTCTCAGTCTGTGAAAGGACCTTCCCTCTTATCCCATGGCAATGTAATTTACACAAGAGTTTTTGGTGAGGGACCTTGTCAAAGGCTTTCTGAAAATCTAAGTATACTATATCTACTGGGTCCGCCTTGTCTGCATGTTTGTTAACCCCTTCAAAGAACTTTAATAGATTAGTAAGACATGATGAAAAGAATATGTACTCCTGTTGACCTCTCACTATGTGGAGAGCCTAAGAATATGACTGAGGGTATGACTGCAAGCTTCTTTTGAAAGAGAGCATTCACACCTCAAAACCAGATCAAAAAAGTGATCTGCTTTTTCAAAAGAGAGCATCCCTACTGCATGGACACTCTCTTGAAAGAAAGCCCCGATTGCTATTCTCAGAATGGCCACCAAGGCACCTGTGCTTTTTTGGATTGCCTCTTTTTTCAAAAAATGTCCTTGTTCTGCATCTACACACGCCTTTTTTTGAAAGAGCTCTCTCAAAAAAGGCATTCTTTCTAAGAATTTGAGGTTTACCAATGTCAACTCCCCTCCCCCCATGCGTTCTTTCAATTTAATTTTGAAAGAACACAAGTGCAGTGTGGACACGGGTGAAGCTTTTTTTAAAAAAAGGGCAGTTTTTTCTAAAACACAATGTTGTCTAGACATACCTATTAGATGTGTCGACTCCAGCTATGTAATTAAAGCTTATCTTAAGTTAACTTTCCTGTTTAGTGAAGACCAGGCCTTGGTGAATTCAAAATGAGGGCCTTCATCTGCATCCTCCCATTCAATTTTTAGTAGGCATCCAAATTGCTACGACCAGTTTGAAGCTATACCTGCACAGCCTCTTCACCTCACAGGCCCAGCAGATCCAATATATCCTGTCTATTCCAGGCAGGATCACATCCAGTGCATGGAACCAGCATAGTCAGCAGAGCATGCATACTACGAGCAGAAGGTGCTAGGTGTGCCTGTCAAGCTGGGCAATCAGAAAAAGACATTTAAAATATATGAGGATTTTTAAAAGGGGCAGTGATTTCCAGTCTCCAAGCATTCTGGACATTGGAACTCACAGTTGTGACAAGAGCAGTCATTGTCAGGCACTGTGGGACAATTTAAAATCAAGATTGTGCATTTAAAGTTATTCTTTAGGAAATTATGGTCTAATGATCACAAGGGTTCCTTCTTGCCATGCAATTCCCGAATCTATGAAAAAAAGTTATATTCAGCAGAGCAAATACCAAGATGCAGATATGCATTTTCTAGTAGGTGTTTGTTTTCTACATTGTTTAACAGAGGATAGGCAACATGTAGTGCTATGATCTTTAATTTAGGATCCCAGTGGATTTAATTTCCTTTTAAAAGTATCTCCTTTGAATTTACAAATTTCATGTTGTTCCTGTAGTTTTATATCAGAGCCAGAGTTATGAACACCTCAGGAACATCTCTGTTGACCTACTGATTCTGTAAGTCCAGTTCCATATATGGGGTAGTGGTCCAGTTAGGTGATAACTTTGGTGTCTGTAACACTGAGGCATCATCAAGTCTCCAGTATTAGATTCAAATCTCACGACAATGTTGGCATTAGTTCTTGAACCCTTGTATCTAAGGAGAATGGGACAAATTATCTTTAGTTTAATTGAATGGCTCAGAGAGAATCAAGCAGGGATGAATATAGCTGAAAGAATTGGGTTTGTTTCATTTAGAAAAGAGATGACTGAGGGGGGACATGATAGCTGTTTTCAGGTATCTAAAAGGGTGTCATAAGGAAGAGGGAGAAAACTTGTTCATCTTGGCCTCTGAAGATAGAACAAGAAGCAATGGGCTTAAACTGCAGCAGGGGAGGTTTAGGTTGGACATTAGGAAAAAATTCCTAACTGTCAGGGTAGAAAAAAAATGAAATAAATTGCCCATGGAGGTTGTGGAATCCCCATCTCTGGAGATATTTAAGAATAGGTTAGATAAATGTCTATCAGAGATGGTCTAGACAGTATTTGGTCCTGCCATAAGGGCAGGGGACTGGACTTGATGACCTCTCGAGGTCCCTTCCAGTCCTAGTATTCTATGATTCTAAATAAATTTACATGATAATGGCATTTCTTCCACTTATTTACAAACCTGAAATATTAAGACATAAGTGGGAGGGATCCTTGGTGCTGCTAGCTCATTTTAAAAGTATGTAGGTTTTCATAACTTTGAAGAATAAAAACATCTGGATGGTATTTTGGCACATTGAAATAGGGCATCATTTGCAGCATTATGTGCAAATGTGATTCTTTTGAATTATATACACCTGTATTCTGAATATGTATGGCCAGTAGTGCCTTTTAATGTAGTTCACAGAACAGAACATTTTGGAAAACAACAAGTGAGAACTCAGGGGAGGATATGATCCATAAGTTGAATTTGCAGCATGCAACATTAAGAGAATCTCACACTTAAATCTCCAAGTTAACTCACTTAAATCCTTTCACATGCTTCTGAACAAACTTTGAAGAAAACTGCATAATGAACAGAGTTCCTGTGTGGTTTGTTCTTACAGCCATTTACAATTTTTTGCCCATAACATGTTTTCCAGATGGTGGCAACCTCAAATAGACAACTGTTCTCAAATGCTGCCACCTAAAGGCTAAGATAGAGTACAAGCATGGAAATGTGATTATAGAAAAAGAGGAGAGCAAAAGAGATATGATTCAGAGACATCCAAGATTAGTGAGATTAACCCCCCCACCCACCCACCAGACCTGCTGTTTCAGCTCTCACACATCAAATTCAGTCAAAACTAAGCTCATATTTCTTATTCAGCTACTGTTTTTGTATATATTTCAGTACAAAGATAGTTTAGTATTTGATATTTCAGCATTAGCAGCCATATTATTGATTTTGGCATTAAGTCAAGTTAAATACATCTCAGTGATGAGAAGGCTAACCCATGAACTTAATGTTCATAACTGGTAGGTTTAAGATATCTTTTAACAATATCTGTTTACCGATTGAGAGAGATTACAAACTTCTAATTACAAATATGGTCCCTCTTTTATCTGAGCAGGTTTGTCATGTTACCTCTTTAACAAACATTAAATGTATAAAATACAAGTTGCTTGGACATATGTGATGCTGACCACTTTATAAATACATAAGAAAAACAAGATAAACAACAACGCTTAAGAAAGATTACTTTTACAAATATTAATCTAATTTCATTTTCTAATAAAAAAATCAAATCTGGTCAGAGCTTGCTATTTTTCAAATGACTTGATTCTTAAGAGACAAGCTTTAAATATAGTAGGTAAATTGATAGTTATTTTGGGATCTTTTCATCGCCTTGATAAATTGCCTGAAATTTTTATAGTATAGTAAAAGAACCTTCTTAGTAATGTAATGTCCATTAAATAGATATCTGCCAGCTTTATAGTACTTAGAACTATTTTTAAAAATGAATAATAATTTGCTTTACTGAAACAGATTTTAGTTTGAAATTGCTGGATTTCTTGGTATGAGGAAAACTGCTGAATGATTTTTGTGGGTGTAAGATAGGAATAAGGGAGTTTTTGGGGTGGGGTGGGACTTTAGATTTCAGATTTTATACCAACATTTTTGTATTTTTCAGTGAATTTTTCTACTGCTCCTGATCTGACCACCCCAAACATTGGTTTTTTTCCTATTTCCCAATGTGAAATTGATCAGAAACAGGAAAAGTAGAGATAAGGAGTGGTGCAAAACCATTTGCTGGGTTTTTTTCTCTTCCTTTTTAGAACTTGTAAGTGAATTTAATATTCATGAGAGTGGAGAGCTAAAATGGACCTGACAAGTGAATAGGCTTCACAGAAATTTATGAAAAAGGAAAGAAAAAAAAACTTGTGAAATACCTCACTCCTGACCTGAAATAACTCTGATCTCTGTATTGGACCTCCCAAGACGAGACTGTAAATGTATATAATTTTGCCACATCAAATGCTAGTTTTTTTAATGTAATTTAGGCAGAACACCATCAGATGTATTTACTTGTGAATTAAACCAACATATGAAAAATAGGTGTGCAGAGATGAAAAATGAGTATAAAAATTCACTATCTCCACTCTTTCATTTCCATGTGTCCTAGCCTTAATTTCAATAGGCTTATCCTTTACAGTATGTTAAAATAGCAATGAAGTACAACAGCTATTAAACTATACCTAATAATCAATCATTACAAAACACTGTGAATTGGTTATTGCTCAGAAGAATAAGTATAATTAGTATAATTCATAATTGGTTTTACATCACTAGAAAATTATTTTCTCTAAACTTAAATGTTAATTTTGCATGGTTGCACATTCATGAAATTTCCGCTGGGAAATTGCTGTAGCAACTAAAGACTCAAAAATAACCTCAAATCCCTTATATATTATCTATATTACTAGTATGGTTTCTTTAACAAAAGGCTGGCAATAAAAAAAGTCTTATTTTTATTTCACATCTATTCTTTTCTGGTCTAAAACCCAGCATTTTCTCCAGATTGGATGTTCTCTGAGAAAAAGAAAAATTCTAGTGAAGTTTAAGGCTGTTTAGTCATCTGCAATGCAGTGGTACTGATTGGAATGAAGATAATCTGTAAAAGAAGTTAGTTCTGACAAAATGGGGTGAAACCTACTGAACAGAATTCAAGAAAGGGAACATTAAAAAAGATTATCACTGTATAGTATATCCCAGGAGATAAGATATTTAGGCATTGATTCATATAAGAAAATAAGGTTTAGGCAATAGATTATATTTGATACCATTTTGCCTTTCAGCATTTAGAATTACTTTGCTTAAATGCCAGCCACTTTCATGTCTCTTAGAAATGATGTTACATTAAAAGTGCTGTAGTAACACAGCATATCACTTAAACTGCAATGCTATGTTCTAAAGCTAGCATTTAAGGGATTTAATATGAAGATACAGACTCTGTTTCCTGAATCTTTCAATCACAATAACTGTGCTTTAATTATTCTAAATTTTAGAACCACAAAGTTACAGTTCATTCAAAATGTAGTTTCCTGAGTCATATGCAAATATTTGTAGTTACTGGACCTACATCAGTATGGGCACAATACAATAAAGTTATACTCTTACCTGTATTACAGTGAAACGTGTAATTCCGTGGACTTTATAGAACTCCTAGGCTACGTCTAGACTGGCCACAAATTCCGGAAAAGGGATGCAAATCAGGTAAGTCAGCATAGGGAAATCCGCAGAGGATTTAAATATCCCCCACGGATTTAAATAAACATGTCCGCCAGGCTTTATTCCGGAGGATCGCGCCAGTCTAGACGCTTTTTTTCCGGCTTTTCCCCAAGCTGGAAAAAAAGCGGCGGACATGTTTATTTAAATCCGTGGGGGATATTTAAATCCCCCGCGGATTTCCCTATGCTGATTTACCTGATTTGCATCCCTTTTCCGGAATTTGTGGCCAGTCTAGACGTAGCCCTATTGTTTAGACTACATACTGTGGAAAATGAGATAATAAGCATTCTCAGTGTTTTATGGTGCAATCCTTATTCCAGATGAGTAAAGAATAATACCTTTCAGGTCATTCGTATTGAACACATATGTCTACTACATTGTACATGTAAATGTATTTCATTTAAATTTTTAGAAAGCCATACAATACCCCTTAGCTGAAGGAAGGAAGAATGGTTAATCACAGATAAGGACAATCCAGGATAAATACAGGGTTTTCTTATCATATCCTATCACTCAAGGCTGCCATTTCTACACTTTCAGATGTCCATTTTTGTCTGCTAATCCAGAAAATTCAACATGGTGGTGGCAAGTACTGCATCTGCTGAATTAAAAGTCTCAGCTACCGTACTCTATCATGGATCAAAATGGTTAAAATCCAAAATTATGTCAGGGCCAGAAGAAGTAGTAAACCAATGTCTTGCTCAAATTGAAGCTCCAAGTGTACTATGATACTAGACAATTCTTTTTGCTTAATCTTTTTAGCAGTAGTTTTTAGTGCATTTGCAATAAAAAAGGAAGTGTTAGCAAACTTTTCAACTTCTCAAAAATTTTGACATGATTTTATTAGATTAGAGCCTGAACCCAGAATCACTCCAGTGTCACGTTGTGCAAAGACTGGAAATTATGTTTCAGAAGGATCTATTGACTTCAAAATCCAACTTTGTTCTGAATTGGAATGAAAACTGATCATTTCTTAATTCTCTACAAATGAAAATTCCAAAAACATATTTATTTTGGTTCAGTCAAAAATTTGTTCTTATGAAAAAAAGATGTTTTGATTTTTTTCAATTGTATTATATTGAAATATGTACTAAAAAAGAAAGAATTAATCAAAATTGTTTAAAAATAAATTTTCATTCTGAAAATGGGATGCTTCAACATTGTCCGATCCTTTTTCTGTGTAGGGGAGAGGTGGATCTTCCAAAATGAAATTTTGGCAAAATCAACCTGATTTCACAAAATGTTTTTATTTTGAAAGAGCTGCATAATTTCTCCAGATATTGTTCTGCTGAAATTTCTCTGATCAGCTTTATTCCAGGCCTTTGTGAAGTTCAGATTTCTTACCAAACTTTATAGAGAACAAAGACAAGTCAAAATTCTGGATCTAAATATCCTACACTTCGGTAAATTAAGACCCATATCTGAACTTAACAGCTTGAAACCATGTCTCATTATGATACTATAAGAAATTCAATTTCAAATAAATGCTGACAACATCTATAGTACCTGCCTATTTCTCTTGACACAGGGAGCCTTTTATGAAAATATCTTAAAACAAAAAGAAACCTTAATTAAACTTTTCCTATCTGGAAATCAGTTTTTAGGGCTTCTGGGTTTTTTTACCACTTCTAAGGCAACACATAATTACTGTGATATTTGATATTCAGTTACCTGATATATTAATATGACTGACATAGCTACACATGTCTCATATCAAGTCTTTATTGATCTAGACATTTTATAAAATGTGATTCTCAGAAGAATTATTAAATATTTCCTCAATTGCATCTTTTTTTTTTTTACCAAAAAATGATAGATTTTCTTATTATAATCAGGTCCATTTTGTTATTGGTGAGTAGGGTGACTGAATAAAGATGGCTTACTTAGAAGTTAGTTACTGGGGCAAATTCTCTTCTCAGTGATATATCTGCATTTCACTGATATAAGAGTGCAAAAGGGGGCTCTACCCTTTTATTTTAAAACAGGGCTCTGCTCAAAATTGGAAAGGAGGGCTAACATTAACACTGTTTCTAGTCAGACATGCAATTGGTTATTACAGTTATGGCAAACATTAACTAATGATTTGGCTTGGATAGCAGCTATTGAGATTTTTAATTGATGTAAACATGAACATTAGGGAAGGATAAACAGGTTCAAAGAAAATACATGACTGATCTGCAACTTGAGCTTAATATTAAAGTTCAGAATTTCATTAAACATACATTAACACTTTTAAATTATTGCCTGTTTTTATCTTCCTAGTTTCAGTCACAACCTGAAACAAGTAGGAAACCCATGACAAATATTATTCACATTCTGGAAACTTTACAAAGAAATACATTATCACAAGGTTTCCAATGCCATTGCAAGTCCAAAGAGCTTGTAATATATTTCAGATAATCATATCAATGAAGTTTTAGAGACCAGGCTGAAAATAAGCTCTTAACTGTTAAAAATATCAGAAGTAGTGCTAAGACTTACTTTGATCCCTCCATATCAAAATTTCCTAATGATAAAATTCTTGATCACATCACTAGCAGCAAAGATAACAAAAAGAAAATAACTGCCTTAGGGCTCTCTTCATATATACATAGTTTCCTATGGACAGAGAAAAAATATAATTTAACATGCTTTTGCATCATTTTTGTTGGCATTTACTGCTGATATATTAATATTAAATTGTGCCAAATTGAGAAGAGACATAAAAGGAATCTTAATTGCATTCCCTCTCCCCACCCAAAGCCATTCTGCTGCTTTAAACTCATGTTCCAAGTACACGTTAGTGGCTGTGTGGGAGGAAATGGTTATTAGATTGAAGCTGCAAGTAGAAATGCTATTGAGAACAAGAGAAACAGAGGAATTTTTAAACACCAAGGCTATGTCTACACTCGCGGCTTCTTGCGCGAGTAATATGCAAATGAGGCTAAGCGTGGAATATCGCTGAGCCTCATTTGCATACCTAATGGCCAGGGCTCGATATATAATGCAATCTACTCACTCATAGCAAGTAGATTGCAACCCAGAAGAGTAGGGTTTGGGTGATCTGCGCATGCACAGATTGCCGGACAGCGCAGCTGGCGAGCAGGGCTCGCCGTGGTTCGGCGAGCCCTGCTAATGAGCCACCATTTTTTTCAGAAGAGGCTCTTGCACAAGAAGGAGAATCTACACTGCCCCTTCTTGTGCAAGAAAAACCCTCTTGCGCAATGTCGTTCTTCCTGAAAAGTAATAGGTGTAACGGCATTGAGCAAGAGGGTTTTTCTTGCGCAAGAAGGGGCAGTGTAGACGCTCTTTCTTGTGCAAGGGCCTCTTTTGAAAAAAATGGTGGCTCATTAGGTGTGCAAATGAAGCTCGGCGATATTCCATGCTTAGCCTCATTTGCATATTACTCACGCAAGAAGCCGCGAGTGTAGACATAGACCAAGAGTCAGGAAACACCAGAGGCCCAAGTTGAAGGAAGAAAGGAGCTGGCCACCAACAGAGAAACAGGAAGTCAGACAACAGGCTTTGCAGTTTGTAACCCACCCAAGGTAAGAGATCACATTGGTATTCTTTAGGACTGGATACAGATTAGGATGTACAGGCTGCTGTCACTAGATTAAAGTGAATCAGGAGAAATTCCACATGGTTAGAAGTTTCTGATTCATAGTAGGTTCTCAGTATGGAAACTGTGGATGATAATTCAAGATTCAGCTGGTGCAATCAAATAGAGAGATTTTAAGGGACAGACCTTTGGATGGTAGCTTGGCCCAACCTGTAAGGAAAGCAAGAATCCCCAGAAATAGTTCTCCCACTGTTTAAGGATGATGGATGATCATTGTTGGGGATTCAATATTTACAAGAACAGAACAATCATTCTGTAAAGGATTAGCAGACTTCGGGTACACAAGGAACAAAAAAGGAAACGAGGAGAAATCTATGGCCAGGAGAGTTAAGGGATATTAAAAAGGTGTTTTTAAAGTACATTAGGAACAAAAATAATATAGATAATGGTATTGATCCATTACGAAATGGAAATGGTAGAATGATCAGCAATAATGTAGAAATGACAGAAATGTTCAATGAGTATTTCTTTTCTATAACTGAGGAAAAACAGAAGATGTTGTCTCATCATATGATGATGATGATACTTTTTCCATTCCACTAATATTTAATGAAGATATTGCTCTGCAGCTGCTGAAACTAGACATTTTAATCAAATGGATCAGATCACTTGCATACCAGAGTTTTAAAAGACCAGGCTGAGTTGATCAAAGAACCATTAATGTTCATTTTCAGTAAGTCTGGGGACACTGATGAAGTTGCAGAAGATTGGGTAAAAGCTAATGTGCTAATATTTTTTAAAAAGGTACATAGGATGCCTTAGGGAATTATAAACACGTATAGTCTGACATCCATCCTTGGCAAGACAATGGCACAATAATAATTAATGCAAATGAACACGGGTTTATGGAAAGTAGATTTGGACAAACCAACCTGGCATCTCTTATGATGAGATTATAAATTTGGTAGATAAAATTAATAGTGTTGATATGACATGATATTTTGATTAATAAACCAGAATGATATGAAATTAATATGGCACACATTACACATTAAAAGCTGACTGGCAGAGTGATTTCAAAATGTAATTTTAAATGGGGAATCATCAGCAAAAGAAGGTGCATTTTTAGTGGGTACCACAACAATAAGTTCTTGGCCCTATGCTAATTAACATTTTTATTAATGATCTGGAGGAAAACATAGACTCATCAATGTTAATGTTTGCAGATTACACAAATTGGAGGAGTCACTGATACAACACAACCACATGCCTTAGTACGTGACATGTATGCAAACAATATGTATTTCAATAAATGAAAACATACATTTACAGATCTAAGAGCAAAGAATATTGCAATATTACATAATGGTGGTCTCTAGGGTTCAGCCCTGAAAAATATTTGAAAATGCTGAAAATGAAGTCCCAGTGTGTCAAAAAGGTTAATGTAATCTTTGGATACATAAACTGGGAAATCTTAAGCAGGAGCAGAGAGATTGTTTTACTTCTATATTTGGCACAGATACAACCACTACTGGAAAACTGAGTCCAGTTCTGGTGTCTACAATCCAAGAAGGTTGTTGATAAGTTATAGAGAGTACAGAGGAAATCCATGAGAATTAAATAAGTTGAAAACATGGCTTTTAGTGATAAACTACATAGATTGAACAATGTGTGTCTAACAAAGAGAAGACTAACAGATGACTTGATTACAGTCTATATATCTACATCAGGAAGAAATATTTAATAATTGGCTCTTCAGTCTTCAGGGAAAAGTGTAACATGATACGACTAGAAGTTGAAGCATGATTAATTCAGTCTGGAAACAAACTATAAACTTTTAACAGTGAGAATAATTAACTATTGGAACAATGTAACAAGTTTTTTGATGGATTTTTCCATATTGAATATTTTTAAATCCAGACTGGATGTTTTTCTAAAAGACATGCTCTAGGAATTATTTTGTGGAAGTTCACTAGTGAAATTGGCCATCAGACTAGATAATCACAATGGTGCCTTCTGGCCTTGGAATCTATGAAAACATGAAACTTACAGGGATAAATAGTTCTGTCTCTGGAGCTCTAAACAATATCACCATGTAGCACTTCTCTAACAGTTTTCATGCATAAATCTCAAAGCAGTGTAGCAAAGGAGGTAAATATCTTTGTCCCCATTTTATAGATAGGAAACTGAAGCACAGAGCAAGAGTTCAATTTGCTCGAAGTTAGCCAGCAAGCCAGGGGACATCACTAGGAATAGACTGAAGTTCATGGGCAATTGAGATTGCCAAAATAACTGGCTGATTTGCAGCAGGTGCTTTACTGACTCATGATGGCCTCCTGACCGTGCCAAAATGCCTTTGAATGCCAGTCAAATACCCTATCCACCAAGCCACACTTTCATGGAATAATGGGTAATATGGTGATGTAAGCCATCTGCACACCAGACTAAATAGTAATTAGAACTGGTCAGAGAAATACAGAAGCAGCAGAGACAGGTCACCACTTGCTGGGAAATGTCTGAGGTAAGTGCTATCTGGTGCTGGCCAGCTGAAGCCCCTTCTCTTCCCAACATCCTGCCCAATGCCTTTCCCACCTTCTGAACCCCTCAGAACTATTCCTCCACATAGGAAAAGCAGGAACATGAGAGCAACATAGAGCCAGGTAGGGAGCTTTCTGGCTCTATGCCAACCAGACTATATGAAGATTAGAAATGTTGGCTTATACAGTTTCTGGTAGGTACAGGACTGGACAACACAGCTTTTGCTGTATTACTCTCTACTCCTCTTCAAGGCTTACAGATCCATTATGCAGCAGTCAGAAAGAAACACTCTGTTTGATATGCATAGCCCCTTTCAAGTTCCCTCAACAAGAGTGTTAGTGCAAGCACCATGCAAGCTCAATAAATCTGTCCTTTGGCACTGGCTGACATTCACTCAGACACTCTACTTCTTAATAAGGAGGGGGATTAGATGGCTACATAGGGGCTACATGACTACATGTGAGAAGCTCTGATTTGCTTCATGATGCAGATGCACATTGAGCCAAATCTTGTCCATCAGAGTTGATAAGCAGGATTAGAAGTAGTACATCTAATAGTAATAGAGGCACAGGCATTTTTGTACAGGAATTGTGTTCTGAATTCTCACAATGGATGCATATACATGGTATCTGTAGTCTCCCTTCTTGCTTATCTCATCAGAAGGCATGGTGCTTGTTTTCAAAATCATCAGACCCTTGCCTTAGGGTAGAGGTTTCAAACAATGAAAGGTAACTACTTAGATGACAACAAGTATTAAATTAGATGGAAAACATTTCAAGTAAGGTGAAGAACTTGAAGAATTTTACTCTTGTTTTCCTTGAAGTGGAAGTAGTTTAAGTTACTAATTAATTCTGATATTTCCCAGAAATATTAGAACATTTGCCAATATATTATGAATTATATATGGAGTCTATTCCAGCAAATCTTCTAATTTAGAAAACATTCCCCAAGAGGTTGTTTTTTTTTGTTCCTGAAGTAAACCTTTAAATCTCTCTCAGTGCCTCTCTCTTAAAAACAAACAAACAAACAAACAAACAAACCCCACACCTCTGCTTTCACCATTAAGCACTGTGCTTCCCCTTTCTCTACACTCTATTTTTCATTCCCTCGTTATTTTTTCTGATGTCTCTCCCCATCTGATGAATCCTGTCATCTCCCCTAAGCCATTTCACATCTCATTCTTTATTTGTTTCTCTTCTCACTTAATGTTTTCTTTTCTAGTCATTCACATCATCCTTCACATCCATTTTTTCCCATGCTAGAAGAAATATAGATGTTTGTCACTAGAAATACTATGGAGCTGTTCCCTTGGTGTTTCATGAAATTAGCATCACATTCAGTGCTCTTCCAGCAGTTTTTCTGTTAATCCATGTTCATCTTATTTTTTAGAACCCAGGAGAGTGGGAAGAAAACAGCAGCAGTAGTAGTAGTGAATCTGATTCTATTAAAAAAAACCACTCACCCCTGCAAAAATACCATTTCTCTTTGCAAAAGGCCCTTCCTTTGTGAAGTATTTAAGCATTTACACTACATGCCTGCTCATCACATTTAATCACACCTGTTGACAGTTATGTGCCAAGAAATAATAACATGAAGAAAAAGAGAACTGAAGTTCATGGGCAATTGAGATTGCCAAAATAACTGGCTGATTTGCAGCAGGTGCTTTACTGACTCATGATGGCCTCCTGACCGTGCCAAAATGCTTGTAGCATTGTGTCTTCTGTGGAACTAGCCTCCCTGCAGATAATGACATAAGCAGACAAAATGAACCACAAAGGATTAAATCTACCAGAACTCAAGCAACAGATTGTTCTCTTCTCTGGAAAAGTACATAAGCATGTTAGGGATGGAGAGCCTGTGACTGGGGGCTAAGCAGAAAGACTGAAGAATCAGCCCCCTGCCACACCAACTCCATTGAGATGAATAAAGTGGAGCTGGCTGGAAAGAACCTGTCCTATTTGGGGAATGACAGTCAGCTTCCAGCCCAGTTAGTCCAGGGCTATAACAGGCTGGGAAAAAAAGGAAGCCAGTGAGATGGAGGCCAGTGAAGGAGTGAAGGAAAGCAAGCAAGGAGAAAGTCGTTTCCTCCTTGGTTCAGATACTGTATTGTGAAAAGTGGTGGGAGCACAAAATTGTAAATAAAAGCACCAGTGATTACAGAACCCCCCAGTGACTTCATCTGAACTAGCAGAGGCAGGAGCCAAGAAGGCCAAATCCAGGTTACAAAGAAGTTGGTGGCAAAATTTCCACCACCTCAGTGGGGCCAGGCTTTGGTTTATAATTGCTGATATCTGTCAAACAGGTGACACATGTGAACACTCCTCCCTCTGGCTGTGTGACCTGCAAGGAGGAGTCAGAAAGAGACTGAAACCAGTTCCAAAAGCAGTTCAAGTATGAACACTGATGATGTCATCAGACTGTGTTCTGCAGTTTACACTCTGAACATCCCCCACCAGGTGCTGACTGGCTGCTTCCTCAAACCCTCTTCTGCCCCTTCCCTCCTTTTGTCTTTCCACCTAGCTAATCCCCATCTAAAATAACCCAACTGAAACAATTTAAATGACAAGATAACAACAAAGAGCTCAGAGAACAAACATGATGCTTACGGCCAACATATCATTTACTCTGCATGCCAGGGTCACAGCCCTCAGCCCTCATCTGGGGGCCCTGATGGTGCCCAGGGCCCTGACTGCCAGCTCCATGGGGTCCTAGCTGCTGGCCCTGCTGCCTCCAGGGGTCCTGGCTGCTGAACCCATAGCCTCCACCTATTGCCACCCAGGCAGGCCTCGGGGCTCTGACTGTCAGCCCTGTGCCCAAGGCTCTGCAGCTGCCCTCAGCTCTGACTCCAGCGTGGGGGGGATGAGGAGCATGGATGGAGTGGAGGGGGACACAGCCTATCACTACAAAACTAAGAATTATTCCAGCACCGCTGTCAACAAGAAAAATACTGTGTAACTTGTTCTTGATTCCTCAAACCACAGAACTTATAAAGAGACCACTGAATCTATAAAAGCCCTTTAGTTACTGCTATGATTGTCTACATTTCTAAAATGGTTATTTTTAAGCAAGTTTCTGAAATGGCTGTATTATCTCCACCTTTACTTGAAGATTTTCCCCGGCTAATAATGTATTGCAGTAAGGAGCACTGACTTTTGCATTTTAGCAGTACCCTATTCAAGTGAGCCAAAATAATCACTAAAACACAGCAATATTGTCCTCTCTGATCCTCACTGAAGATCTTAGAATTGATATTATGGCCTTTAAACTTCTATTAAAATACATTGAACTCTGAATGCAGAGAGATCAAGGCTGGTGATAAGAGATTCACTGTGTGGCTTTGAGTGGGAATAAATTTTTGCACCTAGTAATGACTGAGGTTAATGAAGTACTAACTGCAGACTTCATGGTACAGTTCTGTACATGATAAAGGATTTTAAAATGTACACATGTAGAGGACATTAAACCAGTGCACTCCAAGATAACCAGAGAAAAAGGAATCAAGATCCAGAGGAGATTTCTCTTTAAAAATAAAAAACAATTTTACCCTCATTTACAATATTTATGAACTGAGCTGTCAAACTGTTTTTGCTATGCAAATTTTGTTTACTCTGTCATTGTTACCCTTAGTTCCTATCAGCATAAGTTAAACTTTTAAAAATGAGCTCTAAAGCTTTTGAACAAATGCTAAATATGTTTCTCTTGCTAAAAAATCCAAGGCTACTTGCCACTAATTACTGCTGTTAATGTGTATTTTTTCAAGCAGTACTGGAAAAAAAGTCCCTTCTGTATATCACCCATCAAAACTGTAATGAATATTATCTTTTCATATCTTTGATCAAGAATCTGATTATACAAAGAAAACCAACAGCCCATCAAGTAAATTTAATTTAGCAACCATCTGTGTGACTGCAGATACTGTATCAACATTTCAAATATGGTTTCTCTATGAGAGAAAACAACAACAACAAAACTTTGAGAAGGGCATTACATATACTCTCTTATTCTTGTATGAATATATTGAAAAATGAGTGAGATTACTGATTCCACTGACAGAAACCTAAGACTAATAGAATAGCAAACTTCCTGAAATCACTTTCTAATGTGCTTTTGCTCCAGGAAACTAATTTATCCACAGCAAAGACTCAGGGTATGTCTACACTGCAGAGTTTTTTTGGAAAAACAGCCGTTTTTCTGAAAAGAACTCCAGTTACATTTTTTTGAAAAAAACTACAATTGCGTTCTTTTGAAAAAAAATCTAAAGAACAGAGGGCTTTTTCTGACATTGGTAAACATCTTTCTATGAGGAAGAAGGCTTATTCTAAAACAGCTCTTTCGGAAAAAGGCATGTATGGACGGGGAAGAGGAAGTTCATTCGAAAGAAGAGAAAAGAGGAAAAAACACAAGTGTCCTGGTGGCGACTCCATCCATAGTAATCACAGCTTAAATGCCCACATCCCCATTCAGTGTGGACACTCTCTTTGGAAGAAGTTTTTTCGGAAGATCTCTTCCGGAAAAGCTTCTTCTGAAAGAAGCCTGCAGTCTAGACGTAGCCTCGGAAGATAGGTTTAATTTGTTTCTACCTGTGCAAACTTAGTGTGAAAAACTACCAACTCAGAATTCTCCACTCATTAGAGTAGCCTTTTCTGTTAATTATGCATGAATATTAAAACAAAACAAAATACTGTATAAGGGACAGGGCAGTGGAGAAAACAGTTTCTATGTATCTCAGCTGTATCTGTTCTTCATCCTGCAAAAGGTACAACTGGCAAAAAAAAAATCAATTTTGTATAATGGGAAGTAGCAAGCAGCATATGGCCTGACTTATGAAGGAGACACCACTGGAAAGAGCAAGACCTGGTAGCAACATTCACAAATTACAACCTTAATGATTAAAAATATTAAGCATTTTGGGAGGCATTTACAAAGGCACAAATGAGTGTCCAGCTCTTACCATCCAGCTGCTCATTATGCCTTTAAAATAGGGTTGTTGACTGAAGCTCCAGGAGATTTTTTTTCCCCAGTAAAACATGTCATTTTCTCAAAATATCCTATGAAAATCTCCCAGATTGCCTTCAATAGACCCTGATTGCTCAAAGCTAATTCTGGGAGACTCCAGGCCAATCCAGGAGGGTTCACAGCTATACCTTAAAAACCTCCCCAATATGTTTACAGGCAGTCCCCGGGTTACGTACAAGATAGGGACTGTAGGTTTGTTCTTAAGTTGAATTTGTACGTAAGTCGGAACTGGCATTCAGATTCAGCCGCTGCTGAAACTGACCAGCGGCTGACTACAGGAAGCCCGAGGCAGAGTTTCTGTAGTCAGCCGCTGGTCAGTTTCAGCAGCGGCTGACTTGGGGATGCCTGGGGCAGAGCAGCTGGGGTGCTGCTGGGTTGGTCCAGTAGCCTCAGCGCTACTGGACCGACCCAGCAGCACCCCAGCTGCTCTGCCCCAGGAATCCTGATTCAGCCACTGCTGAAACTGACCAGCAGTGGCTGAATCAGGATGCCTGGGGCAGAGCAGCTGGGGTGCTGCCGGGTTGGTTCAGTAGAGCCAAGGAGCGGCGCTGCGGGACCAACCCGGCAGCACCCCAGCTGCTCTACCCCAGGCGTCCGTGAGAAAAGCCTGGTCTGCTGCGGGGGGGGGGGGGGGGGCACTAGCTGCACCCCCCCCTCCCAGCAGACCAGGGAGATGCGGGCGGCGGGACTGCCCAAATGTGCCGCGGTCCCGCCGCCCACATCCTCCGCAGCTTTGCTCCGCGTCTCCCTGGTCTGCTGGGGGGCAGAAATGATGACAGAAAATACTGTGTAGTTTACTAAACAAGCTACATTAATGAACCTCTATTCCTCTGTGTAGCTTCTAATCACTGTAGATCAGTAATTTAAATATGAATGTTACTATAAGTGTGATAAATACAGTTTAGTGAATACAAGAGAAAAAGCATGCATGAGTGTTCCTTTATAAATAAAACCTGCCAAATTAGTTTCACAGGTATTCATGATCTCCCCTTCCCCCCCACCCCCCGCTCCACATGCACACGCTTATTTATGAGCATTAAGTTAGCAAGCTTTTATTCAGAAGAGTATTTGTAGATACCAAAAATACCTCAACAAATATTTATACTAGTATTTGTACTAGGTGTTATCTAGCCACCATTTTCCACAATAAATTCATTAGATAATTAGGAATAGTAAATTAATTTACAATCAGAAAAAGGAGACCTGTCTTATTTATGAAGCTAAGAGGACATCACTTCCAGTCATAGAAAGAAAAAAATGCCATGTAACTCAGATGGCCAATTATATGGTGTGAATAATTAGCAGAAAATAAAGTGCCTTGTTTGTGAACATGTCATAATTTTTGTCTTATGAGTTCTTTGTGGAACAGTAATTCAGAAACAAAGAAAAAGGATAAAGTATTCATAAACAGTAACAATAATTGGACCATCTTTAGTTCTTTAGATTGAACTCACAGCCGTATACAGTACCGCACCACAGTTCAAAATCCAGTGTCATCCTAAACACTTAAGCTAAATGAGTAAAAAATCTCAGAGTGATAGCAGTTTTAGTCTGTAAATTTATAAACAAAGAGCAGTCCTGTGGCAGAGATTAATAAATAGATTGTATCATGAGCTTTTGTGGGTAAAGTGTTAAATTTTACATAGTGCTGAGCACACCTGTGAGGTGCTCATTGCCACTAGTAGGAGCTGAAGCCACCTAGGACATCATATGAGTGTCTAAGCACCTTGCAAAATTGAGCCCTAACTGTGCTAGCTGCTAGTGTGTCTTGATCTACACTAGAACCTTATTCTGAATTAACCCCCAACTTCGAATTTATAAGAGATGTGTCCACACTACCAAGCCCATTATTTCAAAATAACAGACTGTGGAATTCGAACTCTCTACTTCTGCTTTTCACAAGGAATAAATCTAATACCAAAATAGTAATTTTGAAAAACGCTAGTGTGGATGCTCCATTGCCATTAATTTGAACTTATTGACCTCTGGGAGGCCTCCCACAGCTTCTCAGAGTGCTTCCTGGGGCTCTAAGTCCAAGGTAGCATGTCCATATTAACAAAGCCTCCATCAGGCTAATTTCAATGCTTCCTAATAGTGAGGACACACTAGTTTGAATTTGATAAATCGGGAGTTCTTAAGTTGAATTTAGTAATTTCAAAATAGTTTCCTAGTGAACATGGCCTGAGGGCATATGTAGCAAGCAAGCATTTATCCTTGGTGGGGCCAACCACCAGTGGGAGCTATGAGATCACATATTCAGCCAGTATATTATATAAGGCATCTATTGTTGTATTATCTCGGTAGACGGCTCATTGTAAAATGATAATGCTAGATGTTTATATTCAGCACATATTCATCAGTTTCTGAATCTTTACCTGAAGTAACTGCTATTTTATGATCATATGGTTACATTCTGAAAAACTCACAGATGGGATTTTTCTTTTCATGTGAACTGATAAGGTTATTTCTTAGTCAACATATTCCACTGCTTTCTAGATTTATTTTTGCCTAGTCTTGCTTACATTTTAAAACATTTTAGTTCTTCTTTTAGTTCTTCAGTTGGGCACTTTTGTTGGGTTATACAATTTCATAAAAAGTATCAAATACCATACTTTCAAGTAGGAATAGAATAAGAGATCCTCAGGAAAAGGGTTTATTTTCCGGAGAATCACGTCTAGACTGGCGCTTTTCTCCGGCTTATCCCCAAGCCGGAAAAAAGCGGCAGCCATGTAAATGCAAATGCCGCGGGGGATATTTAAATCCCCCGCGGATTTGCAATTGCGATGTGTCTCATTAGCATCCCTTTTCCGGAAAGGGATGCCAATGTAGACACAGCCTAAAAGTGTTATGGGAATGCTTAATATTAACATGTAAAACTTTAAAGAACAAATTACAGTGGACAGAAGATTTCACTACAATAATACTATCTGTTCTCTTCAGTGCACAAGCTACAGCCCTATTCACTTATGAATGTGATTGACTTTACGTGAGAAATCAAAACAAGTCAATGTGATAATTGATGTCAATACTATTGATGGAACTTGTTGGCAACCACGTCCCAAACTGTGACCAATGTGAGCTGCGGATAGCCATACCTGAAAATGCAAGGTAAGCAACCTCTCTGCCTGCCTGCCAGATGCTTACCTTGATGAACCATGTGTGGTGCTTTGAAGAGAGCACTAGCAGTAGAATATGGAGAGGATCCAGGATGGAACTATAGGAAAGGCATTTGTAGTGGGGTATATATGCCAACCTTGCCCTAAAGGGGTTAATGTAGAGTGAGAAAGAGGCTAATTAACCCACAGCTAAGGACAATCAGGTGGCTAAGTAATTCCCTGACTGAGAAAAACCTAGCTGAGGAGGATCAAGCTGGTCAGGATTTATAAGGACAGTCACTGACTGCTGAAGTGGCAGCCCCTGAGCTGGAACCTGTATTAAAGGGTGGGCCTAGGTACCCATAACAGCTACTGGGCATGAAAAAATTGTCGAAAGTGAATCATCTGTGCCATACCCAAAAAGGAGGAAATGGACTGAGTGACCTGGCTGGAAGGCCAAGTCTAGAAGAGGAAGCAGAAGCTCCTGGAGCAAAAAGAAAGGCTTTAGTCTTAAGAGAGATGGCATTCAACCATGGAAAGTGGTGTTGACTTCCCAAGAACAGCCATGAGGTGGCGCCATCCTACCAGTGAGATAAGCACCTTGTCACAACACTACAGAGAGCATTTGCACATGGTGCATTTAGTGAATTTGGAAATGATGAGGATAGGATAACTGAAGGGTCAAGATGGGCAAGAAAATGTCCTTTATTGGATCAAATTCTACTAGTGAAAGACAAGTTTTCTGGATACACAAAGATCTTCTTCAATTATTCCTGTGGTACTTTTACTTTATCCTCATTGTTGCCCCCATCCCCATCACCAACATTGAGATTTCCCATCTGCTCTCCACTCTCTCTTTCTCACTAATCTCTCCCTCTCCTCCAGCTCAGTGGAGATCTTTTAAAATGATAGTGGAGAATCAAGAATATTTGTGCTGCAAAGTGAATGAGTCACACAGGTTCAGGAGAAAAGGAGAGTTGAGAGATGAGAAATCTTTATTGCTAATGAAGGAAAAGGAAGAAGATAAGGTTATCTTATCTCCCAAGTGAATGCCCTCACCAATGGTTTATGGTATCCTTCAGGGTACAGGTCTCTCTCTGTATCTCCTGTTGTGGTCATTGCCTTTTATATAATGAGTAATTGGACCAGAGGAAGAGTAAACTTGACTAATAACCTTCTAGATATCTTAGGATGCTTCCTACTCTGGCGTAACTCTCCCCCTCTATTGAACAGAAATCCAGGGTATCGTCTCCAGGGTATGAATTTCATTTGGTGGCAGGGTGCCTAAAAGTTAGGCTAAGCAATATAGTACCTAAGTCCACTCTAAGATCCCACCCCATCTCTTGGAACTCTCACAGCTGGTTTATATGTGAGAAAATCATCTAATTTTTTACTGTACTTTTGAATATAATAAGAACCAGTACATCATCATCAGTAACCATCACAGCACACTTGGGGGCAGTTGCTAGGTGTGTGATGTAGGATATTGTCATGAGCTGTAATTTACACAACTTGTTTAATGATGTGCCCGGAGCATAATGAACAACAGTGTCCAATAGCCCAAACTAAATTGCATTCTGCAGGGCAGTCTCCGGAAAGGTTCTTCCAAGCAATTCCATAATTTCATAGCCTTGTAGAGTAGTATAGGGTCTGAATCAAAGAACAACCATTCTGAACCACAGAAGTTATGTATTTTCTACATTTTGGATCTTCTCCAACATAATTGCATAGCCTAAGCTCTCCAGTTCATAAAGCACCACCACAAGCTGTAAAAAGAATCGGTAAAATAACTGGATTTATTATTGAATCTGGAATTGCACATGAACTACATGTTATGATAGAAATTTAAATGTTGACTCTCCCAGGTTAGCAAAGATGTGCTGGCTCCAATAGCATTACTACAGTATGATGAATGGTTGTGTTTTGTATCAGAGGGATAGCCGTGTTAGTCTGAATCTGCAAAAGCGACGAGGAGTCCTGTGGCACCTTATAGACTAACTGAAGTGTAGGAGCATAAGCTATCGTGGGCAAAGACCCACTTCGTCAGATGCATGTAGTGGTTGTGTTTTGCATCATGTCAGTTAATGTTGCACATAGAGCATGCAGTCCCTCGGGCTCTTCTTAATTGGGGCTTTGTCTTGTGTATATTAGGTGCAAAATTTGGTTTAAAATTGTTCTAATTAAAATATGTGGTTTAAAAATATGACACTTTTCTTATTGTAGGCATACTCTAAGCCCTAAGGCTACGTCTATACTGCACAGTTATTTTGGAATAAGGTATTCCGGAATTTTTATTCTGAAATAGCACATTTCGAAATAGCACATAGGCTGTAGAGAAGCCTCAAAATTAATCCAAGGCAGGCTTCCCTAATGTAGACATGTTATCTCTATTTAGAGCCCCAGGAGGAATAACTTAGAATGGCCCTAGTGAGGTGCTATTTCTAAATAGCAGAAGTGGAGCATCTACACATACTCTATTCCAAAATCACTATTTTGGAATAGGCATTATTCTTCATAGAATGAGGTTTACAGAAGTTATAATAAGCCGTCTTTTATTTTGAAATATTTGGAATTGCTGTGTAGTTGCTCACATAGGGTATGTCTACACTACCCCACTAGTTCAAACTAGGGGGGGTAATGTAGTCATATGAAGTTGCAAATGAAGCCTGGGATTTGAATTTCCCGGGCTTCATTTGCATAAAGCCGGCCGGCGCCATTTTTAAATGCCGGCTAATTCGGACCCCGTGCCGCGCGGCTACACACGGCATGGACTAGCTAGTTCAGATTAGGTGTACAGCTAGTTCCACGAGGTGTACAGCTAGTTCGGATAGGAAGCCTAATCCGAACTAGCTAGTCCGTGCCGCGTGTAGCCGCGCGGCACGGGGTCCGAACTAGCCGGCATTTAAAAATGGCGCCGGCTGGCTTTATGCAAATGAAGCCCAGGAAATTCAAATCCCGGGCTTCATTTGCAACTCCGTATGACTACATTACCCCCCCTAGTTCGAACTAGGGGGGTAGTGTAGACATACCCATAGTTATTTTGGAATAACGACCGTTATTCCGAAATAACTTTACAGTGTAGACACACACTAAGTGTCCAGGCAATGCAATAAAAATACATAATACTTTACACTTATAAAATGCTTTTCATATAAGGCTGAAAAGTGCTTTACAGGCATTAATTAAGCCTCAACATCAGTGGGCATATACAAACATAACCTGAACTTAGAGCGCCCAAAGGATAGTACTGGGCAATTGCTCAACAAGATGAAAGACACTTTTAAGGAGTACCACAGGATACTTTCTTGTCCACATGTTTTTTCAATTTACATTTGAAATAAGTTAGTGAGGTCTATTATGCCTGAGAGTTCTCCCTCTTTCTATTTCATTGTATCCATTGTTTCACATATCTGTCCCCCCCAAAAAAACACCCCCAGATCTGTCAATGGCTCTCTGCGTGCGTGTATTTGCATGCACTGGTGGGTACATGTGAGGCCAGGTCAGTGTGCCATTACAATCCTTTTATAAACTTGTTGTATACATTGCCAAGTGTGCTTGTATCCCAGTTATCCAGCCCCATGTTACAACACTGAGGAAAACTGATTTTGCCCCTTGGTACACTCACTTTTAAGAGGGGTGTTTATTTTTCCTTGCTGTTCCATGAGGTTCCCACTGCCAGATGGGAAATTCAAGGACTCTTTTCCAGAAGCTGTCTTTGGCACAGATACTTTCCTATCATTTCTTGGCTGCACATCCTCATGCTTCTGCTTTTTGATCCAAACAGACTGTCCTCTAATTTTTGCAGTGAATGCTGTTGTCATTTGCAGAATTTGACTGTTGAGCTGCCCTGAAGGACCAAAAATGATCAACACTTTTATCTAACCCAAATGAAGCTGGAAGTAGCCTCAAGTCAGGCACTATAGCAGGGGCTTCAAAGACTCACCTTCCTTTGGCTCAACATACAGCAATACGGAGCCCCATTTCCTGCCCCCTATGACTGGCTCAAAAGACACAGACCCTCTGTACCACACCAATGCAATCCTCTCCCAACCTGTCCACGCACTGTGATACTGACATGATATGTGAGATTAGATGGTGAGTTCTGATGCGAGGCCTCAGATGTTCTGTCAACTCTAGGTTGCGCATTTATAATAGTCAGCTTTTACAAGCAGCTGGCTCTTCTCCAAGCAGCTCCCTCCCCCTCACTGCTGTAGCTCAAGGCTTTTGCCTCTTTGTTTGCTCTCTGAATTTTCCTGGTCTGGTCCATCATCCTGCATCCCATCTGCTTTTTCACTCAAACTCTCCTGAGAATCAGTTATTTCAATGCCCTTGTTTTGGAGCAGCACTTTCCCACAGCCAATCAGTTTTGTGCAGAATGTCAGGGAGTGGGAGAAATGGGAGAAAAAGTCGGAAGAAGGGGACCTCTCAACAGCTCCATAAGTTCATCAATATGCACAATGCTTCATTCACTCAGTTGCCTTCACTACAGAGAATAAAGGACTTGGTCCTCAGTATCAAGGTTGTTTTAGGATATTTGATTTATATTCAGCTACAGTTTTACAGAGCTCTTCTGAAATCTGAAGCATATAGTAAAGATTTTCCTGGAACATTTTAATGCACTTCACATAGCATATAATTATCCTTATGCCATTATAAAGGTCTTCTTTATCTCATCAGATATAACTATCTCATTTTTATGCCTTTGGTTTCTTTTACTATTCCTTTTAATTTTTATTAGAAAATTGATTTTATCAAATACATCCAGCTAAATGCCTCTTACAGATTGAGAGTATTATTAATAATTAGGTTAACATTTTAGGTTTACTAAGAACTGTCTCTCTCTTCCCAGAATTCTGGTGTGAGGAGAATAGCTTATTTGCATATATTTTCTCTCACAACTCTTATTTATCTGGCAGACCTGGCAGTCACTGCAAGATGTTCACTTGTCATTATTTAGTAACTCAGAAAAAATACAGGTATATTCTGTTCTTCATGTGTACTTTGTGTAACTTACACTATTAATAATGGGTTCCACATCTATATATAAAAGAAGATAGATCCTTTAAAATACAATATTTCTCCCATAAATAAATGCATACTAATGACTAACTGCTTTCAAATGGTTATTTTGAAGGACTAACTATACATTATATAGTAAGTAAGTAAAGTACAACAAGCTTTCTTTAAGTTCTTTCCCTGATATCACCTTTCTGCTTTCCTCTGTGTTTTAAAAAAATAAAATAAAATAAACCTGAAAAAATCCCAAAGTTAATATATCTCAAAAAGGGAGTTCATTGTTAAGTTCCATAGACCCAGTATTTTTTTCTTTTATTTCATGGAAAATTGCTGAACTGACAGCCTTGGACAGTGAAGCTATTTTATTTATCAGCAGAAACTGTGGCAGCATAAAATTCTCCACTAATACAATTCAAATCCTGACGAGGAAAGTTCACACTGAGTAGTACAATGGAAGTTCATTTTTAGTGTCCATCCAGTACTTTAGCCATTTGCTAAGAGTACCATTTTGGTATAGTTAAGGCAGCATGGAAACAGTTACATTTGTAGAAATGAGTTTATGCTGTTATCACTATTCCCCTATGGGAAGCATATACAATATAATCATATAGTTGCATCCACATTAGGAATTATATTGTTTTAACTATATTCAACTAAAATAAACAAAATAAAATAAAAAAATACAACCCACACATAGCTATCCAAATTAGTTATTCTGGTGTGATGACCAGCTCTTACTTATATGCATAATTCTATTGATTTAAATTGGATTATTTGAGCAAGAACTACGTGGATGATTAGGGTTGAAGAATGAAGGATAGCACACAAAGAATGCAAATGAATTTCACATATGACTTCCATAGAAACAGAATGGTAACATCCTGCAGTCAAAAACAGTGAATCCCTCAGAGCTGAATTCAAACTTTTAAAATAGACATGAAAGGCTCAATCTATTATTATATATCTCTTGAGCCATCCAAGCTATATCCATCTTTAGGTATTTATATGCCCTCCCTAATGTATTTTCCGAGCACCTTCAAATCTTTAATGCATTTATTCTTACTAAGTAATATTATCCCCTTTTTATTGAAAGGGAATTGAAAGACAGACCAAAGCCCAGATTTTGAAGGGTATTTAGATGGTGGCAGGTGCATAGTAGGATTTTCCAAAGTGCCTAGGAAGCACTCATGGATTTCAATGGAAGTTAGGTCTCCAGGTGCTTTGGTAAAGCCTGGTAGGTGCCCAACTGCATAAATAGGCACCTAAATATATTTGAAAGACAATGGGATTTAGGTTCCTAGAGAATAGCTTTACTGAATTTAAAGGCTTGTCTTTTTTACCAAGAGCAGTTAGTCCAACAAAAATACTATCCTAGCCCCTTTGTCTCTTTCATATCCTAGGACCAACCTGGCTACACTACTGCAAACAGTAATAATTACATTGGTAGAGGCAACTGTTTTCTCATTTGTATCAATGGTCTTTCAGGAACATGATGGAGAGAGGTGGGTATCTGTTCCGTGGATAAATACAATATAAAGTTACCGTTATCAGTGCTCACACCTTTCTAAATTCACTTGGGAAGAAAAATCATGCCCTGAAGTGTCAACAAGGTCACATACTTTGTTGACATTAGTATCTATGGAACAATATGAAAAAAATATAGCTTCTGAATAAAACTTTCAATATATCATTTTATTTCTTCATTGTTAAGAACAGTTTTTTTTTGGTACAGTACTTGAATGTTGTCACTGCAAATGACAAAATTGTTGAGCACCTAATATATAGTAAAGTAACATTCCAATAATAATAAAGGGGAAAGATTATGTGAATGCTCTGAGAAAAAATATGAACACTACCGAAACACGGTATTGTGGACTTGATCTTTCTCAATGTGGTTAATAAAAAATGTTTACAATCTAATTACAATTATTTGAAAAGTCTTTAAAAGGTTAGGTTTGGAAGGTGCATAAAAAGTATTTAGTGTGCCTACTCTCATGATTTAAACTCATATTCAGTTTTGATAATTTAAAAAAATTAAATGGTTAAATTAATCTTTCATGCATTTTGGAATAATTCCTGTTTAGTAACAAAGTATGAAACCTAAACTTATCTGTATTAGTAAAAGGTGGGTTTTTTGTTTAACTCAGGGCAAAAGTCGAATTAGATACACAACTTCATCTATTGCATAATTCAGCCAATTGAGTAGCTGAAGTTGAAATAGCTTAATTCATCTTGGCACTGTCTACACAGCAGGAAGCCAAAGGAAAAACATTCTTCCTTCGACTTCCCTTACTCCTTATAAAATGAGGTTTGGAGTAAAAAGTCCTTCAGCTTGACACTATTTTGAAATAATGGCTTGCTGTGTAGAAGTGCAATTTGTTATTTTGAAATAACATCAGTTGTTCCGAAATAATGCTGCTATATAGACATGCCCACAGGGTTCTCAATCCTGCACTGCAGGATCATGCACTTAGTCAATTTCAGTGGTTACTAGTTTGTTCTACTCAACAGAGAATACAGAGTGTGCAACCACTAAAATGTTTAATATTAAACACCAAAGACTTGACACTGCAGTAATCAGTGGGGAGCAACAGACCACACAATAAAAGAAATCCATGGTACAAAAGAACAAAGTGGGAGTAGAAAAGTGCAAACATTTAAAATCTCATATTTAGCAAAACAGCTGAATTAGAAAAAGATTAGCTGTCCAAATTGTCATAAAAATAAAGCACAATTAGAGCTAACTGAATTCTCTGCCTCAATTCAGACTGTCTAAATCTGGATTTATGAATGCTCTTTGTGGGCTGAGTTATCCTCTGATATTGTCTTGATAAAAATTGACATTTATTTAGTACATAAAAGTGCTGGACAAACTTCAAAAACTGATTATAAATTATGAGTCAGATCCTCTGGCAGAATGCTCTGCATTACCAAAATAATCTGCCCTTAACTCTGATTTAAGCAATACAGAGGATCACCCTAATATACCCAGATGGCACAGACCATCTGAAGGGTCTTTTATGCTACTTACACTCATTGCACATATGAGTAGGAAAGAAGGCACACAAGAAGGCACAGCTAGTATGCCCCTGTACTACACCAATCCTTGAATGAATTTTTGGCATCCCACAGTTCTTGCCTCTATGGAAGATCTTGTCTCAGAACACTGATAGATCAGCTCCACACAGAATAGGACCACGATTAGGGATGAGCAAAGGTGAGCTTTAAATCACTATATATAAATGTGTGAGCACACCACGTACATGCACACAAACATACCTATTACCTACCTCAAGTAGCATTCTGAGCAGATTAGCTTCACTCCAGGATCTGCCTGAGCATATTTGGGAATATCTACAACAATGGCTATGGAGAATAGCAGTACCCCTTAACCTGCACACAGCAGCAATTGAAAAGGGAAGACTACCTCCTCTATCTCAAGCTGAAAGAGGGAATTTTAGAAAGGTACTATGGGTCAGTTTTTAAAGATAATGCCTATTGGGATTATGTGCCTAACTCCCATTGAAATGGGAACCTATCTATAGATGCATCTACACAGCCCCCTAGACTTGAAATATGATATGCAATTTGTTGTATGCAAATTGCATATCTTATTTCAATTCTATTTCAAAATAGCTTAGTTTGAAATTTGGCACATCTACACAGCACCAAATTTCAAAATAACATACTATTTCAAGACATCCCTTAACCCTTGTGGAATGGCGGCTACAGGGATGCCAAAATAGCACATGAATTATTTCAAAAAATACTTTGGGCAGCTTGTTAATACGCAGGGTTATTTGGAATAGCACTTTATTTAGAAATTTGGTGCTGTGTAGACAGCGCTAAATGATGAAATAAGCTATTTTGAAATAGCATCGAAATAAGATATGCAATATGAGTAGCTCAAATCTTATTTTGAGTTACAGTGCTGTGTAGATGCACTCCTGATGTCCTGGCTAAATTTCAGTTGGTATTTATTTATAGTGGGCCATAGAATGAGGTTTACCAGAACATCAGAATAGTGAGCCCAAATTAACAGGCTTGCTGTGAAGACACAGGATAGATACTTCAGGGTGCTCTGGTATCCTGAAAAAGCGTTGCAGTATAGATGTGCCCCAGAAGAACTTTAATTTCTGACAAACTGATTATGAGTTTTATTAAAACTTTGAAAGAAAGGAACTTTGAAAAATATATTTTTCACAATTTATATTTCTACCAGCTCTAGCTGTAATAACCTGTGAAGCACACTATTTTATTTGCTTTCTGTTTCCCATAATTACTCTAAAGTGTTAGGTGTAAAAATTTTAAGGTTGACAATGGTTTTAATGTTTTTTTAAATGAGTTTGGTAAAATAACCAGTTCAGAAAAGGTGTAATAAACAAGTAGGCATGTTATTGCTTCTGATGGTTGGCAGCTTATGACACCTTCCAAATGATCTGCTACACAAAATAATTGATACATTATACCCCTTCACATTTCAAGCTGAAACTGATCTAGCACTCTAAGCCACATTGTGAAAAAGAATGGATGAAGCTATCTCGTACTTTCAGGTAAAAAGAATTCCTATTAATTTTATCAGAGTTTTTATGATACACACAGCTCTAAAGTGGAACACTAGCCAGAACATTATTGAACATATTAAAATAACAGGTAAAGGGAAGAACATAATAATTCTTACAGCAAGAACTCCAAACATGGAGCGCTTATGGCTCCATCCCTACAGAGGCTGGGGGTTTGTGGCCTGCACCATGGAGACATGGCACAGGCTGGATGAAATGACACAGTGGCCAGATCTGGCCTTCAAGCTGCAAATTCCTCATCCCTGATTTTACAGCTTTTCTCTCCAAGCATCATTTTTAGTACCTAAGCAAATTAGATAGATGTAAAGGTTCCTCCATTAGTTCCATGGACAACATAGCCATCCAAGATACCAAGTCCTTGCTGATTGTCCAGTTCCTATGAGGTGAGGAAAGGCTAAGCTAGGACTGATACAAAAATAGAATTTAAACAGATTTGTGCAAATAGAATGCTTAGTGGTTATGCTTCAGAAGTACACATCAGTACAGGGAAGGGAAGAACTTCCCAACAGAGATACAGGCAAAGGAGAAAAACTGCCCCATGTTACCCAGTATTGCAACATTTAAACCAGAGGTAGAGATCCCTTTTTCTGTCAGGAGCCACTGACCCACAGAAAAGAATCAGTCATGGGCCACACATAGCTCTGCGTGGGAGGAAGAGGAAGGAACGGAGGCTCAGGGCTTCCCTGGGTCAGAGGGGCTGAAGTGTGAAAGACAATGAGGGCCCTGGCTAAGGGTGTGGGTTCTGGGGCAAGGCTTGGGTTAAGGGGTTTGGAGTGGTGGGGAGGTTCAGGGCTGAGACAAGGAGTTGAGATGTGGGAAGGAGTGAACATTTGGCTTGTGAGTGTGGGCTCTGGAGCGGAGCCGAAGATAGGTTGGGGAATGGGAAGATGTTCAAGGTGTAAGCTCTAGGAAGAGTCTGGGTGGTGGAGGAGGATCAGGATTAACATGAAGGATATGGAAGGTAGTGAAGGTGCAGGTGGGATTCCGATTTGGGCAGAAGGTTGGGGTATAGTAGAGAGTTTGGTGTGTACACTGTGGCCCAGGCCACATTTACCTCATGTAGCTCCTGGCCAGCTGCACAGTGGAGATAAGGCAGATCCTGGCCCTCTGCAGAGTAAACCTATCCCCTCAGGCATGGCCTCTGCTGTTCCCACTGTCAGCCATTGAGAGCTCCAGAAGTAGCACTGGAGGTGGGGGCAGCATGCAGAGCTTCCCTAATCACCTCTCTGCCTCTGCTTAGAGTCTGCAGTAATGCCACTCCAGCCCTACAGAGCTGAGGCTCAAAGGGGAGACATGAAGTAGCAGCTCAAATCTGGCCTGCAAGCTGAAGGTTGCCCACCCTTATTTAAAGGGCTATATCCAGGTCAAAGCAGACCAGCTGGGAACACTTATCATCCCTTAGGACAACTCATCAATCCAGACCACCTGCAACCAGAACCATATGTCAACTGCAGTTTATTCAGGAATCAGAGAATGTTTTAAAGGAGAAAATGGAATCTGAAGACCCTCCACAAAATGTTAATGACAGTCCAATTAATTTGTTCTTGGTTCCATCAAATAATCCACATGGATGCCTCCTACGGTGACTTTTCTTAATAAGCACAAGTTTCAATACCTGATAAACATGCTCATTATTCCCCCCACAGGATTGAATCACGTATGTAATGCAGCCCACCAGGCTTGTCACTTGATATCCCAGTCACCTTGGGGACATGGCTTCCTGTTCTTGGCATCTCAGCCTGTTGAGCCAAAAGTAGTAACTCTTATTATTCTACACTCAAAGCCAGCAGTTTCCACTTGAGAAACAATTCCAACAAAATTAATGTCAGATGAGGAAAGCATTAATTCATTTTCCAAGTAAATTGGTTATCTAGTGTTTGACAGCTTGCATTGTTCCAGTGTGCAATGCTGCAGGCAACAGAGTTTTTAAAAGTGAAAAAAAAAGGCAAGGGAACTTTTTTTACTATTATAATATGCATAGACAGCACTACAGGCAGAGCAATGTACTTTAAAAAGATGTCAGAGTTGATTTTTTTGGCATCAGTCCTAGAACAAGTGGATTTTAACCACATTTCAAATTTTATTAAAAGAAAATCCATACCATTCACTTTGGATGAAGGTTTAAATACATTTATTTAATTCCAATCACATTGAATCCCTGGTAGATGTTGTGAGATTCCTCTAGCAAACAAGTACAAATTAAGATTTCCTCTCCATTCATACCTTAAACTAAAATTTTTAAAATGGACAGAGGAATGGTATTTAATAAGTACTAATTCTCCCAAATTCATACAATCAACATTCTGCTTGCTTAGCCTGAAATTTCTCAACCTTATCTTTCCCATCATTGATATCTCAAAGGTTTTTTGCAGATTTTTATTCAGAGTAATTGTTCACCTTTCTCAATCAGAGGGATATATATTCTTTTATTTATTCCCTCAAGAGCACATTGGTGGGAAATAAACAATGAGATTTTTACACAGTTCAAATGAATGTGCTGCAAAAATATGACAGTCTAATGTGAAGGGAATCGGTTACAAGAATGTCTTCAATAATATTTGCTGTTTTATTTTTATCTCAAAGATTTCTTATGGAGCAAGCTATTGAAATGATATGTAATAGCAATCTGGCCTAAAAATATTTAAGTATAGCTTTGGAACTCAAACACCCCACTGAAACAGTCTACATAAGACTACATGAAAAAGTAAAGTTATGGTGCTACCATTTGAAGGCACAGGTGTTAAAATGAAGAATGTATTAGGACGTATGTGGCACTGACTGATTATAACAAGCAGAAAGCCAAATAATCTACTTTTCTTATATTTTCTCCCTTATGTCTCAGTTAACTCATTGAATAATGGGGAAAATAACAAAACCTCAATGTAAATGAGCTGCCACATTTGAGGTGAACTTTCCTAAGTAACTAAATAAAAATCTGAATGCGGACAAATCACATTGGTCCAGGTACTCTTATTAGTCTATTGAAAGAAGCAGGGTAAGGTTTAACCCATAATGTAATGTGGGACCTGGGGGAACAGCTAAATTTTATACAAAAGAGTATGGTTAATGTCTCTCAATATATCAGAGGGGTAGCCGTGTTAGTCTGAATCTGCAAAAGCGACGAGGAGTCCTGTGGCACCTTATAGACTAACTGAAGTGTAGGAGCATAAGCTTTCGTGGGCAAAGACCCACTTCGTCAGATGCATCTGACGAAGTGGGTCTTTGCCCACGAAAGCTTATGCTCCTACACTTCAGTTAGTCTATAAGGTGCCACAGGACTCTTCGTCGTCTCTCAATATAGAACTTTTCTCTCCAATTTAATAACAAACGAATGCACCAGTACCATGTTAAGGGCAAATAAAACCAGGATGGGGGGAAAAACCCCTAGAGGGTTCTTAATTAAAATTGTATGGTACATTTTACATAAATAAGAGTTAGCTGTAGTTTGTTGGTTAAATTCCTACACAGCTAACATCTGCTTATATAAATAAATTCTGTACATTTCTGATGAATAATGCAATTTTCGTTTCTCCCAAGGAAAAGTTGTTCTGCTAAGTGAAAAAAAATGGCTGATGTTTGCAGTTTAGTCATCACTAACGATTCTACTCTCTCAGTTCCTCTGGTGAAGTTACAGTCTTTGTCACAGGTGGGGAAGCTGAGGCAGAAGGTTAAGTGACATGCCTTAGGCCATACAACATGTAATGACAAGTCAGGATTTGTACATTTTGAAAGCTGAGATCACAAGCTCCAAACTTGCAGATGTATATAAGTAGTTATTAGCACTACCATGAGTCGAAATATACTTTATTCAAATCATGACAGTATTGAATTAGAACAAAATAAGATAGTAATCTTAATTATGGGTAGTTAAGGTCTAGAATAAAAACTAACTGCCAGGGCAAAAAATTAAAGTTATATATTACTAGAGATCCAGAAATCCTTACTTACTAATACATTATTTGTTTAAGAACATAAGAACAGCCATACTGGGTCAGACAAATGGTCCATCCATCCCAATATCCTGTCTGCTGACAGTGGCCAATATCAGATGCCCCAGAGGGAGGGAACACAACAGGTAATCCTCACATGATCCCTCCAGAGAAACAGAGGCTAGGGATACTATTCCTACCCATCCTGGCTAATAGCCATTGATGGACCAAACCTTCATGAATCTATCTAGCTCTTTTTTGAACCTTGCTAAAGTCCTAGCCTTCATCACATCCTCTGGCAAGGAGTTCCATGGGTTGATTGTGTGTTGAGAGAAAAAAAACCTTTCTTTTGTTTGTTTTAAACCTGCTGCCTAATAATTTCATCTGGTGACCCCTAGTTCTTATATTGCTGGAATAAGTAAATAACTTTTTCTCATTCACTTTTTCCACACAAGTCATGATTTTATAGACCTTTATCTTATCCTTCCTTAATCTCCTCTTTTCTAAGATGAAAAGTCCAAGTCTTTTTAATCTCTCTTCATATGGGAGTATTCCAAACCCCTAATAATTCAAAATAGTCAGTGAAGTGGGGATTTAAATATCCCGCGCTTCATTAGCATGATCTCGCCGACGCGCTACTCTGATCAACAGCTGTTTCAAAAGTGAAAGTGCGCGCCAGGACACATTAGTTCAAATCAAACCTCTTTGAACCAAGGTGCAAGTGTAGACATACCCTTAGTCTATAAAGTGTCACAGGACTTCTCATTGTATTTGCCATTTTGTTGCCCAATCACTTAGTTTGGTGAGATCTTTTTGAAGCTCTTCACATTCTGCTTTGGTCTTAACTATCTTGAACAGTTTGGTATCTTCTGCAAATTTTGCCACGTCCTATCTCCAGACCATTTATAAATAAATTGAACATGATTGGTCCCAGGACAGACCCTTAGGGGACTCCACTAGTTACCTCTCTCCATTCCTACCCTTTGTGTCCTGTCTTTTAACCAGTTATCAATCCATGAAAGGACATTCCCTTTTATCCCATGATAACTTAGTTTGCTTAAGAGCCTTTGGTGAGGGACCTTGTTAAATGCTTTCTGGAAATCTAAGTACACTATATCCACCGGAGCCCCCTTGTCCACTTGTTTGTTGATCCCCTCAAAGAACTCTAGCAGATTAGTAAATCATGATTTCCCTTTACAGAATCCATGCTGACGTTCCCCCAAACAATTTATGTTCATTTATGTGTTTGACAATTTTATTCTTTACTATAGTTTCAACTAATTTGCCTAGGAATGACGTTAGACTTACCAGTCTGTAATTGCCATGATCACCTCTACAGTCCTTTTTAAATATTGATGCCAGGTTAGCTATCTTGCAGTCATTAGGTACAGAGGCTGATTTAAAAGTTAGGTTACAAATCACAGTTAATAGCTCTGCAATTTCCCATTTGAGTTCTTTCAGAACTCCTGGATGAATGCTATCTGGTCCTGGTGACTTGTTGCTATTAAGTTTCTCAATTTGTTCCAAAACCTCCTCTAATGACACCTCAATCTGAGACAATTCCTCAGATTTGTAACCTAAAAAGAATGGCTCAGGATCGGGAATCTCCCCAATATCCTCAGCCCGGAAGACTGAAGCAAAGAATTCTTATAGCTTCTCTGCAATGACTTTATCATCTTTGAATGGTCCTTTAGCATCCAAGGGCCCCAATGGTTATTTAGCCAGCTTCCTGATTCTGGTGCACTTAAAAAACATTTTGCTATTACTTTTAGAGTTTTTGGCTAGCTGTTCTTCAAACTCCTTTTTGGCTTTTCTTATTATATTTTTACACTTAATTTGACAAAATGTATGGTCCTTTCTATTTTCCTCACTAGGATTTTGGATTCCACTTTTTAAAATATCTTTTTATCTCTCTCTGCTTCTTTTACTTTGTTGTTAAGCCACGGTGGCACTTTTTTGCTTCCCTTACTATGTTTTCTAATTTGGGGTATACATTTAAGTTGGACCTCTATTATGGTGTCTTTGAAAAGTTTCTATACAGCTTGCAGAGATTTTACTTTTGTCATTTTACCTTTTAATTTCTGTTTAACTAACTTCCTCATTTTTGTGTAGCTCTCCTTTTAGAAATTAAATGCTACAGTGTTGAGCTGCTGAGGTATTTGTACCACCACAGGGATGTTAAATTTTATTACATTATGGTCACTATTTCCTAGTGGTCCAGTTATATTTACCTCTTGAAGCAGATCCTGCGCGCCACTTAAGTCTAAATCAAGAATAGCCTCTCCTCTTATCATTTAAGGTATCAAGAAATTTTATCTCTGTCCCCTGAGCCGGGGAACCAGTCAACATGGGAATAGTTGAAATCCCCCATTCTTACTGAGTTCTTTATTTTGATAGCCTCTCTAATCTCCCTTAGCCTTTCATAGTCACTATCACTGTCCTATACCACTGTCAATAATATATCCCTACTGCTATATTCTTATTATTGGAGCAGGGAATTACTATTCATAGATATTCTATGCAACTTTTAGGATCATTTAAGATTTTTACTTAATTTGATTCTACTTTTCTTTCACGTCTAGTGCCACTCCCCCACTAGCACAGCCTGTTCTATGCTTCCGATATATTTTGTACCCTGGTATGATTGTGTCCCATTGATTATCCTCATTCCACCAAGTTTCCGTGATGCCTATTATATCAATATCCTCCTTTAAAACTAGGCATTCTAGTTCACACATTTTATTATTTAGACTTCTAGCATTTGTGTATAAGCACTTTAAAAATGTATCACTATTTATCTGTCTGCTATTTCCTGATGTGTTAGACTCTTTTTCATTTGATTGTGACTCATCTGATCTGACACATACTTCCATCCTCTCCTGACTAGAACAGAGAGCATCTCTATTAATAGATACTCCCGTAAGAGATTTCTCTGTCCGATCCATGTGCTCCTCTGCACCCATTAGCTTTCCCCCAGCCCTTAGTTTAAAATCTGTTCTACAACCTTTTTGATGTTAAGTACCAGCAATCTGGTTCCATTTTGGTTTAGGTGGAGCCCATCCTTCCTATATAGGCTCCCCGTATCCCAAAAGTTTCCCCAGTTCCTAATAAACTTAAACTCCTCCTCTCTACACTATCTCATCCATGCATTGAGACTCCAAAGCTCTGCCTGCCTACCTGGCCCTGAGCATGGAACTGGAAGCACTTCAGAGAATGCTACTATAGAGGTCTTGGATTTCAATCTCTTTCCTAGCAGTCTAAATTTGGCCTCCAGAACCTCTCTCCTACTCTTCCCTATGTCATCGGTACCTATATGTACCACCAGCTCCTCCCCAGCACTATACACAAATCTATCTAGATGTCACAAGGGACCCACAATCTTCGCACCAGGCAGACAAATCACTAGACAGTTCTCCTAGCAATCACAAACCCAGCTATCTATGTTTCTAATGATTGAATCCCCCCATTACTAACATGTGCCTTTTCCTAATGACTGGAGTTCCCTCCCATGGAGATGTATCCTCAGTGCGAGAGGATACCATAACATCCTCTGGAAGGAGAGTTCCAACTATGGGATCATTTCCCTCTGCTCCAGTTGAATGTTCTCCTTCCCTGAATCTTTCATCCTCCTTAACAGCACAGGGATTGTCTAACTGGAGGTCAGTTCTACAATGTCCTGGAAAGCCTCATCTACATACCTCTCGGCTTCTGTTAGCTCCTCCAGTTCCGCCACCCTGGCCTCCAAAGTCCCTACACGGTCTCTGAGGGCCAGGAGTTCCTTGCACCGAATGCACACATACGCCACCCGCCCATAGGACAGGTAAACATACATGCCACATTGGGTGAAATAAACAGGATAGCCCCCACTCTGCTGCTGGGCTTCTGCCTGCATTCTCTCTTACAGCTATTTAGGTTATTGAAAGGGTTTTTCTTTAAATTAGGTAGTTTTGGTTTTAGTGTATTTTAAAAGTTTTAAGGAAGGGCAAGTGTACCTCGCCCCCTTCCAACTCCCCTTCTAAACTCCCTCATGAAACTCCCTGTTAGCTGCCCCTGCTTGCAAAGCTCCAAGGCTCTCTTCAATATTTTGAATCCTAAACGTGTCATAGTCTCCCAGCTCTTTGGCAGTTGGCTATGACTGAATATTGTAAGCTAATGTGGTTTCAAACCATACCATCTTAGCACAACATTGTACATGAATACAAAGGAGATAGCTGAGAGTTTTTTATGTTCTCAGGCTAGGTCTAGACAGTGGCATTTTTGCGGAAAAAGCTACACAAAAAATACTGGAAATAGAAATAGAAAAAGTGAAGTACTAAAAATACAAAAAATACTAAGACTGAAAAATATACTTTTTCAAAGATACCATTTGAAAAGAAAAATATCTGAAATTTTTCTCTTTGAAGGTCACATTAACATGTGAAACATCTGGGGATAAACACTGTACTGATTATGCCAGTTATTGGATTGATCCTGCATGGAAATTGTCTTTATTCAAGTAAGAAGTCTCATTGACATAATAAAGCCTGATTATATGGGGATTACTCATAGATATAGGTTTGGCAGGTCATGACCCAAACTGCTATGAGATTGTCACACAGCAGTCCTTACGGCTGCCAATTTTGTTTGGATGTATTCCTGAAAGTTTTATCACATGACATGATTTTAATTAAAGATTAATCTTTAATTTCTTAAGTCTCCAGGACAGTCTTGGAGAACTGGCAACCCTATGTTGTCAACTTTCATGTATTTGGCATTTTTTCTTAAATCCACAGTTCCTGAAACTATTTGCCTACATGAGACTTTCAGATATCAATTGAAAAAAAAAAAACGTTTATAGTCCTCATGGCTGTGGGAAAAACCTGAAATTGTGACCCAAGCATACTCTAAAGTTCTAAAACCTGAAGGAAATAAACTCCAAATGTATATTTGTTTTATAATTCCCATGAGGTTTTAGTTACTCTCATGGGCTATATCTACACTGCAGCACTATTTTGGGATACTGGAAGAATCCGAAACAGCTATTCCACATCTTTTGAGCACATCCATTATTTCAAAATAGAGATCAAAATAATTGGAACACTATTCCAGCATTCCTGTAACCCTTGTTCCAAGAGGGTTAAGGGACATTTCAGAATAGCACTTTATTTTGCTATTTGGAGCTGTGTAAACAGCACCAAATTTTGAAATCATCTATTTCAAAATTAGCAGCTTATATCAAGGTAAGGGTGCAGTGTGGACACACCTATAATGTTTGAAGGCCAGATTCATTATTTTCAATGCTTAGGATTGACAATATTACAGTCTAGCCTACCAACGTGTCTATCTCATTTAAAATTAAATTCTTGAGCTGGCAGCAAAGACTGAAGCTTCCCTTTGGTCAAGAATAATGCCAACAAAAATACACTTCCGAAACTTATTAAATCAGAAGAAAGAAGAACTCAAGTCTGCAGCACATGTCCTGAATTTGGTTTCCACCTTTCCTCTTCCACTAGAAGTTTAGAAAATTGTAACTACTCAGATTACACCAACATTCATCCCTGGAGCATCCTCTTTGACAATAATAAAGCACCCAGTTACCCAGATATAACACAATTTCTGCACAGACACATTCATAAAAAAATGAGAGGTATGTAGCAGAAACAATGATTTACAAAACACACAATGGTCTTTCCCCAGTAGGACCATGTGCATTTGAGGGTTAATAAATTATGTCAAAGCTTTTGGCAGCTGAGATATGCATATCATAAAGGAAGCTGTGTATCTAGCATACTATAAATTATCTAGCACACTGATGAGCATATACAATTAAGAGCAGTTATAATAGACTCTAAGGAAAAGAGCATCTCTGCTGTGCACTGAACTGAAAGCACTTTATTAATAAAATGCAAAGGCAGCTGGATTAACACAAGCCTTGTATGAACTTCTAAAAGAAATTTGATACTGATCACAACCGGCAAAGTTATCAAAAGATCGAGGTCCCTTCAGGCTCAAAGCTAAACATCACATATTAAAAAGACAGTAAGAGACTTATACGCCTCTTAATTCCACAAGTGAATCTTGAAAAGCAAAAAGGTGATTAAAGGTGAATTATTTCCTAAGATGTCAGAAACTCTCTTTCAACTGATAGGCAAAGAAGTGATGAGAAAGCATGTGGCAGCATGTAATCATGAGACAGAATATATGATTTGTGACTTGACTGAATATTAACACTGCAACATACAACAGTAATGTAGGAAAGACCTATTTTCATGCTTTTAGCAACTGAGAGAGACAATTCTGACAATCTTCAGATAATTCTAATAAAATATATGTCAAATAATGCCTTTCCTAAAATTCTAATGCATTACCTGCTCAAACTGAAAGATATATGAAAAAGTGAAGTGTTACACTATGGTTTCTTATAAGTGTAGACGAAAGCTTTACTAAAAAGAAAAAAATAGGAGGAATTCAACAATAAATCACTGGTTAAGCTTAACATGCTGACCAATCTTGAGGATGCTAACTTTAAATACTCACAGCTGAAAAGAGACTTGGAGACAAAAAAGCAATTACAGATGGGAGTGGTTTGAATGAGCTGTGGGCAAAGACCAGCTGAAGATCATTTTTGCACAGACATACTACTTTGCTGACATACCTACTTTGTGAAAATGCTCAATTTTGGATGTTTTGAGTTAAAACTCACTGAAGTATTGGATGCAGGAGTAATGAAACCTCATCTTTAGTCTATGATTAAAGGGCAGCAGAATAGTATTTAATATGCTCTCATTGAGGGATGGGATGTTGCTATAAATGTAATCTCACTCAGTGCGTCTATACTAGAGGGCTAAACTCGAAATAAGCTACACAAATTGTGCTATGTCAATTGCGTAGCTTATTTCAAAATAGCTTATTTTGAAGCATCCACAAAGTACTTACCGTATTTTCCGGCGTATAAGATGACTTTTTATGCTAAAAAAATTCCCCCAAAATCGGGGGTCGTCTTATACGCCGGGTATACAGGCAGTCCCCGACTTGCAGGTACGAACGGGGCTTTTCTCGCCCCAGAGGACACAGACTGCGGGACCTCGCGGTCCCACCGCCCGTGTACTCCAGGGTGAGAAAAGCTGCTCCGCGTCTCCCTGGTCTGCAGACCAGGAAGACGCGGAGCAAAGCTGCGGAGGGGCTCCAGCAGCGGGGCAGCCCAGACGCGCCGCGGCTGTCCCGCTGCCAGCATCCTCAGAGGCTTTGCTCCCGGTGCCTCTGGTCTGCTGGGGACTGTCTCCAGCAGACCAGGGACACCGGGAGCAAAGCCGGGGAGGCGGAGGGGCGCTGAGGCGCTGCCGGTTGGCCTCTTAAGGGGGGGTAGTCTTATACGGCGCGTATAAGACGAAAACCTATCTTTTAACTACAAAATTAGGGGGTCGTCTTATATGCCCAGTCGCCTTATACGCCGGAAAATACGGTATTTTGAAATTGAGCACTCTTCCTTCCACTTCCCTTACTCCTCATACAATGATAGTTACAGGAGTAGGAGTAAGAAGTCCTCCTGCTTGATAGTATTTTGATACTATTTCAAAATAACTGCCTGCTGTGTAGATGCAGTTATCTTGAAATAGTGCTGGTTATTTCAAAATAGTATTGTAGTGTAGACGTACCCTCACTGACTATGAGGTAGTGAAGCCAAACTGAAGTGCAGAACAGAATGTTTAGCCCTCTTCCTCCAAGGCATAAAGATAGAGCTGACTAGACTTCACTGAGCTAGAGAAATCATTAGAGCAGAAATCACTCGTAGGCCAGCCTTGGGGGGCTTCCTTTACACCTGGAATGGGGACAAAGTAACAGTGAAAAATTGTGCAGAGAAGGCAGCAACCGTAAGGTTCCCCACTTCTCCCAGTGACATCACTGAGGACTAAAATCATTAAGAAAAGTGCTGGGTGTGGGAACCTCAAAACCCAGCATGGAAGATAAAGGAAGTGGCAGAGGAGGAAAAAGGGGAATGGTGTGTGAAAGGGACATTTGTCTATAGGAAGCTCAGGGAAAGGCCATTGCCCAAGATCCTATCGAGTAGGTGTTTATGTAGTGTTTCCATACTTTTTAATCACTATAGTGTTTTCTCATATTAATTCTGTATTTCCTTCCGTCTTGATAAAAGTTTTCAGAGTCAGTGCTAGGAAGTGGGAAAGTATTGCCTCATAGGGCATGTCTAGACTACACCGCTCCGTCGACGGAGCCATGTAAAATAATTTACTCAGCATAGTCAAAGAAGATTTAAATAATCCCCGCTTCATTAAAATAAAAATGGCCTCCGCACTGTGCCGACGATCAGCTGAGCTGACACAGCGTGACAGTCTAGACGCAGCGTGGTTGACAAGGGAACCCTTTGTCGACCGGTATGCCTCGTGAAACTATGTTTACCGGAGCGGTCGACAAAGACTTCCCTTGTAGACTGCACTGCGTCTAGACTGCCGTGCTGTGCCAGATCAGCTGATCGTCAGCACGCTGCTGAGGCAATTTTTATTTTACTGAAGTGGGGATTATTTAAATCCCTGCTTCTTTGGCTATGCCAAGTAAACTATTTTACATGGCTCCGTCGACGGAGCCATGTAGTCTAGACGTAGCCTTAGAGACAACCAAGGGTGATGTTTACTTTTCTGGTGGAGTCTTGAGATGGTTTCATTTTGTAACCCCCCAAATATGAACTCCACCATTTTTCTGCTGACGCAGAAGGGTTACACAAACTACTGCCATTGGAAGAAATTACATTATTTAAGGCCCACATTCGTTTTCGGTCTACACTTTTTTTTCAAGAACTATGTATTTCTCAGTCTCAAAACCCAGGTAGCTGGATTTAGAGCTACAGGGTTCCATTGAACCTTGCTTCTACTTAAACAGTCCTTTCACAAATGGTCTCATGACTTCCTGAGCTTGATTATGGTACAGTGCAAACATAATATTTATCAATCATGTAGCCAGTTATCTATAGAAATTTCTCCTTTGATCTCCTACAGATCTCAGTGATAACCTTTTTCTTTATTGAGGAGAAAAATCAAAGATCTGCCCACTGGTGCTTAGAATGGTCTCTTATTAAATTAGCTTGTTCAGCAATGGACTTAGAGATAATCTGCATTGCTAGTGTACCTCATGCAAGAAATATATCTCATGTTAAAAAAGGACTGGCTTCCCTTAGTTAAAATAAAATTCTGACATGTATCAATATGAAAACAAAATTGAATGTTGAAAAGAAATTAGATATACTTTTGTTAAAAAGAAAGTGGTGTTCATATATTGGGATACTTTTCTCCATTTAGATCCAGTGTTACATTTATAGGTCAAAATAATCTCCATTATAAATACCTACTTTCATGTTGGTTTCAGAATTTGAATTTCTAAAGCATGTCAGGAACACATTTATGGAAAATGAAGAGTTCTTGAAATATATGGCTGCAAAACATCAATAACACCAGATGTTTTCCAGAAAAAAATGCACAATAGACAGCAAAGTATTAGAAATAAACAAACAAAAAAAGGTACCATTTGATTTCTATTGTTGTAACATCTGTATAATAATTTTTCATATAAAAGATTCCAAACTAGTTGTTTCTAGTTATGTATCAAGGCAAAATATTATATAAAAAGGATTATTTTGGACATTTGATGGGATTGCCCATAGTACAATAGTCCTGGGACATGATGTGAGAGAGATTAAGTACTCTATTATATTTGGCAATGATAAAGTTCTAGGCTGTGTACAGAATAAATTTCCAGTTGCTAAATCACAGTCAGTTCTCAACTTCTAGGCACTGGAAGTTAGTATTACAAAAGCAGTATACAAGACAAGTTTTATATCATACCTTGTTGATCTATAGTTCTCCAACACTGTTGGATCTAAAGTTAGATCTCACAACATCTCTGCAGATATGCTGATCCCTATTTTAAAACTGGTAAAAATAAGACAGAGAGGGCTTACCACAAGGAAAGTCTCATGGAACTCTTATGGAAATCAAATGGAGTTTTGAGAGAGCAATGTCTTTGGACTGGGGCCATTGAGGTTATGCGATTAGAATAAGGCTAGATCTATACCTACCCCAAGATTGATGCTCCAGAGTTTGATCTTCTGAGGTTTGATTTAGTGGGTCTAGTCAGGACCCACTTAATTAACCACTGATGGCATCCCTATTGACTCAGGTACTCCACAGGGTCTCAAGGAGTACAGACAGCTGATGGGAGAGTTTCTCCCACTGACCTCCTACAAAGGGGATACTGCAGAAATTCTACTTTAAGTACATTGACTCCCGCTATGCTATTCTTGTAGCTGGAATTCAGTATCTTAAGTCATTTTTCTCACATAGTGTAGACTTAGCCTAAGAGAAAGGGCTATTATACGATACACATTTGTGTTTAGAGTCAATGGATAAAATGAATTGGTGCTTCCATGTTATGACATATAAGAACTAATCCAACATCATAAATTTAATTTCATTGCTAAGTCTTATACAAGAATATTATCAGTGCATCAAAAGTGAAATGATCTTAATGAAAAATAAATACCATATACCACTCCAAAATGGAAGAGGGCAATTTCCTGTGTAGGTGGATCCAGATCTGAACATTTCAGTTCTCCATAAAACTGCAGAGAAGCTGCTAGTGTTTATCAGCACTTTGAGCAGATTTTGAACCACTGAAAGCTAAAATTCAAGTCATTTAAGTGGGAAATGTATTGAATATTACTTATGAAGTGAACTTATCTGGTTCTGTAAAATTCTAAGTAAAAATGAAATTCATTTCATTTTTTTCCTAGGAAGTACAAATCACACTTAGGTTATCTATAAACCTTCACTACTCTGTAATACTTTGAGCATAAGTATCTCACATATCCTAAATGAGATAAGCAGGTCATTACCCTGTTTTATAACACCAACTTGGATTCCTCCTAATGCATTGTGATAGATCTAAGGGAGGATGACTGAAACCTTGAGTAAAAATGATGAGATGTCACAAATATTTGATGTCAACCAAAATAATTTAAAATGATGAAGGACATATAACAACATTTTATTGACTGCCACTAACCCTTCCTCATAGGCATGTCCCTTTTGTAGGCCCATGCCCCTAATTTTATTAGATTATATGACTTCAGAAATTAATGGATTTCCCCCTCAGATATCCTTTCCCATCATCTGGCAGATGTGCATGATCCACATAGTGAAAAACACTGGGGATCTTTATTTAATTATCTGTTTACTTTCTTTCCCATATCTCTTCTCCAGTATTGCCTATTTTTTTATTAGGCCCCTAATCAGCCCCCTGTTAACTACAAATTTCATTATTTTTGTGAGTTGATGAAAACCTCTCAATTAATGAAATATTTTTGTTTTTTTGGGCCTGGGTTCAGGACAAGCATGTACATCCATTCATATTTTACTTACTGAGTGAACAGTGTCGTATTTTTACTACTAACTTGGAACAAATAGCTCAATCACTTTTGAAAATAGGATTTTAAGTTAAATAGATTTCTAAAGTATGTAGGTAAGGAAAATACAAATGAAATAAGCATATGAATACTTCCTATAATATACTTATATTTAATATTCAATATACTTTGCATTAAACATGTTCAGTCTAAGAAGGTTTTATTCAATAAAATCTATATCCCAAAGTCTCTGTTCTTACTGGGATTACACTCCTGTTCAACGCAAATTCCTAGGCCTCAAATAAACATACAGGCACTGAACATTAAGCCTGTGCAAGGGGCTCAAAAGACTTGCTGGGCCCCTGGGCAAGGGGGGTCGGGCAGAGTGTCAGTTGGAAAGGGTGTGGGTGGGGGAGCCAATCCTAAACGCAGCCTGGAGTGTGGCACACTTTCCACTCTCCCCCTCCCCCCACCAATCCTGAGAGCCACCCAGAGCACAGAGCACACTACGTGGCATTCTGGTAGTGATTTAAAGGGCTTGAGGTTATTGCTGCCACCACTTCTGCAGTAGCAGTGGTAGCCAGAAGCCCCAGGTCCTTTTTCATCATCAGGCCCAGGGGCAGCTGCCTCCTTTGCTGTCCCCATACCAGTAGGTCTGAGCATGTGAGAAGCTCCACTCAAGTCAATGACTTCTCACATACTTGAAATTATTAATTTAAGTGTATGCAGAACTGGGCTTTCACAATCTATTTTTTTCAAGAGTGAGATGATGTAAAAAGTGTAGCAACCTGATGGACCATGGACAGAGGACAACAAGTTGCAGAGGAAAGATTTTGCAGTCTGCACCAGGAATTAATCTGTAAGCACCTGGATTAAATGTTAGTTACAGTTGCAGCTCCTCTGTAAATAGTTCTCCTAATAAAGAGACAGTTTAGTTTTATAAGCCTGGAGTGTTCTTGTGTTATTAAACACCATGATACAATAATTACACTGATTTTTACCCATTCATTCCAAACACATGTTTAAATCATTTTTTACAATACAGGGCAATTATTCACTATACTCTAATTATTTTTCATTCTTGCTACTTTAATAAAATGTGGTTATTTAGAGGTCTTTTTAAAAAAACTTACTGTCCAGACACTATCACATTTAAATTTGCTTTGCCATGGTTCCATGACGGAGTAATTTCTTACATGAAAAATTAATTTCATGAAAGGGAAAAATATCAGTCCAAAGTAAAGAGGCTTGCTAAGAATACTCAACCCATTAATCTGACATGCAATCACAACAAGATTAAAGCCTTCTTAGAGCACCGTAGTCCACATTGCTCATAACTTAACACAAACTAGAAACTTGTAATAATGGCTAGCCTGGAGTCCTAAATGCAGTTATGTTCCCACCAAATAGTAGCTTTACCTAGTTTGTATTCTCTATTATGCTGCTAATTGTGTACTTATGCATCTCTACCATCTATATGTTACAAACTCACTCTTCCTCCCTGACTAACACTACAGAGAGAACAAATATAAGAGTAGGTGCAGCTGTCTCCATTGGAGAGGAAGTTGGCTTTAAAGTTATACCAATAATTCCTTGAACCCTCAAATTGTGGAGTAATAGCTTTGATTTCATGAGCCACTTAGTACAGGTTCATGGCTGGGCCAGCTGCAACAGGCTCTTGGGGATTGCTAGAATGTAACACTCTGACCTGCCCATTTCTCCGAGCCCTGGCATGCTGGGAGATGGCAGCTGGAAGGGATGGTATGGAGCTAACCTTTTCCACATCAGGAGAACCCTCAAGCAGACAGCTAAAAAGACTTCACAATTGCTTTGCCATGATGAACTGATGCAAAGCAACAACAGCCAAGCCTGAGCTGGCTCATAGGTTTGCGGCCAAAATCCAAATTCTCATTATACCATGTTTTTAATGTTCACTTTCAGTGCATTTCTACTCATTTTATGGATCTAGTGTGTTTAAGCCACAGTAAGCCCGAGGAAGGAAATGGTCTGTTCTTTCTTTTGATGGAACAGCAGAGATTGAACATGCTACAAATTTTAGGGTTAGAGGTGGAAGTGGGGGGTAAAAAAGAAAAATAGGTCAGAAATAAGAGATATTAGCAGATTCAGCAATATCTATAGCCCATAAAACCGTCATCATTCTTGCTTGTTTTGTTTCATTTAAATTGTTTATCTTACTCTGTTTTTTAAATAATGAATTTTCTTTCACATGGATGCATGTGGCTTCATTAATTTATTTTTAATCTTCTGATTTATTTAAATTGTTACTGATGCATCATATGCTCCACCATATGTCAATAAGTTTCCACCATGCTTTGTGAGTGTGGTTGGTCAGTGGAGGCTTGCAGCAGTCATATTATGCAAGTCTTAGATGTCTCTGCCTGCTGAGATGACTGCTGACTCAAGCAGTTGATATTTCTGAAATAACATTCTGCATCAAACTGCATTCTGGAACTTATTCTCCATTTGTGAGCATCTGCTGATGTACATGGGCATCAGGATTAATAGTCTCAATGGGCCACTGGGCAGGATGGGAGGGGGACTGGCACTATGCTCCTGGAAGGGGTGTGGCCTCAGGCAAAAGAAGGGCTGGGGCAGCTAATCCTTAGTGCCACTGCAGTGCACTCCAGCAGTGATTTAAAAGGCCCAGGGCAATTGCCCCTTGCACCTCCTCCCCTGTTGGCAGCCCTACGCATTGGGTATCTCACCTTCACATCTAATCAATTAAAATCTGCTAGAGACTTGAAACCGTATGACCAGGGTATGTTGAATTATGAGACCAAGAAGTACACAAAATGTAGGCTCTATCATGACATTTTCTTCCTGGGGGGGGGGGGTGCATTCAGTATTTGCTAAGATGTGAGCTCACACATTTGCCTCAGTACCAGGCAGTACCTAGTTGGTTTCAAAAAGTGATGTGGGTTCCCTCAGCTCAAAGGTATCACTGTTGTGAATATTCAGCTATCTGCATGAAAGCAAACTGATCAATTTCACTGGTTAGAGCAGGGGTGAGCAAAAGAGCCTCTGTGAGTCGTATCTGGCCCACCAAGCAGATTGATGCAGCCCACAGAGGCCCCACTGCTCCCCCGCCCCCAGGCCAATTAGGGCTTAGGAGTGGGAGGAAGTGCACGAAGTTTCCTCCACCCTGCCAGGAGCATACAGCACTTAGAAGCGCCACATGCTCCTGGCAGGGCGAGAGGAGACTTTGCATGCTCTCCACCCTCAAGCCAATCAGGTGGGGGTTGGAGGAGCCTGGGGGCGGGAGGACCGCACAAAGTTTCTTTTGCCTTGTCCCCACCCTGCAAGGAGAGCACAGTGCTTAGAAGTGCCATGTGCTCCTGGCAGGGCGGGAGGAAATTTTGTGAGCTCCCCTACCCCTAAGCCCTGATTGGCCTGGGGGCAGAAGGCGAGTGTATGAAGTCTCTTCTCACCACTAGGGGACTAGGCACCTTAAGGGAACCTGGGGGGAGGGGAGGACAAAACCTCATGCACTCCCCCTCCTCCAGACCAATCATGGTGTGTGGGTGGGGAAGCAGGGAAGTATCCTGGCTCCACCCATTCAGCTTAAGGCTCTGCCCCTTCTGGTGTGGCCCAGGGCCATTTCACAAATTTCTGAAGTGGCCCCTGGCAAAAAATTATTACCCACCCCTGAGTAAGAGTGACCAAAAACGTTTTACGGTATGTTGGGTGCAGAAGAAAACTGTTGGGGGGGAGTTATTATATCTGTACCTTCTCTTGCCTCTTTTTTTTTTTTGCATATTTATCTTCATTTTTTCCCCAAAATAATTTTGCCATGGCAGGTAGGAGTAGCTCAGTTTTATTGTCAATAAATACCTTGATTTTCTGCCATTACTGTTTCTCTAGCATGCTGACTATCTAGAACTAAAGAGGGTGATGAAAATAAAAGAGAATTTCGACATATGGGAAAAATCAGTTGTGACCTGCTGAAAGACGTGTGTATTTGGGACTCTGGTTGGGAACAATCTGTTCTGTGTCTAATCTCTGCTGTCAGCTGAGTGTACCCCTTCTGACTCTGCACCCTAAAATAGTTTGCCCATATTTGATCAGAGAAATAATGTGGAGAGTAGCTTATAGACTCTGTTCCATCAGAACTCTCTCTTGCCCCAGTTAGGACTCACTTGCCTCACTAATGTGCATGAAAAACCTGCAGCCAGAACGATCCCTTTTGCTCTTCTCGTACTTTCCCCTTTGAGGTCAGAATTGTTATCTAAACTATGGTCTTAATTCTCCCCATCCCTACATGGCTAAAAATGGGTGAATGCACATAGTGGGTGCTTTCTTTTCCTCTGAACCTGCGAAGCAGGTACAAAAATAGTTCTTGCAGTCACTTGAGTACAAGGGCTTAGGTCCCTTATCTACTGCTAATACTAGCTTCTCCACTCAACTGTATAGATATTTAATGTTTCTCTGCAGGTTTCAAACCTATTGGGGAGAGCATGTTTGCATCAGAAGTCTACAGTGACAGAGCAGCCATAGGACAAGAAGCAATGGGCTTAAATTGCAACAAGGGAGGTTTATGTTGGACATTAGGAAAAACTTCCTAACTGTCAGGGTGGTTAAGCTCTGGAATTAATTGCCTAGGGGGTTTGCAGAATCTCATCACTGGAGATATTTAAGAGCAGGTTAGAAAGATACCTATCAGGAATGACTTAGACAAAGCTTGGTCCTGCCATGAGGGCAGGAGACAGGACTTGATGACTTCTCAAGGTCCCTTACAGTTCAAGTGTTCTATGATTCTATATTCAACATTTCTAGAGTTAAAATGTAGTTCTTACAGATGTGGTGACTTTAAATGAGCACTCTATGATAGTGGAGCCTAGTTTGAAATGATTATCTATTTACCTAGGTTCTTTTCAGGTGCCCTTAATGGTAATGTCTCAGTGTCTCCCACAAGGAAATGAACATAGGGTGATCTCCAATATTAGTAGTTTATATCATCCTTCTAGGAAGATGGAATTACTCTTCCTTCTCTTCTTTCAAAGAGTGTTTGTGCATGTACAGTACACACATATTTGCATATGTTTAAACACCTCCCTTCTATATTCATTTTCTTTGTTGTTTTCACAGTTGTAAAGGCAAAGTAACAATGCAGAGTAACATTCAGGGTATGTGACAAGGACCAGGCCAGCCCTCATGAGGGGCAGAGAAAGAGCTTCACCAGCCCCACTCTGCCCCCAGCCCCAGCCTCGATCACATCCCTGCTCCTGGCCCTCGTTCTGAGAGAAGAGGGTGGAGTTTGCAGATTGCATTAGAATTAAGGGGGAGTATGACTTTGAGACCCACTGATATAAGCTCATTTACAATGGCTTGAATGTCTTGTAATTGTTCAAGTGTTTCTTTTCTTTTTTTAGTAGGAAGAAGAGTGTACAATAACGTTTCTTCACATCTTCTCTCTGGTGACAGTGTGTTTCCTATGTGCTTTGGGAGTCTACTCTAATAGACCTAACTTAGGAAAATTTAGTATGCATGGAAAGAAAAAAGTCTTTGTTCTTGTTTCATTACTTCTAATTACACGTCCCTGGACAGATACAAGTAGTCTTTTATGTCCTTCAAATACTTTCAGATGGTTAAATTATTTAAGAATTAAGAAAAAAATCAAAATTATGCTAACTGTGATGAAAAATTGGCATTGCAGTTAGAAAAACTTTTCCTATGGCCAACTTTATTTAGTAATTTTTCATGAAATGATGTCTTTTATCTAAAGCACCTTATACTGACCACTGCTGGAAGCAGATTACCAAAATAAACATGGAGCACTGGGTTATAAGTTCCCCTGTTTCTTCATTTGCCTCTGTCTGTACTATGCTAGACAATAGCCGACTGCTTAGGGAGGGAGAAGCCCCCAGGTCTGGCTCATGAATTCCCTCAAAGTAATGGCGTGGAACAATTAAGCATCCTATAAGAAGAGAAATAGTTCAGGGGCTTTCTTTTTGGGAAGGCTTGCTAACTTATGAGCCAGCAATGGGAACTGTTTGTTAACCAACAGAAAGAAAGTTAGGACAGAAGTATTTGTTTCCCCCCTTTAAAAAAATCTGAGGACTGACAGCTTGATGTATAGTTGTTTAATGTCATCTTGAAGACAAGAAAACTGGAGCTTCTCCTTTTAATCCTTTCCCAATGTTCTAAGAATGTACTGTTTCTTTGACTAATTAGACTGATTGGTGCCATGTAGTACAAATTAACATAGTTGCAGTCACCTCATATCAAATGTGGTACAACAACCTGCTCACTCCTATAAGCCACGAGACACAACTGATTTATAAAGCCAACAATAGAAACTAATTAAACACTTCTAAGCTGGTAAGGTTAAGTCTTTATTCATCTGCTGAAGTGCAAATTAACTATATTTTAAGAGAAAAAAACCCCAAAACAAAATAAAACATGGTGAATTCCAGTTCTGTCAATTTATCAGTGAAGCTACTCCTTATATATATATATATAAAAGATACTGAAAATTCAACTCTTATTACTTTCTTTTTATTGGAGTAGATAGCGTGCCCAAAATTCCAACTTTTGTGATCTTTCTTTGCTTTTCCTTGTTGTATTCAACATTTTCTCATCTAATTGTGATTTGTTCTGCGAGTAAAATAAAAATAGCACTTTTACTAATTCTACAACAAAGACATGTGCCTTCATTTTTTCTGAAGTTAAATTTTGTTGGGGATATAAAAACTGAAAGAACTAACAGATACACTTCTTGAAATCAAAATGCTTAAATGCTTAACTGCATAGTGAAATACAGTCACCCATTTAAAAAAAACCACACACCTCAAATCCCATTGACTATATTTAAGTGACTAAAATCTTTAGATCTGGATTGATAGCTCTGGGCTTCAAAACACCTTTGTGTGTATTTTAATAGCTTAAAACACTTACTGATAAATCAACACTTCAATAGGAAGAGCAAGAAGTGCATTTCAGTGAGGTTAATTCATTTGTTTATTTTAAGTCACTTTTTATAGATTTTTTTTACTTTGATATTTTGTTCTTCAGATGGCAGTAAAGGACAAGGTCTTTTCAATTCTCATTGATATCATGCTAGTCCTGGAAATGTCAAAAATAACGTTGCCTAATGGAGACTGCTAACTGATGCTGATTATGATAATACATCTGATTCGTAACAAATCAAGTCTTTCATTATAAATAAAAGCCTCATCTGTCACTATTCTTTTTGAAGGACAAAATTTAAGTGGTTTTAAACACAGCTGCTTTTATAATATGCATCTCAGAAACTACTATGTTGTTCATATCTTGTCCTTGAGCAAGGTATAATTTTCCCAAAACAACCTTTTGGACCAAGTATATAATATAACAGTGTGTATTCCAAGATAGTAAAATAGCTACATAGCAATATTACTTCTGATACAATATAATTTGACTTCATCTTTCATTTATGGTGAATCCCATTCTAAAATGGGGCTTTCTATTTTTCCCAGCACAGTTTCAAGGCAAGGCTGTTTTTTCAGGATACAATAGTTAAAAATGACTCATATATGGGAAGCATAATGCAATTTTTTACAGTAAGGGTAAAGCTCATTTATCTGTGCAAGATACAGAGCTCTCTCAGGCACTTATCCATGACACTGGAACAAATTTACACAGCAACTAAGAACCATCACAAGTCTCATCATATTCCAATCTACATGCACATTTCTTTGACCTTGCCTTTTCTAACATAATCATGAAGCAACAAGTGAGTGTATATGTATTGTTAAATAAATTCCAAAACAAAACACTTGACTGCACACACTTTTTTCCCTGCAGAGAGGATGACAGAACAGATGACAGACACTAGTCATGTTGCTTAATGCAGTACTGGAAGGTGCTCAGATACTATGATTGATGAATATGGTGTAAGAACTGATATGGATTGGAGAAGAAAAGAAAACCAACATTCAGAAATATTTCTAATTTAAGTATTTTTACTGAAAGCTGTCTAGCACAAAGCTGAGCAGTATCTTATAGGTTTTAGCCAATAATTCCTTTTATTAAAGATAGGCATTACTGTACTGCACCTTTCTCTTAGCAAGTTTATATATTATTTCATACCATGAGTCACGCTGTCTGTATCTGGCAGTAGGAGACAAAATATTCTGAAAATATCCTCTAACTGCTCTTTCCTCCTTCTCACCATTTGAGATTCATTCTGTAGCACACAAAACAACCCTGTTGTGGATTTTCTTTTCTATTTTTAATCTCTTTCATAACAATCTTTCAAATGAGAGAAAAGTGTGACAACTTTGTAAATGCCCTGGAGAAGGGACTAAGTTCATGATTAGTTGTTTGTAGAGTGCTGAGTGCTGATCCTTCATTGAAGCTCCTCTGCAGTATCAAATTACAGTAAAAGCAGAGACAACCTTCATTACTAATGTTAATGTTACTGCCATAAAAACATTATACAGTGTCTACAGACAGTCAAAGAATGGGTTTTTCCTCATGGAAAATGTCAATTTTTGGCAAAAAAATGGAAAGTAAATATTATGGCCATAACCATATTTTAAAATAACAAATCTATTTTATAAAGGAAGAGTATATTTGTCAGTGAAGCACTCTACGGAAAGTATTTTCCTTCAAACTGAATTGCCAAGCTTCACAATTTTTCAAACACACTTTATTACTCAGGGTTAATGGGAGCAAAACTCAGGTAAGCTACTTGGTTCAGAAACTGCTGATGCTTCAAACCATATATCCTGTTTTCTTTTTGGTGTTTTAACAATGTCTGGCCATACTGGCATGTCATCGGCCATACCGATGGGTTTAATCGGGCTGCAACTTTATTATTTGATGCCTGGGACTACCTGGCAGATAACAGTATACAGTGCAGGTAGCCCCATATTTATTCCATAATTACCCAAGGGGGGGGGGACTATTGCCAGTTCCCTCTCTTTTCTATCCCTGTCCCTTCAGAAAATTCATTGCCAGGACTTTACCTGTCCTCTTAGTGAGGGCCTTCTGCCCACTCCCCCTCTTTTTTCGACATGGTCCCTCCAACAGATCCATTGCCAAAATCGTACCATCCATCCCCCCCTCGTATGAGAGGTTAATGTGGGCTTTAAGAATTGGGGGATTGGCTCACTGCTGTACCAACCACAGGCATTCCCCAACCATACCCCATTGGTTCCTTTAATGAACACCTCTTTTAAGTCCTTTTCCAAACCATTGATCTGATCACTGCATAGTACTTGCTACACTCCAGTACTATGGAGTACCTGCATTGGTCATCTGCCTCAAGGAGGCACCAGCAATTAGCTAATCCTGCTTTCTCTTTGGTGATTGAACATTCATTCAATTTAGATTAGGCAGTATCACTGACATTCTAATGATATCTTCTTCACCTCCAATTATTAAACAATCACCACTATTTCGACAGCAATTTATTTCGGTTCTCACTCTAGTTTCACCACAGTCCGATATTATCCCACATTATACCAGCAATTAGAGTTAGGAAGGCTACTTCCAGTTCTACTACTCCTCACAAACTCCCTCAATTTTTTTCCCCAAAACTTTTTTTTAATCCTTGAAGTTTGTTTTATTTCCTTCAATTTCTTTTACTGGTTCTATCTACTTACTTTATACAGTGGTACAATACCACATCAGTATAGTGCCTAAGCATTTCCTAGGTACTAAGAAACTCTGTAAATCCTTCTTGTTATTGTAGGAGAGATTCTTCATATAAAAAAGGATGAACTTGCACTTCTTTCTAAGAATGAGTTTTAGGTTAATTTAATTTTGGTTAAACTCTAAACTAAAATTTTGAGTTAAACTAGTGTCCTTGAGTACTTCATTCAATAGTGAAACTCTTGGCTAAGAGTGCTTTTTTTCTATTCTTTTGCACTTTGAGTTTCATTTTTGGAGCATAGATGAATCTGGAATACAGATGCACTGAGAGATGGAGTTGTGTTCTAACCTTCTTATAGCCTTGAAAATCTGTACTAGGGGCCCTCAGTGGGCAATGTGAACGTACTTTTTACACCTCATATGAGCGTGCCAAATATTCTCTCAGTAGTACTCTACCTACAGTGCCTACAGGTTGCACCACAAGCACATGAAGAGACCTTGGCAGAAAAATCCTTTCTTTGACTACTCATTTGAATAAAGCAATCATCACAGTGTGAATACTTCCCAACAACATAGCACTAAGTGTCACAACAACATAATTCTCCATAATAGCTAGACTCTCAGTGCTGAAAAAACTGCTATGTGGCACTGCCACTGAAATTCAAACCTGTGAAAACACATATAAAAGGTCATGCTAGAGACTGTCATTTAGCCCGCAAAACTTCTTGGTACTAAAAGAGCAAACACCTCAAGAAACAAATGTATAGGATAAACAAACATATATGGGACAAAAAAGTCAGCTTTTTTAAGTGGAGAGAAGCTTTTTCAAATAAGAAGCATAAAATGTACCAGCTTTTTGCACCATCCATAATCTTAATAACCTAATATACTATCTTATAATAAGCTCTTCCCCACATTATTCTAGTACAGTTTGATTCAGTCAGTTTTGGAAATAGGAATTAAATATCATATATAGATAAGCTCAAACAATTTCCATCCCATTACTACAATAGTCTGGACAAGAAGCTTATAAATCAGTGCTCTTTGAAGCTTATATTAGTTATCTGCAATAGAGCTGAGGGGAACAGCTTGATCTTTTCAAAATATTGCAAAATTTTACCTTTCCAAACTGAAAAATGAAAACTGACTATTTTTGGAGTGTGTCAAAATGTGTTGTTTGAATAATTTTGAACATTTCAATTTAGATTCATCCTTTTTTATAATTTATGAGAAATAGCTGAAATTTCTAAAAGTTCATTTCAAACTGGAAAACTAAAACAAGTTTTAATTATTTTGTTCAAAAAATATGTTTAGAGAAAAACAATTTATAAAAACCGATCCTTTACAATGAAAAATTTCTGTTTGAATGAATCAGCATTTTCTGACAGAAAGATGTTTAGTCCAAAGATTCTCAGCCAGCTCTAAGCAGAAGCAATCTTTACTGAATTCTGCATCTGACAAAGAAAGCCCATGTCAGGGTGGGGTTTTTTTTTATAGAGAAAAATCACTGTGAACCAAGCTGCTTTTCTCAGTAAGATTTGCTGCTTTGCTAGAATTAATTCTTGGGGCATGTATATTTAGATTGTAGAATCGTGATATCTATTTCATTTTAGTAATATGGACGTTAAAAATGGTTAGACTTTTCTTGTTGGATCCTAAGAAAACAAATGTTTTGAGACAGTCCTGATAAATGAGCTAGAAAATTTTCCAAGCTCAAAATAACCAGAGTATGCAGCTTCAACTCTGAAGAATTACAGGGCTTCAGGATTTCTTTTAAAATTAGATGGAAATTTGTGTTCTCTTCATTTACAACAGTATTATTATAATTTCATCTGTGTAGGAGACAACACAAAATACAGGTTTGATTAGTAAAAGAGACTTGCAACTCACTGGCAGTCAAGGTTGAGAAAATTACTACAAATTTTAAAGCTTAGAAATTCACTTAATGCAGAATTAAGCATCCTAAATGAAGATCCAGAAGAGGTTTGTGGAAAATATTTAAATCCCAAGAGAACTGAAGTCCTGGGTTCAATGACTCAAGTTAGAAACAGCTTTAACAGAACATATTAAGCTAAATAAATGGAAGGAATCTGACCTATTTTATTGGTGTGTGATGAAACTGCTTTTCCTTTGATATTTTAATAAAAGAAACTGCTTTTCCTGTTCCTTTCATGGGGATGACATTTCAAATTTTCTCCTATTCTAACGAGAATTGCAGAACCAGTAGACCACTAATAAGGCATCTTAAGACCGGAACATAGGAATGGCTCCATTGGGTCACACCAAAGATTCCTCTAAGTCTGATATTCTGTATTTGTCAGTAGCGATTATCAGATAGAATTTTAGAGGATGATTTAAAACCCTAGCTACTAAAACTTTGTCCAGCTATACCAAAAAGAGGCATTTGGTATCGTTTTAATCAGGCAACAACTTTATTATTAGATGCCTGGGACCATCCAGCAGATAAAAGTCCACAGGGTAGGTAATCCCATTTTCATTCAATAATCACCAAGGGCCTTCTGCCAGCTCCCCATTTTTTCCATCCAGGTCCCCTCACACTATTGCTGTGACCTTATCATCCATCCCTGCTTGCAGGAGGGCTAAGGTGGGCTATAGGAAAGGGGATATGGCTCTTTGCCAGATCATTCCTAGGAGCCCCAAGATGTCCTTCTATTCTGTTCCTTTCATTAACATCTTTTAAAGACTTTTTCAAAGCCATTTTTCTGGTTACTGGGTTACCTTCCTCATGAGTATCAGCACTTGACATCTGTCATACACTTATCTGAGCGGCAACAGATAGCTTATCTTTCTTCACGCTACATGTCAGCAATCTTTGCCTGAACTCACTGTGGGGAAGGTGAAAAACCTCAACTCTATGTAAGCCAACCTGGTGGTCTAGTACCATGCCCACAGCAGGTTTTGACCAAACCTAGTATTTTACCACCTACACGGGAGAAAGAGTGTATGTTGCCTCAGCCTGCTCCATGTAAAAGGGGTCTTCTCACACAGGGCTGCCCATTGAAACCTTTCTGTCATCCAGTCCCCAGGGGATGAACCAGTGTTACCATGCTGGCCTCTTGACTTACTTTGCAACAGCTTGAGCTCTCCCATAATGCACTGTTCCCTTTACTCCTAGGGGATGAATCAGTGTCACCACACTGGACCCTTGTCCCCTCCAATCCATAAAACATTGTTCCCTTCATTTGGTCAGCCATAAAAATTCCCCCTCGTCCCCCCAGGGAAGATTGAGGTTTGAGTCCCTATTCTGCCTGATTCAGATGTAGTCAGTCTCTCCTTTACAAGTTGTACCACTCTCTAAATAATTCACTTATTTACTGGGTGAAAGAGAGAGGCAGTGATTAGAGCCCGGGATGTAGGATATATTGGGGAAAAAAACAACAAAAAAAGATTCAAGTCCCTGCTTCCCTTGATCCAGGACAAAAAAATTCAAAACCTCAATATTTCTGTGAAAACTAGAATTGATGTTTTCCAGCTGGCCCTAATCTTGGGCTTTAGGAAGAACAGAACAAAGAGGGGTCTGGAAGGTGTATACAACATGGGAGAGGTAATCTAGGATCTACAGAAAGAATGGGAGGAGGCAGGCATCCCAGGCAGAATCCTCTACCTTAAGCAAGCAGCAGGGAGTATTCTAAGGTTGTGTGGAGTTTAGGAGATTATCATATTAAAAAGAAAAGGAGAGATGGATAGTAGAAAACACAGTGAAAAGTGGGAAAGAAAGCAATAGGGAAAGAGGAAGAAAAGATGAGGAAAGAAGAGGGAGTGGAACTACCAATGTTTCATGTGTTAGTGTGGAGAAAAGAGGGAAAAGTTTGTTTAAGGAAGCATGCTAGAGCATTGGAGGAAAGGAAAGGACTATAAGGTAAATAAAAGAAAATGTATACTGAAGAAAAACAAAAAGATTAGAGTGAAAATAAAGGAAAGAATGGAGAACAGAGAGAAAGTAATAAAGAAAATTAAGGAAAACAACAACAGAGGAAAACAGAAAGGCGATTATAAGAATGGAGTTGGACAACATAAAGACCAATTCAGACATCTGTAAATAATTTTTAGTAAAAAAAAAAAAAACGAAGAAAAATATACAAAAGACAAAAAATGCAAAAGAGAAAAAATTTAAAAATGGGACTGTGATGCAACACCTGCCCCACACTGGGCTCTCAAACAGCTAATAAAGCCTTGACAATGCTGTGCAGGAAAAGCAGCCAATCACAGAAGGACTGATAGGTGCAACCAAAGAGAGTTGGTCTGGCCTATATAAGATAAGCTGCAGGACTGTGCAGCACCCGTCATTCCATGGAGCTTGAGGAGAGAGGACTGGCTATCTTGCAAGCTGATGGTAACAAGCACCCTGGACAGAGCAGTTCTGCAGGCAGAGACCTGGGGAGGTAAGATTCAAAGTCTGAGGTCTTGAGACTAGGACAAAAAAGGTGCTGGGGTGAGGGGTAAAGTGGGCCAGTGTAGGGGCACTACAAATAGTAGCCCCTGGCTCTTGGGCTGGGACCTGAAGTAGTGGGTGGGCCTGGGTTTCCTCCCATGCCACTAAAAAAGCAGCTGGCTAGCAGACGGCAGCTCACCGGGAAGAGGGAAGCATTCAGTGTAGCACAGCCAAAGGGATGCATCTTAAAGAGGACTCTATGGTCCTTGGAGTGATGTGGGTGCAAAAGTAGAAGTGACAGCAGTGAGGCACCAGCACAAGAGGGCACTACTGAACTGAGCTAATCCCCAGGCAGCAGGCAGTAATGAATCATACCTCATCACAGGGGAATTTGGCAGTGTTTAAAAGAAAATTAAATGAAAATTATCATAATTATGTGTGGGGCAGAACTGCTTCATATCACAATTTTGACTTTTCCACCATGCACTTTATTTCTTCTTTCTGTTTCTAAGATATGTTTTGATCTCATTAGCCTCTGATATTGTTCCGGCCCCTCTTTTCATTAATTATGTTTATAGGATTACTGATATTACATTGCAATTTGACTACTGAGAAATCAGAATGCTTTAAATATTGGATCTCTTAAGTAGTTGTACTAGTAAAAAGCTTCCATCATTTTCTAGTCAATATTTTTCTGAAAGTATTTGGGAAAGAGATGGAGAAGTGAATGTCAGACTTTGTTTTCCTATTCTGAAAAGATATTAATTTTAGTGTATGTTATCCATTACAATTGTTACCAAATCTAAAAGTATTTATATATTATGTGAACTCTATCAAAAAGCTGAATCCCTGTTAAAAAGACCAGTTTGTCACAGTAGGTAACCTGCTCCAACCCCCAAAGCAATGTTTTACCAAACAGACGATCATATCACATCCTATATTGGCAACCAATATGATTCATGAGCTCAGACAAGTTTGGAGTTCCTAGATACAACAGGTGACAGCTATAAATTGCAAACTACATAAATACCAGTCTTATAGATTTCTCCATTTAGCTCAAATGATCTTTAGATTGAAAAATCAATCTTCCAGCTAGCCTTTAGTCTTCCTTGACTTCTCTGATCTGCAAGAAAGAGAAGTTTCAGAAGACTGAATTACTAGCTGGAGGAGTGAACCAAACTACTGGGGAAAGTGTTATATAGTTCTCAACAACTGGACTTTTGCGGCCTGAAAAGCATGTCTTACTTCCATTTGTATGCATCCTCTTGAATGGATGTAGGACTGAGAAGCTGTGTATTTGACAACATTTTCTAATGGATAATTGTCTTTAAAGATTACATTCAATTTATGGCTTGCTTTAGGAGAGACCAAGTTTCTAGGTCATTGCTCATTTATAATTCCCTCCCACACTAACTAACATTATGGGACTGATTTTATAATCAAATTGGTGCAGTGATTATTTTTTATTTATATTCTTTAACTGAGATACTTTTATTTTGAATGTTTATGTGGGAAATTAATGAGATTCTTCCATACAAACTATCATTTTATACTAGAACTGTATGTTTACTGCTCTGGGATGGACAAATAAATCTTCCTAAGGGGTGAACACAAAGAATAGCTTTGTAGAAATCTTTTGGTAATTACACAAGTTTAATTGGATGAATACTAATCATGTGTTTGAGCAGTGATGATCTGAAACATCTTTCACATCTGATCAGCACTGCAAACTTTTATTGTAGACAAAGCAATGACTCATGGAGAGACAACTGCAGACTATATGGACATGTACTCAGAATTCTCTAATAATAAAATCAAGTCTCATTTTATTGACTTCATTGATATTCTGGAAATGATTTTTAATGACACATACTTATTTTAAAAGACAATTGTTTATAGATAAGTTAAATTTGTGATCTAAAGTAATATTTATTGCACATGATAGAAAATGGGCTCTTCAGTTAATCTTTGTGATTCCTATTTAATTTATCCCTCCAAAATCAAATAAGATACAACAGCCACATAGAGCAATAAATGTATCGGGTTGATAGATTTATATTTCTAAGGTCAATCATATGGAAAAGAAGCACTCATTCTAAAAATTATACAGTATACCATATTGAGTGCTAAAGGTTTTCTATGTTGAGTTTGAGACCAAAACAAACAAATGAACAAAAAACCAAAAACCCAACCCTACAACAGTTTTCCTTTAAGCTTTAATTTTAAATATATATCAACACATTTTTCTTATTCTTTAATTTAAAATGTTTATTGGAAAAGATGTTTTGTATAACACACACACACACACATCATGCAGATCAAATTTAAGCTCTGTTCTCTAGCTAGATGGAAATTCATTGAAAATTGAAATATAGGATTAAAGCGTATGACTTCATTCTGCTTCCACTAAAATGAATGGCAAAATTCTCACTGACTTCAGTGGGAGAAATATCAGGTCCTTAAATATTACCAGGAACAATGAATGGCCCAATTACTAACACTATCACAATTTATAATATTAATCTCCAAAATAAGACAAAAAATTATGTATTTTTAAAGGTCCCCTAAATATTAAAAATGCATTTGCAGGACAAAGAAAACTACTTTGCATTTGATCAACATTAAATTTTATTTGCTATTGTTGTGTTGCCCAGTCATCTAATTTTGTGATATCCTTTTGAAGTTCTTGCAGTATTCTTTGGACTACACTATCTTAGGTTATTTTGTATCATCTGCAAATTTTGCCACCTCACAGTTTATCCCATTTTCCCAGACAATTTATGAGTACATTAAGTAGGACTGGTCATGGTACAGATTCCTGGGGGAGACCACTGTATATATCTCCCTGTTCTGAAAACTTAGCGTTTATTCCTACCCTTTGTTTCCTAACTTTTAACCAGTTACCAATCCATTAAAAGACCTTTCCTTTTGTCACAGGAAAGTTTATTGTGCTTAAGTCCCTTTTGTGAGAGACCATGTCAGAGGCTTTCTGGAAATCTAAGTATACCATATCCACTGAATTCTTCTGGTCCACATGCTTGTTTACCTCCTCAAAGAATTCTAGTAGACTCATGTGTCATGATTTCTCTTTCCAAAAATATGTTATCTCTCCCCACAAAAAAAAAAAAAAAAAAAAGATTATCACCTATGTGTCTGACATTTTTGTTCTTTTACTATAGTTTCAGTTTGCAGGTACTGTACTGACATTAGTCTTACTGGGCTGTAATTGCGAGGATCATCTCTAGAGCCCTTTTTAAAAAGTGGCATAATATTATCTATCCCCCAGTCATTTGGCATAAGTTTATTTAAAGGATAGGTTATAAACTACAGTAAGCAGTTCTGCAATTTTACATTTGAGTTCATTCAGAAGCCTTGGATAAAAGAAAACACAACTGAGAAGAAACAAAAATGAATATGGCTTGTATTTTAGGGGTGATTGATGTATAAATGCAGAATCATAGAATCATAGAATACTAGAACTGGAAGGGATCTTGAGAGATCATCAAGTCTAGTACCCTGCCTTCACAGCAGGACCAAGCACTGTCTAGATCATTCTTAATAGATGTTCGTCTAACCTGCTCTTAAATATGTCCAGTGATGAAGATTTCACAACTTCCACGGGCAATTTATTCCAGTGTTTAACCACCCTGACAGGTAGGAAGTTTTTCCTAATGTCCAACCTAAGCCTCGCTTACTGCAGTTTAAGCCCATTGCTTCTTGTCCTATCATCAAAGGCCAAGGAGAACAAATTCCTCCCCTCCTCCCTGTGACACCCTTTTAGATACCTGAAAACTGCTATCATGTCCTCTCTCAGTTTTCTCTTTTCTAAACTAAACAAGCTCTATTCTTTCAGTCTGCTCTCATAGCTCATATTTTCTAGGCCTTTAATCATTTTTGTTGCTCTTCTCTGGACCTTCTCCAATTTCTCAACATCTTTCTTGAAATGTGGTGCCTAGAACTGGACACAGTACTCCAATTGAGGCCTAATCTGAATAGAATGAAAATCTCTGCTAAAAGAATTAAAGATAACATGCAGCAACCTCTCTCAGAGTCATGGAAAGGCATTACCTGGGCTAAATCTTGCTTCTTTATCCAGGTCATGAGACCGGTTTCAGCTTCATTTGTGTTGCAAAACAAGTACTCACAAGAAGCCTTAATGGCAAAGCTTCTGTGCTGGCAATGAAGTCTGAGGGAAGCCTGGGACAAAGGGCTTCTTAGGTGTAAAAGTGCAGGGACTGAAGGAAGAAAAGGGGTAGTGGTACAGTGTGTTTTTAAGCAGTTGGATATGTCTGAGATTGGTGCGAGTTCTTGAGTGAGACAGCATTCCATGGCAGCTATTTCTTGGGAATGAGCTGTTGTATCTGACCTGAAGATTCTGCAAATGGGAGTTGCTCGTGTGCAGTTTACCACCCTTACTCCAGGAAACAGGGTTTGTTTGAAAATAAACATATTACACTAAGAGACATGGTGGGTATGGAAATATCTTTCATTAAATTGTCTCTTTCACCAGCAGAGTTGGTCCAATAAAACATTACCTCACTCATCTTTTCTCTCTAATTTCCCGGCATGTCAACAACTACACTACATATTACAAGTCTAAGCCAGCATCACTGATTTCTGCTCCAAATTGGAAACTGGCCCATCAGTTCCCAAAATCTGCTAGCAGCTGGCAACAGGAAGAAAATTTGATAAAGAAAAAGCTTGTTCATATCCAAATACAAAGAATGCAAAGCATTTATTAATTATTCGTCTATAAATTTAGATTGTAAGGTCCCCCTGAGAAAAGAAACTGCCTCTTTCTCTGTGCATTTGGCACCGAGTTCTGACATAGGCAGTGTATCTGTGTAGCTCAATGGGGCTCTGATGTAGGTTGGGCATCTAGGCACAACTTTAATACAAATAAATAAAAATTTACTGGAACACTAGGTTTCATGAATAACTGGTAATGGAATCACATTTTATAAAATTAAATTAATGTGAATTGACCAGATGGCCCAAATCCTGGGATGTTCTGCCGCTGCTTTGTATTGCACACACGGGACAGAGTAGCTGTAAAGTGCGCATCCAGTGTCGGCACTGAGTGCCTGGAAGAAGGGACTTCAGGATCAGGACTTCACTGCACGCTTCTAATTTCCTGCTGAGTCTGGGATAAATTAGGGAAGGCAGCATAGAATTGGGACAGCAGAAAGGTATTTTAAAGCCTCATACACACACACACTCCAGAATGTGCTATGAAGATTCTAACTGCATTTGAAGAGCTGGGCAAATGCCAATTAAATCCCTCCCTAATACAGAGAGAGGAGATATATTCCAATCTTTTATTAAAAGCTTTTTCCTCACCCTTCTTGAAAAGACTGACAACATACATAAGTTGTGGCAGTTCTGTCCGTAAGGTTCTGAAGAAAAAAGTAAAAATTGGCCTACAAATTGGTTTAAAAAAAAAGAGGTCATCATATTACTATTAACTATTCTGCTGGAGGTAAAGGAAACTAACCTTAACTTTACTTGTATCAAGCGAAACAGTGTACCTGAAAAGCTCAGTAGGTCCACTAAGCTTGCCTGGGTCCTAAATAAACATTCTTTTACCCAAGAGAAATTATGGGCCATTAAAGTAAAAGAGAAATCCTTTTCTACAATCATCAGAATTGTTTGATTGAAAATTGGAGCTTAAGAAAAAAAAAGTATGTTAAAATGAACTTTTCAGCATTGCAATAAAACTCCATGGAAAGAAAAAAAAATATTAAAAGACAAAAATAAATATACTGACTTGATAAACCAGACTTGATAAACCAAAAAAACTAGAGCAAGGAAAGAAGTAGCCTGTCTAATTTTGTCCTTAATTAATTCAGTAGGCATTATTCTTGCACTCCTGTAGAGTTAATTATGAATCAGTTTGGCATAATTAGATAGTAATATCCTCAGTAATGTTTTCTAATAATGCTTACGTTAACAGTCATTGCTGAACAGAGACTTTTAATCACCATGGGCCAGAGTCTGCAACCCTTATTTGCCTTGAGGAGCGCACGGGAGTATTTGCTTAAGGTGTTATTCATTCACAATCTGGCCTTAACTTCTGAAAATATAATGGCATGACTTTTTTTATTTTATTGGAATAAGCCTTGTGGTCATCTAATGCTAATTGAGAATTTGAAGTGCTATAAAAGAGACATTTCAGAATCAATCCAAACTTTTCCAAATTTAGAACAGAATGTTATTTTTATCCTTATATTTACTAATCTATAGCAAGATATTAAATACAGACCAGTTTCATCATAACAGACTTTTGACATTAAGGTTTTACAGAATATGTCCCAGATATTTGATTTATTTATTTTCATTTATTAAAAGATTACCTCTAATAGGTACACAGAACATATCATCTTGATCCTGTTAATTTAATTTTTTTTCTCCTACAGGAAATTGAATGGGCAAATAGTCCTATAATTACTAGTGATAGATGTATCTCTGCCTTTACAAATAAAAAATAGGTATATATTGGGTATTAATAGCTTGAAAAACAAAGTATTTTGCAACATCAGATAAGACATGGTGAAATATCCTTACTTCATGTTCTATTGCAAATGCTATAGAAAGTCACCAATTACTTTACAGGTTATACAAAGTGCTGTGGTGTTTAAAGGAAAAAATAAAGAAAGGAAAAGCCACTATATAGAGTAGTTATATGTATAAACTGGGAAACAAGTTAACATGTATAAAAGTTTCAGTAATCAATAATATATCCTTGCAAAACCATATGAACAATATAATTGAGAATAAGATAGTTAGAAATCAAAATTCAACTGAGTCCAAAGAAGGACCCATGCTACCAAGAAACAACTCTTTAAAAAAATTCTTACCCCAACCCCAGTACATTAGGGGATTCATAGAAACATGGATAAGAAGACCAGAAGGGGTCCCTTCATCTAATATCATCTAAGTCTTATCCCTTATATAGCACAAGACATAAAATGTTGCTCAATCATTCTTACAGTGGAGGGAAATATTCTTCTCTACTATATCACAAACAATGTCAAACCTAAGAAACGGGGGTGAACTAAATCATACATGTTATAAACATCCCCTATCAGACCTAAGAAGATTCCAAGAGATGATTAGAGTAACTTCCTTTAGTAACCTGTTCTATTGGTTAATCAACTTCACTTACTCCTAGCTACACTAGGGGATAAGTTCGAATTAAGATACACCACGTCAGTTATGATAATTGTATAGCTTACGTTGAAGTATCTTAACTCGAATTTTGGCACCGTCCACACTGCAGGAAGGAGCACCCCCTACCCCCATCGACTTCCCTTACTTTTCATAGAAGCATGACTACTAGCATCAACAGGAGCACCCTCTCAGTTTGAATTAGTGTGTCTTCACTAGACCCACAAATTTAAACCCCAGAAGATCGACTGCGGCTACTTCAATCTTATCTGTAGTATAGACATGGCCTTAAAGACCTCTTCCAATTTCAGTTACATTTGGTTTTGATTTGCAGCCATGAATCAAATCTTCCTATATATAATTCCATTAGATTCTATATTGCTGTGCATTCTCAGGTTTTAAAAGAAAATATACATATAAACTTGGTGCTACCACTTTAAACCCTAAACCATAGACTGTGTAGACAAATTCTAACTCTTGCATTGCTTTTCATTCCAGCATGTATTGTTCCTGGTTCTGATGTAACCCTGGTTTTGCACCCATTAAATTACTAACTTTGATGAAACTACTGGTGATTTACACTCGTGTGAATGAGAGAAGAGACATGCTCAAAGTGAGTTGATGCACACTATTGGGAAATTCTAAGAATACTCCCATTATGTTCTATTAATGAAGATATTTACAAACTCTTTTGGTGATGTTCCCAAGGCTATGGTTGTCCTTGTCAGATTCTTCTTGCAATTTAATTGAAACATTGTATTCTTCACATTCTGTTCTCAAATTTTTGCATAGTGTCACTGTATACTGTTAAACAAATGTTATCCTCCAAATGTTTCTATTTCCATTGTGGACAATGGGATTCCTTTTTATATATGTATAAGGCACTTTGAGAACCTATAAGTTCATTAGTGCTGCCCAACTGCATCAGACAGCCATGGCTTGTCTTGCCCCGTATGCTGTCTTCAAGAGTGGCCCATACCAAAGCTTTCAGGGGAATTGTAAAGGGCAGGGCAATTGTAGAATGGTCCACTCACATTTCATACCTTATTTGTGGCAGTCAGAAGATTGGGTTTCCCCAGGCACGTGGTTTAATCCCTGATCATCTTCAATAACAGCTGTTGATTGGCCTATCCTTCATGAATTAATCCAATTCTTTTTTGAATCCAGATATACATTGTTCAGGATGAACTGTATTTCAGTTACTGTTTCTTTAACTAACTGCAGTGGAGTTACTCTTGATTGGTAACAATAAGAAAGCAAAAAGCACCCCCCAATATTTCTATATTACTACACAAACATTGCACTTGATCATAATTAATTCTGTCACATTTAATATCATTAAAGTTGAAGGCAATATAATGTAATGTCTGATATCCTACCTGGAAGGAGGCACTTTAAGACAAAAAATTAAGCAGAAATTGTGTTAGGTTCATCTTTCCCCTAATATAGCCTTGCAAAACCATAGTAAATATCGTTAGGTTCATATTGCCCCAATATTCAGTATAAATATTAACATCTAACATATTTTAGAACTTAATTTCCAATCCCACTTTATCATCATCTTACAGATATTCAGTTTTAAATGGTATAAATTTATCCTAGAAAAATCCAGTGTTTGTTATTTATTTTATGAAGCTTTTAATTGTAAGTTATTCACAGCTCCAAATAGGCATTATTTTGCATTTTAGTACTTTTATAGTTTTGGGTCAGTTCTTTTGATAGACAGCCTTTTAGACAATAATAAAATAAAAGTTAACATGCTCCAGGTTTACAGAAGATAATCTGACCATCAAAAAAAGATTAAGGTTCAAAATAAAGTTTAATACCGTAGTATAATTTAACAATAAATAAAACAAAGCAAGTTGTGTTAAAACAAAAACCAGACTATGTAGCACTTTAAAGAATAACAAGATGGTTTATTAGGTGATGAGCTTTCGTGGGCCAGACCCACTTCCTCAGATCAAATAGTAGAAGAAAATTGTCACAACCATATATACCAAAGGACACATTTTAAAAAAATGAACACATATGAACAGGACAAATCAAATTTCAGAACAGAAGGGGGTAGGGAGTGGGGAGGTAAATGTCTGTGAGCTAATGATATTAGAGGTGATAATTGGGGAAGCTATCTTTGTAATGGGTAAGGTAATTAGAGTCATTATTCAAACTTAAGTGTAAATTGATGAATTTGAGCATGAATGACAGTTCAGAGGATTCTCTTTCAAGTGTAGTCTTAAAAGGCCTTTGAAGCAGGATGCAGGTAATCAAGTTGCTGAGACAATGTCCTTTCTGGTTGAAATGGCAAGAAACTGTTTTTTCTTTGTGATCCTGTCTAATATCTGTTTTGTGGGCATTGATCCTTTGACGAAGTGTCTCAGACATTTGTCCAATGTACACGGCAGATGGACACTTTCGGCACATGGTGAAGTTTTTTTGAAAAAAGGCTACTTTTTTTAAAAAAAAAACCCGAGTCTGGGCACAGCCTTGGTTAGGTCCAATAATGGTATCAGCAGAGTGAATTTGTGGACAAAGCTGGCAACGGTGTTTGTTGCAAGGGAAGGTACCAGGGTTGGTATTAGTGTGGTATGCCCTGTGGTTGTTGGTAAGAATCATATTGAGGTTAGGTTGTCTATAGGGGTATGTCTACACTACCCCCCTAGTTCGAACTAGGAGGGGTAATGTAGTCATACGGAGTTGCAAATGAAGCCCGGGATTTGAATTTCACGGGCTTCATTTGCATAAAGCCGGCCGGCGCCATTTTTAAATGCCGGCTAGTTCGGACCCCGTGCTGCGCGGCTACACGTGGCACAGACTAGCTAGTTCGGCTTAGGCTTCCTAATCTCAGGCTTCCTAATCCGAACTAGCTAGTCCATGCCACGTGTAGCCGTGCGGCACGGGGTCCGAACTAGCCGGCATTTAAAAATGGCGCCGGCCGGCTTTATGCAAATGAAGCCCGGGAAATTCAAATCCCGGGCTTCATTTGCAACTCCATATGACTACATTACCCCCCCCCCCCGTTTGAACTAGGGGGGTAGTGTAGACATACCCTCTGAGACTATGGGTCTTTCTCCCAGAGCCTCTCGGAGTTTAGTATCCTGTTCCAGTATAGGCTGTAGTTTATTGATAATGTGTTGGACAGGTTTAAGTTGGGAGCTGTAGGTGATGACAAGTGCATGGCTGTGTCTACACTGGCCCCTTCTTTGGAATAGCCATGCTAATTTAGAACTTTGGAATAGGGAAATGCGCGGGGAATTTAAATATCCCCCGCGGGATTTAAATAAACATGGCCGCTGCTTTTTTCCCGGCTTGGGGAAAAGCCGGAAAAGAGCGTCCAGACTGGTGCGATCCTCCGGAATAAAGCCTTTCAAGTAGGAATAAGAGATCCTCCGGAACAGGGCTTTATTTCGGAGGATTGTGCCAGTCTGAACGCTCTTTTCCAGCTTTTCCCCAAGCCGGAAAAAAAGCGACGGCCATGTTTATTTAAATCCTGCGGGGGATATTTAAATCCCCCGCGCATTTCCCTATTCCAAAGTTCTAAATTAGCATGGCTATTCCGAAAAAGGGGCCAGTGTAGACACAGCCGTGGTGTTCTATTGTTGGTTTTCTTGGGTCTGTCTTGAAGTAGATGGTTTCTAGGTATTCGTCTGGCTCTCTGAATTTGTTTTTTTATTTCTCTAGGTGGGTAGTTTACGTTTATAAATGCTTGGGTCTGATGCTTTTTCACACTCAAATAATATGATATTGCACCTGTTCATCTCAATTTTTATATGATTCTCAGTAGGCATACATAGCATGGTGCGCTTTTTGGATTAGTTCAGAGAAGTAATATTTTCTCTCTTTGGTAAAATGCTGTGAGATCATAGGATGGATGGTATAATAGTACAGTTCTAGTGTAAAGTATGAAATTATGCACAATTATGGAATTCCACAATACAATTCGAATTCTAAACTATGGAATTGCAAAGCATTAATTTTATTGAAATCTGTGAATTTTATTAATAGGATACTCTTTTGACCGAGACAATATCTACTTTTATATTTATATGTAACATGAAACAACAGGATACTAATCATATTCACTGAGCAGTACTATAAAATAAATGTAATAAGAAGAAAGCAATCCTAATTTTATAGACTTATGCTATCTGGTGATAGGGTTGCATGACTTATCATAAGAAACACAAGAAGAGCTCCAAAATATTCCATAAAGTATAATAACTGTTTGGATGCTGTTTTTAAGTTACCCTAGTGAGGAAACTGCCCTGAACTGGAATATTGCTTTTTTTCTATCCATTAAGGAAAAAAATAAAAAATAGTTTAAGAATTATATAAATAGTTCTTAAAGTTTGCTTCTTGACTGTAATTCTATTGTAAATCTACATGTTATAATTCCATAGATTCAAGGCTCACTTCTAGGGGCAAAATAAAAACATAGATCTTCTTCCAAAAACACATATTTTGGCTCACAGCTAAGACTGATGTATGCCTTGGTAGTGATACAGAAGATGGGACTGATAGTATGAAGGTTCTTTTCCCAGATCTCTGTTAAGAGATTTCCAAATTCCATAACAAATGCCTTGAAAGTGCATGAGGAGTTTGGGATGTAAATGTCAGCCTTTTTGGCCATGAAACTGGAGGACAAAATATGATAATGCATGGAAACTGAAGGGAGAAGGCAACTATAATTGGAAAAAATAGTGCTACGAAAGTTAATGACAAACTAGTAAAAAGCTTGAAATTAATTACTGTGAGGAAGGGAAATCTCCCATGGCATAGGGTTTAGCCATGACCTCACTAAATACCCACATTCTGATGCCTTGGGCCCCATTGCTTCAAAGAAATTGAACTTTTACTAAAAAATTTATGCTAAAATATGAATTTTCTGACATTATACTTTCAGAGCTTGGAAAGAATTGACCAGATTTACATAACATTCTTGTTCTGAGAATAAGACTTTTTAAAACACACCCAGCATTATAAGGTGTTTTTGGAAATGGGCACTATGTTAGCTCTTTCAGTTTGTAGCACAGTTTCTGAAAGCTTATTTTAAACTAAGCTGAATCTTTTCATTAATCTGTAAGCACAAGAGGAAAGAGGTTTTTATAAATACAAATTGCAAAAATATCTGCCGTCTTTTGGGATGGTAATCTTCTGGGGAATTCTTTTTTCAAATTACTTCTCAAAAATTACAAAAGTTGCCAACATTAAAACAGGTTTTATCTTCAGTTCATTATATTCAGCGACTCAATGAAGACATATTTATCTTTTTTACTCCAAGAATTGTTTTCTTAAATACTGGTAAAGAAAAGGGAAGAAAATAAAATTTAAAAAATTTATACAACTCAACAGTTCATCATCACATAAGTTCTCTTTGAACAACATGCTGACACCCGTATGTATCAGTCCAATTTTCATGAAATAAATATAATCATACTTATCATTTACATAGTGGTATCCATTTATACATGAATATGCTGATTTTTTGTATAATTATCCTGATTTTTAAAAGATGGGAAATTGAAGTTGAGGTATATATCAAGATCACAGAGTGAGTCAGTGATGAAGTAGGAATAGAACCTTCAGGCCAGTTAGTTTAACTTCTGTGCCAGGGAAGATAATGGAGCAAGTAATTAAGGAAATCATCTGTAAACACTTGGAAAGAGGCAAGATGATAGGAAACAGCCAGCATGGATTTATAAAGAACAAATCATATCAAACCAATCTGATAGCTTTCTTTAATAGGATAACGAGTCTTGTGGATAAGGGAGAAGCAGTGGATGTGGTATACCTAGACTGTAGTAAGGCATTTGATACGGTCTCACATGATATTCTTATCAATAAACTAGGTAAATACAACTTAGATGGGGCTACTGTAAGGTGGATGCATAACTGGCTGGATAACCGTACTCAGAGAGTAGTTATTAATGGTTCACAATCCTGCTGGAAAGGCATAACAAGTGGAGTTCCGCAGGGGTCTGTTTTGGGACCGGCTCTGTTCAATATCTTCATCAATGATATAGATATTGGTATAGAAAGTACGCTTATTAAGTTTGCAGATGATACCAAGCTGGGAGGGATTGCGACTAATCTGGAGGATAGGGTCATAATTCAAAATGACTTGGACAAATTGGAGAACTGGTCTGAGATAAATAGGATGAAGTTTAATAAAGACAAATGCAAAGTGCTCCACTTAGGAAGGAACAATCAGTTTCACACATACAGAATGGGAAGCGAATACCTAGGAAGGAGTATGGCAGAAAGGGATCTAGGGGTTATAGTGGACAACAAGTTAAATATGAGTCAGCGGTGTGATGCTGTTGCAAAGAAAGCAAATATGACTCTGGGATATATTAACAGGTGTGTTGTGAGCAAGACACGAGAAGTCATTCTTCCGCTCTACTCTGCACTGGTTAGGCCTCAGTTGGAGTATTGTGTCCAGTTCTGGGCAATGCATTTTAAGAAAGATGTGGGAAAATTGGAAAGAGTCCAGAGAAGAGCAACGAGAATTATTAAATGTCTAGAGAACATGACCTATGAGGGAAGGCTGAAGGAACTGGGTTTGTTTAGTTTAGAAAAGAGAAGATTGAGGGGGGACATGACAGCAGTTTTCAGATATCTAAAAGGGTGTCATAAGGAGCAGGGAGAAAACTTGTTCATCTTGGCCTCTGAGGATAGAACAAGAAGCAATGGGCTTAAACTGCAGCAAGGTTGGACATTAGGAAAAAGTTCCTAACTGTCAGGGTGGTCAAACACTGGAATAAATTGCTCAGGGAGGTTGTGGAATCCCCATCTCTGGAGATATTTAAGAATAGGTTAGATAAATGTCTATCAGGGATGGTCTAGACAGTATTTGGCCCTGCCATGAGGGCAGGGTACTTGACTCGATGACCTCTCGAGGTACCTTCCAGTCCTATGATTCTATGATAACTGTCAGGGTACGTCTACACAGCAGCATTATTTCAGAAGAAAATGTGCATCTATACTACAAGCCTTTATTCCGAAATAATGTCAAGCTGGAGGACTTGTTACTTTGTTACTTTGAATCATGGTAAACCTCATTGCACGAGGAGTAAGGGAAGTCAAAGAGAGAGTATTCTTTCTTTGTCTTCCTGCTATGTAGACAGCGCCAAGGGCCAAATTTATCTATTTAGACTTAAGCTACTCAATTGATATAGCTGAAGTTGCATAGCTTAATTCAGCTTTAGTCCTGCTGTGTAGATATACCCTCAGTGAGGTGCATTAATTAGGTGACCATCTGAATAGACTAGTTGCCTCCTTGCCAGAACATAAAACACACATGAAGATTTATCTACATTTTATTTAATGTTATTATTCAAATATTGATTGAAAGCTTTCTGATTTATTACTTCTGGGCAATGATATTATATGGCCAATCTTTACAAAAGGATACAATGAACTTGAAAAGTCCTTTCAGTGTATTAACATGCACATTTGCCTTAGTATATCATAGGCACCTTCTTGTTTGACTTATCTTTTAAGTCAAGAAACATTTATTGTGAGAGATTCAGCAGTAAGCTTGAAACCAGCACTTTGGTCCTGGAGTTAAGAAGCAGCTCCATCCATTATAACATATAGTATGATGAAACATAGAAGTCCCAATCAAAATTCTGTTCAACATAAATTCTTGCATCTTTTTTTTATCTGAACACCTATAAATAGAGCATTGCACTAACATTTGCCAAGTATGGTTCTCTATCTCTCTCTCATTTTCTCCCCATGAAAATAATTAAGTGCAGTGTAATATTTTGCTTTTGGTAGTGGTTCTGGTTGTTTTTTTCATGTTGCTACATGTGTATTGTACATATTAAAGAAAGGTCAAGGAAATGTGCTGCATTTGATTTATAATGTCTCTTAGTTTCTATGGAAGTTCATTCCACATTCTTGGACTGCCCTCTGGAAAATTTTTGTATATCAAAGAGATAAGCTTTACCTTTGTATAGCTGGCTATTGAATATAATGAAGATATGGACAGAAACCTTAAACTTGACTGAATATTCTATGGGAAGCCATTGTACAGAGCATAGAATCATATAACCATTACAAAAATATCCAACTCTTCAGAATACAAGGCAAATTATTCTGCACTCATCTACTATGGGGTTACTTGCACATTTCTCTGATGCAGTTGATAGAGATCATTATCAGAGACAGAATACAAGACTAGATGAATCACTGTTCTGAGTCAGTTTCACAGTTCCTAGGCTCCTGTTTTATTTGATTGTACATATTTCCTTTATATATCATCTGATGTCCAATTTAATATAGCATACTACTCAAAAAATTATCTTTCCTTGTGAATTTGTAGCAGGAGAAATTTTGTTTTGGATCATCAGAAAGTACAACTTTTTACAGCAATGTAGAAATCAGTTGGTTCTTTTAAACTTGCCTCATCAAAAGATTTCTCTGGCATCTTAATAATTTGAAAATCCTTCTCACTTAATTCTCCATGATATGCCAGCACACCATCATGTGCCAACAATGCCCCTCTGCTATATACATCAGCCAAACTGGACAGTCCCTATGTAAAAGAATAAATGGACACAAATCAGATACTAGGAATGGCAATATACAAAAACCTGTAGGACAACACTTCAGTCTCCCTGGACATACAGTAGCAGATTTAAAGGTAGCCATCCTGCAACAAAAAAACTTCAAGACCAGACTTCAAAGAGAAACTGCTGAGCTACAGTTCATCTACAAATTTGACTCCATCATTTTAGGATTAAACAAAGACTGTGAATGGCTAGCCAACTACAAAAGCTGTTTCTTCTCTCTTGGTGTTCACACCTCCAGATCAGCTGCTAGAAGTGGGCCTCAACCTCCCTGATTGAATTAACCTCATTATCTCTAGCCTTATTCTAGCCTGCATATTTATACCTGCCTCTGGAAATTTCATCTACATGCATCTGACTAAGTGGGTCTTTGCCCGCGAAAGCTTATGATCCAATACATCCGTTAGTCTATAAGGTGCCACAGGACTCCTTGTCGCTTTTGCAAATCCAGACTAACATGGCTACCCTTCTGATATTTAATTCTCTGTAATTGTTTAAATGTATTGGGTGCTAAAGTTCCCAGAATAGTTAGCATTGTTCTAGGTTCAGTCTCACCAGTGCTGTATCACCAACTCGTGTAATGTTGCCTAAAAATAAAAACTTGATATTATATTGAATTTTACATGATCATATTGCATTGTTTGTACTAATTAGTGAATCTCAAAAGTTTAGAAGGGCATGTTAAGTTCAGACAAGAACCTGAGTTTCAAATATTTTAAGGACCACTATCCCACATCACTAATTTATAACATGGAAAATATACAGTTAGAGTAAAAGAAGATTTGAGTAAATGGTCCAAAATAGACATCGTTGTCAAACAACTCTCACCTCTACTATAGGCATTGCCATTCTGAGGAGTTTGGGGTACAACTCAGAGATCACGTATCAACACAGTACAGAATCTAGATTTTGCTGTTAACATAGCTCTAAGTGTCAAAAACTGAATAACTATCCACCATCACTTAAAAGATGTGTGATTCTATAATAATCAATTAAGAGAAAACAAATATAATGATAACACTAGCAATGTCATTACTTTTGAAAGCAAAGGAATGCAGTAGAAGTCAATTTTTAAATCTTGGCAATAATATGCATGATAAAGAAGATGTCCAGTAGGAAATAATGTCACACATTATCAAGGCAGAACCTATATTTAGCAACTCAAAGAAGATTTGGTCATCAAAATTGTTCAGCTTAAAGACTAATATATCAATGACCAAATCAAAGACTATTTTCATCTTAATATAAGGATGTGAAAGCTGGAAAACCAAAAAAGATAAAGATTTTCAAATGCCTTCGAAAAATATTAGGTATTAAATGGAACAAGCAACAAATGTCAAGATTTTTCAGATAATTCAATTATCACCAACTTTAAAAGTTATTCAGAAAATAAGTTGGAAATATCTCTGATATATATTAACAATGAAGCTTGTAATTCAGGCAACAGCATCCTTTGAGAATGTCAGCTTCCTTACAGCATACCACTGGAACTTCAGAACCAGAGGTTATATGTTCTCCTCTTCCCCATTAGAAGTTTTCATATGCTGCCCTGTTTACCAGTAATATATTTGTTGTGGGAAATGTATCAGATAGACTGCCTAAACAATTCACCACAGCACCAATTAGAATAGTATGGGACAGAACGGAAAGGATATGGATTTTTTTCTGTGATGAGTCCTACTAATGGACAGTAGCAAACAAAATGTCCCAGAGATGAGGCACAATACTCCAACTGAGGCATAATCAGTGCAGAGTAGAGTGGAAGAATGACTTCTCGTGTCTTGCCCACAACACACCTGTTAATGCATCCCAGAATCATGTTTGCTTTTTTTGCAACAGCATCACACTGTTGACTCATATTTAGCTCGTGGTCCACTATAACCCCTAGATCCCTTTCTGCCGTACTCCTTCCTAGGCATTTGCTTCCCATTCTGTATGTGTGAAGCTGATTGCTCCTTCCTAAGTGAAATACTTTGTATTTCTCTTTATTAAACTTCATCCTGTTTACCTCAGACCATTTCTCCAATTTGTCCAGATTATTTTGAATTATGACTCTATCGTCCAAAGCAGTCACAACCCCTCCCAGCTTGGTATCATCTGCAAACTTAATAAGCATACTTTCTAGGCCAATATCTAAATCGTTGATGAAGATATTGAACAGAGCAGGTCCCAAAATAGACCCCTGTGGAACCCCACTTGTTATACCTTTCCAGCAGGATTGAGAACCATTAATAACAACTCTCTGAGTATGGTTAGCCAGCCAGTTATGCACCCACCTTATGTAGCCCCATCTAAGTTGTATTTGCCTAGTTTATTGATAAGACTATCATGCGAGACCGTATCAAATGCCTTACTAAAGCCTAGGTATACCACATCCACCACTTCTCCCTTATCCACAAGACTCGTTATCCTATTAAAGAAAGGTATCAGATTGGTTTGACATGATTTGTTCTTTACAATTCCATACTGGCTGTTCCCTATCACCTTACCACCTTCCAAGTGTTTGCAGATGATTTCCTTAATTACTTGCTCCATTATCTTCCCTGGCACAGAAGTTAAACTAACTGGTCTGTAGTTTCCTGGGTTGTTCTTATTTCCCTTTTTATAGATGGGCACTATATTTGGCCTTTTCCAGTCTTCTGGAATCTCTCCTGTCTCCCGTGATTTTCCAAAGATGATAGCTAGAGACTCAGATACCTCCTATATCAGCTCTTCGAGTATTCTAGGATGCATTTCATCAGGCTCTGGTGACTTGCGGGCATCTAACTTTTCTAAGTGATTTTTAACTTGTTCTTTTTTTATTTTATCTTCTAAACCTACTATCTTCCCACCAGCATTCACTATGTTAGGCATTCCTTCATCAGACTTCTCAGTGAAGACCGAAACAAAGAAGTCATTAAGCATCTCTGCTATTTCCTCCTCACTGACCAGTGGGCCTACCCTGTCCTTGGTCTTCCTCTTGCTTCTAATGTATTTATAAAAAAGTGTTCTTGTTTTCCTTTATTCCTGTAGCTAGTTTGAGCTAATTTTGTGCCTTTGCCTTTCTAATCTTGCCCCTGCATTCCTGCGTTATTTGCCTATATTCATCCTTTGTAATTTGTCCTAGTTTCATTTTTTATAGAAATCCTTTTTTATTTTTAAATCATGCAAGATCTCGTGGTTAAGCCAAGGCGGTCTTTTGCCATATTTTCTATCTTTCCTATGCAGTGGAATAGCTTGCTTTTGGGCCCTTAACAATGTCCCTTTGAAAAACTGCCAACTCTCCTCAGTTGTTTTTCCCCTCAGTCTTGATTCCCATGGGACCTTACCTATTAGCTCTGGGTATGTCTACACTACCCCGCTAGTTCGAACTAGCGGGGTAATTTAGGTATACCGCACTTGCAAATGAAGCCCGGGATTTGACTTTCCCGGGCTTCATTTGCATAAGCCGAGCGCCACCATTTTTAAATCCCGGCTAGTTCGAACCCCGTGCCGCGCGGCTACACGCGGCACGGAGTAGCTAGTTCAGATTAGGCTTCCTCATTCCACGAGGAGTACAGCTAGTTCAGACTAGAAGCCTAATCCGAACTAGCTACTCCGTGCCGCGTGTAGCTGTGCGGCACGGGGTTCGAACTAGCCGGGATTTAAAAATGGCGGCACCCGGCTTATGAAAATGAAGCCCGGGAAATTCAAATCCCGGGCTTCATTTGCAAGTGTGGTATGCCTACATTACCCTCCTAGTTCGAATTAGGAGGGTAGTGTAGACATACCCTCTCTGAGCTTACCAAAATCTGCCTTCCCGAAATCCATTGTCTCTATTTGCTGTTCTCCCTTCTTCCCTTCCTTAGAATTGTGAACTCTATTATTTTATGATCACTTTCTCCCAAGCTGCCTTCCACTTTCAAATTCTCAACCAGTTCCTCCCTATTTGTTAAAATCAAATCTAGAGCTGCTTCCCCTCTGGTAGCTTTATCAACCTTCTGAAATAAAAAGTTGTCACCAATGCAGTACAAGAACTTATTGGATTGTCTGTGCCCCACTGTGTTATTTTCATAACATATATCTGGATATTTGAAGTCCCCCATCACCACCAAATCTTGGGCTTTGGATTATTTTGCTAATTGTTTAAAAAAAGCCTCACCCACCTCTTCCACCTGGGTACATGGCCTGTAGTAGACTCCTAGCATGACATCACCCTTTTTTTTACCCCTTTTAGCTTAACCCAGAGACTCTCAACACTTCCGTCTCCAACGTCCATCTCCCCCTCTGTCCAAGTGTGTACATTTTTAATATATGTCAACACTTCCTCCCTTTTTTCCCTGTCTATACTTCCTGAGCAAGCTGTACCCTTCCATTTCAACATTCCAATCATGTGTAGTATCCCACCAAGTTTCTGTGAAGCCAACAATGTCATAGTTGTATTTATTTATTAGCACTTCCAGTCTTCCTTCTTATTATCCATACTTCTCACATTTGTACATAGGCATCTAAGATTCTGATTTGATCTTGTCTCCCAGTTTTGCCCTGACCATCCTCTCTCTCTGCCATTGTAGTCCATGCTCCCTCCCATATCCAACCCATCTCCCAGGTCTCCATGTTCTTCACTTACCCGTGGGCTTTGCTCACCTGTCCCCATCAAACCATATATGTGAGTTACAAGGGCATCATAAAAAAAAAAGACCTTTCTCATGAGGAGTGTAGTCTGATTCATTAATAGAAGATATGTCAGGATCAGCTTAACAACTGACAGTTCCTAAAATAGATTATGCTTAAACTCTGATTGGTATCTAGCAGCGTGCCAATGCATGATAGGAATTTGAAAGAATCAAGATTTACTACCTTCTAAAAGTATCAGTTCTACTAAACCAAGCCTCTTTTCAATTAGGTAAATGATCAGTACAATATTATCCTATAACTTCATTTTCTGTTTTTATTTTGTTTATAGCTTGCTGGAAATGTATCAGTGTTTATTACTAAAACTAAAAAATGGCTAAATATCAGTGCAATAAATTAACTTCACAGTTTTCTGTGTAAATATCAGGGTTAACACAGCAAATACTCTGACACTTAAATCATTATGCTATCTCTGAGCTTTGAAAAGAGATGGAGTCTTGGTAACAAAGATGCCATGGAAGAGGAAGCTGGGTCTGGTGATTAGCCTCAACTTTCTATGAACAGATTAGGAACTTGGAAGGAAATACATAAAACAGGTTATATTCTATTTGTTGGTTAAGCTTCTCAAATGTGTATTCACTCGTTTCAAATGCACAGCTACCATTGACTTTAAGTTTTTTGTGTGTCTTTTCTCATTTAAAATTCTGTTCTCAATTCCTCATAATTAGTACTTCACCATCTGAAAACCAGTCACTATTTTCCTGAACTTTAGTGTTTTTGTTTGGTTGTTCTTATCTTCAATTTTGACAACACAAAACCCTTCTGCTGAAACTTGTTACTTCATCTTGCGCTCAGAAATCTATGCAACATATTGTCTGGCTCATGCCAAAAGGACAGGAGACATTTTATATGGGTTTAATCAGGCCATAAAGAAGGCACCAGAGCTCTATGGGTGTGTCTAGACTACATCCCTATTTTGACAGAGGATGTAAATTAGATACTTCAAAATTGCAAAGGAAGCCGGGATTTGAATTTCCCGTGCTTCATTTGCATATTTGAGTCCTGGCGCTCTTTCAAAAAAGCGCTACTTCTAAAGTGAAACCACTTTAGAAGTGGTTTCTTTTGTGGTTCTTTCAAAAATAGAAGCTTTTTTCAAAAGATCCTGTAAACCTCAAAAAACGAGGTTTCAGCCACCATGTTGACCACTTTTTCAGTAGTTTTACATTTCCATCTCCCCTCCTTCTGCCAATCCATAAAGCATTGTTCTCACCCAGCCAGCTAATTATCACCCTACTCAAGGTGTGGGGCAGTGATATATCTCAATCTATAGATTCTGAGCTTTTCAGGTGGGAAATTACCATGGTTATTATTACCTTACCTGACTTTCTCCATAGGGTAAACCATATTATTTCACCCAGTAATTCTTGTGTTAAATCTAACAAAAAGGGGATTTCTTTTTGTTAATCATTTACATTATAGTAGCACCCTAAGATTCTAGTCAGCATCAGGGAGCCACTGTATGGTCAGTTGTAAAAATATAGATAAAAACAGCCGCTGGCTAACAGAGCTTTTCCAAACACTATTCCCATCAGAGCTAATAAAAGTGCCATCTCTTATAACACATGACCTTGACCCATGGCATACAACATGGCTTTTGCAGCTTGTTTTACTGATGTGTCAACACTTCAGGAATATGTAAATAACTTATCTCTAATACCATTGCATTGTAAAGAAAGAATTTCATATTACAATAATATATATGTCCCCATGACCTACACTCAAAGTAGTGGCATGACTCACACATATACATGGTAAGAAAAATTACAGAAAGCTCAAACTAAATGGCATTATTAAGGACATATTTTATTTAAATTATTTGGGCAGTATTTAATTCTAAACAGTGCTAATTAAATCCTAATTTTAAAAGAAAATCCTTTATATCATGAGTTCATCAGGTAGCCATAGCTTGCAAGTAGAAAACTTCCAGACAGAGTTTATCCAGGCCTATGTGATTTTTCAGAAGTCTGTATTGTAAACACCAGGCTTAGCATGCTATAGCTAGTTAGTTTCAGCAGCGGAATGGAGATCCGCAGACTTTCTGCAACATTTTTTCTAACACAAACAGCTTAAGTGGGTTACTTTATCTCATTAGTCTATGGGCCCAAAGGCCATTTAAAATGAGACTTAATTTGAGCATGGTATATAGCTCTTTAATCTTACTCCTACATATTTGTATTAGTCACAGAGGAAAGCAAAATAATTTCTTTGTGATTAGAAAGTATTGGAATTTACAGGAAAATCAATGCACTTTAACAGATCTGGCATTCAGCATAACTTTAAAGAATATGGTGTGCACTTGTAGAAGACTTTTCATTGTCATGCTAGATAACGTGGGGTTTTTTTCAGTTTTGTTCCTTTTCCATTCTTTACAATTAGCTCTGTTAATTTGACTTAGGTGGTTTAGTTAGTATTGTCATTAGAGATCCAATCTAACTCCCTTGGAGATTGATGAGAGCCTTTCCATTCACTTCCATGGAGTTTGGATCTGAGTGTAGCCTGCACATTGTGTGAAGTACTTCCTTTGGTTAAAGAAAACAAGTATTGCTTCACAAAATGCATAGTTAAACTGCTGAATCCTTGGCCAGATTATGTCACGAAGGCCAAAACTATAGCAGGATTCAAAAAAGAACTAGATACATTCATGGAGAGTAAGTCCATCCAATGGCTGTTTACCAGGATGGGCAGGGACACAATAACATGTTCTGAGTAGCTCTAGCCTCTGTTTGTGAGGTTGTTCTGAGTAGCTCTAGCCTCTGAGGATGGATCACTTGATGATTTCCTGTTCTGTTCATTCCCTCTGAAGCAATTGGCATGGGCCTCTGTCAAAAGACAGGTTACTGGGCTATATCCACCACTGATATGATCCAGTATCGCTGGTCTTATGGATTGAAATGCAGGAATGAACATGACTGAAGTGTCCCTGAATAGCTGAAATACACCATTAGAAATAAAGACATCTCAAAGATCATTGTTAACTGTAACTGCAGTGCCAATTCACTACCTTCTTCCTTCAAGTTACAAAAGGAGGAGAGGAGGGCATATTTCCATCTCACCAATGGTGAAGTTCCACATGCAAATATTCAAGCACTGAAACGAGGATAGCAATCTATATCAAGTATGCAACTCTTGTCAGTGCAGGTAAATCTGAACCCAAGGTATTTTAGTTAAATTACATAAATCAGTTGCTGGAACAACAGATAAGTTAAATCCATAATTAAAACCACAGGGATTATCCTACTGAGAAACTGGAGGGCATCATTTTTTCCATACTTGAACTAAAATAATTTTAAGTAGAACACCAGTATGAAAAGGCAGCCCAGATTCATCCTGACATAGTGGGTGGCTGAAAGCATATTGTACTTGCTTGGATTAGCATTGAAAGAGAGCACCCTAATCCTAGGCAATATGAACACATGGATTTCTGTACTTTAAGAAATAAAACCGTGACTCAAAACAAGCATACTCAGCTATCTGAAGAATTAAAAAGTTATATCACACAATAGGAAGTGGAAGGAGATAAACTGCCTTACAATAATTCTGGAAGTATTTATTACCAGGATTCAGTGGATCTTGGAATGTACTTTCTTCATTCTGTTGACTTTTTAATGGAGTATCATAGCATCGTAAAAATAAGAAGAAATAAAATCAATGCAAATAACATGTGTGTAACTGAATATTTTAGGACAATGTTCTTATCTCTGTAATTATTAAATCCCCTTGGGAGATATATTTCTAAGAGTCTTAACTGAAACATAAAAACACACGTGGGTTTTTAAATGATTAGTAACTAATCTTTACTAAATAAGACAACTTTATAGGCCTATATTCTCACACATAGAATATTGGCATAAGATGCCACTATTTAAAACTAACTTTATAATTATTACATTAGTTCCAAGGCAGAAATTGTACTGGTATGTAATAAATAAAGACAAGACTATAAACCTAGTGATGCACAAAATGAAACAATATGAAATTACAAAATGCAAGTAGACGAGCTATATTTACTTTAGAAATCTCTGAGTTCATAACTATAGGCAAGCGGGGGTGAGAGAATGAAAGTGTGACATTGCACCCCATATTCTTGATGTAAATATGCTTATGAATGTGAACATACATAACTGGAAGATGCTTTATGCAAAATGCATGTAGTAACATGTCATTAAAAAGTTATAATCTGTTGAATGAGTATCTTCTATTCATGTGCTTGTATCTGAAGTGTTTGAAGTCAGAATATGAAATATAAACCTGTTTATTAATCTAGATGTTCTAAGTGAGGGCCATTAGTAGTACTTAAGGAATTTAATGGTTAGGTAACCAGGACAATGATCTGTGAATAGTCCTGCTTTTCTGTAAGCCTGGACTATGGTTGGTCTTGCCATGACATGTGGCCAGATCACCTGATGCTTGAACCCATTTTGGATGCTGTACTTTTCCACCAGAAGTGTGAAAAGTTTAAACTGAACAAAAAGGATTCTCGCTTTTGGCAAAAGAGATAAAAAGGTGGGAAACCAAACAATAAGGCCAAACGACAGTTTACCTCTGCTTACCACCCAAGATGACTTCTGGAAACATCTAAGAGTGAACAGGGAAAAGGATCCTGCCCAAGTTGAAAGGCTACCCAACTGTGAGAAAAGATTATTAGAACTAGATTAGCATAATTATATGGTTGGAAGAGACCTAAGAAGGACATCAAGTCCAACCCCCTGACAAAGCAGGACCAACGATAACTAAATCATCCCAGTCAGGGCTTTAAGCTGAGACTTAAAAACTTCTAGGGATGGAGATTCTACCACCTCCCTAGGTTGCCCATTCCAGTGCTTCACCACCCTCGTAGTACAGGTTTAATCTCCAAAATCCAGGCCTCTCTGGTCCGGCAACATCCATGATCCAGCAAGGCTACAGATGTTACTGGACCAAAGAGCCCCAGGAGATGAAGCCAGCTGGGAGAATCTGGGGTCCAGGCTGGGCCAACAGCAGCTAGGCAGGGGAATCCCGGCATCAGCAGGGCCAGGCAGCATCAGGGAGCCTCCATCCTGGCCAGGAAACCCCCATGTAAGTGGTGTCAGGTGGCCAGAGAGACCTTGGTAGCTGGGCCAGCAGCAGCTGGGCTGCCTTGGCCAGGGAATACTGGGAATCCCCTGGCAGCAGAGGGGCTGTGATGGCCGGGCAGCCCTGACTGTGAACCCCCCAGTGGCAGCAGTGCCAGTCAGCAGCCCAGGAGTGCTGGCAGCAGGGTGAGGAGTCCCAGTCTTGAAAGCCCCCTGGAGAGGAGCTGCCAGTGGGGCAGACAACAAGGGAGCATTGACCTCCCCTGGTCCGGCAAACTCCCTGGTCTGGAACAGCTCAGGTCCCGAGGGTGCTGGACCAGGGAGGTCCAACTTATAAAATAGTTTTTCCTAATATCCAACCTGGATCTTCCTACTTCAACTTGGGACCATTGCTGCTCCTTCTTCCATCTGTCACTACTGAGAACACCCTCGCTCCATCCCTTTTGGAACCCCCCTGCAGGTAGCTAAAGGCTGCAATCAAATCCTCCTCTCTCTTCTCTTCTGTAGACTAAATAAGCCTCTTATCATAAGTCATGTACTCCAGACCTCTATTCATTTTTGTAGCCCTCCACTGGACTTTCTTCAGTGCATTCACATCTTTTCTGTAATGGGGAGCCCAGAATTGGACACAATACTCTAGGGCTACGTCTACACTGGCCCCTTTTCCGGAAGGGGCATGTTAATTTCAGAAGCCGTAATAGGGAAATCCGCGGGGGATTTAAATATCCCCCGCGGCATTTAAATAAAAATGTCCGCCGCTTTTTTCCGGCTTTTAAAAAAGCAGGAAAAGAGCGTCTACACTGGCCTACTCCTTTGAAGTAGGAATAAGATCCTCCGGAAAAGGGCTTTTTTTCCCGAGGATCGGGGCCAGTGTAGATGCTCTTTTCCGGCTTTTTTAAAAGCCGGAAAAAAGCGGCGGACATTTTTATTTAAATGCTGCGGGGGATATTTAAATCCCCCGCGGATTTCCCTATTACGGCTTCTGAAATTAACATGCCCCTTCCGGAAAAGGGGCCAGTGTAGATGTAGACAAGATGTGGACTCACCAGTGCCAAATAAAGGAGAATAATCACTTCCCTATATTTGTTGTCAATGCTCCTCCTAATTCACCCTAATCTGCTGTTAGCCTTCTTGGCTATAAGGGCACTCAGACTCATATCTAACTTCTCATCCACTGTAATATCCAAGTCCTTTTCTGCTGAAGTGCTACTTAGCCAATCAATCCCCAGCCTGTACAGTGCTTGGGATTCTTCTTTCCCAAGTGCAGGACTCTGCACTTATCCTTGTTGAACTTCATCTGATTTCTTTTAGCCCAATCCTCCAATTTGTCTAGGTCACTCTGGACCCTAGCCATACCCTCCAATGTACGTACCTCTCCCCTTCACTTAGTGTCATTTGCAAACTTGCTGATGGTGCAATCATTCCCTTCATCCAGGTCATTAATAAAGATGTTGAACAAAACCAGCCCTAGAACCAACCCGTGGGGCATTCTGCTTGATACGGACCGCCAACCAGACTTTGATCTGTTGATAACTACCCACTGAGCATGACAATCCAGCCAGCTTTCTATCCATCTTACAGTACATTTATCCAATCCATACTTCCTTAACGTGCTGGAAAGAATACTGTTGGAGACTGTATCAAAAGCTTTGCTAAAGTCAAGGTATATCATGTCCACCACCTTCCCCATGTCCACAAAGCCAGTTACCTTATCATGGAAGCTAACCAGATTTGTCAGGCATGACTTGCCCTTGGTGAATCCATGCTGACTGTTTCTGATCACTTTTCTCTCTTCCAAGTGCTTCAAAGTGGATTCCTTGAGGATTCTCCCCACCACCCAAGATTTTTCTGGGGACTGAACTGAGGCTGACCAGTCTATAATTCCCTGAAATGTCCTCCTTCCCTTTTTAAAAGATGGGCACTACATTTACCTTTTTCCAATCATCCTGGAACTTCTCCATTCACCACGAGTTTTTCAAAGATAATGGCTAGTGGCTCTGCAATCACATCAGCCAATTTCCTCAGCACCCTCAGATGCATTAGATCCAGCCCTAGAGATTTGTTTATGTCCAACTTTTCTAAATAGTTCTTAACCTTTTCTTTCTCTGCTGTGGACTACCCATTTGCTTCCCATAGGGTAAGTCTACACTACCACCCTAGTTCGAACTAGGGTGGTTAATGTAGTCATTCGAAGTTGCAAATAAAGCCTGGGATTTAAATATCCCGGGCTTCATTTGCATTTTGCCGGGCGCCGCCATTTTTAAATCCCCGTTAGTGTGGACTCCGTGCCCACGGCTACATGCGGCATGGAGTAGGTAGTTTGAATTAGGCTTTCTAATTCGAACTACCGTTACTCCTCGTGGAACGAGATGCACTAACGGGGATTTAAAAATGGCGGCGCCCGGCAAAATGCAAATGAAGCCCGGGATATTTAAATCCCGGGCTTCATTTGCAACTTCGAATTACTACATTAACCACCCTAGTTTGAACTAGGGTGGTAATGTAGACATACCCATACTGTGTTGCTAGTACAGAAGTCTGGGAGCTGACCTTGCCTGTGAAAACAGAGGCAAAAAAAGCATTGAGTACTTCAGCTTTTCCCACATCATATGTCACTAGGTTGCCTCCCTCATCCAGTAAGAGTCACATACCTTCCCTGAGCACCCTCTTATTGTTAACCTGTCTGTAGAAATCTTACTTGCTACCCTGTTAGGGTAAGACACCACATCATGTAACAAGTTGTGTAGAGTATTAGGCTTAGCTGGCATGTTTTGTTTTGATCTGCCTGCTGTTCCTTGCAAGTACTTAAATCCTACCTTTTATACTTAATAAATCCCTTTTATTTATGATTAACCCAGTGTAAATTACTGTTACCTGGGTAGGGGAAAGCTGTACATATCTCTTTCATTGACAAAAGGGGCAAATATTTTATTAGCTTACTCGTGTAAATCTTTACAGCGTAAGACAGATTTATCTGAGGTTCTGTTCCCATTGGGGCTGTGCGTATAAGAATGCATGTAAGATATCACATGAAAGGTCATGAGCTGCTGGACCTTGTTGTTCTGACAAGATATGTGTATCATCTGTGTGTATGAAATTTTGCTATAGTCTGGTTGCTGAAATATGTTGCACCTTTGAGAGTCTACACTGCTAATTGTCCAGTGATAAGAAAGAAGTTGGCCCACTCCCAGGAGGGTGTTAAATGACCATTAATCAGCAGGAGAGTTGTAATCAAGGTATTTACAATGCTATAAAAGGACTGCACAAGCATCACACAGTGAGGGATTGCTCAACTCAGTGACTCTGCAAAGTCCACAAGGACATGTCTGGGTTACAGTTTTCCAACACAACAACAGAAGGGTAGTTAAGGGGGGCACAGGAGTACCGGGGTTCCAAGTTACATCCTAGGGATCCCTTCACCGTATGTCACTTTGTGCACTGACATTGCTAAAACTCCAGAATCACTACTAAATTAGGAGAAGCCAGTTTGGTTCTGCTAGGTCACAGTGACCTCTGTGCAGCACTAAGTTTTCAAAAACTGTTTTGTGGGAACTCAAGGAAGGCACGCTTCCTTCTAAGTAATATTGAGCAGGGACCCAAACACATTAGATATTGGAAGTATCATCCATCAAATGAGACATATTGTTAAACTATTCTGGCACTCATAGAACTACATTATAATGTTCTAATCTTGAAGTCATAATTGCATTCTTAGGAAATCCATACAGGCTAGCTTACCCTTATTTCCCCTGTAATTTATTAAGAACACATTTCATGTCCCTTATTTCAAACACAAATGGTGTGTAGTATGAAGTCACACAAAGGGATGCCTGCATTTTAATGGCTAGGAAGTGATTCAGCAGTGTCAGCCGCTATGAAATAATGACATTCATCATTATAAAGGCAATGCAGATGCTTGCTATAATCTCCAGTGCCAGATACTTAAAGAGGATGCAGCATTTTACACCAGCTAAGGATGTGTCTAATTTCAGTGGGTTTGGTGAACAATAATCTTGTCATTGTAACAAAGTGTTTCTCTAATGCAATTTGAGTGACTGTCACCAATGGCAGACAATCTATTGATTGCAGAAAAACAGCAAGATCAGACGTGAGTCTGTATGAAATTACCGAAGTGTGTGTCCTGGGAGCTGAGAGGGGAAAAAAATGAAAATCCTTCTAACTCATTTCTACCTACTTGGGGCAGAAATTCAGCAGCAGGAACTGGTTATGGAGCTTCACTGTGCCTGGTGATCCTGGGCTGATCAATGTCCACAGGCCAAAATAAAAGTTGCAGCAAGGACTGACTCCAGCAATCAGAATGTGGCAGACCATCCTTAAGGTGCTTGGGGTGCAAATTCAGCAGCAGGTCATAGGATGTGAAAGCAAAAAACTTGGCAATTTTTTTCTATTCTCCCTGGAGTATTGTGTCCAAAAGTATCTTAAGGAAGCTGGCAAGTAAGAACAATGGGAAAATCCTTATTCACCTCTTTCTGTTTATTTTAATCCTCTAAGAGTATGCTTCCCAGATCTGAAATCCCAGGTTTCTCAGCTTACCTTTTGTAGAGAACTGCAACATTTTTTATTTTGTTTCCAAATCAGAATTAAACTAAAATGTCAATATATCTAACTTCTTTGAGATCTACCATTACCTTTTTTACCACAGTTCTATTTCTAGCCTAACATCCTATTTTCTGGCCCCTTTTAAGTTAGCAAGGTCTAATCCAGCCTGCCATTTTTAATGGCTCCTACCAATACCTTTTCTTGGCAGTGCAACAGAGAAGCCTACAGCAGATTGCCAGACTTGGAATGTGAGCGCTCACAACTTCAGATATCTAATGATTAAAACTGCCTACATTTCAGCAAAAGAGAAGCCCCTAGGTCAACTGACTAAACAGACATCAGTTGGATGAATGAGAATAACATCATTGACATCTCAAGAAATTCACAGAAATGTAATGGCTCAGGAACCTACAGTATCTCTTGTTTTCTGCATTATGTGCACTTCCTAGATTTGAAGAAGACTTGTATTCCATGATCTTGTCAAGCTCCCAGACCTGACTTTTGGCCCAGGAACCTGAGCAGTTTTTCACATTTTAGAGCATAAATATTCAGGAAAGATTGAGGGCTTCCTGCTCAGATTCATAAACTTTCCACCAATCTACTTATTTCAAGAGATTCTGAGACCTTGATTCTAATAGTGCTCGTGACAGAACAGATATTTTGTCTCACATCCAGAATATGTTGAAGTTTCTTCTGCATGAGCTCTTGATTGAATCTGAGTCTACTGATTGCAAGTTGTGGTGTTATTACCATATAGGCTATTCCTTCCATTTCTAGCCCTGTTTTGCAACATCTCCTCATTTCTCAACTCTTTACAACACCTCTGAAGGTGTGCTTTCAAGAGACTGACAAAGTGACTTGATGCTTCAGGTAATGAAACTTGTTTTTGAATACATGGATGAGTCTTTCCTAAACTTTCGATTAAATATTTTTCAGTTAGCAATAGCAATTTCAATTACATTTGCCAGGAGAGTTTATAAGCTTGGGTGCATTATCCATATAGAATCCTTCCATGCATTTTTTCCCCAGTTGAAACAATTCTCAGGCCTGTACCAGACTTTGTTTTCTCCCAAAACAATGGCTTTTACATGAACTATTTTATTTTCCTTCCTTGTTTTGTGAAGCCTCTCCACAAGCAGAAGAGTCAACTGTACACTTTAAATGTGCCCAATATACTGAAATTCTATTTTGTCTAAAGAAAGCCTCAAAGAAAAATCAGACCATTTTTGTTTTTTGTTTATAGGAGGGACCAAAGATTGGGCATAAAGCATCTACTCTTTCCAGATAGACACATGCAAGAGTTTGCTAGGCTTACAAATAGTTAACGACAGATCTCCATTCGTCTGTGAAGACTCACACAATTAACCAGGGGACCCTTTCCAGAGCATAACAGAAAACTCAATCAAATAACTTTGCTATCAGTCTTTCTTCAGTGAATTCTGCTACTTACCACTTTAAAACAAGTGTGATCTTTGCCTAACCCGATTTTCAGACAAAAAGATTCTTCTTTTTCTCCTTGTTTTCTTTCATCAAAACTTCTCATGTGGTGAGGAGAAAAAAAAGTGAAGAGACAAAAACAAAAAAACAAAAAAAAAACCCAACCAAGCAGAAAAAATCGGTCAGAAATTAAAATGTTTTTCCTCTTGAATGAATTTTCTTGATGTCTTCAGTTTCCATTGCATTTGGGAAGATTTTGGACTACTGGCTGCTTCCTTGTTGTAACAGGTCACAAAGACCAGGTGGCCCAGAGTTAGAAAAGTATAATTGTCTTATTTATCAATATTTTCTCCTTTTCTGAAGTGTTCCCTTGGTGCTTTATGAGGCCCTACTTAGGGAGACACCTAGGGTACGTCTAGACTACAGGCTTCTGTCGACAGAAGTTTTGTCGACAGATACTGTCGACAAAACTTCTGTCGACAAAGAGCGTCTAGACTACATTGAGTTCTGTCGACAAAGCAAGCTGCTTTGTCGACATGGTAGTATAGACGCAAAGGACAGTTTACATGCAATAACACCTTCTGTCGACAGAAACTCTGTCGACAGAAGGCGTTATGCCTCGTAAAATGAGGTTTACCAGCGTCGACAAAACTGAGTTCTGTCGACATTATGTCGACAGAACTCAGCGGTAGTGTGGACGCAGGTATAGTTTTGTCGACAAAAGCCCACTTTTGTCGACGAAACCCTGTAGTCTAGACACACCCCTAATGTGCACTAAATGTAAGCTGGATGGGGAAATACATCAATTCTCTATTTATCCTTTATGGAACAGTCTTGAAGAGAGAGAGATGAGGGAAAAATTATAGGCAGAAAAGGAAAAATTATAGGCAGGCAAATAAATTTTACCTTTTCTTCTCAGGTAGAAAGTGATGTCAGAGAAAAGAGAGAAAGTTAGACAAAAAAAGAATAATACAGAAAAATATCCCAATCTACACAGTTTCATGACCAGACATCTATATGCCTATCAAACTATTAACTACTGGCACCACAGTCATGCAATCCCTAAAATACTCCTAAGAATAGTTACAGCAGTGGCCACCAACCAATAGATAGGGATCTACCCATAGATCTTCAAGCTTCTCATGGGTGATCCTGACTAGTTTGGCCAGGAAGCTATCAAGTGCTGACACTTCATTTGCCCTTCCACTCACTGTCATGCTGCTCCTGCCCTCTGCCTTGGAGCTGCCCCCCGGGAGCCTCCTTTTTGCTGTGTAAGGTGTGGGATGGAGACGAGGTGGCGCTGATGTCAGGGTGTCCCTCCTGCCCCCACTCCTGTACCTTATCTCCACATGAAGAGAAGGGGATGCAGGGAGGCTGGCAAATCAAATCTCTGTCATTCTCACACAGTGTGTGTGTGTCTGTCATTCTCACAAACACACACCATCCTTCACTCTCATCTCCTGACTCAACATACACATGGAGGTTGTTACTTCTTTTACTGCTTGCAAAGTGGGTTAGTTTTGGTATTTGATTGGTCTGTGCATTTCATAATGTTCATTTCTCTATTAAACTTAAATGTAATTCTTTGAGTAGTGAATTCTAAAATGCCTAATCTGTCAGGCTGGAGTAATTATCCCTGTGGTAATTGCTGATCCTGGAAGTAGCTGACATGTCTCTGCAGCCCCTGAGAAAGGCAGAGCAGGAAGTCTCCGCATGCTTTCCTTGTGTGTAGACACCACTCCTCCAGCTCCCCTTGATCAATAATTGGAAACTGTGGCCGGTAGAAGCTGTGGGATCAGTGTCTGTAGATGAGAGGCAGCACATGGCACCACAGAGCCATTGCTGTACATGCCAGCTGCTTTCAGGAGAGGTGCAGGCCCAATGCAGGAGTAAGCCTGCCTTAACCCCACTGCTCCACTACCCAGAAGCTGTCTCAGTTAAACAGTGCCCAGCCCGTACCTGCTTCCTGAACTCCTCTCTCAGCCCCAAACCTCCTCCTGCCCCCAACCTCCTTCCCAGAGCTTGCATCCCAAAACACCTCCTGGACCCCAATCTACCACCCTGGGCTAAGCCCAGAGCCCCTCCCATACCCCAAACTCCTTGGCCAAAGACCAGCTCCTGCACCCTAACCCCCTACTCCAGCCTGGTGAAAGTAAGTGAGGATGGAGGAGGAAGGGGGTGGAATGAGTAGGGTGAGGCCTCGGAGAAGGGGTGGAGCAGGGGCAGGGCCTCAAAGAAAGGGCAGGAAGGAAATGGGGCAATGGTTTGGATTTGAGGTAGATCTTACATTGTACTTCAATCGAAAAAGCGATCTTGTGGTTAAAAAGGTTGGAGACCACTGAGTTACAGGCTACACTTAAGGCTGCAGTTTTACATTTAATTTTATTTCTTAAGAAAATTGTGAATTTTAGCATCCGAAAAAAATGTAAGCTGTCCTGGAAATAAATCAGATTTATTGAAATGTCATTATGAAAAAATCCTTTGTATAACTGAATCACAAAATTAGAGCAACAGAAAACTTCATGTAATACAGAAACAATATGCTCTATTTTGTGTTAGCAGTATATTGAAAACTGCAGTTATTTGCTACTGGGAAAGGAATAGCTAGAAGCAAATGCATTTTATTATAAATAAATGAATAAATAAAAAAGTCATACAAAGATAGAAGTACTATTGAAAATGCATTTAATAAAACTGCAGTTAGAGAGCACAGATTTCAAGGCCAGAATGAACCACTGTGATCACCTAGTCCACTATTTCTCAAAGAAGTCCACAAAACCATCTTGATAGACTTGCGATCTGGCCAGGCCAGTTTATTTACTTAACAGTTCTGTGGCCATGGCTTCCCTTAGCTTCCCATGGCTCCCTTTGGCTGCAAACAATGAACTGGAGTCAATGAGAGCTGCGAGGCTCTATGGCTGCAGCGCCGGTAAGTAAACAAACTGGCGTGAACAGTTAGCACGTTTCTCAAAGTGGCTTCACAGACCACTTTGAGAAACGCTGAAGTCTGATCTCTTGTATAACACAGGTCTCAGAATATCCTCAAAATAATTCTTTAGGGAATAAAACCACTTTAGTAAAACATCCGATTTTGATTTAAAAATTGCCAGAAGCATCTTGGTAAATTTCTTCAAATGTTAATTTCAATTTTCTAAAAATATATTTTATTATTTCCAATACATATTTATCAAGCTTTTGGCTTGTGTTATGCTAATTTTTGCAAGACTAAAAAGAAGATTATCCAATAGTTGTTCCAGATGCAGGTACTTATAGACTGTCATCAAATCACCCCTTAACCTTTTCTTTGTTAAGCTAAATATGTTGTCCTTCTTGAGTCCATCACTGTAAAGCCTGTTTTCTAATCCTTTAATCATTCTCAGAATCCTCTCCGATTATCTATATACTTTTTGATTTGCTTACACCAGAACTGGACGTCATATTACAGCATCAGTCAAACACTTGCCAAACACAAAAGTAAAATAATTTCTCTACTCCTGCTTGAGATTCCCCTGTTTATGCCTCAGAATCACATTAGCTCTTTTGGCCACAGCACTGCAGTGGGAGCTTATATTTAACTGCTTATCCTTGACTCACAATATTTTTTCAGAGTCCCTGCTTTCCAGAATAGAATCTCCTCTCTTGCAAATATGCTCATTGTTCCTTGATGTATAAATTTACATTTAGACACATTACAACACATATTGCTTGCTTTTTCCCAGCTTACCAATCACACCAACCATCTGTATCAATGGTCTATCCACTAAAACTGTTAGCAAATACCTTCTTGAAGAATGATGAGGTTATTTACATTTATTAAACCTTTTGTCTTCAGAGTAACTATTTGGGAAATACTCAAAAAGTTATTACCCCTGTTCTTGAATAATTCCAAGAAGTTCTTCATCTGCTTACTGCAATGATGGGCAACCCACATGGCCTTCAGGATCATTCACTGGTGGTCTATGAGATATTTTGCTGATGTTGACCATCTACAGGTACGGCCCTCCACAGTTTGCAGTGGCTTTTGTTTGCTGCTCCTAGCCAATAAGAGCTGCAGGATGTGGTGACCATCCACAAGGACCATCCACATCCTTGTAGCCTGCCACTTGCCACAGCTTCCTCATTCCAGAAGTGGTGAACCACGAACACTGCAGGCATCTGTGCTTGTGGATGCTCAATGTCAGCAAGATGTCTCAGGGCCTGCCAGCAGATTACCCTGTTGAGCCACATGTGCTCTAACTCAGGGGTTGGCACCTTTTCTGAAGTGACATGATTTAACCCTCCTGCCTTGGCCTGTACTCTCATGAATGGCTGGCTCTCTCACTGTGTGCCCTAGTTGGTCTCCTGGCCTGGGCTCCACTCTGACTTTTTCTGTGGGGTGGGGAGGAGCAGTGTACGCGTGCTTCCCTGGAAGCCAGGAGCGGCACAGAGCCCTGGGGCTTCCCCTGACAAGCAGGAAGCTGGCGTTGGTTCTAGTCTTGGGGGGTGGGGGGAAGAGGAGCATGATGCTGGATTGCCAGCATGGGATGGAGACAGGATGGCTGGGAATGGCAGGGAAATGGACAAGACAGGAGTTGCTGATCCCAGGGTGTCCAGCCCTGATGGGGGCGAGGTCCATGGTACCTTTGCCTTCCTGCCATGAATCTAGGGGCCAACATGACTTTGGGGATGACATTTTCCTCTCCCCTCAGCTGCCAGCCCCAGAGCTGCAGCCCAGGCAGCACTCACCCTCACTCACTCCAGCACTCGCACCCCAGAGAGAGCTTCTCACCTCCCCACAACAGCTGCACCCCAACCTAGCTTCAGCATGCCCCCAGCAGCTGACTTGGGGCACCCACTCCCCTTGCAGCCTAGCCACCCCTGGAGCAGCCCTGCTTTACCATATGGCCTGGACTCCCCCAGAGCAGCCAAAACCCCCAAAGCAACTGACGGACATGCAGCCCCGCTGTCTGGGCCACATGGCTGCTACAGAGCAGAATCCTGAGTTGTGGTGAGAATGCTCCAACAGGGACAGTCTCACTGCAACCCAGCTCAAGCTGCAGCATGTGGGGCAGCCACTGACCACGCAGCCCCACCGGCAAGGCAACATGCCATTCAAACTTGCCTCGCATGCCACTTATGGCACACGTGCTGTATATTGCCAACCGCTGCTCTAGCCTAATATGCCCTAGCACAGCCCATGGAATTGTGAGTAGCACATGGGGCCTCTCAAACTCCTCCCACTGGTAACAAGTCCTAAGAGATCATACCTCAGTTAAAAATTGTTGGATATAATAAACTATGGCTAGGTCTCTCCCAAGCAACTTGAGTATTCCTAGGCAGTACAGAAGGTGGACACATCAGCTCTATGCCATCTAAAAATCCCCTCGATGCTGGAGGAATTCTCAGTTCTCAAGAGCTGGATGCTTTCTGGCATTCTTGTACTTCTCTAGTCTGCAGGAAAACGTCTAGCTGTAGAGCAATTATTTATTAAGTATGCACTCGAGGACTGCAAATCTCAGACTCACTGCTCAGTCTTGAATATAACAAACCCACAGACAATAGTCAAATCATCTGGGCTAACATGTGTGTGTATAATGCATAATTTTGTATGAGGCTAGAAAGGCTAATGTAATACTTGGATGTATAAATAGGGGAACACCAAAGAGAAGCAGTGTAATTATCCCTGTATATAGAAGTGATAATATCAGTTTTGGAACAGCGTATGCAGCTTATGCAGTGTATGCAGAGTGACCAGATGTCCAGATTTCATAGGTACAGTCCTGATATTTGGAGTTTTTTCTTAAATAGATGCCTATTGCTCCCCGCTCCTGTCCCAATTTTTGCTATCATGTCACCCTAGTTCAGTTCTGATTACTACATTTTAAAACAGAGATCTAAAATTGGAGAGCATTGAAAGAAAAGCCACAAGAATGATTCTAGAATGTATAGCATAAAACAGATCTGAGGAGTCAAAGGAAATTTCAAAGGTTACTTGATCATAGTCTGCAAGTGCCAACAAAGGAAGATGAGATATTAGAGGACTCTTTTATCTAGTACTACAATAATAATATACAATGACTAGAAGTAGAAAATAAGGCACAAATTGTAATATGTAATTAATCAATGGAACAGCTCACCTAGAGATGAGTTGGATTCTTCCTCTGAAGTTTTTAAATCAAGATTAGATTTATTTAAAAAAAATTTACTCTTCTAAACCACAAATAATTAGGCTTAACGCTGAAACAAATTCCATTGATTACATTATGCTCGACGTACACAATTGAACATAATAGCCCCCCCAGCCTTAAAAATCTATGAAACTGCTTTATTTTATAAGTTTATAATATTAAAAATGGAAATATGAAGATCTATGTATCTACTATGGCAAATTTACAGTTGCAATTACACTATGAACCTAATATATTCTGTGCATACAATGTTTCAGGGTATCTTCTGGGGCTGATGGAAAAATGTCAGTGTGTTTTTCGTCAATTTCAAAACTATCATAAAATTAAATTAAAATTTCAGTTTTCACAAAATCTGTGCATTGTTTTATGACCAACTACAGAATCTTCAGATTGCAGTCAATTCTAGTTACAGATTGTCTCACTTTCCAAATTGTGATGTCCTCATAACTTGCGAACCATAGCTCTTAATTCCTCTTTTGTTTCTATGTAGTTTTATGATATGTGGTCAAAGAATTTTAGAAGACAAAATTCTGAACAGGCACATTTAATATATTAAAATAGAAATGCATCTTTCATAAACCAGAGATGGCAAGAAAATATGTGATATAAAGATGGTACAGCATGTCCATTTATGCAACATCAGAACAGTCTTGTGGAATGTTTGATCATTTGAACAACTACTCTCCTGGCTGAAGAAATGGAAAGGTTGTATTCTGATATATGTGGCCTGCCAGGTACATGATAGAACCTGAACACCAATAGCACAGCTCTGATTTGTGGCAGTCAGACCATTTGATTCTTGCATGCATATAATGCATGGTGTTCAGATTTTAACAGGTCTCCAGCATATGCGGTAATGATGAAAACTTGCTATGTAGAGCAGAAACATGGCTGTATAAAACAGCTGAAAAGAAACTAAAAAGTCACAAGTGTAAACATTTATGACTTATACTTAACATCCATTGGTTTGATTTTGTCACAAATTAGAAGATATTTAGATGAGCCTGGCAAACTAGAGTGTTGCACCAGCTGACAAAAGATGAGTGCTTTGATGGTAATTGTGAGGTCAAGTCCAACATGAAGAAGAGATACACTTTTACAAAAGGTTTATAGAGCTGAGGTAGAAGGAAGTAATTCATGAGGCCAAGCATGAAAGAGGTTGGAAGCTGCAACTTCACCTATGTTTCCTCTGACAATTTTATTTTTTATTCTAGTTTCAACTAATTTACCCAGTACTGACAGTGGACTTCCTGGTCTGTAATTGCCAGGATCACCTCTAGAGCCCTTTATAAATATTAGTATCACATTAACTATCCTCCAGTCATTAGGTACAGAAGCTGATTTAAAGGATAGGTGACAAACCACAATTGTTAGTTCCTCAATTTCATAAGAGTTCTTTCAGAACTCTTGGGTGAATGCCATCTGGTCCTGGTGACTTGTTACTGTTAAGTATGTCAATTTGTTCTAATACCTCCACCAATAACACCTCAATCTGGAACAATACCTCAGATTTGTAACATAAAAAGAACAGCTGAGGTTTGGGAATCTCCCTCACATCCTCAACTGTAAAGATTGAAGCACAGAATTTATTTAGTCTCTCCACAATTCATTTATTGTCTTTGAGTGCCCCTTTAGCACCTTGATGGTTTTTTAGCAGGCTTCCCGCTTCTGGTGTACTTTAAAACATTTTGCTATTACTTTTATGTGGCTTTGGCTAGCCATTCTTGAAACTCATTTTTGGCTTTTCTTATATTTTTATACTTAACAGAGTTTATATTCCTTTCTATTTTCCTCAGTAGGATTTAACCCCCACTTTTTAAACTATTCCTTTTTATCTCTCACTGCTTTTACTTAGCTGTTAAGCCATGGTAGTATTTTTTTCTCTTACTGTGTTTTTTAATTTCAGGTATACATTTAAGTTGGGCTTTATTAAAATGTCTTTGAAAAGTCTCCATGCAGATTGCTGAGATTTTACTTTTGTCAATGTACCTTTTAATTTCTTTTTAACTTACCTCCTCACTTTTGTGTAGCTCCCCTTTCTGAAATTAAATGCCACAGTGTTGGGCTGCTGAGGTATTTTCCCCACCATAGAGATGTTAAATTTTATTACATTATGGTCACATTTATGGTTACAATTATTCCTTTGGGATAAAAAAAAACACTTAAAATGTAAGATAGTATTTCTTGTTTAACTTGTCAAAACTAATTCTCTCTTCATTCCAATCCCGCTGTAAAACTCACTTCAGCGAAGCCTGCTAATGCTAACTCACTATAATTAAAATGCTATTGCTTTCCCAGCACCTTTATATTACCTAGCAATTCTAATACAGACCCTGCATGCATCTGAGTCACTGCGGTCTTCTTCCCTGTGGTAGCAGTTCTGTTTCAGGATATGTGCTTCTTTCTGCAAGTGTCATATTCTGAGTTAAGCACGTGCACTATTTTATATTTTATATTTATCTACGAATTCCCTGTGGATCAAAAATACATATTTTTGTGTCTGTTTTTCCATATTAGATCTTGTGCCCTAAGCCTTGAAAGGGACCTCCTCATCATGAAGCAATTATCTGGAGATGAATAAAATAAAAGATTTTGGAAAATACCGATATTTATCAGGCTTAAAGAAATAATAATATCAATCCAGTTCCCTAACCATTTTTTTCAGTTTGGAGTATTATCCACCTCAAGTTGCTCAACCAAAACTACAGGGTACTGAGCACATTTAAAACAAAGTTTCCTCTCTGTCCTTATAGCCATGTCTCCATTTAATCTTCATTCATTTGGCAAGGAAGTGAACTAACTGACTAACCTTTTGAAGGCTTTATGTTCAACATTGATGGTGTTTCTCTGTTGGCCTCTCTAGAATGCTTTTGAATGCAGCATCTGATACAAAATTTCAGGCAATATTCTAGACATCAATAGCCAGAATTCTTTTGTTTTGGGGGGGATAGCGGAAAAAAAGGGGGGAAATGGACACATGAAGTCTCTGCTCTTTAGCATGGTCAGAGCCTCAAGCATCTCTGCAAAAAAGTGGTTGCTAGCACTCAGTATCTTACAACATAACAAAACCCCATCTCATTGCTGGGGATCATCCCAATAGAGTTTATCATGGTGATACCTCGAATAACTTCTCTGTGGGGACAGAAAGCATGCACACAGCCACAGGCCAAAATGGAGAGAGGAGGGAACCTGGTATGGTTACAAAGGGAATGGAGTATACATAACCCTTTGCAATGAAGGATATTGGGAAATATCGGTATGGTAAGAAGGGCGGAAAGAGGCATAGACAAAGCCCTTGTCACAGAGGAAGATTGTGGGTAAACCCTTATAGGAAAGAGGAGGAGGAATGTATTAGGGACCACACAGGGTCCCTAGCATGGAGGAAAGAGGAAATGGATGTGCACATAGAGTTAATGGTATGGAGTGAGAACTAGGAATTCTGATATGGTAGACGGGAAACACGAGCTATGCCAAGTCCTCAGCAGGAGAAATACGAGGGGAGTTTCTGTAAAACAGGGGCATTGGCAGAGGAGAATTGAGGGATGAGAAAAGCCTCTGGTGTGTGTATGTGTGTGTACAGTTGCCTCGTTAGATATAGATATAGATATAGCTATAGATAGTAATGCTATTTTCAAATCTTTTACATAAATGAACACTCTGTGAAGCTTACCATGGCATAGAACAGGGAAGGGCAATGATTTCTGATGGGGGTATACTGCAAGAATTTAGAAAGTGCTCTAGGGCTGCACTTTTCCATGATATTAATGGAGCAAGTGTGGGGTCTGAGAAGGAAGTTGGGTGCAGAAGGGAGTTTGGGATAAGTGTGTAGGAGGGAGTGTGGGATCTGGGAGGGAGTTTGGGTGAAGAAGGGGGTTGTGCCCTATGGCACAAAATAGGCGTACAGGAGGGAATGCAGGGTACAGAAGGGGGTATGGATGCAAGAGAGGATTCTGACCTGAAGGAGAGGTGTAGGAGGGGAATCTCCCAGGGCCTGGAAGGGGGTTGTGACCTGTGGAAGGAGTGCAGGAGAAAATTAAGGGAATTGGGTTGTGACCAGGTTAAGGAGATTGAGGTTAAGTGTCTGAGATGGGGTATAGGTGCAGGAGCAAGGGTGCAGAAGTTTTGGGTTACATGGAGTAGGGATGCAGAAGGGGTGCAGAGGGTTAGGGTGGGTGGGGCTAGAGTGCCACAGGGAAGCTCTGGTTAGTAGGTGCTTATCTGGGTGGCTTCAGGCCAGGAGCTATGCCTAGCAGGTTCCTCAGCTAGGCGATAGCCATGTGTATTGCTCTGAATGCTTCTAGTCCAGGGGAGAAGGGAGGGATGCTTTGTGCATTGCCAGTCCTGTCGACAGGCAGCTCCCATTGGCCAGAAACCAGCCAATGAGGGCTGAAATATTATGCTGGGGGCAGGGACAGCGTGTGAAGCCCCTTCTCTCCTCCCCTCAGGCTATCAACATTCAGCGAGCTACTCTGATTAATGTGCAGAGACTGGGCAGAAAGGAAGCTGTGCTGAGGCTCCCATAGGCTGGATCTGGAAGCATGGCAGGCCAGATCAAATACTTGGGCCGTACTTTGCCCACCTCTGGCACAGAGGATCTGTACAAGATGTTCTGTTCCACTTAAGTCCTATATTGGGCTTTAGAACCATGGGGAGAGCTGTTGTGCAACCATGGTCTCTGCAGCTTGTGGGGCATGAAGGTGCCATGGGGGGGGGGGGGGCGGGGCTCTAAGAGAGGAACTATAACATGCAGTGCCTTCGTATCTCATGTAAGTGGTATAGTGGGTCTGCTAGGGTAGTCTTATGGGACTAGTGATGCCACTCTGCATTCTGACCCCAGATTTCAGGGAGAAAAATAAATGACTCTGAAGATGATGTAAAAATGTGTTTTTATATATATTTATATAAAGTGTACTGATCTGATCTTAGCAACATGGTGTACTTTTTGTATTCCAATAAAGTCTTAGTCTGGTAGCTGAAGATATCCCAAACTGTTATTTACAATTTTTTTAAACCTTCTACATTTAGAAATCAGATTTCCAAAATGTCTTCATTTTAGAAAAAAAAATTGCATTAATATCCTGGCCTAATGATTTTATTGATAAAAATGCAAGTCGTGGCTGAAAAGCAGCTTTAATAATATGATCTCAAAATATTTCAGAATTCAAATCAATAACTTGTATTTAAAAACTTCCTAGGTATGTGGCACCACAAGAGCAATAACCCATAGTTCCTTAAAGATTGATTTTTCTTTAATTAATAGCGCAGCTTAACTTGAAGGGGGAAGAAATCACCTAATGCTGAATTCTCCTTAATAAAGGACCATCCCAACACTCCAAGCATGAAACAGTGAATTAAAAAATATTTTACTTAACCTCTCAATTTCCTGTCTTTTGCAGGCTTAACCAAGGCCCTTAATGTTACTTTAATGTAGTTTTTGGTGGCATAATTCTCTTTAATTCTGTCCATTGCAGTCCTTTGATACTTTATGAATTACTTATCTCACATTAATAAGGCTTAACATGGAGTATTAACCTCCTATACATTCCTAATTAGTTTTTAATGAATTTTAGCTTCCTTGTTAGAAAAAGAGCTAGCTAGCTAACTACCACAAATTTAATCTCCATTACTGAAGCATAAGACAACCACCCCTGGGGATGCATGTCCTTGAGTTTTTTGTGTTAAACTGGCAGCTTTATAAAAGAGTCAAACAAACGAATATGCATCTCAGCTTATGCCGTCAACTAAGATCATATAATGAATTCCAAACTATTTATATCTAATGACACAATACACCAGATTATCTTCAATATATATAAAAATGATGTTCAGATACTGCAAGAAAGTCAAAGAGGCCATATCCTTTTGCAAGAAAAAAAAGGGGGGAAAAGAAACAAATTACATTTTCTAATGTCAGCTCTTTTACATAAATAATAACAGTTGCTTCCACCAAAGATATCAAAGTGCTTAGATATTAGGGAATATTTTTTTCTTTTTTGACATGTCTCTGATTATATTTTCGCCTACATAATAAGCTTGTTTATGTATGTGTTTAAATCAGATAATATATGAATTTCAATTTAAAAAAATATTTACCAGTCACCATTTTCTTGATAAGCTGCAGGAAAATAGGATATCAAAACTGCATGATTTGATATAAAAATAAATAAGAATATACTGTAACATCTAAAATGCTGGGTACATAAATACTTTAAAATAGAGATCAACATATGGATCATAGTAGTAGTTCAAAGAGCTAATGGCTGGTTGGGACTGCAGAACAGAGATTGCTGTAGAGACAAGTCTCAATATGAAATAACAATTTGCATTAACAGACATAAATCCAACTGACCTTCTGGTTCAGTTGTAAGGGTGCTGCAAGTAAGACATTTTCAGTGCTGAATCTTAGATTTAAGATTCTGATTTCCTTGGTAGTTCACCAAACATACACACTTACGAATTCAAGACCCATTTCTTATTCCCTTAGGCTTTTCCCAAGTGGGAGGGATAAGTGGATTGCTGTGGTTAGCGAAGGAGGGTTTAGTCTGTCAAACATTGGTCCTATTTTTGTACTGAGTGCACTGATATACAGAACACTGCATTTTTTTATAAACAGAAAGAAAAAAATCTGTAGAGCTGTAGGTTTAGTGAATATATCTGATCATAATGAAGTGATAGGATCATTTGTATGTATAGATGGATAGCAAATGAACCTATTCAATGTAGAATAGCTATCATTTTAAAATTCAACAACATTAAATAGCAAAGTGATAAACTATATAGGAAAGAATTTCTCTGGATGTAACAGCATATGGTCTGCATAATTGTCTTGACTGAATTTGTCTAATTCCTTTAGAACACCACAAATTGTATTTGGTTCATTTCACTTTATCAACAATTAGAAGGGGAAAAAAAGAAATAATGATGCCCTAGACAGGAAAATTAATACTTGCGTTAATATATTCAATAAAAATATTTTAAATGAAAACAACTCTCAAAATAAAGCCCAATAGAATTTTATTTAAGTAAAATCATGCTGCATTTTTATACCCACTTCCTACTGGTTGTACATTTTTATAAACAGTTGGATGAACATTATAAATATATGAAATTCATTATTCATGTTGTATGAAATTCACTCCTCCTAGGCAATGCCTGAATACTCGTATAGATTCAGTTCCCAAATCAAAAGGCAAGCCTCCCAGAAACTCAATGTACCTTTTCTTACTTGCTACTCCCAAGTCATAAAAGATCCACTACACAAGGGGATAGTGATGTATAAACCATATGTAGTCAGACTCAATGACTAGTTTATGCATAGACAGCATTGAATTCTTAACAGAACACAGGACTTCCCCTGCACAGCTGTTCAGTCAATGTAGCCCAGACATGCTGATGGCCTTAAGTGGCACAGACAGCTAATACAAAGGAGCTCTGCATTACCAGTGAATTTCACCCATTAATCTTTTTCTTATAAACTATGGTGATAAAAACAATGGGTTTATAGTACAGTCATTAATCACTCTGTGCATTACACTGTACATGATGAGACCCATTTGTGTGGCGGCTGATGAAAGTCTAGGCATAAATGAAAGTCTCTCTTTGAATGCTAGAGGCAACTTAGTCACTACAGGTAATAATAAAAATCCTGCGTTTGAATTCCATGCTACAGAAGACTCTGCAAAGCTACAAGGGTTCTGATTATTATTCTATTGTTTGTTGTAACAAAAAAATTGGCCTAGATTGAAGAGCTCATCTGCACAAGAGGGGAAAATATGAATGCAAATCAGTGAGTGGGCATCAATTAAATTACATCTTAGTTTAAGTTGATCTTTATTCTATTTTTTATTCTGTTGTCAAAATATTCCCAGTTTCAGAAGTTGAGGAAGACTGTTTAATCAATATCTAGTTTCTCTCTCACACATACATGTACACAGACAAATACCTCTTGGAACACAAACACACACACACACACACAAAGTGAAACAGCACAAATGTCATTTACTTCTCTATCTCTTGCCTGGTTCATAACATGCCAGTTATGATGAAAATGTTAACTTTTTTGTCATTAATAATGCTCTTATTGCTGTTTAATGTTACAAGAAGATGGCATATGTATCAGTAATCTGGACAGTATTTTATAATTGCCTATCTAGCTCTAATTAACATCTAAAACTGGAACCAGAAATTCTACAATCTTCAAAGAGTAAATAGTTGTAGAAACTGATCTCTAGAGTAGACCATCTGAAGTCTTCTTTCCTCTTACTCCCCTTTCCTCTTTGCTATGAATATCAAATACTGTGTCACCCTGCTCTGGAACATTACTAGGACCATTCCCAGCTCAGCTGTTATATGTGATGTCTCCACAGGGTTGATTTTTTCTCTAGCTCAGTCAGTCAAGAAAAAGTTTTCAAAGGGACAGCATGGTCTAAAGACTGCTCCCTGGCTGAGAACTCAATTCTAGAATTCAACCAGAAGGGAAGAAGTGCCTACAAGTCTGGAGTTTCATTTCAACTTCTCTGCCACAACAAATGGTCATGGAAGATAGAGAGATCCCCATTAATGGGGGTAGGAGAGGAAGTTTTGTTAATAATGTTTTTTTTAATTAATGATTAAAATATTTTCCATATTTCTCCAGCTTGATGAGAATTAATTCTTTTCTTTTGATGATATGGAGTCTTACTTTAAAGTTCTAGTGAATCTCTCTGATCATTGCTTCACCTGAAAATGGACAATGACAATGACATGGATTGTCCTAAAACTAAAATGTCTGAGAACCAAATGAGCTGCTTCAAGACTTCCTAACTTTGTATTCCAGCTTCCAGCTCTTCTGAAGAAGCGGCTTTTGCCCAGAAAGCTCATGATACAATACATTTTTTTTGTTAGTCTCTATAGGTATGTCTAAACTTGTACCCTAGTTCGAACTAGGGATGCAAATGCACGCATTCAAAATAGTCAATGAAGTAGGGATTCAAATATCCTGTGCTTCATTAGCATGATCTCGCCGGTGCGTTACTCTGAATGCCAGCTTTTCGAAAGTGAAAGTACGCGCTGGGATGCATTAGTTCGAACCAAGCCCCTTGGTTCGAACTAACACGTCCTGGCACACACTTTCACTTTCAAAAAGCTGGCATTTAGAGTAACACGCCAGTGAGATCGTGCTAATGAAGCACGGGATATTTAAATACCCGCTTCATTGATTATTTTGAATGCCTGCATTTGCATCCCTAGTTCGAACTAGGGTGCAAATGTAGACATACCCTAAGGTACCACAGGACTATTCCTTGTTTTGTATTTCCAGTCACACCACTGTTACTATGAAAAAACACAATGAATCATTGTTTAGTTCAATGTTGTAACCTATATGATCACTTTTACTAGCCACAACCCTGATTTTACATAAAAGTTCTAATACATTTAACACTTTTGTATGATCCTTAGTAGACCAGTGCTGAATCTTAAATACCTTATTTTTAAAGAATGCAGTACCTGTGACATTATCATTTCTGCAAAAATCATGCTAACTTACCATAGTGATTACACTGCAATGATATATTATATTTTTTACATTATTTTTTTCTTAGCTGTCACAGCTAAAGTGACCAAATTCACATTATTACAAAACTGAATCATGATGTAGGCAAACCACTTTCATTTGGTACAATAGTATTTCATGAATATGTACAGAGCATTGCCAATAACATTTAAATACTAGAAATTCTGAATGATGCCAAATGGCAGTAAAAATCCTGAATGTTCTCTGTAGCCAGTGCAACTTTTCATTGGCTAGCCTTGAACATTTTAGATTTTATCGGCCATCTGTAGCCAGACAGAGCCCCCTCGTCACATTCATCTTGCTTGCCCCTCTAAGATGCCTGGAGCACACAGGACACAGAGAGCAATAAAATCAGCATAGTCTTTGATGCCTTGACAGAGGCCCGGATAAGCTGGCTCATCGTGACCCTGGATAACTGTAAACATAGATAAGAGGTTGATCAAGCCAGTCGTCGACTAAGAGGCCGCAGAAACTGCCCTTGGCTAACACCGATGTTGATACGATCACACAACCATCCTGGGGGAGGAATCTCCTGTTGAGTAAAGAATGTCCAGTACTCCCAGTTTAGTTATCTTTCTCTTACAAGTGTAAATTACTTTCACAACTCCCTTGTAAGAACTGGGGTCACAAAGATGAACCAGCACAATTTGGCACCTTAGATAAGAAAGAGAATACATGACCCCATGGGTATAAAGATGGGCCCAGCAGCACACTCACTTTGAGTATCAATCCATCAGCTGCCTGCTGGTCAGGCTAGGTGATTGACTCCCGAGATCCACATGGGGACGCCCAGCCTCGAATTCGTCTTTCCGAGGAATTGAGTGACCAATCCTGGCCTGACACGCTGGAATCGAGAGACGTAGAAGGGGGAAAAAATTGTACCTATATGTGTCCTTTTGTCTTAGTGCATGCATAGAATTAGAGCTCTATAAAGATTAAGCTGTCACTTGGTACTGTTATTTTTATCTTCCTTTTCCTTTGTAACCATTTTAAGACCTGTATTTGCTAGCAGTTAAGAAGTAGAACAATAGCCACTGTAACCATATTCTTTATAAGTCTCTTTAATAAACCTGTAACTGTTTAAGCTTTACCCTGACTCTTTCTGTTGCTGTAACAGAACCAGACACAATTAAAAGAACTAGCTGGTCAGGGGTAGACGCAGTAAGAGCTGGGCGTTGGGTTCTGCCGCCTCCATGGGGCAGAACCTTGGGGCACCCGTCAGTTTCCCCTGGCTGCCCGCTGAGAAGGGACCCTGTCCTAGCAAGTAAAGACTCGGATATAATAAGCTCTCCCTGCAAACTCTTGGGGCACCCGTCAGCCTCCCTTGACTGCCCGCTGTGAAGGAACCCTGTCCTAACAGCTAAAGACTCGGGTGTAAAACTTTGGGGCACCCGTCAGCCTTCCTGGCTGCTCGCTGCGAAGGGACCCTGTCCTAGCAGTTGAAGACTTGGGTGTTTAATAGGGATCACAGACCACTCACTGCCTCGACCACTGGCTGGCACCATCACAATTGCCCTTCTACTTTATATTTCAATTATTCTCCCTCCCTTCAATATATATATCACAAAACTTAAAAAATGGTGGTTTTCTTTTATTTTAATGTTAGACTATTAACCTATAGGTGAGATTGAAATAATATAATAAAAAGAACAAGCAAAAAAAGCAGAGGAGGCCATGTCACCAGAAAGTCAGATAAATTAGTTTGGATGAAATTAGAACCTTTGCCTTTATCCAAGCAAAAGACAGGGAGATCTGTGTAGGCTGTTGTGAAAAATTACAAATATACCGGTGACACCATGTCACCAGAAAGAATCAAGGATTGAATTAGAACATCATTGAGAGACTGGGAAGAAGTAAAGAGGAATGGGAAGGAAGGAAAGGCAATAAGTATCATACTTATAAGGCAAATGACTAGAATATATAGCTAGTCAACAGGGGGAAAGAATGTTAAGGGTAAAAATCTATAGATGGAAGCTTGATGATATCGGTTTGCAAGTATCCCTGCTCCAGCTGCTTATGTGTCTATGCCCCAAACTGGTTCTGCTCTGAAGTTTTGCTCCTCCTCCTACCTCCCAAGCTCAGGATGACTGCAAATAAGCTTTCACAAATGGAGATTTCACTTTGATTTGCAGATGTTCTCTTGACTCATCTTGAAATCACTGTTTTACAGATCTGAAGGCCAAATAGAATAAGTTATCATCTAGTCCAGGGGTGGGCAATAAGTCAGAGGTGGTTCACAAGTGTTAGCCATTTTCTATATTTGTGCCTCTGCAGACACAGCTCCTTGAACTTCCCATTGGCTGTGAGTGGATTTGCATTTTGGGCCAATGGGAGTAGTGGAAAGTGGCAGATCAGGATGCCGCTTCCCACAGCTCCCATTCAGTGGGCACAGCAATCCACATCCAATGGGAGCTTCGAGTAACTATACCTGTGGAGGAGTAGGTAAATAGAGTGGCGGCGGCCCACTAGAGGCTAACCCTGGTGAATCATCACCAGCCTGTTTGTCAGTTACTACCCACTGATGATCTAGTCTGACTTGTATAGCATAAACTACTGAACTTCCTCTCAAAAAATTCTAGAGTAGATCTTTTAGAAAATAATATCCCATCTGGACTGAAAAATAGTGAATTGTTCTAATGATTAATTAGTTTCACCATTAAAAATGTATTCCTATATCCACTCTGATACTGTGTAGCCTCAGCTTCCAGACATTGAACTGTATTATATCATTCTCTCTTAGATTGCAGAACCCTTTGTAGTACATTTGTTTTCCACATAGATATTTGTAGAATAATCAAGTCACCCTTTAACCTTTTCTTTAGTAAGTTAAATAGATTGTGCTCTTGGAGTCTTACACAGGTTTTCTAAACCTTTCGTCATTCTTGTGGCTCTCCTCTGAGCCCCCTCCAACTTATTGCCCTTCTTTAATTGTGGATATCAGAACTCTCCACAGTATTCCAGCAGCAGTCACGCCTACTTGAGATTCCCCTGCTTACATGAATATCCCAGCATTAGATTTGTGTTTTTGGCCCTGTGACGGGGAAGCCAATCCCTGCACTCAACTCAGCTGGTCGGCGGGTGCCGACAGCTGGGGAGGACTGAAGGCGACCGTAGCGGGGGCCCGGCTGACAGGGGACCGAGCCCCGACGAGTCTCGGCAGCTCGCTGTTGCCCACCGCAGGCGGGACTCCGGGCGGGAGGGTGTTAGGACCCAGGAGGGGCACCCCGGCACAGTGAGCGCAGGAGGGTGGGGCACCACCCGGGAAGCCCAAAAGGGCGAGCTTGGGAACCAGGAGGGGGGGGGGAGAGCAGGAGCTGGCTATGCTCTCAACCCCCGCAGGTGGAGATGAGGCGAGCGGAGGATGGGAGAAGCCCCGAACGGCAGTTCCCCAGGATGCCGCAACTGACTCCAGCGGGAGGCTCGGCATATACGGGCGGAGCCCAGCGGCAGCAAGCACCCAACCTGGACGGGCCCGGCGCCAGCTGGTAACAAGCGGAGGCCATGGGCACGACCGGCAACCCGAGACGTCGGGCATGAGGCGGGCCTTTGAGGGGAAAGACTAAGAGATGGGGGGTGCCGTAGGGACAGAGGGTCCAGACTTCATCACAGGCCCCAAGATCACACTGGGAGCTCATATTCAGCTGAATATCCACCATGACTGCCTCAGACCACTACTCTTCAAGAGTTTTGAACTCAGGATTGTCAGATCATGAGGCTGATAGGCTGTTAATTGTACTAAGGAAACACCTTTGAGTGATTTGAGTTAATTCCTGTGAGTGAAAGTCAGATGAGGTTTTGACATAAGACTTGAATTCCCATGAGGGATATGTAGGCTTAAAAAATTCAGTTTTCAGCTTGTAGCTTGCCTTTACTATATTCATTACCTTGTCTTCATTATGGTTAGCTGCTTTCATTATATTGAACTGTAACACCAGAAATCTACAATCCTGTAAGATATTGGCAAAAGCATAAGTTAGTATGAGGGCTATTAAGTGAGCCGTAAACCTTTGACATGGATTAATGGTGCCCTTTAGATTTTGAGTACTAAGAACAGCTTGCTGTAGGAGGTAGAATGTTCCAGTAAGTCCTACGGCAAAAAACATGGAGGAATTAGCCTAAGCAAGGGTGACAGACATGTCTGTGAGCTGAAAAAAGTTACACATACTAACCTGTAGAAGGACACCTCAATATTAGTAGACTGAAGAAATAAAATAAGGAAGAGGGGAAATACCCCTACTAAATATGCATTAGACATAGTGGTATCAGTGTAACATATTATAAAAGTTACGACCTAGTCTGTTTGCAGTATAAGGGCATGTCTACACTACATCCCTCTTTCAAAAGAGGGATGTAAATTAGACAGATTGAAATTGCAAATGAAGCCGGGATTTGAATTTCCTGTACTTTATTTGCATAATGGCAGCCACGCGTTCTTTCAAAAACGGGTATTTCAAAAGTGAAACCGCTGTCTAGACACGGTTCTTTTGAAAAAAAAAACCATTTTGAAAGATCCTGTAAACCTCATTTTAACCATTTAAAAAACCTGTCTAGACAGCGGTTTCACTTTCGAAATATCCATTTTCAAAAGAACACATGGCCGCCATTATGCAAATGAAACACGGAAAATCAAATCCTAGCTTCATTTGCAATTTTGAACTGTCTTATTTACATCCCTCTTTCAAAAGAGAGATGTAATCTAGACATAGCCTGAAAGAGACAGAGAGAAGCACTGAGAGGTGTCAGAATGGCCACTAGTGAGAAAGTGATGGTGCTGATGAGGAAAATAGCTCTCATTTCAAGGGATTGAGTGAGTATACAGGTGTTTAAATATACATTCTGTACTCTCTATTTTACTGAGTTAGCATGTTTGAGACTGCTATATATATTAATCAACTATTTGTAAATATAAAAGAGTTCCTATTCTGTTGCAACTATGCACACCAGCATTCCCATCTACACAGTAAATATAATCATACTGGGCCTCAGCTTGGGACAAGGACCTGTCAACCCTCAAAGTGATAAGTGGGAATTCTTAAGAAATCAATATAATTATCATATAATCTGTAGATCAAGTTAAAATCTTTAGTGTCAGAGCTTCCTATTGGTAGACAGTCTTTCATTGTATCTCTCTGTTCCCAGAAATGTGATCTTTTGATATTTGTCCTCAGAATGAACCACAGGAAGGAAGGCTGCAAACATTTGTAACATGGACAGATTTGTTTTCATCAGTAATTTTGAACATATGAACTAATCTGAGTTACAAGTGCACTTTTTTCTTGGTGCCATAACAATCATTACCATAATATCATACCTGTAAAGCTGGAGGAGAGATTATACTAATCAAAAGGGAGAGATGCTGCTTGAATTCAAAGTGTAAATGCCCATCAGTAATCCTCAAGAATTTTTGACCACACTGGCTAATGGAGAAGAGAGATGCATTTTTGAGTTCAAGAAATACAGTTTAACAAGCAGGGATGCAAAGCAGGTAAGTCAGCATAGGGAAATCCGCGGGGGAAGAGCTGGAAAAAAAGTGTCTAGACTGGCGCGATCCTCCGGAATAAAGCCCTTTTCCGGAGGATCTCTTATTCCCGCGGATTTCCCTATGCTGACTTACCTGCTTTGCATCCCTTTTCCGGAATTTGGGGCCAGTCTAGACGTAGCCCCAATGTTTGATGCTAGATTATGTCTTCCCAACTCCACTGTGAGGCTTTGACACTGAGGAGATGCTGAACACTCAGAAATATATTTTTGTGAAAGGCAATGTTTTCTTTATTTTGCCAGTGACGCTGGCAAATTGTTCTTACATCAAATGTAGAACAGGAAGAAAGAAAGATTGGATTGAAAATAAACACAGAGAAAACAAAGTTTATGAAGATAGGAAACTGGACAACTGATGCAAAGTTGTACATGGATGGAAATAAAATCAAGCAGGCAGAGAAGTTCTGCTATCTGGGGAGTGTGATGACATTTGAACTTGGCTGAGATAAAGAAATTCATATGAGATTTGGAAAAGCAAATGCCTCTTTTGGAAGGATGAGCAACATCTGGTTGAACAGAGGTCTCCACAACAAACTAAAGGTCAGATTATAACACGTGATTGCACTAAGTACATACTGTATGGAGAAGAGACTTGGCCAATGACAATAGCTAGTTGAAAGTTTGTTTATCACACAGTTTGGTTCAATAAAGGATATTGCTTCATCCGCCTTGTCTCTCTTTTGGTTAACAAAGAGAAATTGGAGGGGGCCCATCACAGATGGCTGAGAAAGATGCTACACGTTTCATGGGAAGACAAAACATTTTAGAAAATATCGAAGAAAGAAGGCTTAGGTAGTTGAGACATGTACACCATATGGAAGACATGCTAAACATGATTAAACATTGTGACATGTATTCAGTCTTTGATTGAAAAAAACGAATTTCCCCTCCACCTGTGTTCTCTCAAGTCCTACCACATCTGAGACTTTTGAGAAAGATGATGAATAGCCAGAATTATTCCTGACTGGATTTCCAGTGTCCTTGGTGTGGCTCAGACTGGAACCAAAGATATAAAAAAGAATATTGCTGTTGAAGTATAAGAGGGTTTTGTTTTGTTTGTTTTATTATTTTAGCCAGGTAAAGGAAAAATTGCAAATGCAGAAATGTGGTATGTATCTCAAGGAAGAGGCCAAATAAGATAAGGGACTTGAGCTGAGGCATTTGGGAACTGAAAATACATCAACAGACTTTGCTCTCAGAAGTCTCCTTAAAAGAACAGTGCTTCAATTAATTTTGAAGTGGGAAGATGTGCCAGAAGAGTGATTAGGGACTCCTGGGGCAAAGAGAGAGACAGACTCCTTTATCATGTATTTTCAATTCCTGACATAGATGTAATAGTATCTGAAGCACGTATCAATACGAGTCCAAAGCTCTGGAGAAACTTGATTGAAGAAATCAGAGGAAGGAATGGCCTTCATCTTTTCATGATTTAGCCTGTGAAATACCTTTCCTTCCTTAGAACGCTTTACATGACAGGATTGTCATTTGTTTACAAAAGATAACAGGAAAGAATTGCTGTAGTGTGTTACTCACAAAAATTTCTATATTTAGCAGCATTATTTTCATTTTGAACTCTATTCTAAGTACCTGTGGGGCACCACTAAGGGTAACAAGAATCTGTCTCGTATTTAATTCATGTGACATGTGAGTCTATTGCATAGTCTGTTGTTTTATTATCATAATGGAAAGCTTAATGGATGTATAGAATGCAACCTAAAACAAAAGAGATATGGCAATAATGTAAAATGATTGCAAATAAATTTCCTATTGAATCCTATGGACTGGTTAATAACTGTTTTTAACAAATTCCAGATGATCTTTTTGTGTATCCCTTGTCTGGTTTTGAGTTATCTTTAGCATTCTCAGAAAAAAAGGGGGGAAAAAACTAGAGTCAAGGAAAGGGAAAGCTTTGGGTGATTCATTTCTGTGATTCATTTCTTTAACCAGTGGGCTCCACTTACTGAGCTATAGTCATATCAGCTAAAAACTTTTCCCTTTTTCAAAAATGTGTTCTTCTATGAATTATTTATAAAACATAGCCTTAATACTCATAGCTTGAACTGATTTTTTCAAAGTTCAACTATATGACAAACAATATTTGAAACATTATGGGCAACACATTTTAGGGCCCAATCCACTCAAATATATACATAATTTTCTGACCCACATGCATCTGACGAAGTGGGTCTTTGCCCACGAAAGCTTATGCTCCTACACTTCAGTTAGTCTATAAGGTGCCACAGGACTCCTCGTCGCTTTTGCATAATTTTCTGAGTTATACAAGCCCTTGAACACCACTGCAAAGGCTAGCTCCACAGCAGGTCAATGTATTCAAACAAAACATCAGAATATTACCTCAAAACAATTTAATTCTTTTTTTTAAGAGCAAGCCATTTCAGAGTGAGTGAGTTGTTGTTAGTCTTTAAACAACTGTCTACCACTGCGATCACTCCCCTTCCATTCCAGCAGAAGGGTGAGCAGTGAGTGCTGCTGTGCCTCTCTTCAAATGATGTGGGCTGACCTAAAATTTTTAATGTGTGGCCATGCAGATGCACAGCTTAGATGGAACACTGTTTCCAGTGCTTCCTGGGGCTCTGTAGCCAGACAGGAGGGGTAGTTACAGATGATCACAGTGGGGCTAGAGGAGGAGTAGGCACAGGGGGAAGAGATGGGCAGATGCAGGCGTGAAGGAGGATGGGGAGGGGGCAGGTCCTGAAAGAGATGAGAGGAGTGAGATGGGCAGGATCCAGGACAGCAGAAGAGGGTGAAAGGAGGGAGGGAGGCAGCAACAAACACCAGGGGAACAGACGGGACAAGGAGAGGATGGGAAACATGTCAGCAGAGAGGAAAAGGGAGAGGTTTATAAGATAGGGTATGTCTACACTACGAAGTTAATTCGAACTAACGAACGTTAGTTCGAATTAACTTTGATAGGCGCTACACTAGCGCTCCGCTAGTTCGAACTTAATTCGAACTAGTGGAGCGCTTAGTTCGAATTAGGTAAACCTCATTTTATGAGGACTAAGCCTAGTTCGAACTTACTAGTTTGAATTAAGGGGTGTGTAGCCCCTTAATTCGAACTAGTGGGAGACTAGCTCTCCCCAGCTTGCCCTGGTGGCCACTCTGGACAATACCAGGGAAACTCGTATGCCCCCCTCCCGGCCCTGGAGCCCTTAAAGGGGTACGGGCTGGCTACGGTGCCCGTGCCAGGTGCAAGCCTGCCAGCACCCAGCCAGCAGACCCTGCACCTGGCACACCATGAGCCAGTCACCCGATGCCCCTCAGCCCTCTGCCTCTTCCCGGGACCAGGCTGGCGGCTCTCGGGAGCCTGGCCAGGACCGCAAGAGGCGGGCACCCGCCTGCTCTAGTGCAGACATCGTGGACCTCGTCCATGACCTCCGCACTAGGCACAGGAAAGTGGCCGTCTAGAGCAGGAGAGCTGCCAGCCTGGCCACCCAGGAGCAGGTTTGCATGAAAATCAAGGTGGTCCACTGAGACCCCCAACCCTGAGTCCTGAGCTTAGAATGGCTGTACTGGGTCAGACCAAAGCTCCATCTAGTCCAGTAACCTATCTGCCGACAGCAGCCAACCCTAGGTACCCTGGAGGGGATGGATCAAAGACAGTGACCAAGCCATTTGTCCCATGCCATCCATCTCCAGCCTTCCACAAACTTTGGGCAGGGACACCATTTCTACCCCCTGGCTAATACCACTCCATGGACCCAACCTCCATGACTTGATCTAACTTCTCTTTAAACACTGTTCTAGTTCTAGCCTTCACAGCCTCCTGCAGCAAGAAGTTCCACAGGTTGACTCTTTGCTTTGTGAAGAAGAACTTTCTGTTACTAGTTTGAAGCCTGCTACCCATTCCTTTCCTTTGGTGTCCTCTAGGCCTTCTATTATGGGAACTAATGGAGAACTTTTCTTTATGCACCCTCTCCACACCACTCTTGCTTTTATAGACCTCTATCATATCCCCCCTCCGTCTCCTCTTCTCTAAGCTGAAAAGTCCCAGTCTCTTTAGCCTCTCTTCATATGGGACCTGTTCCAAACCCCTGATCATTTTAGTTGCCCTCCCCTCTCCCAGCCTCTCTCTTCCCCTCTCCCACCTCTTTTTCCCAGTCTCCCCCAGTTTTGTTCAATAAAGAAAGATTCTATTTTTGAACACACGTTTTCTTTATTTTGTACATCAGGAAGGGGGGCTAGGGAAGGGTAAGTGGAAGGAGGTGAGGGAGGAATGGGGTACGCGCCCCCGATGGGGAGGATTGAGTTGGCTCTGTGGGCTTCTCGGGGTGGAAGCTCTCCTGCAGCCCCCCGATTGCCCTCTGCCCCCGGATGGCAGCCTGTGGCAAGTGCAGCCGGGGTGATGGCCGAGTACTGTGATGTTCCGCATGTGGGCACTCAGGGCACTCCAAGCCAGGACTGCTTTACAAGCAGGGAACCCTGAGAATTGTCTGTCCGGGGTGGGGGTCGGGTCCCTTTAAGCACAGCCCTCAGCTAGCCTGAGACAGCAGCTCCACGCTTTAAGTCCTCATCTGATGCCCTGCTGGCACTGCTTCCGGCTATCCTTAACCTCGGTTCAGGGTCCACTCTGTGTGGACATGCTAGTTCGAATTAGCAAAACGCTAATTCAAACTAGTTTTTAAGTCTAGCTGCGCTAATTCGAATTAGCTTAGTTCGAATTAGCTTAGTTCGAATAAGTTAGTTCGAATTAGCGCTGTAGTGTAGACATACCCATATTTACTAATAATTTGGGTGCCACAGTGGCACACATCCAAACAAGAGCGTATACATTCAATACTAGTGCAAAAGACAAAACTCACTCTGCTCATAGGTGGAAAATCTTAGGTTATGTGTACACCACAGAGCTTTTCTGGGGTATCGGAGGTATCCCAGAAAAGCTCAGCCATGTCCAAGGAACTCATTCTGCTTTTCCAAAAAATATTTCAGCAAAGCAGATGCATTTTTTGACATCCCTGTAAACTTCATTTATGAGGAAGAAGAGATGTTCCAAAAGAGGTTTTTATTCTGACATTTGGCCCCATATAGACTAGACCTGTCTAGTTTTCCTTGCTAAACCAAATGTATATTTGTTTCCTCTATATAATTCAGTGTAGGTAACAAACTGAATATGCAGATCCTGGGAAACTGGCTTTATAAGGCCAAGAAAATGTTTACATTTGACCCAGCACCAACCAAAAAGAATAATAATGTTATAAGGATAATAGAAAGGATTAGGAAGCAATCCCATATCATTGACTAGGAAGTCAAAGGAATAGATGGATTTTGAATTAAAAGAGAAGAGATTACTAAAGGGAACAATTGCCGACATTCACTGATAAATAATATCTCTTGTTTAAAGAGAAATCGCAATATACTTTTAATCTATTATATGTTTGAAAGAGTTTGTCTGTCTGTCTGTTCATTTGTTCAAGAACTCATCCAAAACAGTAAAAGCTAGGACCACCAAATTCAATATACAGCTTCTTCTTATCATAACTTAAAGAACGGTAAGGGGTTCATTGTGCCAGTAAAATGGGATGTGCCCAGAGTGGGACTGCTTCTCATAAAAGCATATAGAAAAGAGGCAGAATCACCAGAAGAGTGTTGTCTGGGAGTGCACCCCCCAATGTCCATCTGGGATGCCCCAGTCCTGAGCTCCAACTCTCCCAGTCATCCTTTAAGGAGGGGGGCAGGCTGAAGTTAGGGATGTTACAATTAGATTAATCAACGAATTGAATAGTCGATGGAATTTCCATCGACTATTTGATTAGTCAATAAGGGTACTTCCGCGGTGGAAGATAGCAAGAGCCCACCAGACTGTGGCTACATGTTAAAGGCAGAAGTGCCATGTGATGTTCCACCTTTGAAATACATAAGAGCCCCTGCTGCGGTTCTTATACATTTCAAAGTGGAAGCTCCACATGGATCCTGAGGCCAGCGGGGCACTGAGTTCCCCTATGGCCCTAGGCTCCATGCAGCATTTCAATCTTTGAAATGTACAAGAGCCCCGCCTTACATACCCATTGCCCATGCTCCCCTGCTGGCTGCCCCACTGCCAGCTCCTCTCTCTGAGGCTCTCAAGGTTGGGATTCCCTGCCTTGCTGCCACCGCTGCCACCAGTGGTTCCCAGGAGTTCCTCAGTCAGGGCTGCCAGTCAAGCTATCTCTGGGAGGTCCTCAGGGTTTCCTGGCCCCGGGCCTCCTGGATGCCACCAGCTTTGCTGCTGTGGCCTGGCCCCACTGCTGCTGGAGTTTTTTCTGGGCCTCCCAAGGTTTCCCCAGCCAGGTTAGCCACCAGGGAGTCCCCTGCTGGGACTGGTATTTCCCAGATGAAGCCTGGCTCCACTGCTGCCGCGGGGTTTCCCAGCCATCACAGCCCAGTTGCCAGGGGCTCTCCAGCCACCTGACCCCATTAATGCAGGAGATTCCTCAGCAGGAGCAGAGGCTCCCCAATGCTACCTGGCCCACTGACACCAAGGTTCCCCTACCTAGCCACTGCTGGCCCAGCCAGGACTCCACAAACCTCATGTTCTCCTGGCTGGCTCCTGCTCCTGGGGCTCTTTGGTCCAGAAACAACCATGGCCTTGCTGGACCATGGATTTTGCCAGACAAGAGAGACCCAGATTTGGGAGTTTCAACCTGTATTATTAATAATAATCATCTGATGAAAATATTCCTACCATATACAACAAAATCAGTGCAGTCATATGTGGCACAGACAGATCTGCTCCAAACTGTTATAGTAATTTGATTAGTGCATCACAAGCTGTCATGAAAGTCAATCTGGTGGCTCAATATACAGCAATTACAGGATGAAGATACATGAGCACAGCTTTGTGGTAACTTTACGGCAACCTGCTGGCTTGACTACTGGTGCTAATGTAAATAGTGAGTGGGTAATTTTTCACATCACTGTATACCAAATTGCTCTCACAACTTTGGCTAAAGCAATATTCATTTGATGACAGTTAATCCAGAAATTCAACTGCTACCTGACTAAAACACATGGGATGCATTCTCATATTGTGTCCTATGTCCCTCTAAGCAGAGTTATAACATAGAGAAATCTATGTCATGACAGGACAACCTAAGCTTACAGGCATGGTAGAATGTCATGGCAGATGAAATCTAAGGCTATGTCAACTGTGATGAGACCAAAGAGCTCTATGCTGCTCTGAAAAACATATATGGTCCCATACATATCACTACTACAGCACCTTCGAAGAGTGTGGATGCCCTAACATTGACCACTGTGAAATTCTTCAGAGGTGATGACAGCATATCATTGATCTTTCAACACACTAACATCACAGATGAGGAACTTGTAAGACCACCAGATCAGTTAACATGTAATGACATCATGGATGCAGCCCCATCCTCTGATGAAATCAGCACTAGAATCAGTGCCATGAAGAATTGTATAACTCCCAGATTTGATGACATTCTTGCAGAAATCATAGAAAATTAGGGTTAGACGAGACCTCAAAGCAGGAATAACCCCAGTTATATCATCCCAGTCAGGGCTCTCTCGAGTCTGGCCTTCAATCCTCTATGGATAGAGCTTCCACTACCTCCCTAGGAAACCCATTTCAGTGACTCATCACCCTGCCAGTGAAATAGTTTTCCCTAATATCCAACCCTGAGCTCCACACTGAAATTTGGAATCATCATCTGACACCACTGAGCACAGCTCTCTCCATCCTTCTTGGAACCCCCTTCAAGTAGTTGAATGGTGCTATCAAATCTACTCTCACTCTTTTCTTCTCCAGACCAAGTAAGCCCAGTTTTCTCAGCCTCATCTCATAAGTTATGTGACTCAGCCCTCAAACAATGTTCACTGTCCTCTGCTGGACTTTCTCCAATTTGTCCACATCCTTTGTGTAGAGGTGGTGGTGGTGTGTGTGTGAAACTGGATGTGATACACCAGATGTGGCCTCACCAGTGCCAAATGCAGAGAAAAATAATCACTTCCCTCAATCTGCTGGCAATTCAAATAGTCAAGTATGGAGGTGAGATCCTGCTGAGATGACTGCATGGATTATTCATAATATGTGGAGTAATGGAAATATACCACAAGACTATGTTAACTAGTGTGGCATTTTGTTACTGCCCATCATTGGAAAGGTTCTGACCGGAGTAATCTCTGAACATCTGTTATCCAGCATTGCTAATCAGAATCATAATGTCATTTTAGGACAACACAAAAAATGGCAAATATGCTATTTTTAGCCCAACAACATGTCTATGCTGTTTTACTGACTTGGCTAAAGCATTTAACATCATCATTAGACCAGGGCTTTGGCAATTATTATTAGGGTTCCATGGTTGTCACAGGTCACCAAAATCATAGATTCTATGACTTCCCATGATTTCTATGACTTCTGCAGCATTCAAAGTGGCAGATTCCAGGAATACACTAGCAGCTGGCTCTAAAGCCAGTTGTTCAGGTGGCCCCACAGACAGCCATTCTGGCTGTTGCCTGGGGCAATCTGCACTGGATGCTGCTTGGTCTATCCCAGCAGCCATCCCAGAGCAGTAGCAGCTGATATTGCTGTCACCTGCTTCCCATTAGTGTCCCCCGGCAGCTGGAGTAGTCTCTAGCTCTGTCTCGTCTACAGCATTCCTTCAGCAGCAGCCCCCCCAAGATTTAGACAGGGGTTTATATAGTTTATAGTTTATATAGGTCATGGTCAATGAATATTTGTTTATTGCCTGGGATCTGTCCATGCCTTTATTAAAAATACTTCTGACTAAATCATAGCCATAATTATTATGTAAGCTTGGTTTTGCAGAAAACTTAAACATTCTGAGGCTATTTCATAATGGAATGCAAAGATGAGTCTGCACAGATGGTATTCTGTCTGACCCATTTTCTATCACTAATGGATTAAGCAGCATTGTGTAATTGGTCCACTTTTGTTTAATCTCTTCTATACGACAATACTTGATGATGCTACAGGAGACTGAATGTTCGTACCAGGACACATTTCACATTCTGTAGAAAACTATTTACCCTAAGCAGGCTGCAATATTCCCTGTAGTTGCTCACGAGCTGCTCTATGCCAAAGGTACCTATTCTAGAAGAGATACAGCTGATTTCAGACAGATTCACAGAGTCTGGAGAAAGGTACAGACTGACAATGTGAAAAAAGGCATAGGTTATCTATCAATCTAGGCAGGGAAACCCTACTGAAAACCAAAATTCACCACCAGCAACACACAACTGAATGCTTTTACAGACTTCCACTATCTTGGTGGTATATTATCAAATGATGAGCCCTGAGCCTCAGCTGCCCTAAAACAGTGGAGTCCCAGTGACCCTTGAGCCACTGAACCCCAGGGCAGCAGTGCCCTGGCAGCCCCCGGGCAGTGGAACTCCAGTGGCCCCAGACCCGTGTATCCCAGGCCACCCTGGGACTCTGGTGGCCCTGGGATAGTGGAGCCCCGGCATCCCCAGCACAGCTGAGCCCCAAAGGCCCAGGCAGCCCTGAAGCTACTGAGACCTAGCTGTCCCAAGGCAGCAGAGTCCTAGCAGCCCCAGGTCTTTATAGCCCCAGCAGCCCTGGGGCAGTGGGGCCTGAGCAGCAGAGCTTTAGTGACCCTAGCTGCCCCTGAGATGCAGACCTCTGGAGGCTCTGCAAGTGTGGGGCCCTGGCAGCCCTGGGTCAGTGGAGCCCCAGCAGCCCCATGGTCACTGAACCCAGGTGGCCCTGGTAGCTCTGGAGTAGGAGGGGAGCCAGACCAGCTGGCAGCAGGGTCAGATGAGGAGCTTTGTGGGGCCTAATGATAGACCCTGGGAGAGCCCAGAGTCCATCAGCAGAGCAGCCGGCGTTGATCTCCCCTGGCCCAGCAAAATTCCTTGTTAGGGACTGGTCAGGTCTTGAGGGTGCCAAACCAGAGAGGTCCCACCTGTACCTTTACAAATAGTAAACTGCAGTTATTAAAAATCATGCCCATTTTATCTATAGGGCAACAAAGAAATGTTACGTAACATTTTATGAAAGGTATGTCTGATTGTAACGGCTCTGTATTCTTATCTTGACCATTGACTAAAGCATTACAACAAGAAGAAATAAATCCAAATGTCAGTGCAGGATTGTTTCAAGTCACCTATATATTATGAGAATTCTCGGTGATCTGTTATAGTAACTTACCAATTTCCTATACACTTGGAAGTAAACTAAACTTCCTGTCACATAAAACGTGCACAGTAAATGAAGTTCTATGACTAGTGTACTTTGGCTTTCTATTTGGGTCTTAATGGTTTCAAAATAACTAACTAAATGCTAAATAAACTTGCTGTTTCAACAGAGCTAATGTAACAGGGTAGGTTACCATTTAAACAATGTGCTTATAAGTATATTACTTATGCCAGTTCCTTCCTATTTACTCTCATTGGTAGCCTAGGTTTCATACAGAGATCCAGTTTACTTACTGTAACAGGATGTTCTTCAAGGTGTCACTTCCCTTTCTGTATTCTGCATGTAGATACACACATGAATTGTGCCTAAGTCCAGTTCCTTTTCTTATTGCAATCTAAGGGATCCAAAGTAGAGCGGGCAGGGTGGTGGATAGTGCAATATAGATAGGAAGCACATATCTCAAAAATGCTGAGATGCCAAAAAGTCCAGCGTGGGTCTCCACCCAGTCTTTTTTGGGGGGATTAGGAAATACAAGAAGTAGAATCCTTTAGCATGATAATGAAGTGAAACATGCTCAAGTGCCTCTTGGTAATGCCACTTTCTATTGAAGAATTTCTTGAAGAATTCCTTGAAGAGTGACCAAAAGGAGTTTTATGAGATAGATAATCTCTGGGACCCAGTTGTATACTGATCTTGTTCCAGTTGTGGACAAAGAGACCAAGACAGCCCCCAAAGGTTACAAGGGATGAGACTGCTGGCATGAGTGGTAGTATGAGGCTCTCAAATATTATGTCAAGATTGGCTCTTGGCTGGTGATTAAGAGTGAGTAGAGGCTGTGGAAGTAGCAGGGTCTGAAAAGCATAAGAACAGCTATACTGGGTCAGACCAAAGGTCCATTTAGCCCATCTAGTATCCTCTCTTCCAACAGTGGCCAATGCCAGATGCTCCAGAGGAAGTGAACAGAAGAGGCAATTATAAAGTGATCTCTCTCCTGTCATCCATTTCCAGACTCTGACAAAAAGAGGCGAGGGACACCATTCTTACCCATCATAGCTAATAGCCATCAATGGACTTAACCCTCAAGAATATATCTAATTCTTTCCTGAACCCTGTTAAAGTCCTGATCTTCACAACCTCCTCTGGCAAGAAGTTTCACAGGCTGACTGTGCACTGTTTGAAGAAATACTTCCTTTTGTTTGTTTTAAATCTGCTATCTATTAATTTCATTTGGTGACCTTTAGGCTTTGGAATCTTTAACATTTTCTCCATGTCTCCACTGTGCATTAGTAATGAGGTACATTCAAAGGGGGTCAGAATATAAATGTCCAGGAATACAGAGATGATTTTGTCTTTTAGTGAATGCAAGGACTCATTTTCTCACTCACGAGTTTTGGAACATCAAATGGGATAGTGTCCCTCCTTGTGACTAGAACAGTGGCCAAATTTATGGAAGCTGTCTCCTGCATCTACTGCACCCTAGAAAGCTTCCATTGCCACTAGCTTCCCTTACTCTAAGAGGGTATGTCTACACTACAAAGTTAGTTCGAACTAACTTTCATAGGCGCTACACTAGCGCTCCATTAGTTCGAATTTAATTCGAACTAATGGAGCGCTTAGTTCGAACTAGGTAATCCTCATTTTACGAGGATTAAGCCTAGTTCGAACTAGCTAGTTCGAATTAAGGGCTGTGTAGCCCCTTAATTCGAACTAGTGGGAGGCTAGCCCTCCCCAGGTTTCCCTGGTGGGCACTCTGGCCAACACCAGGGAAACTCGTATGATCCCCTCCCGGCCCCGGATCCCTTAAAAGGGCACGGGCTGGCTACGATGCCCGTGCCAGGTGCAAGCCTGCCAGCACCCAGCCAGCAGACCCTGCACCTGGCACGGCACGAGCCAGCCACCCTCTGCCACCCAGCCCTCCGCCTCTTCCCGGGACCAGGCTGGCGGCTCCCGGGAGCTTGCCCGGGACCGCAAGAGGTGGGCATCCGCCTGGGCTAGTGCGGACATCGTGGACTTTGAAGCCTGCTACCCATTCCTTTCCTTTGGTGTCCTCTAGTCCTTCTTTATGGGAACTAATGAAGAACTTTTCTGTATGCACCCTCTCCACCCAACTCCTGCTTTTAGAGACCTCTATCCTGTTCCCCCTCCGTCTCCTCTTTTCTAAGCTGAAAAGTCCCAGTCTCTTTAGCCTCTCTTCATCTGGGACCTGTTCCCAACCCCTGATCATTTTAGTTGCCCTCCCCTCTCCCAGCCTCTCTCTTCCCCTCTCCCACCTCCTTTTCCCAGTCTCCCCCAGTTTTGTTCAATAAAGACAGATTCCATTTTTGAACACAGTTGTCCTTTATTTTGTACATCAAGAAGAGGGGCTAGGGAAGGGTAAGTGGAAGGAGGTGAGGGAGGAATGGGGTACGCACCCCCAACGGGGAGGACTGGTCTGGCTCTGCGGGCTTCTGGGGGTGGAAGTTCTGCAGCCCCCCAATTGTCCCCTCTCCCCAGATGGAAGCCTGCAGCAAGTGCAGCCGGTCTGATGGCTGAGTGCTGTGATGTGCCCAGTGTGGGTACTCTGGGCAATCCAAGCCAGGACTGCTTTGCAAGCGGGACACCCCTGAGAACTGTCTGTCCGGGGTGTGGGTCGGGACCCTTTAAGCACAGCCCTCGGCTAGCCTGAGACAGCATCTCCATGCTCTAAGTCCCCCTCTGATGCCCTGCCGGCACTGCTTCCGGCCATCCTTAAGCCTGGTTCAGGGTCCACTTAATGTGGACATGCTAGTTCGAATTAGCAAAACGCTAATTCGAACTAGTTTTTTAGTCTGGATCCGTTAGTTCGAATTAGCTTAGTTCGAATTAACTAATTCGAACTAAGTTAGTTCGAATTAACGTTGTAGTGTAGACGTACCCAGAGAGACTGAAATTGAGCCACTGTCACCTGTGCAAAGCTTCCTGAAATCTGCCATCCTGGAACAGGTATTAAAATTGTGTTTCACTAACAGCTCTTGGTAGTTAGAAACATCAAATTGTAGGCCTGTGGAGAAGGGCCTTTACCTGTCATGGTGGCCGTTGGACAGAGTAATCTGGTCCTTTCATCAGTTTGCCTGTACCAGCAGTGAGTTGGGGGTAGGATGGGGCATGAGTCACTTGTAGATTTAAACTAGTGGAAATAGTGGATACTCTGTAACTTGAAATAATGAATTCATGATTTCAGTACCACAGTTTCTCCAGCCAGATGTTAGGTGCTTATTACAGGAGTGGGTTGGTGAGGTTCTGTGCCTTGTAGTGTGCAGGAGGTCAGTCACTCTAAATGATCACGACTGACACTTCTGACCATAAAGACAAAGAGAGGCCAACAATATAAAAGAACTGAAAATAACAAATATTCCAAATAAATCTTTATGGCAACAATAAAGTCATAACCTCATCCCAATGCTGTTATGACCAACTATTCTGTTATTTTATGATATTCAAAATACCTCTGCTTTAGGGATTTTTTATATGTATATAACATGCATAATACCAATTCACTCGGTCTGGGAGCTGACCTAATTTAATAAATTGTAAATGCTGTAGAACTTATGAAGAGTAAGGACTTCAGTAATTATGAGGTCCCAGAGCAATCTATCCAGCACTGACTATGGGTCAGAGAAAACAGTAGAGCCACATTAATATTTAGCTAGCTGAAAAACCTCTGTCACAGGTTAGTAATGAATGGTGAAAAATGGGTAACCAGAAATTGATCGAGTGGAGAAAGGAAGGAAATCCCGGAAGGGAGAAAGAAAATTATTTGAGCACTGCAATGGGATTATTATTTCTGTCTCAGACGCCAAGTTGTATTATTCTGATTATCCTTAAGGCTGAGGGTTATTATATGGCTCTTTGGCAGGGAACCTGCCTGCAGAACCTCTGACATTCAAGTCTCTGAAATCTCATGGAGAATGTTTGAATCCATTAACCTTAAAATAAAACTTTTATCAATCTCTGAATTAAAACAAAAACAAAAAGGCAGAGATATCCTAATCAGTAAGAGATTAAACTATAAAATGAAAGACAAAACATTGAATTAAGCAATAAGAGTTAGTAATAAAAACAAATTGACAACTTATTGAAGACGTTTTTAAATCTCACGTGGTGGAAATAAAATAAAAACAATGAATCACAGGCCAACAAGCATTTGGCATGTACTGCAATATGTTTTAAGCTAATATTTTTCTTCTTTCTTGTGATGTTTTTCCATACACAAAAAGCATATGTTTAAATCTGAACTACTGGTTTTAGATTAAGGGAAACAATCAAACAAGAAATCTCTCTGAGAGAGGGCATAGTATGGAATATGAAGCATTAATTTTCTTCTGAAATGGCAGCTGCCACTGCAGACCAGGAGATTCTTGGAAATGTAAAGGTGAACAACAAAGATGACACTCATACCATTTACACATTGCTACAGTCATCAGGATTTCAACTCCACAAAATTTAGTTGGTCACTTCCTGCTTCACTTTTGTACCCAAAATAGATCATATTGAATACCTCTGGCATCTAGCCATACCACATTGTTGAAATTTCCCTATAACAACTGCTGTGAGACCTAAAGCTGATCTTTGGAGACTCAGGTAACTGAAAGCTTTTCTTTACATAGTGCAGTTTTTCAAAGTATTAAATTAAAAATTTTGTTTCAGAACCGTTTTAAATAAGTAAATCCAGCATTAGAAACTAATTGCATTCACAACAAAAAACTTTTTATAAGCCTATTACATGCTCCAGTATATCTTTGATGGTAATTATGAAGTCACAGAATGATGCATTGTGTAATGTCATAGCCAACTGCACTATACAGAAAAAAGCTTAATGAAAGGAATAAAGGTTGGTTTAAAATTAGTTGTGTGCAAAATGTCCCATTTGCAGTTTTTATTTGGGGATTTCAGCTCATCATAATACATATAACACTAATGAAAATAGTTATTTGCACTTACATAATGTTAATAGGGAATGTTCTAAATGCTTTGTATATATAAGCTACCTTCAAGATGAGTAAACCAGACTACATTAATAGATAGTTTATATTATGTGGTGAAAAGAGGTATGCAGATATCTGAATTATCAAAGGTCAAATAGTTCAAAAATGAAAGAGGAGGAAAGACACTCCAAGACTCCTTACTCCCAACACCTGACTCTGACCTCAAAATGCTACCATATAATGCTCCAATATCTTTAATTCAACATTAGTAACTCTATTATATCCTTCATTTTCCTAATTCATCTTAGGTTAGTATTGGCAAATGTAGAGACTGGCAAAGTTGTATATGTCTCAGAATATGTATGCTTTTGATGTTCACATAAAAAGCAATTCCCCTGACTTGCCACAAAGTGTTTTCCTTGTTTCACATGTTATTCATCTGGAAATTATTTCTTGGGCTAAAAGTATGGCTTGTTTAAAGGAGTCGTCTTAGGAGCAATGGGGTTGACCAGGGCTGAATGCTAGTTAGACTGAAATGCAGTCCATTGTCAGTGGCTACTGAGCAGCTGTACTAGGACTTCCCTTCTATTTAACAAACAGTTAAATTCATGAAAATTTACGAACTTTTTCTTATAATTGATTAGTATCTTTCAGTTTTCTAATATTTTGTATTGTGTTATTTTATGATCATTTGATTTTCATATTTTTGGAAACAAAAATACTAAAAAATTTAAGTGGTTTAGTTCAGAATTCACTCATTTATTAATTCCATCTCCATAAAGGTCATGCAATGGGTACTGAAAGTGAAATATGTGAATGACACTGACTTTCAATAGTGGCAATATCCAAAGAATTAGAATTGGAACAGCATATGGAAAAAGCAGTTCTATCTCTCATTTTCAGTTAACCCCAGTAATTCTGTGCACTCCAGACTGGCAAATCATGCTTCTCTGTGATAGATCCCTAAAAATCAGCATTTGAACATATCCTAAAAACTCAACCTTTACTGCAGCCCCATTCTCTAAGCATAAGATTTAAGAAACTCCTGCAGCTGGAGAATAGGGCCCTCTGTGACTAACGTGAAGATTGCATTTGTATGTGCATGTGCCCCTAGGTAAAATATGCTCATTGTACAGTTTGATAAAACTGCCTGTCTGTGCATGTTTTATTAATTTACCAATATATTCCTAGCTAGCAAAATTAAGGAAATGGAGGCAGAAGACAAATTAAACTCTCTGCTAAGTGAGAGGTATCACCATGTTCACCCTTATTGAGCCACAATGCTTAGATTATTCTTATAGTGTAACTGGATTATAATCTGAAAGCAAATTCAGTACAATATGTGAGTATGTCATTTATATTGTGCCACACACATGAGGTGATTAAGTACCCAATCTGAATTTCTTTTTGATAGTTACCAGACTGCCCATTAGTTAAAACACTGTAAGTTGTCCAGTTTGTTGTTAATATACTATGTGTACATCTGGAATTTAAACATGAGGACTATGTCTACACTGGCCCCTTTTTCGGAAGGGGCATGCTAATTTTGAAAGTGGGAATAGGGAAATCCGCGGTGGATTTAAATATCCCCCGTGGATTTAAATAAACATGTCCGCCGCTTTTTTTCCGGCTTGGGAAAAAGCGTCTTGACTGGCCCGATCCTCCGGAATAAAGCCCTATTCCAGAGGATCTCTTATTCCTACTTCAAAGTAGGAAGAAGATATCCTCTGGAATAGGGCTTTATTCCGGAGGATCGGGCCAGTCTAGACGCTTTTTTTCCGGCTTTTCCCCAAGCCGGAAAAAAAGTGGCGGACATGTTTATTTAAATTCGCGGGGGATATTTAAATCCCCCATGGATTTCCCTATTCCCACTTTCAAAATTAGCATGCCCCTTCCGAAAAAGGGGCCAGTGTAGACGTAGCCGAGCTATATCAGAGGGGTAGCCGTGTTAGTCTGGATCTGCAAAAGCGATAAGGAGTCCTTTGGCACCTTATACACTAACAGATGTATTGAAGCATAAGCTTTCATGGGCAAAGACCCACTTTGTCAGATGACTCTTACTACAGTAGATAGATACAAAGAAAAATCCTCTTGTTCTTTTTTTTACAAATAAAAAAGCACTTCCCTTATCTGTGTATAGTCTACTGCTAGATGTCAGTCAGTATTATCTTTTGACACTCAGGACATTACTGGTTAGTATGAAAAGGAAAAAAATGCAAGAGACGATTATATGGACAATAGACCCACTTCATCATCTGACAAAGTGGGTCTTTGCCCACGAAAGCTTATGCTCCAGAACAACATGAGCTGTGTAATGATAAAAACTTCTACAAACATTGATTTTATGACAGAATACCTTTGGGAAAGTCAAATACTTTAGTCATACTATATAGCATTCTGTTAAACATATATCACATTACTGAAAATCCCTTATGTATTGTCCATATAATCGTCTCTTGCATTTTTTCCTTTTCATACCAACCAATAATGCTGTGAGTGTCAAAATATAATACTGATTGACATCTAGCAGTAGACTACACACAGATAAGGGAAGTGTTTTATTATTTGGGAAAAAAAGTGCAAGAGGATTTTTCTTTGTATCTATCTCTGTACTGTAGCAAGAGTTAAGCAACCAAACTTATAACAAGTTATCATTTAAAATCAGGCATTTTAAGATAGCACTGTTTTTAAATCAACCTATCAAACTACATCATACAAATTGTTCCTAGGACACACGTAAATCAGTGTGAGATGCTTTGAAGATGCTCTTATACTATAGTAAGGAGTAGCACATTAGGAGCCTTGTAATCCATTTCCCATGGAAAAATAGATATTTTTGATATTGAAAGGCAATCTTTAGTTTTTATATTTGGTGGAAAAATAAAAACATATGCAGTAGACTCCCCCGTTTAACTACACATCCATAACACAGCTCTCTGTGGGTATGTCTACACTACAGTGCTATTTCGAAATATCTAATTTTGAAATAGTTATTTCAAAATACCTTATTTCGAAATAATGCGTCTACACACAAAATGCATTTCAAAATAGCTTTCTGCTATTTCGAAATAGTGTGTCCACACTGATTGAATGCTGAATCATATTTAAGGCCATCCAGAACTGGTTCCGGCAGGGCATCAGGTCAGAAGTTACCTTGTGGTGAGGGTGGCCAGTAGGGCACCCTGGGAAGGGCCGGAGGCCCCCTATTTTGAAATAAGCATCTACACAACACTTATTTCGAAATAGCAATTTCAAAATTGGTGCTATTCCTCGTGGAATGAGGCTTATCAATTTCTAAATAAGCCCTCTGGTATTTCAAATTAATTTCAAAATAGCAGTTGGCTTGTATAGACACTAGGGGTATGTCTACACTACAGCGCTAATTCGAACTAACTTAGTTCGAATTAGTTAATTCGAACTAAGCTAATTCAAATTAGCGCATCCAGACTTAAAAACTAGTTCGAATTAGCATTTTGCTAATTCGAACTAGCATGTCCACACTGAGTGGACCCTGAACCGAGGTTAAGGATGGCCGGAAGCAGTGCCGGCAGGGCATCAGAGTAGGACTTAGAGCATGGAGCTGCTGTCTCAGGCTAGCTGAGGGCTGTGCTTAAAGGGACCCGACTCCCACCCCGGACAGACAGTTCTCAGGGGTGTCCCACTTGCAAAGCAGTCCTGGCTTGGAGTGCCCTGAGTGCCCACACTCGGCACATCACAGCACTCGGCCATCAGCCCGGCTGCACTTGCCGCAGGCTGCCATCCGGGGGGAGTCAATCGGGGCGCTGCAGGAGAGCTTCCACCCCGAGGAGCCCGCAGAACCACCCCAGTCCTCCCCATTGGGGGCTCCTACCCCATTCCTCCCTCACCCCCTTCCACTTACCCTCCCTAGCCCCCCTTCTTGATGTACAAAATAAAGGACATGTGTGTTCAAAAATAGAAACTCTCTTTATTGAACAAAACTCGGGGAGACTGGGAAAAGGAGGCGGAGAGGGGAAGAGAGAGGGTGGGAGAGGGGAGGGCAACTAAAATGATCAGGGGTTTGGAACAGGTCCCATATGAAGAGAGGCTAAAGAGACTGGGACTTCTCAGCTTAGAAAAGAGGAGACTGGGGGGGGGGGGGGGGATATGATAGAGGTCTATAAAAGCATGAGTGGTGTGGAGAGGGTGCATAAAGGAAAGTTCTTCATTAGTTCCCATAATAGAAGGACTAGAGGACACCAAAGGAAATGAATGGGTAGCAGGCTTCAAACTAATAACAGAAAGTTCTTCTTCACAAAGCAAATAGTCAACCGGTAGAACTCCTTGCTGCAGGAGGCTGCGAAGCCTAGAACTAGAACAGAGTTTAAAGAGAAGTGAGATAAAGTCATGGAGGTTGGGTCCATGGAGTGCTATTAGCCAGGGGGTAGAAATGGTGTCCCTGGCCTCTGTTTGTGGAAGGCTGGAGATGGATGGTACGAGACAAATGGCTTGGTCATTGTTTCGGTCCATCCCCTCCAGGGTCCCTAGTGTTGGCCACTGTCAGCAGACAGGCTATTGGGCTAGATGGACCTTTGGTCAGACCCAGTACGGCCTTTCTAAGCTCAGGGCTCAGGTTCGGGGGTCTCACTGGACCACCCTGATTTTAATGCACACCTGCTCCTGGGTGGCCAGGCTGGCAGCTATCCTGCCCTAGATGGCCACTTTCCTGTGCCTAGTGCGGAGGTCATGGATGAAGTCCACAATGTCCGCAGTAGACCAGGTGGGCGGGAGGGGGGCAGAAGAGTTTCCCTGGTGGTGCCCAGAGTGGCCACCAGGGAAAGCTGGGGAAGGTTAGCCTCCCACTAGTTTGAATTAAGTGGCTACACAGCCCTTAATTCGAACTACTTAATTTGAACTAGGCATTAGTCCTCGTAGAATGAAGTTTACCTAGTTCGAATTAAACGCACCGCTAGTTCAAATTAAGTTCGAACTAGTGGTTTGCATGTATAGCGCCTATCAAAGTTAATTCGAACCAATGTCTGTTAGTTCGAATTAACTTTGTAGTGTAGACGTACCATAGGAAAGTTATTTTGGAATAATGGCTGTTATTTTGAAATAACTTTGCTGTGTAGATATACTGCGTTAATTGAATGAGGGCTTGACAATCTGACCCCTAGAGCTCTCGTAATCAGCTGAACTGAAAGTCTGTTAATTTTATTTCATTATAATGATTGATTGCACTGGTAAACTTCAACCTTGCTTAAAAGTTGTAAATATAACAATAAAATATTGTGTTCAAATGATAGCTATATATGTTGTGGCTAGGGAAGCTAAATTCAGCATTTTATTTTAATCATGGAAAGATGTGGATTTTAATGTATTTTTATTGGTAAATGTCGTTGTTTTTGATCACAGAAACCTGGGATCTCTGCTAATGACTATAAGTAAGCAGTCATAACATGATTAGACTATAAATTTATCCAAATTTGTCTCTGTATTACATTCCACTTCAGGTAAAATGTGTATGTATGAATAGCTAAGCAACAAATCTCTCAGAAGTAGAGAGATCATACAGTTCCAAGCGAACCCTGGAAATAAAATATGGCACACTATAAGTGATTAATAATACAGCAATTTCAGGGGTCAGAACATTTCCATCTAACAGTCTCTATAGGCAGTTTTAGTCTAACATGTATTAGGAAGTTATTAGTATTCAATATTGTAATTCAACTGAAAAAAATTCAGTGTGACCAATGGAAATGGTATTTGCTTTTAACTAGCCGAGACAGCAGCAGGTCTAAACTGTCTGCATCTCATTTTGGATTTAATTATTGCAATAACATCTCATTTGCTTCAAGGTATTAAAATTACCTTCTCATTTAAATAGAGAGGTATTTTATTATGAATGCAGTTAATGAGGCAAGAGGTTGAAAATGTCCTCAGAACCAAGTTTTGAAGTAAAATAAACTACCTATTAAATTGGTCTTCCGAACAAGTTAATGCATTTTTATTCTCTCAAATGCTTAGTATACACCCAAGTGATTTATAATGATTCTTACAAATCACAATGGTGTTAAGTGAAAGATTATGTAAAACAAAAACTAGATAACAAATACTGCCATGAATAATTTTTTTAAACTTTGCCTGTCAGACTGTGTCAAGCCACAATTTTAAAATGTAAGTCCTTCGTTTTAAAAAAATACAAATCTAAGCAAGCCTGAGCAAAACTTGATATTTATTGCATATAAACAACCATATTGGCATATTAATAAATTCCTCTGACCAAAATGTAACCTACAAAAACACTACTAATTCTTTCACTCATACTGTGCATGAAAATTAATATTTTAATTCCTTTTATAATTAACTTGTATTACAACATTTGTGTCCAAAGCACGTACAATTTAAAAATTGCAACTAAATGTTTGTGTTTCATAATTTTATAATCAAAATATATAAGGGGAGAGACATTCCTTAGCAAAACAAAATATTGACTTCTATGCAGACTCTTCTTCTATAATTAATAAATAAGCCACATCCTATTCAGATATGTTACATATTACTGAAAAGGTCCTTTTACGAGAAAGCAAAGCTGAACAATACTGACTGGCTGTGTCTAGACTGGCATGATTTTCCGCAAATGCTTTTAACTGAAAAGTTTTCCATTAAAAACATTTGTGGAAAAGAGCATCTAGATTGGCACGGATGCTTTTCTGCAAAGGCACTTTTTGCAGAAAAGCGTCCGTGCCGATCTAGACGCGGTTATGCGCAAGAAAGCCCCGATCACTATTTTCACAATCAGGTCTTTTTTGCGCAAAACAATACTGCGTTGTCTACACTGGCCCTCTTGCGCAAAAGCAAGAAAGGGCTTTTGCGCGAGAGGGCTTTTGCCTGAACGGGAGCAGCATAGCATTTCCGCAAGAACACTGACAATCTTACATGAGATCGTCAGTGTTCTTGCAGAAATTCAAGAGGCCAGTGTAGACAGCTGGCAAGCTTTTCCACAAAAGCAGCTGCTTTTGCGGAAAAACTTGCCGGTCTAGACGCAGCCACTCAGTTTTAACACTACAGTTAAATCTTAGCATTTTTCACGTCCAGTTTCTACCCAGCAATTAGAACTACTCAGGATTTCCAGAATTTTGACTACAAAATGAGATGCATTTTCCATTAAAAGTTTTCTCATTTTTAAAATTAGCACTAATGGTACTATACATCAAATGATTAATTACTCAGGCTTACCCAGAAAGTGCTATAATCTTTGCTTCATTAGCAATATGTGGTGCAACATAGACTTACAGTCTGACCTCCCTTATCCAGCACCCTCAGAACCTGATCAGTCCCAAATGGGGGCATTTGCCAGACCATGCGAGGGGAAATCAATCCCAGCCCTTCTGAAGCTGGCCTCCAGCTCCCCTGGGAAGAGGGCTGCCAGCCTCTCAGCTGGGCTTCCCCCCAGGCTACTGTCCCTGGCTCCCAGGTTCCCTTCCTGGCTGCTGATCCCACTGTTGGTCTCAGCCACCAGCCTCCACTCTGAGATGCTGGCTCCTTGCCCCCTGGCCTGGCTCCACTCCTAGCCTCGACCTTGGCCAGACTTCATTCCCATCTCTAGTCCAACTGCATTCCTGGCTCTGAACAAGCTCTCATCTGCCAACTCCTCTTCCACTGAATTCTGAGCTGGCCTCTACTCCTAGCTGCAGGGCTCTCAAGTCCAGTAACATCTGTGGTCATCTGTGCCCACAGATGTTGCCTGACCAGAGAGTCCTGGACTAGATAGGTTCAATGGTATTAAAAAGGGGGCTTTTTAAAATACACTCTGGGGCAAACATTGAATATGTAAAACCCAGGCATACAGCCCTTCACTTTCAACTTCAATCTTTCCCCAAATCTGATCATTCTTCTTCAGTCCTTCTCACTGCACAACATTCACATTTGAACAAATAGTTTAATTTCCATCCCTACACGGCATCTATTATTCCAGCTAGTAACTTCTGGATTAAGTCTTTACTAAGAACTCAAGTAGTTGCATATACTATATAATATTTTAGTTTACTTAGTGGGCAAATGGAGCTGAACTGCACTATTTTTAACTGTCACTAATTCTGTATCTAGCAACCCGTTTCTTTCTAGAGTTTCTTTCCACTCTTGTGTATTAGCTTCAATATTATTATACCTCAGTGTCATGCTTAGAATCTAAGATGATTCTCAATGAGTGATTTCTCATTCTTCATCCTCAGGGCCAGATTATGACATTCTGAGTTCTGAAACTATATCAAGTATAAGAGGCCCTATGTCATAAAAATGAATGTATTATTTTCACAGAAAGGACATTGAATATATAAACATGAAAGCTTTATTTTCTCATGGGGAAAACAGGAGAGGCTATATAATGGTTTTACCCCATGAATAAGGAAAAAAATCATTTTTTTCTGAATAAATGAAGAAATATTTGATTATTTCTGTTAGGAAAATATAGGCTGCGTCTAGACTGGCATGATTTTGCGCAAATACTTTTAACAGAAAAGTTTTTCCGTTAAAAGTATTTGCACAAGAGAGCATCTATTCTGGCAAGTGCCTTTGTGCAAAAGATTTGCTTTTGCACAAAAGCATCCGTGCCAGTATAGATGGTCTCTTGCGCAAGAAAGTTCCGATAGCCATTTTAGCCAGGGGGCTTTCTTGCACAAGAAATTAACGTTGCTGTCTACACTGGCCCTCTTGCACAAGAATACTTGCGCAAGAGGTCTTATCCCTGAGCGGGAGTGTCAGAGTATTTGCGCAAGAACCACTGATTTTGTACATTACAAAGTCAGTGTTCTTGCGCAAATACTCGTGGCCAGTGTAGACAGGCGGCAAGATTTTGCACAAAAGCGGCTGCTTTTGTGCAAAATCATTCCAGTCTAGATGCAGTCCTAAAGTTTATCCAGACCATATATAAACTATATTTACAAATGTTTATTCTAATTTAGTTTTTGTTATGAAACAATTCATTTGGGGGATTTTTCTTTTGACATATTATTAAAAATACAGTGAAGTTTCCTGAAACTGACTGAGGGAAGCTTACACAAATTTATCCTCATGATCTACTCAATCCAAGTCTTTAAGATGATCAACTGCAAACTCAATAATGTGAAGTGTGGACAGCATATGAAGCAGAAATGACATGCTCACTGATATACAAAACTGTAAATAAAGACAGATTAAAAGAAATAAAGAACATACTAACACTTAAGAAAATTAAGAAAAACAGGGGCAAAGGCACTATACAATTAAAAATTCTGGACAGCAAACAAAAGATGGTGGCCTTTTGTCTTTTACCAACCAAGGGAGACAATATACATGATACTACTCTTAGGATGAGTCCCATATGAGTATGAGTTTGAAGGATTGTTTCACAACACTGCTGTCTCCAACCTCAGATTTTCTCCAGTTTTATTGGCAGTGAGGTTATTTATTTAAATAAGTTATGAAGACACAGTCAGAATTCTACCAGTAGCAGTTGACCAATAAAACACTGCATTAGGAGACTGATAATAGACTTATTCATACAAACACTAATTTTACAAGTATAATTTTTTCTCAGACTCAGGTAGGATAAGGATATTTGTGTAGCCATATTGTGTATGCTTTTATAATATATGAATGAAAATATCTATATTTAGAGAGATTCTTCTTCTTCCTGTATCTCTTTTTATCAATGGATTTTGATAACATTTGATAAAATCTTAAATGGAGTCAGTTTTGTTCTTTTTTTAGAGGCCCTTCATATTGTGAGGCCCTAAACCATCTTATACTTTAATCTGTCACTGTTCCTCCTGCTCACTTACAGATGCCTGTGGCTTCTGCATACTGCATGTCTCTTCTGAGTGATCACCTCATAAAATCTAGGTGTCACCACCCTATTAACCAGTTATTTAATAAGCTTTATTGATTTCTTCAGGCTAGATGTACAATAAGGTGCATGTTTTCAGAGCAAGCAGATGTTTGGTTGACATGCTGCAATCATTCCTGTTTGTTGGTACTTCAATTTCCCTACTACTTCTGACTGTTGCAGGTCTCTCTTGGTCAATATGTTTTTTTCCTGCACTGAGAAACCACAAAACCTGCCAACCTTACCTGCCATTTCCCCATAAAGGAATGACACATACATTCATGCTAAGTCAATAATCGCATTCCTGAGGCTGTCATCACAACTGTTTTTATGAAAGCATGACATGCATTTTTTGTTACCTCCTTGATCAAGGTGGCCAAAGTTATAGATTTCTGTTCTAAAAATGAAAATGTTTCAATATACTCATCTCCCTGGAGCTTTTGTCCATTGGCTGCCCATCTTTTATCAACATATTGACCACCTTATCTTTGTGTCTTATTCCATTTGGTTTCCTTCTGCCTTGATGCTGGAATTGACAGATTATGCAGCATGTGAATTGACCCAATCTTCTGACATCCTTGCACCAACTCACCAATGTCTCATAAATGTGTCCTATTCATGATGTGGAGCAACAATAATCATAGGCCATATCTATTCTAAATGGAGTATTGATGCTTGGAGATCGATCTTCCTGCGTTGGATTTAGCAACACTATTAAGGACTCAATCAAACACTGAGGGTGCCCCCCTCATCAAACTCCAGAACTTCTCATGGTTGGGAGGAGTAAGGGAATTCAATGGGAGAGTTTCTCCCATCAATCTCCCCCTGTAGGGCCACCCGAAAAATTTGGCTTAAGGTAAGTCGACTCCTGATACATTATTTACAAAGGCGGAGTTGTGTATCTTAAACCGATCTTCCTATTCAGTATAGACCTGACACACAGCACAGTATCTGATCAATTACTCTAGCAGCTAAAAGGGCATCAACATGCTGTGCAATGTCATTGGAGGCCAAAAAGGTGCTTAGTCATAATGGTCTTTAGTGATTTGTGTTCTGATTTTACCAGTACATGGTAACCATTGGTATATTGGTGGAATCACTTTAATCAAAACAAAACAGAGTTATTTTTCTTGTTGGGCATAGTCACACACAGTCAGGAGCCAGTGTTACTCTGCTTATGTAAATCTGTTGGCTGTTCCTGTAATGAAGCTGCTCTCCAAAATTTTTATCCTTACAATGTAATGAATTGGAGAAGTAGATCCCCCAGTTTACTCTTAGACTCTGCACTAAACACTTTAAAAATCTACACATAATGTTTAAAACTCTGCAAATTTTATTTTTTAAAAGTAAGACTAACTTTGCCAGTTTCAATTATTTTGGTAATTTATTTCTGTCAAGTGTGTCTGTAACAATACAGATACACAGATTTCCCCAGGAATGGAGAACTAAAGAACTCATTTCCTATTTCTCTGCCCCTCTCCTCCCCAAGCCCAACCAGGAGGGTCAGACTCCCATAACCCCTCCCCCAAGAGCCTATTGCCCCCCTTCCCCCACCCAGATACCCACCCTTCCACCCCTGAGAACACAGCCACTCCCCTGCCTTCCAGACAAGAGACCTGAACTCTCTGGTCACCCAGTCCAGTTGTGGCCCTTCTGCTTAAACAACTTCCCCCCCTTCTGCACCAGAGCCCAGGGATCCAGCTTGATATTGGGCTTTCATGGAGTTTCCCGCACACTACTCTCTCCTTCCTTCAGAGCATGCTGAGAACTGTATTTGCCAAGAACACTCTAACTCCCCCCTCTTCCCTCCAGCCATGGCTTGTGCATGTGAGCAGGGATCCGCTGAGTTTAAGGGTGCCTAGTGGTGGCCCATCTCTGCGGGGGGCAAAGGAAAACCTGCATGCACAATGTTAATTTCTGCAAAATTCTGTATTGGGCAGTGGCACAGAATTCCCCCAGGAGGTCGCATTATAACATCAGTAGCTTTATAACAGAGCAATCCATAATAAGCTAATTTGCTGCTTCAAATGCATAATGCTATGGCACTGCATTGTGCCATTTCATATTCTTCCTCGTATACTAGCATATGTGTTCGGCTAATGCTCCCAAATCAGGCCAGAAATTGACAGGAAATGTATGATCCTGCTGAAGTGCTTCCTAACATTGACTTTACTGGGGCAGACATGTCCTTGATTGCCCTGTCATTACTGCAATCTATCTTCGGCTCCTTCACTATGAACAAACCACCTATGACTTTAAGGTGCGACTAGATTATTTGTTTTAGTTTTTTTTAAACTTTGTTGTGTGACTTTTTGGTGGCGGATGGGAGGGCAGAAAAGAAGAGGTGTTCACTTTACGTTTATGTCTTTTCATTTTTGCAAGAAATCCTGCAATTTGCCATCATGAACTATTTTCTGCCTCTGTGCTGCTGTTTTCACCTGCAATGAGGATGTTGGCTGCAATTATTTTCTCAACATGCAACCTCTCAAATACCTAGGTCATTATTCTCTGAATAATGCTAAACTTTTAAATGCTAAACTGAGTGCTAAACTTTTCCTCAATGGGCATGAGCAGCCACCTGTAGTGACAAAAAAAATGATATTGCAAAAATCGCCAGCTTTCTGAACACTTCATCCATCTTTACGTGCAAGTCCCCAAATGTTAAATTCTTGACATCACAGAGAATAAATATTCTTTCTCTGGAAAAATCTGCCAGAAATGTCATAATATATAAAGTAGAATGTGACATCTTCTCAGCACCCATTATGATACCTTTCAGTCTTTAATTCTTTCCTGATAGTTGTTTTACACCACCATGCTGGTTAGTTAGGCGGTAATGTTATCTTCTCATTTTATGTTCTCTCTTGCTTTGCTTCAATCCACTGCTTTTCTTCTGAACAGTCATCATCTTTGAAAGTACTATGTACTCTCCTAGGACCTCTTTTTATTCATAGGACTAACAGCATGATTATCCCTGACTTCTTGTATTGTGCATAGAAAGTCCAGGAGCTGTACCCGATCAGATAGATGTCTTGAAAAAGATATTTCCTAATGGAATCTCTAGAATTTGCCATTAAAACCACATGATTTTCTTACTTGGACTGAATTCTAATTGAAATTGTATATTACTACAGTGTACATTATCAAAGAGTGATTTCTTTAAAGATTTGTGTCTGGATTCATTTCACCCTTGGGAATTACAGTGGATTGTCTAACTGATATCTTACTAGATGGCTTCCTACCAATAGTGTTCATGCACCGATGCTGGTTTTGTGTCCAATTGTTTTTCCATCCAGAGTATCTGACCCTTACGTGCTATAGGACTCAGGCCACTGTCTGATCATCTTTAACAATTCTGGCAAAATCCTTCCCTGGCCTCTTACATTGTGACTAAAGTAATCTGTTTTCCAGACTCATTGCAACTGTCCAAGTTCAGGACACTTCTCCCATCTGTTTATGCCATCTGCCACAGTAAATGTAACTTACTCTTGGTATGAATTCCTGATTATACAAGTCTGCTTTCACCGTGCATACTATGAAATACTACACAGATAGTGTTGTGGACATTCTGGATTTCCATCTTGCTCCTCCTGTACGCCTATATGTAGTAGCAATCTATTTAAGCTAAAATTCCCTTTCTGGAGCACTTTTAATGCTGGTAGCTGTCCCTAATGCACATTTATTCAGATTTCCAAAATTACATGACACCATCACTATTCACAAGGACCTATCCCTTCTCCCTTGTACTGGATCCTCAAAGAACTTGTACCAGGACACAGTTTTGCTGTGTTTTAGAATACATAAAAAGACCCTTAAATAGCAAATTGCCAATGCTATATTTGGCGAGGCGAATCATTCTTTATCCTGCTCCCCAGTGAAACAAAATAATAGTTCTTGCACTGCAACGGACGTGTGAGCTCTCAACTTTTACTTTCAAGGCTGTGCCTTGGCTGCATTTTTTTTTTTCAGCAAAATCCAAAGTAGTTCAGGGCATCAGGCTATGTTCCATGGCTCATGTTGATAGCTGCTGCCTTCTGGGGTACCTTATAGCCATCTTTCAGCTGACCACATTTTATTTGCAGTTAGTGATATAAAACTAGAGTTGTAAGTAACAGAGATTTAATATGCATTCTGTATGGTCCATATTACATACTAAGTATCTGCTGTCTCTTTCCACATCACACCTACAAACAACCCTAATTACACTTCTAGTCCCTCAGCAATAAATGTCCTTCCTGAAATCTGAATCCTCTTTTTCCAAGTTGAATACTCTTTTTCATTAATGATTTCTTCCCACACAAAAACTACTTATGGTGAGAACAAAGGATGAGAATACAAATCAGCAACATCATACAACATATACTTAGTCATCTACATTGTTGTTTGTTATTGATTGCGTTAAAGAACATGATTTCTTTCTAAAGGAAATATTATATCAGAGAGTAGAAACATCATCTGCTTCTTACACATGCAATATGTCTTCCTTCCTTCCTTTTCTCTCTCTCACCTTTGAATGAGCAGAAAGATTAAACTTTTTGAGTTGGAAAATATTGGTAATTCTCTCATACAAAGGAGGCTGCATGAAACAGCCAAGAGAAACTTCTAGTAGAAATTATTTAAGGTCACAGATAACTTGGGAGGAGGAAGAATTCTGGCAATAATAGTAAATCCTGGGCTAAGAAATGTAATGCATTTTTGTTCCGCAGACTGGTAGGTAACTCCTCAAATAGAATCATAATAGCTTATTTTTGCATTTTGGTATTTTTCCATTTATTTAATGTTCCATATGAAGTAGTTTTTCCATAATCCCTCTGTGGCTTTTCAATGACATATCCCAACCTCCTTCACTGCCACCATCCCTTCATATAAACTACTCACAAGCTGTCCAAGGGCTGTAACTCCTGTGGGCTGTTTCTCCACAGTGGATGGGCAGAACGAGTATAACAGAATGAGCGTGGGAAGCTCTTGTTTGCCTGAGTTCTTTTCTGGACAGTTCTAAAGCACCCCTTCTCACTGCATTTCTTTGGCTTTGTTTTGTTTCTTTTTTGCTTTTCATTATATGCCAAATTCTCCTCTTTGCATAGAAAGGCTATGGGTGTATTATGTTGGATCTGGCAGTTTGAGTGTAAAAAAATATAAAAAGGATTTTGTTCTTTAATAGGAAACCTCTATCAAATCATATCTTGTATATAAATTACTACCCATGATGCAAGCACCAGTTGGGAGAAGTGCTAATATACAGATGATCCAAAGCCAAAAGGGGAACTCATGTGCTTCAGGCCTTGCTTATCTCTTTGTTTAAATTTAGGATTTTAAAACTCATGTTTTGTCCCTTTAAGCAAACTTTTTTATAATAGAGTTACATCAAGCAGACATTTCAGGTTTTCTGGCATTATGTTAAAGAGGTACAGTTAGGGCTGCCAGGCTTAAAGTTAGCTTAGAAGCTTTGGTGTGGATCAAGAGTATTACAGTGTCTTTCCAACCTACCTACTTGTTCTGTTATAGGGTATTAGGGTATGTCTACACATCAAAGTTAATTCAAAATAACAGCCATTATTTCAAATTAACTTTGCTAGTGTCTACGCAGCCAAACTGCTATTTTGAAATAAATTTGAAATAGTGGAGCACTTATTTCGAATTTGGTAAACCTCATTCTATGAGGAATAACACCAAATTCGAAATAGCTAATTTGAAATAAGTGCTGTGTAGACACTTATTTCGAAATAGGGGGCCGCCAGCCTTACCAGGGTGCCCTGGTGGCCACTCCAGCCTCAAACAAGAACACTCCTCTCCCTCCCCCCTCCCCGGAGCCCTTAAAGGGGTTGACTCTGGCCACAGTGCCTGTGCCAGCTCCAAGCCTGTCAGCCCAGAGCCAGCAGTCACTGCCCCTGACCCAGTGGCCCCAAAACTGAGCCAGCAACCCAGTGCCAGCCAGCCCTCCACTGCTCCCCAGGAGCAGCCTGCCAGCTCCCAGGAGCCTGACAGGGCCTGGAGAAGGCAGGTGCCTTCCTGGTCCAGGGTGGAGATAAGGGTGGACCTTTCTCAGGTTTGGGAGGGATGTCCCCAACATCCATGATCTCCACACTAGATGGAGAAACTCGTCCATCTATGGTACGATGGCTGCCAGCTGGCCACCAAAGGCCACATGCAAACCCAGGAGCAGGTTCGCATGAAAATCAAATTGGTCCAGCAAGACCCCCAACCCTGAGCCCTGAGCTTCTTCTCCCCCTTCTTCCCCTTGCTTCTCCCTTCCACCTCCCTCCTCCCAGGTTTCCCACTCCCATCTCCCACCTCCATTCTCCAGTGTCACCAGTTTCATCCTCCCCTCACCGCCAGTTTTGTTAAATAAAGAGAGTTTGTATTCATGAAAATATGTGTATTTTATTTGACATCAGGAAGGGGGGCTGAGAGGGTAAGTGGAATGATGTGAGGGAGGAATGAGGCACAAGCCCCCAGTGGGGAAGACCAGGGAGTCTTTTAGTGCTCCTCAGGGTGGAAGCTCTCCTGCTAGGCCTCCTGGATACTGTCAGCTCCCTGATGGACCTCCCAGATGGCAGCCTGCAGAAAGTGCAGACAGGCTCACAGCAATGCGTTCACGAGAAGCACCAGAGTGCCCAGGGGCCACTCCGGCTCTATATTGCAGAGTGCTGTGGTGTCCCGAGTGAGGGCAACCAGAACTTGCCGAGACACAAATGCTTTGCTGTCCTTCAGTGAGGTAGGCAAGCAAGCAGGGAAAGCTTAGAACCAGCTGCCTGGGGTGGAGGTAAACACAAACCTCAAATAGCCTCAGGCAGCAGTCACAGAAATAAGCTCCCAACCTGATGCCCTGCTGGACCTGGTTCCGGCCAGCCTTCAATGCAATTCAGTGTCCACTCAGTGTGGACACACTATTTCTAAATAGCAAAACGCTATTTCGAAATGCATTTTGTGTATAGATGTGTAATTTTGAAATAAGCCATTTCGAATTAATTATTTCAAAATAAGGTATTTCGAAATAACACTGTAGTGTAGACATACCCTTACAGAAATCTCGCTTTTTCACAAGAAGAAGGCAGGTGAAGCAGACAAGTCAGAGTAACATGCGTATTCCAGCATGAGAGTCTGCTGCAAAGAAGACCATCCAAAGAAAATAAAAAAGGTTTCTCCACATTATGAAATATCAAATGTCATTATTATACTATATAATAAAATGAATACACATAAAATAAAATAATCCAGGCTTTAGTTGGCAAGCTAATTTCTTAAGGCCTGCTTGTCCTTATCTCTTTTGCAAATGGGGGCTGTAACAGTTGTCACTGGAATCTACTGCTATTGGTCCCATCTGAGGATAAGGGCATTAAACAAGAAAAGTAAGTAATCGGAAAGTCCAATGGGAAATTCCAGTATTTCAAAATTAAGTTTCATCCCAAAATAGTATGAAAAATCGGAATTTTTCACGCAACAGAAAGTTCTGACAAATTTTATCTGGAAATGGTACAATGCATCATTTTATATTTTTCATGAAAGTTAAACATTTCTATAGTCTCAAATCAAAATGTTTCATTTCAACTAAGTTTCATTCAACATCAAACTGCATCCACCTGAGCTATATAGTGCTTCATGCCTTCTTTTCCTCTGTGGGCCAGGCTCCTGAACCAACAAATATCCCAAGATGTGTAATAGACTCCCGCAAATGCATAACAGTGACTCAATCAGGTAGGACATAGTGATGCATCCTGAAAGAGGTAATCTGGACAGAGAGCCCAGCTCAATGAGGAGACTGTGGCATGAGGCATCCAAACTACCACTGTCATCAAGCCCCATAGAATTTCTGGTAGATGCAGATTAGTGCCCAACTGATGTAAAAGAAAATATTTAACTTCAGTCTGGCAAACTCAAATGTTTTCCTTTGAGCTGACCCAGTTTAAAATAAAATTTTAATTTTCATGTTATAGAAAATTTAAATATTTCAGCAAAATCAATTTTTTCCATTTTTTTAAATCAGTAGATCCCAGACAAATATCAGTTAACTAGAGTCAAGAAACAAAGGTCTTTCTTTTACCAGCATTCTTGTGTATCTCATCTTTATTACAAGATGGCAGGAAAAAAATAAATTGTTTGGCAAAAATTGAATAAAAAAGTTACTTCAAACCCAGCAAGGGACTAACTATAAAATTGTACTTTCGGATCTATCTTCTTGCTAATTAATTATGTTTTTCCAGAAGGACCTGACCAATACCCACCAGAAGCTATACTCAGTTTAAAAGCAAAAGGCTGGCAATTATTTTTAATTACAAGCAAGTTCCTGAACTTCTTTATGAGCATCACAATCAAGTGAGATAGATCATAAACTGTTGGAAACCATCTTACAGAAATGACTGTACAAAATATCACACAGACTTCAGAAAGGCACTTATTCTAATGTTTAAAAGTGTACCTATATGTAGTTACAAGCACAATGCTAACAGAAGAGGACAAGTTTGAAGGAGATATGAACTCAAATATTGTCTGTTTTGGAAACAAGTTCAAATTTAGAAATACAAGATGAAGCAAACTTACAACAGCCTGAGATAGTAATTGCAGAAGGATGGTCAATAGAAGTAGCTCAAGACAGATGTTCAGCCAGAGGCAGATTAATTCTCTAATCTGTCAGGAGGTTTGGGTCATTTAGCTTGACCTCTATCCTAAGTGTCTATTTTATTAACAAGCTGAATCAGCTTGTAGCTAGTTTTGTTCACTTTATGTGTTATTTGCATTTGTGTGTGTGTGTGGAGGGGGGTTAAAGAAAGGGGAGAGATGGAGACATAGACAAAAGGATCCTTATCCCTGACAGCTCACCTTTCATAAATATATGACTTCAGCCAGGAAATAATGATCAATTTCTTACCAGCACTTCTGTATATCAAACCTTTATTACACCCTGATGTCCAGGCAGGAAAGTAACTTTTTCTTTATTGACTAACTCTACAGAACATTTCTGGCTAACTGACAGGAGCTTGGTGCACAAAGATGAACTTGCCTGACTGACAGCTCCATTATGGAATCTTAGTTCTAGAATGATTGCTACAGCACGTGTGGCTCTAGCAGAGGTAAAGGACCTGAATGTAAATAAGGATTAACAATATATGGAGGGTAGGTAGTTTTGATGCTCAAAGCTACAATGTTCTTTCTTTTCCCTAACTCTCCCTCTACTTTTGTTCATTTGCTGTGACGCTGAGCCAACATTTCCTCTGAGTAGGTCAATCCTCTGAGCCGCCCTCATTTACAATCTCCTCAACTGTGCTCAGCCCCCAAAAAAGCCATTTATTGTTTAGACTGAATAGGATCTTAAAGGAGCTGTTGCTTACCACAATATAATCAAAACAGGGCTATTACAAGTAAAATTTAGAAGTTCAATTGCTTTGCTGCTAGTAATTAAAACAAAAATAAAAACATAATCCCGTCTTGAATACATATTCATTACTAAGGCAGCAAGGTTCTAGCATTTTCTATAGACTCTCTCCTTCTCTTAATATAATCTTTTCTGATGGTTCTCCCACTTTTTCTCTTTTTGACTAAACTGAGTCTTCACTTTGCCTCAAGAGACCATCTCCAAGAGAATATTGCTCTTTGGGTAATTTTGAAAATTTTCCCTAATTGATTATTTTCATTTCAGAGGCAGACATAAACAAGGGCTGTACGTAGCTGTTCCTAAGTCAGATATTGTAAGAATAAACAAAATGGCTATTCCATGCATTTCTTGCTCTGTTTTGTATCCTATACAAAGTAAATAAATAAATGTATATGTTCAAAGTAATATACAGTACAAGAAAATAACAAATTGATGTGCTAAACACGAAAGTTAAGTATGTTAGTTTTTATTTGAAAACTAAATGAAATATTATGTTCACTCCATTATAGCCATATGGAGATGACAGTGGACCACATTCTACCCGGTTTCACAGAACTCCCATTTACTTCAGTGTTCTGTATGTGAATTGAGGATAGAATGTAGTTATTATACTTTTTTACATAGCAAAATTCATTTAATATAAAGATCTCAGATAGAGAACATATTAGATATTAAACTGACAAACAGGCTGGTTTATTGTATACTATTCCAGGTAGTCATACAATGCTAATGTAGATTTAAATTAATGAGATATGTTTATAGCAGGCCAACATAATCCAACAATACTTTGTATAATTAAAAATAACTTCCTTTGAAAATGGAAATGGTTATGAAAAATATTTGCATTCTCAATTTTTTTTATTAAACTAAAAACAATGTTTGCTTTTTTTAATGGTTCTTGAGAGTGTTCTACCCTCCTATTGACCAACTCACTTTTCTCATAGTTTTCTCTCAGTGCCAAAAACAAAAAGAAACTAAGGGAGACAAATCAGGGAGAATATGAAAGTGAAAACAAACCCTAAATATTTAATAAAAATTTCTTACAATTTGAGCAAAATACCAAAAATCGTTTTCAAATGTTTAGAATGAAAAATGTAAATTGTCCCCTTCCAAACAAAACCTCTTTGTTGTTTCTGCTCAGTGGTTAAACATTGATCTTCATTCTCCCAGATTGTCAAAGTGGCATCTTTCATGGTTTCTAAATTTACTTTTTTCTTTTAAAAAACTGTTTTAAAGTCACTGCTTAGGTTTTTTTTTTAATACAATGAATTTGAGATACCACAGAACATACCCTGTGTAATCCCTGTGCCTCAAATGACTAGGATTTTAATGTAATTTAAATGAAAATGAGTACAAAGTGGTCTCCTGTTTGAACAAAACAATGGTGGCATTAGTCCTTCTAGAATGTTGTGCAGACTGTGAAAATCTTCCAAAATGTGTATGACTAGATATAGGTAAAGAGCAAAAACAACATACATTGCAAATGGAGAAAAAAAAAACCTGGAGAATGGAATTATCCCAACAAATCTACTTATACATATTTCCTTTCTAATATTTTAGAAATCTTTGGAATAGTCTGTGCATATTTTAAGCTACAGGAGGTCTGCTGCAGGCAGCTTTAATGTGCATGATTTGCTCTTACACAGCAGATTACTCTAGGTCTCATTGACCTTGGCAGCTATATGGGGGTCATATTTGCATACAGATGACATATTCCTGAGCAATTTCTGCAATTAGACACAAAGTGATTTCTTTTGTATTATATATGCATGTATTTACTAGTTTTTTCCCCTTTCAATAAATAAGGTTTTAAGTGTACAAAGGAAACACTCTTCTGTATTGAGATTTGGGTCTCTGTTTCTGTTAATTATTTTTGCACACTGTATATTTTCAGGTTTTAGCATAGGATGTATTTTGGACACTTCACTCCATTGTTACATCATCCAACATAAGCTAGATTTGTTATGAGACTTAGAGTAATTATTTTGGCATGTAGAGATCCATTGCATGCTCCTTTCCCTGTGGATTATCAGCAGCAGACAACATGGATGTCGTATGCTTCAGGCATTAAAAGTGCCAGCAGCGCCTACAACAGACACCTATTTTCCAATTAATTCAAACAGTTTCTGTACACTACCCACTGATCACATCTGTTATGTTTTGGCTGAGTAACATGTTCCCCTAGAAAAAAAATAATAATTCTGTACATAAATGGCATTGTATTGACAATAAAACATGACAGATTTTCAATGTGCTAAAAGACAATTTTCTATCACTAAAAGACAATTGTGTGAGTAATACTAATTTTAGGACCAAAACCGCAATAGGACTTAAGAAAACAGGGACAGCTTGTTTCAAAAGATCATAGAATCATAGCATTGGAAGAGACCTCGGGAGACCACCAAGTCCAACCCCCTGTCCAAAAGCAGGACCAACCCAAACTAAATTATCCTAGCCAAGGCTTTGTCAAGCTGGGACTTAAAAGACTGTAAGGATGGAGATTCTATCACCTCCCTAGGTAACTCATTTCAGTGCTTGACAACCCTCCTAGGCTACGTCTAGACTGGCCCCTTCTTCGGAAGAGGCATGCTAATTTCTAACTTTGGAATAGGGAAATCCGCGGGGGATTTAAATATCCCCCGCGGGATTTAAATAAACATGGCCACCGCTTTTTTTCCGGCTTGGGGAAAAGCTGGAAAAGAGTGTCCAGACTGGCGTGATCCTCCGGAATAAAGCCCTTTTCCTTGCAAGTAGGAATAAGAGATCCTCCGGAAAAGGGCTTTATTCCGGAGGATCGTGCCAGTCTGGATGCTCTTTTCCGGCTTTTCCCCAAGCCAGAAAAAAAGCGGCGGCCATGTTTATTTAAATCCCGCGGGGGATATTTAAATCCCCCGCGGATTTCCCTATTCCAAAGTTAGAAATTAGCATGACTCTTCCGAAGAAGGGGCCAGTGTAGACGTAGTCCTAGAGAAATAGTTTTTTTTGATATCCAGTGTAGACCTCTCCCACTGCAACTTGAGACCATGGCTTCTCATTCTGCCATCTGTCACTACTGAGAACAGCCTCTCTCCATCCTCTTTGGAATCTCCCTGCAGAAAGTTGAAAGCTGCTATCAAATCCCACCTCATCCTTCTCTTCTGTAGACTAAACAAACCCAACTCCCTCAGCTTCTCCTGTAGGTCATGTGCTCCAGCCCCCTAATCACTTTTGTTGTCCTCTGCTGGGCTTTTTCCAATGTTTCCACATCCTTCCTGTAATGGGGGCCCCAGAATTGGATGCAATACTCCAGATGTGGCCTCACCAGTGCCAAATAAAGGGGAATAATCAGTTCCCTAAATCTGCTGGCAATGCTCCTCCTAATGTACCCAAATATGCCATTAGCCTTATTGGCTACAAGGGCACAGTGTTGGCTCATATCCAGTTTCTCATCCACTGTAATCCCCAGATGGTGAAACTCTTAACAGTGGATCTACAAAATAGGTAGAATGAATACTGTAGCCACAGAAAGTATATCTATACTGCAGTTAGACACCCATAGCTGGCCCATTCTTTAGCTTGGGCTAAGGGGCTGTTTAATTGCTGTGTAAACATTTGGGGTCAGGAAACAATCCAAGTTCTGGGACCCTCCCATCTCACAAGGACTCTGAGCCCAGACTCTAGCATGAGACCAAACATATATATATAGCAATTAAACAAGCCCCCCCCCCCCAAGTCCAAGCCCCTGGATTAGCTCGCATGGTCTATCCATTGGATTTTAAATTGTTGTGTACACGCACAGTGAGAGAACTAGTCAGACAATAGAAGTTTAAGTGCCAATAGCATTCAGGACCACAAACATTGTGTCAAACATTCATCATCATCCCCCAGTTTTCTCAATACCTAGGTGAAAATCAGCACCTGGATCAATATCAGCCAGCTCAGCTGAAGCCAAGTAAGACAGATGTGAGGCTGGGAGAAATTGGCAAGTGATACAAAACACTTAGAATCATAGGATTGGAAGAGACCTCAGGAGGTTATTGAGTCCAACAAACTGCTAATAGCAGGACCAATCCAAACTAAATCATCCCAGCCAGACTTAATCATCCCAGACTTTCTCAAAATTCCCGTTATTGGGGAACTTTTAACCTAAACGATGAAATGATTGTTAACACTTGGAATCCTCATTGGCATTGGGGACTCAAATAGAAATGTTAGTGAAAACATCCCTCTTTCCTCTGTGATTGGCCAGAGGATTATACTCCTACTTATCGGACACACACCCAAGATAGACGATAAATGCATTCATGCCTCAAGGCTTGATTGTTGCTACTTATATTCAGGAATAAAGGCAAATTTTCTGACAAAACTCCAGTTACTACTAACCACCTGTCTGTCTGCATATCAAAATAGGTTTCCATGGACAAATCACTTCAGTGTTGTCCTGTTTTAGAGTAGAGGAATATAGAGTAAAGTTCAAAGTCTATGTCCGGTTAGGCATAGCACTTCATGGGATTTCTTTTCGCTACTTGGAAGATTATCACCCTCTTTCCGCAACCATGACTTCCAGGGATAACTGCATTGAATTGCAACACTGAAAAATTTTCCACAAACAGGGGAAAGCTGATGAGTGCAGGAAACAACTGTCTCAAGGGCTGATGCTATACTTTGGAGCTTATTCCTACAATGGTGATAATGGGCACCCCACTGTTCCAAGTAAACATAGAACTCTTTTATTTCACTTATCTTTTGTTGCAATAAGTGGGCTTACAAATCTATACTGAATGTAGCTCATCTGTGAAAAGTGAGGGAAAGAATAGTCAAAATAATTTAGAACAACAAATGTGGGTGGGAAAAATGATTAAAAGGTGAGATCAAATTAAGTCAAACAAAAAATCTTATTGAAGTAATTCAAGAAATGTTGGAACATCATTCCTGGTAAACAAGAACTGCATGACTCACAAAATCAGTTGATGGACAAAATAGCAAGGGAATGAGCTGTTCCTGCTATAACTCCCTCTTGGTGTCCTTAAAAAGACAGGAGAAGGTGGCTACTGGCACATTGGCTGACAAGGACGAGTGAATGGGAAGGAGCATGCTTCAACATCATGGCTGTCACCTTCACCATATCCTGGGACTCGATACCATAATTGTTCATATGAATCCTATAAGGTGTCCTGATCAGACCAAGCCAAAGAGAAGACCCCAGATAAAACTGCTACCTCCAGGTAAATCCTGACTACCACTTAGGTCTCCTCTCCTCTTTTTCTCCTCCTCAAAAAATTAATCTTTTTCATTCCCTACCTTATTTCTTCTGCTTTCTATTGCTCTCCTTTTTCCTTTTGTCTAATGAAAGTCTGGCCTGGTCAGTCAAGATTGTCTGTTTTGAAACACTGCTCTAAGTATTCATCAAAAAGGCATATAAATGCAATGCCTAAACAGTCTGATGCTGACTCAATTTTGCCAGGTCTCAAAATAAATTGTAAGACCATGTACTATGCTTGTATTTTTTTCCCCAACAGACAGGGTGCAAGTAAGAGTCAACACCAGATACAGAATTTTAATTTTCTGTCCTGGCTATCTTTTCTCCCCCTTTTGTATGGGTATTTTGTTTTGTTTTCTAGACAACATGATGTACTTAATCACAATAGTGCCATGTGAACTAACTTCTTCTTTTTCCCAAAAGGATAGTTATTACTGTCTTTAATAACACTCAAAAGACTGTCAAACAAGGTTTATTTTCTGTATAAAAGCCTCTCTTTAGCTAAAGGAAGCAAGAGATGTTATTAAAATAAAAGCTTTATTTTATACTTTACATGTCAAATGATTTAAAATTATACTACCCCCTTTTCAATATTTTTTAATAAAAGGTAAAAAGGATTTTATTAGCATGTTTGTCATGGTATTAAGCAGGCTATGATCTGAGTACACTAAATCTTATTTAAAGCTATTTAATATTGAACAGTTATAGGGTCATGAACTTTGACTCATTGGGACTATTTATTACATCTAAATTAATACAAAAACTTTTAATACTACAGTGATGGGACCATTTTAGTGCCCAGATAATATTACACATTCAGAAATGAATTTTCTAATAAATTCTTTATATCTAAAGGGTCATTCTGGTCTAGACACTGCAGGCAACAGAAATCAGCAACAATAAAAATGACAAAATAAAACACAGCACAAAGGACTAACATAATCCATACTAGTTGCTATCTCTCACAGTTAAATTAGCAGAAAAAGCCCTTGTATTGTTCAGAAGGCACTATATTAAAGATGCAAATTGATGATCAATAAGACTAAAGCTGTTACATAGGAGAATATTTAGTACTCCATAAAAGGATATTATAAAACTATGATATTTTTCTCCCAAATTAAAACAAAATTGTACATATTCCAGATATATGCATTTAGTAAGCTGTCTTGAGCATTATCAGGTGAATATTTATTTCCTAACCCTTAAATACCTCTGCTTGAAAAAGAAACATTGATGGTGTCTAAGGGTATGTCTACACTACCTTCCTAGTTCGAACTAGGAGGGTAATGTAGGCATACCGCACTTGCAAATGAAGCCCGGGATTTGTGGAATGAGGAGTAACAGTTGTTCGGACTAGGAAGCCTAGTCCAAACTACAGCATGGGGTTTGAACGAGCCGGGATTTAAAAATGGCGGCGCCCGGTTTATGCAAATGAAGCCCGGGAAATTCAAATCCCGGGCTTCATTTGCAAGTGCGGTATGCCTACATTACCCCGCTAGTTCGAACTAGGAGGGTAGTGTAGACATACCCTAAGGGAATAGGACTTAGCCTTCAGCAGTCAGATGTGTTGTTGGGCCAACTGAGAACTCAAAACAGGTGAATAGAAGGTATGTGAAAGATTTGCCCAGAGGAATAATATATTTTTATATTCCAGGTACTTTTTCACAAATGGAGATAAAACACTAGTCTGGGAGTAGCTCATAAATCCATAAAGTTTGGACCAACTGTGGATAACACCACCAAAGCGTAAGAGGAGGAGATAACATTCCTGTCCTGCCAATGCAATAAACAAGTTCCAGGAAGAAAACAGGAGATTAGTCTTGAGCATCATTGCTTCTGGGACACAGAATATTCAATAAATATCAGCTTTTAGTTCACCAGTTCTTCTAGTTCATTTTATACTGTTGACCAGCACTTTGAAAATTATGAATTTACAGTCTTACAATATTAGATTTTTTTTGTCTTAAAGCTATAGGGGTCCAGAAGTTGAGAGAACATGAAAATCTCCTCTTTCAGTTAAAACAAAGTAAGTTTCTTAGCACTTGTAATTATGGAAACAGCTTGTAACTGTGAATCCTAAAGACTCAAAAAATAGCTGTCACATAAAAGAAATCCAACATGTGTTATGAGATTTTAAAAATAATTTTAAATCAATTTTATTTGAAGAGTCCCAATTCAATTTTCACTAATTAGGTCCTGCTTGGTTTAGACTTGCAACCCCAAAAGGCCACAGAGATCACATGATTTGTTGAGATACTCCTCTTTAGCATTCAATTCTTGTCATTACAAATACTTCTCAGTCTTTTCATTCATTGGCCATTCTAAGTAGTGACTTACGACACATTTAGAACAGGTGTACTCCACTAGTGAGTGGTGATACAGGTTTCCCCCTGTGCCTGATCTTCAGAGGATATAGGATTCTGTAGTGCCCTGCAAATCTCACATATCCCTGGGTATCCATATCTAAGAATATGGATGTGAATATATATGGCTCGTTTTTGAGGATACTGGTGTGGATGTGGACACACATTTTGTATTTGGAATCCTGCACATTTATGAATATCTGCTTTGTATCCATGGGTATCTGCCTCCAAAGATGTGAATGAAGACGTCTGCAGAACATTTTTGCAAATGTGAATGCAGATACAGATACAAATTTGTATTCACACAGGACTTTACATGTCTTTTGCAGCATCAGTTACAAAGTGTTGGCTCATTAGCTTAATAAGTAGCAATGCTTTTAGCCCTGGAACACCTTGATTCAAGTCCTGGTATGCTGGTGGGGATAACAGCTGTCAGGAAAGCATGGCTTGAGAGCTGCATTTGGAAATAGACTCTTGATAGAGAAAGTGTTAGCACAGGAGCCCAAACACATATGTTAGCCCTTAATTTAACATTCTTTTAAAAACATACACAATTTTACATACATTTCTGTCTTATAATAATGACTATTTAAAAGCTTTGGGCAATTTCTACCTATTTATAAGCAAGTATGATGTCACAGAAATGCTATTTGACCCTTTCATATCATCACTCAATAGGCCCATGGCCTGATTTCCTTTACTTTATAATTATTAATGCATTGGAGTGTTAACACTATCTTTGAGAAAAAATGTTTGTTCCTGTACAGGAGAGATGGTTAGAGCAGTTTTGATAGAACTGTAGTCTGTTGGAATGCATGACTATCAAAATCAAAATATTCTGCAAGATCAGCTCAATTTCATTAGAATTTTGTTTTAGAAGAAAACAAGAAAAAGTTCTAAGAATGTTAAAAAGGAATGCTTTGAAAGGCCTGGAATGGAATGCTTGGATATATTCATTTTGAAATTACTTGTTTTCAGTGTTTGTATTTTGTATTACAGCATGGTACAAAAAGTGAATGCAATATGACACAAAAAAGTGAAAATCAAATTAAATGTTTTCATTTTGTCAGAATAAAACTTCTCAATTGACCACAGTTAGTCTGTTTGTTTAATTTTCCCGTGGAGAATTTCAATGGTTTGGGGTATGAAAAAATCAAAATTTAAAAATCTCAAAATCCTTTGAGAAATAGAAATTCTGCCCTCTGAATAGCTCTCATATGTTGTCCAGGGATTAGGGGGGAGTGATGGAAATCAGCCAAGGGACTCATATTTGGAACATACACATATGCATTTTATAAAGATTTCCAACTGAATTACATGTGGGTAAGTACAAATATTTAACTTCTTGAACAATACATTGCTAGATTAGAGTTATTCTTGCTTAAATTACAAACTGAACTGAAATTTGTAGCCTACTGTATTTGCTTGCAGAAGCACTAACACATGAGTGAACTGCATAATCACATACAAAGCCATAACATTTCTAGGCCAGTTGACAATTGTATTTGGATGCACAGGAGTCCCAAGGAATATCTGAAAGTCATAACTGGCAACAGCTACCTCTTCAGTATCTCAGTATTTCACTTAAGGGGCTGTGATTCATTCATTCAGCAATCTACCAATCAACCCAATGCCAAGTCATTATTGTATGTCTCTGGACTCTCCACACAGATGTGACCCTTGCAAATTCAGAACAATTTTTTAGATGTTAAAACGAGTGCAATTGAGAGCACTATTAGCATTTGTCAAACCTGAGGCAGACACCGAATAGAGAAATAAAAAACATCTATGTAAACATTCTAGAAAACTAAAAACACAGCAAAGGGAAATCAATTCTGAGATATGGAATAAATGTAATCCTTTACTAGATGTATTGCACCAAAATACCTAATATTAATTAATAACTAGTCTCAATGTCTGAAAATTTTTAGGCCTAATTCCCTTCTCATTTCTGCCTTTTGTACCTCCATTTTCTTCTTTCATGTTGCTCCTAATTTACTTTAGGTAAAATAAGAAGATAGTCAGATCCCTTGTTTTTATTTGAACATGATGGAAAAGGCTCAGAAACTCAGACTCAAGGAGGTGTAAATTATTCTATAGGACTATGGATTGGTACATGCTTTCACCACCATTCTTATTCCAGGATTTCCTCTGCAAGGGAGGGGAGCAAAGTTTACTCGCACTAGAGCACTTTCAACAGAAGCCACTAAGTAAGTAGAAAGGAAAGGAATTTGAAGGAAATATGGACAAAAATACTATTTAGATGAGAAACAAGCTCAAACAAGAAATCCAAGATAATTCCAATTTACAACATTGTGAAATAATAATCCTAAAAAATGTCCACCCCTGCTGGGAGGAGTGAGGGTAAGTACTTTGCATTGCTTCAACTTAATCCTCTGTTAGGCTTTTCATCATCATGGACCTCTGCTAAGATTGATGTCAACGTAAAATGACAAAAAATTGAGTTATCTTGTAAAATACAGCACAACTGCTGTAGTTGTTTGCTACTATATTTTATTTCACTATTCTTAATGGGCATCTGCCGCTTGTGGATGAAAAATCCAGCTGATTTATGTACATTTCTTGTAATCTCTAGTGCCTAGCCAGCCATTTGCTTTAAACCTGTATAAGATGAAGAGACATCTACATGAACACTTCCTGTACAGAAAACTGGCATGTAAATTTACAGTGCTCTAGTCTAACAGGCACTACTGCCTATCTGGACTCAATTGCTGCACATTCACAAATTCCCTAATATGCACTGATGAACTTCAGTTAGAAAAAAATAAGGCCATGTCTATTCTAGGAAACTATTTCAAAATGACTAATTTCAACTTAATAACTCCTAATTTAACAAACGAAGTAGTGTGTCCTCACTACAAGGAAGTAACAAAATTGGTCCAAGGCAGACTCTGTTAATGTGGATGTGCTACCTCAGACTTAGAACCCCAGGAAGCACTGGGCAGTAACTAGTTTAATTTACTATGGGGATAATAATTTCAAAATAGCAGCACCGGAGCGTCCATACTGCAGTTATTTTGAAATAATTATTTTAGAATTAGCATTACTCCTGATAAAAAGCAGGAGTATAGATTTCTAATTCTGTGGCCCCTTACCTTGAAATAACCGGCTTGGTAGTATGGACAGTCTACTTATAAATTCAATAAAGTCCTAGGGCTACGTCTACACTGGCATGATTTTCCAGAAATGCTTTTAATGGAAAAGCACTTTTTGCGGAAAAGCATCTGTAGCCAATCTAGACGTGCTTTTCCGCAAAAAAGCCCCGATCGCCATTTTCGCAATCGGGGCTTTTTTGTGGAAAACAAATCTCTGCTGTCTACACTGGCCCTTTTGCGCAAAAGTTTTTCGGAAAAAGACTTTTGCCCAAACAGGAGCATCATAGTATTTCCGCAAAAGCACTGACAATCGTACATGAGATCGTCAGTGCTTTTGCGGAAATTCAAGCGGCCAGTGTAGACAGCTGGCAAGTTTTTCCGCAAAAGCAGATGATTTTGCAGAAAAACTTGCCAGTCTAAAAACAGCCCTAGTGTAGACCAGAGCTATGAGGGGGGAGAAACTACATGAAGCCCAGAAATGAGTCATGGCCAAGTCATTGCCCTGTTCAAACTTCTCTTGCTCACCAGCAAAACAATGAGAGAAAAACGGATGCTTGTTCATTTGAAAGGGTGCAAGTGCTGCTATGATAGAGGGGATAAATATTGGAAAAATAATACCGTAGGTAGGCTTGAAACTGAGAGAACTAAATTAAATAACCATGGAAGTTAATCACTGGAAAGGTAAAACATGTACTGGGAGAAGAAATAAAGAGAAGACAGACAAATAGAGCTGCTACAAACTCAACTTGATTTAATGTACCCTTCCTTCTATTCCCTGCAGTGAATAAATTATACCAACTGAATTGACTTCAGTGGAGGTACACCAGCATAAGTGGAAACAAAATCTAGACTGCACAGCACTTACTGACTTTCAGGTAAATTACATATGGAAATTAGCAGCAGTCTTCTGGGTCTTGTGCAAGTATGGATTAGAAAATAGTAGAAATCTGGACCTTTTTTTCATTTCTTTAATTTTTATTCTGCAGAGAGAATGTGTGCTATACAATGTGAGTACACTGTTGATAGGTCAAGTTATAGGGGTCAGACTTCAGATCTGCATTTGTAATAGCTCGTGGAAAACCAGTGGCCATGCTCACTTTAAAAGTCAGTTTTAAAATAATACAAATCTCACAATTTTTTTTAAAAATGAGTATAATTCCATGCTTGCTTGTTCTGCAGCTTAATTGAGAAATGAAATATTATTTCTGTGAGGTTTCATTTTAAAAGATATTAGTAAAAAAAGTTATATTAATATTTTAGAACTTCTTATACAAAAATAGCCTTCAGACAATGTGGCTGTGTCTAGACTACATGCCTCTGTCGGCAGAGGCATGTAGATTAGACACATAGGCAAAGTCAAATGAAGCCGCGATTTAAATGATCGCGGCTTCATTTAAATTTACATGGCTGCCGCGCTGAGCCAACAAACAGCTGATCAGCTGTTTGTCCGCTCAGCGCGCTAGTCTGGACGCTCCCCTGCTGACACCAAAGCCCTTTGTCGGCAGCCTCGTTATTCCTCGTGGGATGAGGTTTACCGGGGCTGCCGACACAGGGCTTTGATGTCGGCAGGGGAGTGTCCAGACTAGCGCGCTGAGCTGACAAACAGCTGATCAGCTGTTTGTCGGCTTAGCGTGGCAGCCATGTAAATTTAAATGAAGCCGCGATCATTTAAATCGCGGCTTCATTTGACTTTGCCAAAACAACAAATATACATGACTCCGTCGACGGAGCCATGTAGTTTAGACGTACCCAGTAAGTACAATAATGTCTGGCTGTTTAAATGAGTATTCTATGAATTCTAATATCCTAACAAGGTTTTGCACACAAATTCCATAAATCATAATATAACGTAGGCTGTTAAGTTGGCAACTTTAGAAATACTCTCCTATTGAGCGCTTAGATGAGATAGAAGATATTACACAATAGATTTCACAGCAGCATGGATGGCTATAAACCAAAATAGAATAGACTCTTTGAGGGTGTCTACAATGCAGATCTTAACTCAAAATAAGTTTCACAAATTGAGCTACATCAATTGCTTATGTCAAAATAGCTTATTTCAAAATAAATTAATTTGAAATAGGGAGCGTCTACACAGCACATATTTCGAAAGAGAACATGCTTCCTCTGACTTCCCTTATTCCTCATACAATGAGGATTACAGGAGTCAGAGTAATAAATCCTCCAGCTTGACAGTATTTTGACACTATTTCAAAATAACTGCTTCCTGTGTAGATGTGGACTAAGTTATTTCAGAATAGCGCTAGTTATTTCAAAATAGTGTTGCAGTGTAGACATACCCTTTCTTCTACTGTTGTTTTTAGGCAATTAACTCTATATTTTGGTTTTCATGCAAAGACATTTTAAGTATTTATATGTCTTCCTTATTGGAATCCTTCATAGTTTAAAGAGCCAATAGCTACTCTCTCTCCCAATGCTCATCCTGCAATGTCTACTCTATAATCACTGAGCTCCTATTCTGCAGATCATACCTGGGGGTAACTTTCATAGTGCCAGCAGGAAACATACTGTTGAAACCCTAAGTGACAAGGAAGTTAAGGCAAAGGAGGTCCTGAAAAGAAGCCCTACAAATACCAAAGTGAAAGGAAAGAATTCAATATAATGATGTGTTGGAGCTATAATAAGACTAAACCTTAAAGAGGGATCGAGTCTGAACCCTAATATAGCATCGATGTGCTCTTTGAAGGCTGGGTCAAAGGATGCTGTGAGCCCATAATAAATAACATTGAATGTTCTGCAAAATTGCCAAGTAATTTAACCTTCCATCACAGAAAGGGAAGTCTTAAATCTAAAGTAATTCCTGACTTCGTTAATTCTTCAAGACTGAATCATATATTTGCAAATATAGAGGGATACAATCTCTTAATGGAAGCAAAGAAATGAAGGTAAAATATATTCTGCATAAGTCATTCCTGTCTCAAATTTCATCTGCTTATAAAAATGAAATTTAGAGCTGCAAATACTTCAAAAGGCCTGACCAGGAAGTAAGCCCCTTTTTAAGCTCACTGCACTGCATTTTTTAATCCATGGGATTTTTTGACATTTTACTAAAATAAAACATACATAGAGGTGAAGACTCAACAACATAGAATTAAAGGGAAAAAACCTGCGAATTCAGATGAAAGTTTAGGCAGACAGCCACTCTTAGCTATGTTGAAAACTTAAGATTGTTTTTCTTGTGCATTAAAACATCATTAAGAAAACTGAAGTAAATGGCATTTATACAGGATGAATTTATGATCTAACCCTTACTGCTGACTGGCTGCTAATTAGGCAAAATCATCAAATATTAATGATTACTTATTTGTTTCTGATAGTTCCCATAATCTACATCCTTGAAAAGATCCAGAAGCTGGTTTGGTTCAGATTTTGAAAAGCTATCTCCTGATGACTGATAGGATAACAGTAGAGATTTGACCTGACTACCACTTTAATAATGAAGTTTCTTTCCTCAAAGAGAAATTAACTTTGAGAGCTGTATTGCTTTTTTATTTTGACAGAGTAATGCAAGATGACATGTGTTTCCAAATCTAGTCACCAGGACAAAAAATAGAAAAGGAGTTATAAAATGGAAATGTTTGTCTTACAATATGAATTCTTTGCTAAAGTACAGAATTGTGTGAGTTTCATGAAACTAAGGCACTAGGACAACACATTCCATAAGTGAGAATGACATCTCAGCCAAAGTAGAAAGCAGACTGCTATTTTTACTTTGATACCTATTTCGTTTCCATCTTTTTCTCTATATATGCTCTGGGATGTATAATATGTATTGTAGTTTTGTTGTATATCTAAGACTGCTCTTTTAACAAATCAAAATACTTGAATTGCCCTTATGAAACATTTATTAATGCTTGAAATGGAACTCTGACTCTCAGATTTATTATTAGTCATAGAGAGTAACTCATGCATACCTTGTACATCAGATTATAATCTTCATGCAGAGCATATCTAGAGGGAAGTCTTAAACTGTTTCACACATTATACACTTCTGTGACCCAGGGACCAAATGCCAAATGGGGAAGCCCAGTGTTTTACAGGTACCCTCTGGATCAGATGTACGCATAATAATTCATTAAAGTATGACATGTGAGCTCTCTACTTGTCATCATGATAACTGTGAAAAATATATATGCCTAATGTATGAAGAATTACATGTCTATACTGAACATTATGTTCTTAAGCCAGGTAACCAGAAAGTGACATTTTCTCCGACGGGTTTCTTTCAGGCAGGGATAATAGAGATAATGCTTACCTCTCTATATGGTTATTGTGTGTATTTCACAATGTATGTTTATTTATATATTGAGCCAGATTCTGATTTAAGAAAATTGTAAGAAAGCCGTATGGGAGAGATGGGAGAGAAATCAAGCAGCAGCGAGGTCAATGAACACCCTGAGTATTTCACTGAGGAGGCAAGATGAGAGTGTAATTTGTCTCATGAACAGGTGATCACAGCCAAGTGAATACCAAGAGTTTGGGGTGACCATTGCTCTGTAAATCAAGAAAATATTTATTTAAGTATATCTATTTAAGTACATCTAATTTCTAGAATGCATGTTGTTATTTTATATGTAGCCACTTGTTTTCAGTATCCCACTTGCTATATCTCAAGTCTCAATTGTTTGTTAAATAAACTTTTACTAATTTTCTCTGTAAACATATCTAAGTGGTGGTGTTAAGCAAAGTAGTGATCCAAGGTGAAACTGGTAACACAGGCTGTGTTCCTTCCTTGAAAGCAAAACATTTGTAAATATTGTGTGTCCAATGAACAGTTATTTAAAAATTCAAGCTTCCGATGTTTACTCATATAGCTAAATATTTAAACAATGAAAGCTAGCAGGCTTGAGAATTGGAGTATGCCCATGTAACCTGTATAAATGAGGTTATGTCTACACTAGCTCGATAGTTCGAGCTAGGTAGACAAATGAGGGCAACCGGAGTTGCAAATGAAGCCCAGGATTTAAATATCCCTTGCTTCATTTGCATCTTCCCGGATTCCGCCATTTTTAAATCCCCTTTAGTCCGAACTCCATGCCCGCGGCTACACGCAGCACGGAGTAGGTAGTTCGAATTAGGATCTCTAATTCGAACTACTGTTACTCCTCATGGAATGAGGTGTACAGGTAGTTCAAATTAGAGATCCTAATTCGAACTAGCTACTCCGTGCCGCATGTAGCCGCAGGCACGGAGTTCGGACTAAGGGGGATTTAAAAATGGCGGCGCCTGGAAAGTTGCAAATGAAACAAGGGATATTTAAATCCCGGGCTTCATTTGCAACTCTGGTTGCCCTCATTTGCCTACCTAGCTCGAACTACCGAGTTAGTGTAGACATACCCTTACAGAGCCTCTATAGCAGTGGTGCACAACCCATGGGTAGTGACCCCCAAGGGGGTCACAGATGTATTCCTGGGGGTCATGGCGCTTGGATCTGGCCGGCCAGTGGCTGGGACCAGCAATTGGCAGCCTCCGTGGTGCGGCGCATAGGTCTGGTCGGCCGGGGTCTGGGCCGGGCAGTTGGAAGACCCTGCAGCACGGGGGTTGCAGATAAAAAAAGGTAGTGCACCACTGCTCTATAGGCCTTTCCGGGCATGTCTACACTAGGAAATTATTTCAGAATAACTTATTTCAAAATAATAACTCCCAAATTAACTGTTTTAAAATAGCATGTCCACACTACAGGAAATTTTTGACATTAGTCCAAAGCAGGTTCCCTTAATATGGATGCTCTACCTCGACTTAGAGCCCCAGGAAGTACTGGGGAGTAACTACACCCCTGAGTCAAAGTAATTATTTTGAAATAGCAGCAGCTGAGCATCCACACTACCACTATATCAAAATAACTATTTCAAAATAAGTTTTATTCTTCATAGAAAGCAGGAGTTATTATTTCAAAATGACGAGCCCCTTATTTCAAAATAATGGACTTGCTAGTGTGGACACTCCACTTGTTATTTTGAAATAAGGGGATTTATTAGTGTAGACAAGGGCTATGTGTCTAGGTTGCCCCTAGCTTGTGGAGTTGGGGAGCCTACCTAAAGGAAACACAGACAATGCCTCCTCATGCTAAGGAGAAGTAGTAGTGAAGTGCCTCACAAATCTAGATGCCCTCCCTCTTGGAAGTACCACAACTACATTGATGATTAACACATTCCAGATATTTCCTTCTACTGCATTTGTCTGCCTGTCACCAGTGAGTTATGGTTAAAATGCATTAATGGATATGTTAGGAGAAAAAACTCTTAATGACTATGTTATTAAAAAATATAGCTGCAGAGTCATCAACTGCCACATCTTCCTCCAGAATATCTTTCATATTTCTCACTGTGATTAACTCCCTGGCTCAGAACTCAGCCTTTTAATAGTCAACATCAATTATATTGCTCAGACACCAGGGGAGAAAAACACCAATCAACTAAAATTGTGTCATTTACTTTAGTAACATTTCAAGCAATGGATCAACAAAAAGCATTCTGACACACAACTCTGAAGGACAAACTACATTAGTATACAATCTTCTTACAATGAAGCAATATTAGCTGCTGTGCAAAAAACAAATGCTAGAAAAAAATCTTCCAAAAATTGTATTTTTGGGCAAAGCATTTTTATGGATTTTATTAATCTTGTATATTGAGTAACTAGTCAAATATGCAAAGAAGGGTTAATTTTTAGGATGCATCCTGAGATCTCCACTCTGATGAACTCCATTGGAGTCTATGAGACTTTGTTTAAATAAAGATTGAATAAAAAGATCTCAGGATATAGCATTAATGTCTGGTACTTTCGTAATATCTTCATGAGTAAGGATGCAATAGTTCAGGAGTTAGCAATAATTATTGTGGGCTATTCACAATACATATTTTCAGCAATTTAGCATTTCCAAATAAAGGTGTCAAAATCATAAGCTTTTAGAACTAATGCCAAGACAACAAATTCAGCTTGGGTTTGTGCTGGCTTCACATATTGCCACCCATCAGTAGGATTCATGAGAAGGTTATAGTAGCAAAAGGCATGAGCTTCCATCACTTGGGGTTTGACTTGTAAATGGGTGCTAAAATGAATAAGTACTTGTATGTTAACTTTCTGCTGATAAGTATCAGAGGGGTAGCCGTGTTAGTCTGAATCTGCAAAAACAATGACAAGTTCTGTGGCACCTTATAGACTAACAGATTTCTTGGAGCATAAGCTTTCATGGGCATTTGCCCACAAAAGCTTATGCTCCAAGAAATCTGTTAATCTATAAGGTGCCACAGGATTTGTCGTTGTTTCTGCTGATAGCCATTTTTATTCCCAACTTATTTACAAACCTCTGAAAATAGCTGTTATAAGTGTAATCAGCACTCTCATGAGTCTACGAGGAAGAATTTGTCATCTATTAATGATGATTCTACTTCTTATAGTTTTCTTTACAGCATTAATATACATATATGATTCCATCACAATAGGATCTGCCACTTCCCATGCATTTATGCAGGTATCCTTAGAATTTGCCTTTTAGGTAAAATATTATCCCATCTTACTGTTGGGAAACCAAAGTAGAAATAGAATAAGCAAGTTGTCAAAGACTGCAAATCCTGAGCTAGATCTCTAAAGTCTCAACACCTTTACCACAAAAGCATAATTCTACCAATAGCCATTTTATAATTCCATGAGTAAATCAAATTTCAGTACTTGGGCAATGAAAATGACTTTTAAAAAATAATTGAAGGTGGATACCGTTCCTACTATGTTCTGCTCTACAAAACATTAAAAACAACATATAGAGAATAATTCCTCATGGGTGGGAATGTGATTAATCACGCTTCACTAGTTTTTTTTTTCCCATTTCTAATAGATATGATCCTAGAAATTATATTACACTAGTTTCACAAAATTTAAAAAGTAAAAATATAATGAAAAAAGTTATAAAAAAGGTTATAAGGGCAATTCTGTTCCACTAGAATTAAATCAGACTTGTTTTATAACTCCATAAGAAACAACACAACATAAGATAGCCATCTTGGAATTAATGTACATTGATTTGAGGGCATACTAATCAATTTAAATTAACATAAATTAATGAAATAATGGTATTAGATTTCTTTTATATTTTTCTTTTGTTTTGATAAACCTTTAATTTCATATTTATAATTTATTATAATTATATATAGATTTATACACACACACACATATTAGGTTTCTGATGTTAACTCAGACAACTAAATATTTAAAGAGATCCTCTGTTAATATCTTTTTAATTCCTCTAAATAATTTGGACTTGTAGTGTACCTTCCACATCTATAAAGCGTTTCAGATTCTTTGACTAAACAATTAAATAAATGTAGCTTTTCAGATGGTATAAAATGAGCTTAAGCTCCCCTAAATCAGAAGAACTATACCAATTTATACCAGATCATCTTACCCTGCCCATACTATTAACATGTGACCTAACATAGCTGATAAATACTCAATAATACTCCTTAACCATCCTTGGCCAGTAGATTGTCTTTTTACCATTCTCAATTCATTCTGACAGATTTGCTACTCAAAAAAATGGCATGAGAATTTCTATTTCGAGAACCATAGACAATTAGCAAATGGGATGTGAGATAAACAGTATGGTTACCTTCTAGCTGTATACTTTCATATTACTATTGGGAATAAGTCAAGTCCAGATGAGGGATTGAAGCAGATTGCCTCCTAGCCCTGAGGAAAGAGTTATATGTATGAGCATGGCTCAGCTGGTAGCTATTCTACTATAGACCAACCAACAAGGGATTGAATTGTGATAAAAATATAAGTACTCTGTTCTCATTAAAAAATGAGCATGCTGTGGAAGACTTTTACCTCTCATTCTACAAGTGCCCACTATGAAATACTAAAGAGATAATGAATATGTAATCTGAATAAATGTTTTATAGAAAAACCAATGCTTTGACCAGTTGCAGCACAATGGGAGGAATCCAACAGTAGCTGTAATTTTCCTCTCCAGTTCTCCTAGCTATAATTTTCAAGGAGTTAGTTTGTATGGTGCCTTTTTTTTCAAGTATTTGCCGGTATGCATTGTTGGGTTTTTACACACACACACAGTGTTGAATTTATATTCAGATCACACTTTGTATGTGATAGTGATTTCTATGTGATACATTTAACAAGGACCCACTTACTGCAGCCTATCAACTACTTCATCCCTGTAGATGAATTCTAAAACTCAATACCTCTGAGCAGCTTCTAAAAAAGGCTACATTTTAGGGGAAAAGTGACAAAATATTTCATTCTCTCTCACAGCCTATGGAATTTCCCCCAGAAAAGTTTCATTAGCCTAATATGCAGAAGTGGAAAGTATTCACACCTTATCCAGGGACAGATCTGAGATTTCTTGGCCCTTCAAGGTTTGAATAGGAGCATTCAATCATTCCCAGCTTCCCAATGGGAAACACAGTATTTGCTTCCAGTACTGAAAATTCTGAAATATCAGATCTTGAAACTATGAAATGTTCTATGCTCCATAAATGATTTTATGGTTTTCTCTGAGCCCTATACAGTTTACTTTGTGGTAACTGAGGAATCTGACACATTATAGAAGCCAGATAAATAAAGTTGCCCCAGGTACAGTTTTTAAAGTGTGTTTGTAAAATAGTCTCTCCATAACGTAAGTGTCATAAACAGAATACATGATGGAATGGATGAAATATTAAAGCTTTTGCCACTGAGTCTGGGTGATTCAACCATCCTAATTTCATGCTAATAAAAGCTACACCACTCTATATAAGTATTTATAGCCACCCTTTCCAACAGAGTTACACCAGGATTTGAGTTCTGCTTTAGTAGTTCAGAAATAAATGACATGTAGTAATGATAACACAGTTCCCAGAGTAAAATAGATCTTAATTTTCACCTCTGAAATCATCCAAATGAGAGCTCCAGTTTTACTGGGCAATAAAGCTGGACACTGTTGAAGAAGAACCAAACAATGTGATGCTCTCAACAATAGCTTTGTTATACTTAAAACAAAATTTGTTTTAAAAATTAAAAAATATCAATAAGAGTCAGCTTGTCTCCTTTGTGGGCCATCACACAAAATTCACATGTAGAGGAAGTCAGTGAAGACACAAAACTAACAAAATCTATTAGAGGAAAAATATAGTTTGCTCCCAGCTCAACAGGAAAAAATGTCTTTCAAAATTAGTGGCTATTGCCATCAAATGAAATTAGTTCTGCATAACTAATTTTTCCAACTCTAAATGGGACAGAAATTATATATTAAGTGGTCTTGGGGAAATATGGAACTGAACTCAGAAGTAGTAGATTAATTTTGGAAAGAAAAAGTATATGTTTGTTAAGTATATTCAGACTTATGACATTCACACACTCCATTTATTTTCTCATTGATATAACTATAAAGAATTCAGTTTTAAAACACAGAGCAGGTTTAGGAGTTAATCATATGGTCTTGGCACGGATCTCATACTATATTATCCTTTATGTTTGGCTAAACCCTCTTTGTTCAGAACCAATTCGCGTTCTTCAATTTAAAAATTCCTAAGTGCCCTTTCCTCTCCAATCTTTGTCTTGAGGAGCAGCTAGTAGCTAGACAGAACTTTTATTGTAGCTATGAGGAAAAATACTTAACATTTTACTTTCATCAGTCTTAAGATTATTTCAAATGTTGTATCTGTAAACACAACAAAAATGTTATATGATGCATGGTTAAAACTAATAAAAACAATAAATATTATTAATGTCATTGGCCTGGAAGATGGCTAGCCCTAAAGTGGCTTCAAGTCAATGGGAATAGAGAAAGAAACTTCTTCCCTTTCTGAAACCTGATAAAGGAAATACAGAATCACTGTACCTGCTTTTGAGAGAACTAGGACTACTAACAAGAGATCTCGTAAATTTCTCTCTTCAAACTGCAATTAGGGAGCTCCAGGAGGTATTGTGCCTCTCAGAGCAGAATGACATGTTATGCTTTGAATAGTACAACTCTGCACATTTTCAAATACAGGGATGTGGCAAGGTGCTAAAGTTTAGCTCACAGTAATCTGTATAAATCCTTCTGAAGGAAAAAAACCAGCACTATTCTATTATGGATACAATTTTCAGAACCTTAAAATTGACTTTGGCACGTAAGTCCACTTTCAAAAGCATCTGAGTTATTTAGGAGCCTACATGCAGCTAAAAGCCAGCATGTCCTGGGCACTTTTTAAATTTTACCTGATATGAATGTTATTTACATCTTATATATTTCTATCAGGGGAGCCATATATTTCTATACTTTGAATTAAATATTGATTCTGTGAAGTCTTTGAAATTTCAAGGTGACCACAGTCTCAGACTGGTGCTATTTAATGTTTTATAAATCAAAATAAACCAATGTTTGTGACTGTCTTTATTCTTGGGATGTATAAACTAAAACCTAGGTTTTTATATAAGGATGAGACACTGCATTAATAACTGCTAGCAGCAGTACCCTGATCACTGAGATTACAGCAGTATTATAAAAAAGTGCTATATATTCAGCTGTGAGTTTCAGCTGAGTATTATGAGCACCTGCATGGTAATTACTGGGTTAATGATGTAATTGGAACCATACAAGTAGAAAGAACAGGAAGCAAAGGAGAAACTCAGAAGACATGTGTTGAAGCAGGAGGCTACCTGGAAAACACTTCCTACAAGATATCTGTGTTATGTTGTGTGTGTAAAACAGCAAATGAATAAAATGGACACACGGTGAATGGAAAACAGCCTGAGTGTGTTTGTGACCAGGAGATGACATAGAAACAGGCAAACCAGGTAGATGATCGATCCATTGTGCATCATCAAATTTTAGAAAGTGCTCTGTTCTGCTAGGTTCAAGGTACCCTCAGCTCCCTCCCAATGATAGTGGAAGGTATTCAAAAACTCTCAAGAGGTATTTAGGCCCTTATTACAGCAATCCTAAAGGGTCAATCCAGCTACTACAGAAATAAATGGATGGATTGTGATTATCTTGAATAGGTGTTGGGTCGGGCTCAAAATAAACCTTATTAAGAAAATCTAAATTCATTACACTTTGAAAAGCTATGGTTAGGACAACAGCAATTTACTTTTCCCATCTTAGCTCACCTGCCTTAAAAATGAGTTAAGTTAAAGAGATGTTTATTATTATTTGTCGGTCCTTTATATAATAGAATCCTAGAATACTAGAAATGGAAGGGACCTCAAGAGATCATCAAGTACAGTCCCCTGCCCTAACAGCAGGACCAGGCACCATCTAAATTATCTGTGATAGATGCCTACCAACCTGCTTTTAAATATCTCCAGTGAAGAAGATTCCACAACCTCCCTATCAATACTCTTGGTGTATGATAACTTAATCTAACGCCACAAAGCCAAATGTACAATACTATACATGGTATTGTAAACGTGAAGAATGTTTTGAAGCATCAATAACATCATAGCTTAGAGAAGAATCAAATATTAGCTTCTGGATTTGCTGTGATGAGAGAGAGAGAGAGAGAGAGAGTGCACCTCCAAAGTTATTTTTATTGGTGTTAGATGAAGTTTAATTGGAAGTCCTAACAGAGGGTAGTAAGTACTGCAAAATGAATGAAATTATTTTCTTTACCCATGTCAGAACTGTGTGAAACATAAAGTAATTGAACCTGATTGGGCAGATATATATTTATTGGGAAAGATGCTAAAATAAGAAAGCTGAAAGCAAAGGCCAGAAATTTTTATTTATTCCTAAATTAACGGACACCCCCCAACATTTAACAAAATGGGATAATGAAGTGTTTGTTAGAATGATTATTAGACAAGGATTATTGACTGTCAGTTTTTATAACCTCAGCAGTGTTAAATTATAGAATTTTCATAGACTATTATCATTGGTTGAATTACCTCCATACTTTTGAAGTTGAGAGTCCTGAAAGGCCATGGGAAACTATTTTGAAATTAGTACATTTGACTTAATTACTCCTGCTGTAACAAAATCATATTAGCATGTCCACACTTCAGAGAAGCCTCAAAATGAGACCGAGGCAGCCTCTGTTACTATGGATACCCTACCTCGGACTTAGAGCCCCAGAAAGCACTGAGGAGTAATTAATTCAAATCATTCTGGGGAGTAGTTATTTTGAAAGAGCAGCACCAGAGCATCCACATTATTGTTATTTCAAAATAATTATTTTGGAATTAGTGTTACTCCTGATGAAAAATTAAGTGGCCCATTATTTTGAAATAATGGGTGTGGTAGTGTGGATGATGTGCTTATAAATTCAACCTTAGGGGGGTTATTTCAAAATAAAGTCCTAGTGTAGACCAGAGCAGAGACTATAGAATAGTCTTAGAAGTTAGAGGTTGTAGAGGAACACAATTCACGGGATATTGTTTAATCTTGGTATATAATCTGCATATTATAAAATAAGTTAGACATAACTAGAATTTATTTTTTTTAAATCAGGAAGATTAAGTACTATCTTTGATATTCTTTCATCACAAGCTTCTAATGATGTAATGTTTATGGAATATTAGGTATTACAGCTGATCAAATGGAAGAAAGATTAAAGTAATAAAAGGAACATATGTAGGCCACAGTGAATAAAAATATAGAACACAAAGTCTAGAAAAATAATCAGACATAACATATTTTAAACAAATGTAATCAAAAGTTTAAACAAACATGAAAATCTGTCTCAAACACAATTAGAAAACCTCTTGAGAACACACATTCTTAAAGACCACAGAACAAAATTATCATTTTAGTTATTAGGGAGACAGTTCTTTTCTTCTATCTAGTAAATGAACACAATTATCTTTCAAAAAAAACAACCCAAAACACAGAACAACAACACAAAAATCTGGTGTTGGCAAGATATGCTTATTAATGAAACACAACTATATATCCCCTAGGAAAAGAAATGTTAATTCAAATCATTTTAAAGATGAGGGAAGCTTTCAAATGAGAGAGCAGTATACAATACAAATGAAATGCTTGCACATTACATCTAGTATTTACATTGAAATATAATTGAAGCACCCTCAAAAGTGCATTTGTCAGAGAATTCATCAGTAAGAAATCTCATTAAATTTGGTAACTGGCATTAGATATATTATACCTTGGTCTATTTTGCATTTACTTCTATATTAAAACACTGGTTATAAAAACACGAGTACACAAGGAAAAGACATAAAGAATGTTTCTCAGTGTGTATAACCCACATGCCAGGCAGCAGCAGCCTTTCTTTATGTGAAGATGGAAAGTCCTCCTATTTCGAAAGCACCTCAAAATGCCCCTTTAAGAGGATTATCTCCTCCCTTCCCCCCTTCAGTCAACTGTTTCATGGAGTTGTCAGCCAGCAGAAGGAAAGCTACCTATTTATTTAATGTTTCCTGGAAAATGACAATCAAAAGGAAAGAAACAAATGGGAGCCTAAAACTTAGATTAGACAAAGTTGATTAAAAGCATGTTGCCTTGTACTCCCCTTTTTTCTAGCTGATTACAGAACATCAGTGTTAAAACTTATTTTTTTTATATAAAGCTTTAACTCGTAGAAACAACTGTTTGAGAAAGACTCTCAGCTGTCATTTCAAAGTAAGTTTCCTGCAATCTTCTGGCTACAGAGACAAGCTTAAAATGTGTCCCAAATGCATCTTAAGGTCTCCAAACCAGCAGGCAAGTAAGAAACCAACCTAATTTGTATCTCAATTTTTAGGCCAAATTCTTGGCTTTTGAGGACTGACTCATGATAGTTTAATTGTGGATTGGTAAAAAAGCTCTCAAAAGTGTGACACAGAATAATCTGGGGGAGGAAAAAAAGCCTCAAATTACTGGGTACACTCTGACATCTAATGATTCACACTGTTCTCTAACCACAGCACTTGTCCTTAGTGGAAAGTACTGAAAACCCAGAAGAAGATTAGAGAAACACAGGATTTTTCATATCAGATCAAACCAGTGGTCAATCTACTTTAGTATCCTGTCTGCTGATAAACAATACTAGATGCTTCAAAGGAAAGTGTAAGAAACCTCATGTAGTTTTAAGAAAAAGTTTCTTTCTAACTCTCTCCACCTAACATTGGGGTTTAAACTTGAAGCATGAGCACTTACATATCATTATAATTCAACTATGGAAGTTGATTTTTTTCATATACATATCTAATCACCTAATCCTTCCATCATGCTGTCCATGTCTTTTTTCTTAAGTGACCACAATTAATTCAGAATATAACAAAGAGCACTAATAGTTCAAACTATTCCTTCCAGTATTCATTAGTTTTTGTCAGGAATGAATATAATTTGCTGTCATGTATATTCAAATACATTTAAATCCCTCTAAAGATCCTCAGATTCTTCCCTTGTTTTGACTAACTGAAATTATTGGGCCACCCCTCACTATTCAAGGATGCACGTGAGAGTTCTGGCAACTGTATGCAAATGATGGAATCTCTTCATTTTCATGTTTGATGAAGATGTATTATATCATTTATTCTGATTACCAAAATGCAAGCATCATAGACTAGTCTGAAGTTTTCTGCAAGCCAAGGGACATGCCCTGTGATGTAATTAATTTTAATCTTCACCTGATCTCTATTTTTGCAGTAAACAGTCCTATATTTTTAATTCAAAATGTGCTCTATCTCCTCCTCCCTCACACAATTCACTCTCCATTCTTTCCTTGGAAATTTCAAAATTCTACCAATCAAATTCATGTTATCCACTAGTCCGTCCACATCTTCTTTTTCTCCTCTTCCCTCTCCTTAGTTCCATCTTCCCACTAGAGAGTACTCATAACCTAACTCTTGGCCTTTTCCTCTTCTCCTCCTCATTGTCTCTGCCCCCAGAATAGCAGTATGTATGTCCTTTGAGCTTTGGTGTAGAGGTAAAGGGTCTTCTTCCTGCCTGTAGGAAGCTAGAATCTTATGTCCTCTGCAGCCTACTGTGGATAGACTCCTGCTGGCCAGCTGCCTAGAAAACAAATTTCATCTGTTCTGCCAGCCAAGACTCAACAATTGATTAACAGAGATTTTCAGGGGGCAAATCACTGCAATAGTTCTCAGCTTGTTTTAGGGACCCTGTCTCATGCCAAGAAAGCTGACCTGAAGCACAGGCAAGAACAACCAAATGTGGGGGACTTTTGGATAAAGGAGAAGACTCAGCAGGCAAAATTCACAGGTAATCATGATATCTCACTTTCCTTTCCATTTTCCTGATCACCTATAAAGTGGTGGTTTTCAAACTTTTTTTCATTTGTGGACCCCTAAAACTTTTTAAATGGAGATGTGGATCCTTTTGGAACTCTTAGACATAGTCTGTGGATTCCACTCTCCCCCCCCCCCCCAGGGTGCACTGCATTAAAATACTGGGTTTAGCCCAACCTCGATTAACCCCTTGTTCTTACTCTGTTTTCTCTCACCTTATAAATTAAAACAAATCTTTACATTTAATCCCATTCTTCCAGGTAAAACTTTATAACCCTGAAGTGCCTCACAAACTCAATAGAACAGAGACTTTTCCTGGTTCACAGGTTGAAAAAGAGATAATTGAGAGAAGATTCATGACGTCACCATATCATAGGGTTTGCATATGTTCTGATGCAGTTAACATGAGGATTGCTAAAAATTACTAAATTTAATTAGACCTATTGGATAGCTGATTAGGTGCTTCTCCTTGCTTGCTTTCCCCAATTGCTAGGGAACTGGAAACAGAGAACACATTTGAACAACTATCCTTGGCAGAGGTAAACTAATGAAGTTTAGGGCAGGGGTGAGAAACCTCTAGCACACTGGCTACATGTGGTACATAAGGGTTAGCTGCTGGTGGGCTGCAACACCATTTGTTTAAATTATTTTACACAGAGCCCCACAGATCTCTGTGGCCATGGTTCACCACTCCCAGCCAATGGGAGCTGTAGGAAGTGGCATAGACCAGGCTACCACTTCCTGCAGCTCCCACTGGATATAAAAAGTGAACCACCGCTACTGAGAGCTAGGTGTTCAGATAAACAAATAATCTGGCGGCCCACCAGTGGCTAACCCTGACAGACCACACACTGCCTGGTAGTTTCCCATCCTTGGATTAGGGGATTCACTGGTTAGTATTTCTTTTGTAAAATAAAAATATCCTTTTCTGATGTTGTATTTAAAGCTCTAACATTTCTCTTATGGTGAGTGAAATGGCATGGTTAGCTGAAAATTTTGCCTATTAAGTCTTCTTTATCCAGAATTGTTTGTTCTTACCAAACCCAAACAGATGCCATTTTTGTACCCGTGATGGTTACACCATTTCCAAAGAAAACACTATCAATTCAGGAAGCAGAGTTCAAAGAAAGAGCATAGTACACACCAGCTAATTTCCCAGAGATGAGAATTTGCAACTGCCATTAAAACCAGGGAGAGTTCCTCATTACTTCTGAGGATTTGTCCTCAAACCAGGAAAGCCATTTCATCAGTACATCTCCCAGTGAAAAGGTTTAAACCTAATGATATAATAGGAACTGATTAATATGGATGTTAATTCAATTTAATAGCAATACCTTTCGGTGATTCAGTGGTGCTGAAGTTTTCTAGTTTTATACTGATTTCATCTGTTTGCTTCTCTGAAAACAGCTTCCATAGCTGTGATTCAAACTAGTAGTATATAAATTATTTTACCACTGCTTGTATTAAACTTAGTTTGTTATTGCTAGGCCAGTTGTTATATGGTAGGTTACATGAATCTTGCAGCAGTCCCCTCCACACACACAGCCTATGTCTACACTCGCAGCTTCTTGTGCGAGTAATATGCAAATGAGGCTAAGTGTGGAACATTGCCGAGCCTCATTTGCATACCTAATGAGCCACCATTTTTTTCAGAACAGGCTCTTGCACAAGGAGTGTCTACACTGCCCTTTCTTGTGCAAGAAAAACCCTCTTGCGCAATGCCGTCCTTCCTGAAAAGTAATAGGTGTAACGGCATTGCGCAAGAGGGTTTTTCTTGCACAAGAAGGGGCAGTGTAGACGCTCTTTCTTGCACAAGATCCTCTTCTGAAAAAAATGGTGGCTCATTAGGTATACAAATGAGGCTCAGCGATATTCCACACTTAGCCTCATTTGCATATTACTCACGCAAGAAGCCACGAGTGTAGACATAGCCACACTGCTTCTGCCACTTGGTAGGTAGCCAACACAAGTCCTTATCAATGCATACAGTGCCTCTTTCAAAATCCAGAAGCCTCACCACAAATCTGCAGCTCCTTGTGCAGCAGGAATAGTGTTAAAATGCTGTCGTCTTGTTAATCAGAAAGCCCTGACAAAAAGTGTCCCAATTAAACATGGCTTTCCAATTAGGACCAAAGTGATAACTGCCGTATTTCTCATCTGTACAGAGTTAGAGAACAAAGCTTTGGAAATTATCCCACTGCAGCCTAGGATAGTTTAAAGCAGATAAGGGCATGGAAGAACAGCACAAAAGAAGGTTAAACCCTTTTATATACCACATTTTATTCCGTAAAGAGGCTGCCATTAAAAAGTCAGCTTTTATCAAAAGTTATCCCTTGCAGTATCTGATATACCACTATCTCCAGTACTTTAATACAAAAAAAAAGAAAGGTTGAATTTTCAGTGGCAGTCACAGCATTATATTAGTGGGGTTTAAAAACTTAATTTATAAAGATGGTTAGGCAGTATTCTGAGGTAGTGAGAACACACTAACACCACATGAGGATTTTTTTCTTGGCAAAATTGAAAATATATAAAAATGGGTCTTATTGTTAGTCCTTGCATTTTCTGTGTTCAGTACTTTAACAAATTAGGCCACATTACCAGAATTCTTACTTATTTTTTTTGTGCATCATCTGTTATTTTTGCTTCATTCTTCCACAATCCTTTTATCTCCTGAAATGATTTTTTGTGCAAAAAAACTTACTGACAGTGCAACTTTTCTATTTACTTTTATGCTTTCAGAGAAAATTAAATTACATTGAAAACTCTCTACTGAAGATATTTTATTCAGGCTGCTTTGTAATTTATAAAAAAAATATTATGTATGGAAGATAAAATAGGTCACAATACACTAAAATCTTTTTTTAACTTTTATTACATTTTATTTGTAGATTTAACAATGACACTACTAGATGCACACAAGAGGATGCAATTAATTAAATTTCTGAATTCCCTTTTGGACGAGTTAAATGCATCTTGGCACAACTGGCTGTCATGGAAGTAATATTGTCTTCCCTCCTTTTATGGTTCTGAAAAGAGGGAAGGTAGTGATAGAGCGTAGGCTAGGCTGGAGTGGGAGAGTGCAGTATTTTAAAGAAGCCTTATCAAATGCACAGAAAGGAGCCATCCCGATGCGTAGCACGAGAGGCAAACTTGGTAGGAGACCAGATTGGCTTACAGGGGAAATCCTTGGTGAACTTAAGCACAAAAGGGGAACTTACAAAAAGTGGAAACTTGGACAAATGACCAGGGAGGGGTTTAAATGTATAGCTCGAGAATGCCGGGGGATTATCAGGAAGGCGAAAGCACAGTCAGAATTACGACTGGTAAAGGATGTGAAGGATAACAAGAAAGGTTTCTACAGGCATGTTAGCAAGAAGAAGGTGATCAGAGAGGGTGTGGGGCCCCTACTGGATGAAGGAGGTAACTTGGTGACAGATGATGTGGGGAAAACTGAAGTACTCAATGCTTTCTTTGCCTCTGTCTTCATGGACAAGGTCAGCTCCCAGACTAATGCGCTAAGTGATGCAAGATGGGATGAAGATGGACAGCACTTGGTGGATAAAGAACAGGTTAGGAACTATTTAGAAAAGCTAAACGTACACAAATCCATGGGTCTGAACTTAATACATCTGAGGGTACTAAAGGAGTTGGCAAATGTCATTGAGGAGCCTTTGGCTATTAGCTTTGAAAGTCGTGGAGATCGGGCAAGATCGCTGATGATTGGAAAAAGGCAAATGTAGTGCCCATCTTCAAAAAAGGGAAGAAGGACAATCCAGGGAACTATAGGCCAGTCAGTCTTACCTCGGTCCCTGGAAAAATCATGGAAGGGATCCTTAAGGAATCTATTTTGAGGCATTTGGAAGAGGGGAAAGTGATCAAGAATAGTCAGCATGGATTCACAAAGGGCAAGTCATACCTAACCAATCTGATTAGCTTCTATGATGAGGTAAATGGCTCTGTAGACATGGGAAAGTCAGTGGATGTGATATACCTTGACTTTAGCAAGGCTTTTGATACAGTCTCCCACAATATTCTTGCCAGGAAGTTAAGGGAATGTGGATTGGATAAATGGACGGTAAGATGGATGGAAGGTCAGGCTCAGCGGGTAGTGATCAACAGCTCGATGTCAGGATGACAGTCGGTTCCTAGCGGAGTGCCCCAAAGTTTGGTTCTAGGACCGGTTTTGTTCAACATCTTTATTAATGACCTGGATGAGGGGATGGATTGCACCCTCAGCAAGTTTGCAGATTACACTAAGCTAGGAGGAGAGGTAGATAGACTCGAGGGCAGAGATAGGGCCAAAAGTGACTTAGACACATTGGAGGATTGGGCCACAAGAAATCTAATGAGGTTCAACAAGGACAAGTGCAGAGTCCTGAACTTGGGACGGAAGAATCCAAACATTGTTACAGGCTGGGGACCAACCAGCTAAGTAGTAGTTCTGCAGAAAAGGATCTGGGGATTACAGTGGATGAAAAGCTGGACATGAGTCAACAACATGCTCTTGTAGCCAAGAAGGCTAATGGCATATTAGGTTGCATTAGGAGGAGCATGGCCAGAAGATCCAGAGATGTGATTATTCCCCTTTATTCGGCTCTTGTGAGGCCACATCTGGAGTATTTTGTCCAGTTCTGGGTCCCCCACTACAAAAAGGATGTGGACACATTGGAGAGGATCCAGCGGAGGGCAACCAAAATGATTAGGGGGCTGGAGCATATGACCTACGAGGAGAGGCTGAGGGAGTTGGGTCTGTTTAGTCTGCAGAAGAGAAGAGTGAGGGGGGATTTGATAGCAGCCTTCAACTTCCTGAAGGGAGGTTCCAAAGAGGCTGGAGAAGGGCTGTTCTCAGTAGTGATGGATGGCAGAACAAGGAACAATGGTCTCAAGTTGTGGTGGGAGAGGTCCAGGCTGGATATTAGGAAAAACTATTTCACTAAAAGAAGCACTGGAATGGGTTACCTAGGGAAATAGTGGAGTCTCCATCCCTAGAGATTTTTAAATCTCAGCTTGACAAAGCCCTGGCTGGGGTTGATTTAGTTGGGATTGGTCCTGCCTAGGGCAGGAGGCAGGACTTGATGACCTTCTGAGGTCTCTTACAGCTGTATGGTTCTATGATTCTATGAACCACCAGATAGCCTCTTCATCCTCCTGGTTAAGAACAATGGTTTTCAACTGACTTGACTTATCAAACACCTATTACAATGTATTTGCCTAATCTATTATATATTTGAGAGAGTCTGTCTGTCTGTCTTTTTATTTAAGTACTCCTCCAAAACAGTAATAGCTAGAATTTTTCCAAGCTTGTTCCCCCAATAAATTAAAGCATAGAAGTGCTGTACATGATTAATAATATTCCTCCATTTGTCAGGTAGTCCCTCCCATGCTGTTATAGGTCAGATAGTGTGACAGACCCAGAGCAGTTGGCTACAGTAGCTTGATATAAAGCAAATATACTTACTGGTGACTGGATAGTTTTCTGTTCCTTAGATGACCAGGGCAGGCGTTACTGCAGAGCAGTCAGGAGGATCTTGGAGCCAAGGAAGAGCATGCCAGAAGCAAGAAAGAGCCAGGCTTAATAAGAATACCTGCATCCCATTAAGGACCTGGTGGGGCTTGTTTAAAAGGTTCTCCTTCAGAAAGGGCAGGAGGCCAAAGACTAGGAGTGAGGAGGTCCTCTGGGGAGAAGCATGAGGGACATGGTCAGGTGCAGGGAAGGGTAATTTGGGGAAGTGGCTCAGGGAAGGGCTTCATCTCTGCTGGTGTTGCCACTGCCATGAGGGTCCCTAGGCCAGAAACTGGTGTAGAGGCTGGGCCTGAATTGAACCCCCCCCCCCCCCAAACTCCCAACATCATTACAGAGGAGAGGTTGGGACTAAGGAGGGGTTTCCCAAATCCATTGACTGTCCTGTGATGAAGGTTGCTCAGTCGACTGTGACCCCTTGTCTCTAGTAAAGTGTGAGAGGCCATGTTAAGGGTCACAATGAGCATCTGAGGCAAATGCTAAATGACAGGAAGTACAGGACCCTTGAGGCAAAGCCGGAGCTCTTCCATAACAGGTTATAAGCAACTTCTAGAAAGAGCTGAATTTCAGTAGTACCTGAGGGTGCACTGCAATTCCCAAGACTCAAGCTACTACAAGGCCAATTTCAATATGCCTGTCTAATTTTCTGGGAAAAAAATATTTTGCATAAATTTCTTCATATGCAGCCTTTATCAAGATTGCTTTTTAAAAAATGATTTAAGGTTACCTGGACATGTCATTTAAATTTATGAAGCTCTGGAAATATGAATTTCCTTTTTGAGAACTCTTGCTTTTAAAATAAACTCATAACTCGCCTGCTATAAAAGCTTCCAAGTTGTTTTATACCATAATCATCAATGACTAGGGCATAGGACTATTTTTACCAAATTGAAATGAGAAATGTTATAGCTGTTAAATGATAGATTTATTTTGATCCTCTTTCTTTCATTATAAATTCCATGGAATGTCCAGCAAAAGTCACTAGCTTTGTTAGTGTGACCCAAATTTGAAATATAAAAAGGTGTTTTTAAACTTTTCTAAGAAACAACTAGTTTTCAGAGCGTAAATCAATCAGGAGATCTGTAATTTTCTTTCAATAAATTATCTAAACAATTATCCATCACCTCAGATTTTAGCCAGTCACAGTCATCTACCTGAATCTGCAAAGAGCCTGTAACCAATAATTCAGAGAGGCACTAATTGCCTTTTTTTTTAGCTCAGTGAGGTGTTAAGTCTGATACCCAGTAATGATAATCTAAATGTCAGCATTATTAATTATTTCACTGCTCAAGTAATAAAGAGCAAGGGTCACAGATCTGCATGTTTTCTGTGGCAGAAATTGAGATGTTCACAAAGGGGTGGCATTTGGGAGATGCCTCCACTTATTTGCCCCCTTCAACCCATGAAGTTAAGCTGAAGGAGGTCAGAATACACAATGGTACTGGCCCCACTGTGAATGTGCAACTCAAGTGGCCCAGAGGAATTTGGAAATCATGTATGATTAGATTATAAAATTGTGAGCAGTATATTTCTTTGGTGACTTTCAATGGTAGAACTCATGTTGTGGGTAGCATATGGAAGACTAGCATAACCATTTTATCACAAAGTTTGTCCTGTGCTCATAAGTATTTAGTTAGCACTTTTCAGAAATTAAATTTAGTCTTTTTAGATTTTTTTGCAAACTATTTTTCCCTTTTCTTTTCCCAATTCATTATTCAAAAGGAGTGGCGGGTCCCATTGCATTGGTTCTGCTTCTTGACAGAATTACTGAAATTTTCCCATAGAAGAACAAAGAGGGTGCAATAAAATTTCAGTATATAATAACAAATTAACAGAAACCATCTGATTCAAAATTATAAATAGAGATGATTCTATAATATGTTTCACTGAAAATAGAAGATAATCATAAAAGCTGAAACAATACATATATTACAGTATAACTGGGGCTATTTCACTGTTCTGAAATTAATAACAGACTAATTGTGACTTATCACAAGAGTAGCAGTATGACAAATGAATACCCATCATACAAACATACAGTTATACAAGACATAGTTGATAAGACTTCCTCTTTCTTAAAATTCAACCTATATTATTAAATAGCATGCTATTTCTCTTATTTAATTGGTATGCCATTCTACTTCATGTATTTAACTTCACTAACTGTTATGATCAAGGGTCTGGGGTAGCTTTTCAAACTGATAACAATTAAGAGTTCCAAAACATAGCCAGTTCTCTGTAAGATGATTATGTACCCTCCACCAACAGAAACAAAGCCAGCTGTTCCATTTGTCAGCTACATTTATTGAATGATATCTTTAAAACAACTGCAGTGTTTCCTATGGCATTTTTGTACTCTAAGGGAATGTCTACACTAGGAAATTATTTTGAAATAATTTATTTCAAAATAATAAATTCTGAAATAACTATTACAAAATAACGTGTCCCCACTTCAGGGAAGCCTCAAAACTAGTCTGAGGCAGGCTCCGTTAATGTGGATACACTAGCTCAACTTAGAGCCCCATGAAGCACTGGGGAATTAATTACTTTGAATGAGTCTGGGGAGTAGTTATTTCAAAATAGCATCAGTGGAGCATTGTAGCCAGACAGCCCCCCCCCCCTCCATCTCATCCATCTTATTTTGCCTCTCTGAGGTTCCTGAAGCATACAGGACAGAGAAGGAGCAATAAAATCAGCATAGTCTATGCTGGCTCATCTGATCCTGAGAAGCTGAAAACATAGATATGAGGAGAGAACGATTAAGGCAATAAGCTGGCCTCGAGGCTGAGAGAAGTACCCGGCTGGCACCCATGTTGATACGAACACACAGTCCCTGGAAGAGGAATTTCCCACTGAGAAAAGAATGCCCAGTACTTCCAATTTAGTTATCTCTCTTACAAGTGTAAAGTTCACAACTCCCTTGTAAGAACTGGTCTCACAAAAGGCAGAGCAGCACCATTTGGCATCACAGATAAGAAAGAGAAATACGTGACCCCATGGGTATAAAGATGGGGACAGCAGCACACTCACTTTTGAGTGTCATTCTACCTTCTACCTGCTGGTCGGGTTAGGTGTTTGACCTCCCGAGGTTCTATGGGGACGCCCACCTCGTATTTTCATCTTTCCTAGGAATTGAGGGACCGGCCCTGGCCTGACACCCTGGAGTCGAGAGACACAGAAGGGGGTAAAAATTGTACCTGGATGTGGTCCTCTGTCTTAAGTGTACACAGACTTAGAGCTCTTTAAAGATTAAGCTGTTTCTTGGTACTATTATTTCTGTTTTCCTATCTTTATCTTCTTTGTAACCATTTTTAAGATCTATATTTTGCTAGCAGTTAAGAAATAGAACAATAGCCATTGCAACCATATGATTTATAAGCTTCCTCAATAAACCTGTAACTGTTTAAGCTTTAACCTGACTCCTTCAGTTGCTGTAACAGAACCAGGCACAATTTAAAAGAACTTCAGCCGGTCTTAAGGGACAGATATAGGGAGAGCTTGGGCGTTTGGATTTGTGTCACTCCCAGGTGGCAGATCCGTTGGGGCACTTCTCAGCCTCCCCCAGGCTGCCCGCTGCAAAGGAATCACAGATTCTAGCAGCTATAATCTGAAGTGTAATAAGCTCTCCCTGCAAACTTATTGGGGAGCTCGTCAACCTCCTCCAGGTTGCCCGCTGCAATGGACCCCGGTCTCAGCAGTTGAAGTCTCGGGTGTATAGCACACACACACACACACCACTCATTGCCCTGACCGTCGGCTGACAAGCATCCACACTACTGCTAATTCAAAATAGCTATTTGAAATAACTATTTTGAAATAAGTATTATTCCTCGTGGAAAGCAGGAGTTATTTCAAAATAAACAGACCCTTATTTCAAAATAACAGGCTTGGTAGTGTGGACGCTCCACTTGTTATTTCGAAATAAGGGCAATTATTTCAAATTAGTGTAGTCCAGGGCTAAGATCCCTAATGTAGACCAGGATTAAGATCTCTCTGAATTGGGAAAATGGAGCAAGAAAACGTACAACATGTGAATTCACATTTTACTGTTTACCACATAAAACAAGAGAGGACTTCTATTAATACAATTGTCAGTAGAGTTTTCTGTATTTACATTTTATATAGATATAAATGTACAGTATTCCAGAGAAAAGAAGTCTATTAGGTGTTCACTTTATCTGTGTTTATTCCCAACATGGCTGGCTAAGTCTGCAGCAAAAGCAGAACTAAAAATATTATAAATTTTGCATCACCCAGAGATTTTCTCATTTCTCAGCAACGAAGTTGTAGATTTGAATTATATATACAAATACATCAACACATATTTTCATAGAAGACATGGGCCAAACAAATATGAAGGTATGAACACTTAAAGTAATTAATACTCTTTTACAAAATTATTTTAAATTAAATTCCTTTTTTGGGTTCTATATCAGTAAAAAAAACCCAGAAAATGTTAAGCTTCCTTTCCTCCCCCCCTGGTTTTTTTAAACATGAAAAAACTAGACTACAGTCACAGAAGAAAACACTATACAGGACTGGGTCCACAATGACCCCATATTTCTAGGTGTCTAAACAAGATATTAAATACTGATCTACTGAAAACAGGGACACACATGTCATATCGGGGCGAGTAGATTTTAAGCTGGCATGGTGCCACAGCGCGGTCTGCGCATGCGCAGCGTGCCAAACCAAGCAGCTGGCAAGCAAGGCTCACCGCCGCTTGTCAAGCCCTGTAGATATACATATACTAGCTGGTGTAGTTTTCTAAATAAAGATCAGTTACAGATACAGAGAACTCAATGGAATAAAACTGAATTTAAAAGGAGTGAGGGATCTGAAGAACTGTATTGTGACCTCACTCTAAAAAAGAATTAAAGTTGATCTATAGGATTTTCTTCTCTCATCACCACTCTCCAATCAGTTGGACAGAATGACAGCCTTGAGACCTCACTTCTATAGCTTCAAATAAATAAAAGCTGAGGACTACAAACAGAAATGAAAGCTGAGTGTAAATAACAAACACATTCATTCAATAGGTGTTCCACAGGTTCTTTTATGAAACGATAAAAGTTGCTTTTTGTTTCAGTAGTGTTAAGCTTTTTTAACTTTTGGAAAAATATCAATCTGACTAATTCCTTATTTTGAAGCCAGGCACAGATTTCACTTTACAAGCCTCCGGTGATTTTGTCACTAGTACTTAACTCCAGCACAGTATTTCAAATTATTAAAGCCACGATTAGTTTATTTACAGACTGCTAGATTTTCATTCTATACCAGTAGCAAGAGAAATTCCTTTCAAAGCCAAATACTGACTCAAATCTTCTCATTTAAACAGAAAGGGCTAAACAATTAGTGCAGCTCGATTGACTTCTGTTTAAACTCATATGGGCAATTATGTGTATTGGACATTTCCAATATCACCCATGCAGGGAACAGAAAAAAAATACCACAACACCTGACCAGTTACCGCTAATCAACAAAATTCAATTTTTGAATATTTGTAATCAGTCCAAAGAGTGAAAAATTGAAAACCTAGTCATCCAATATATATGGATGTATTCATTTAAGAAAATCATGATCACCATGGGGGCTTTGGATCTCTGGACCATGGGATGTTACAGACAGGAGAGCTCCTTGAAGCAAGGGGATTCGTCAGACCAAGAAAGGGAAAAGCATCGTCATGCACCCACTCACCAGCCTACTGAGGAGGACTTTAAACTAGGTTCAGAGGGGCAGGTAAAAAAACACATAAGGGTAAGCATAAAAAGGATAACCTTAACAGATGGCTAACTGTTGGCAGGAAGGAGGAGACATGGAAAATAATAGTTGTGTCATAGCAGCAACAAGATAGATATCAATGGGGAAATCTGTCCATACACAAATACAAAAAGAGTATACAAACAGAGTGTCCTCTGGGATGAGAAAAGCTTCTCCCGGTCTCCCTGGTCTGCTGGGGGGGTCCAGCAAAGTCGCTGGACCCCCCCAGCAGACCAGGGACACCCGAGCAAAGCCGCCGCATGGGCGGCTTTGCTCCGGTGTCCCTGGTCTGCTGAGGGGGTCCAGCGGCTTTGCTAGACCCCCCCAGCAGACCAGGGGGACAGGAGCAAAGCCTTGGAGCACGCCCGCAGCGGGACAGCCCAAGCGCGCCCGGGCTGTCCCACTGCAGGCGTGCTCCGCGGCTTTGCTCCCCGTCTCCCTGGTCTGCTGGGGGGGGGGTGCAGCTAGTGCCCCCCCCCCGCAGACCAGGCTTTTCTTGCCTACCCCTGGGGTAGAGCTACTGGGGTGCTGCTGGGTTGCTCCCGTAGCGCGGAGGAGCCGCGCTACTGGAGCAACCCAGCAGCACCCCAGCTGCTCTGCCCCAGGGGTCCCCAAGTCAGCCGCTGCTGACACTGACCAGTGGCTGACTACAGGAAGCCCGAGGCAGAGTTGCTCTGCCCCAGGCTTCCTGGAATCAGCCGCTGATCAGTTTCAGCAGCAGCTGACTTGGGGACGCCTGGGTTTCTTAAGTTGAATCTGTATGTAAGTCAGAACTGGCATCCAGATTCAGCCGCGGTTGAAACTGATCAGTTTCAGCAGCGGCTGACGCCAGTTCCGACTTACATACAGATTCAACTTAAGAACAAACCTACAGTCCCTATCTTGTACGTAACCCGGGAACTGCCTGTACCTTTTCAGCGATGCCTTAGGTTTATTTGGTCTTGCCTCAGTGTGGGGATAGGAGCAAACTAGACAATCTCCTGATGTCCCTTCTAGCCCTACATTTCATAATCTGCTCATAGCTATTCTTTGAGGAGAAAAAGTGGTTAAGTTAAACAAAGAAGCTATTCATTGGAAGTTATTCATTCAGACTTGCTAATAAATATAATTTAGGAAGGTAGTAGGTGTTATAATAATGTTAACATGTTATAATATCCAAATCACATAACACATCAGCTTTGTACAGAAGCTTCTGAGAGGAATGGCCAGTCTATAATAGCCTTGGGATTTATTCAGAAGAATGAACTTATTTCTTCTGAAAATTTTATAACATTTCAGAAAACATGATTCATAAACTACTGAGTAATTTTCCATCAACAGTTTATGAATCAAATGCTGGCATGAAATGATCATTTACAAATATATTCAATAAAAACTTCATCCGGAAATAAATGATGAAAACAGATATATAAATCATATGACCTTACAATCTCTGTTTTCATTATCTTGATGACCAATTTGTGGTTTATCTACTGTGCTTTGTAATCTTCAATATTTTTTAAATCCATCCACCTTCTCTAACAGGAATTTATGCAACTTCAATCATATATTTCAGATCCTACTTAGTTTTGAGTATCTATTGAAATAGCTCAGTATTTTTATTGAAATGGACCATTTCAGACACTGTTCTAGAAGTCGAATACAGGTTGTACCTCCGAAAACAAGCATTCTCTGGTCTGGCAACAACTGTAGTCTGGGAAAACCATGCATGTTCCTGGATCAGATTCCCCAGGATCCTAAGAGCAGGAAGGGCAGCTGGGGCTAGGGACAGCACAAGACAGAGTTCCACAGCAGCTTCCAGCAGCCTCTGGGAGCTTGGGGCTGAAGCTGGAGCCCCATAGGAGCATGGGGCCAGAGTCTCCTGGCATCCTCCCCACCCCCAGAAGCACAGGACTGAGGCACCATGGTAGCCCCCGGTAACATGGGTCTGAAGTCAAGCCCCACAGCACTGTGGAGCCGGAGCCCCGCAGCAACCCACCAGAGTACACAGATGGGGCCAGAGCCCCATGGCTGCCCCTGGATGCTCAAGGCTGCAGCTATGTGACTGGAGTTGGAACCTGTGCTGACTAGGGAGCTGACAGCAGCTGGACAAGTAGCCCAGCCATATTGGGAGTGTGTGAGGGGGAGGAAGCAAGCAATGAGCTTAGGACCCGGTGGCAGGAGACCTCCCCTGGTCCAGCAAATTCTCTTGTTCAGGACCAGTCAGGCCTTGATGGTACTGGACCAGAGAGGTCCAACCTGTTTTTCTTGTGCAAAAGTGCATCCAGACTTCAAAGCGCATCGCAAAAGCAATGTGCTCTTGCACAAGAGAGTATCCATACTGCATGAACACTCTTGTGTAAGGAAGCGCTGATGGCCATTCATAGAATGGCCATCAGAGCACCTGTGCTTTTTCAGATAGAGGTTTCTTGTGCAAGAAACCACTACGGAGCATCCACACTTGCCTTTTTGAGTGAGAATTCTTGCACAAAAAGGAGTTATTCCTTGTGGGGAGAAGAATAACTGTACCGCCAAAAGCCTTCTCTTCTGCCGATTTACTTGAGCAAAAGTGTGCTTGAAGTGTGGACACTCCGCTGGTTTTTGTGCAAAAACCTTGTAGTGTAGACATAGCCTAAAGGTACGTCTACACTGCATGGCCATTTCGGGGATACTGGAGGTATCTGGAAATAGCTACCCCATGACTACACAAGTTGCCCGTTATTTCAAAAATGTTTGAAATAATGGGCACACTATTTTGCCATCCTGGTAAATCTTGTTATACAAGGGATAAGGGATGGTTTGAAATAGTGCGTTGTTTTGAAATTTGGCTGTGTAGATGAGCCAAATTTCGAAATAAGCTATTTTGAAATAGATTTGAGATAAAATACGCAATTTGCAATACGCAAATTTCGTATCTTATTTTGAGTTTAGGGTGCTATGTAGACGCACCTTAAAAGATGCAAAGCTAAGCATGTTGAGGTAAGAGAGTTTGCAAGGCTATTAGCATTTAAAAATGAAAGGAAGAATTCAATGGTAGATATAACACTGAGGTGAGTCATTTGTCCCTGACCTTACATGGTCATGCTTGGAGAAATCTTATCAGTTATCTCAATGAAGAAGTGGAGTTTGAGCAACCCACAATCCTCCAAGTACTCAGAAAAATAAAGATGGCAATTTTAAGAACTGGAAGGAAAGTCTGAGAAGATGGGCAACCCTGATTTCCCTGAAACACACTTAATGATGGTTAACTGGGAAAAGAACAAGTTAATTACTTTTTGTGGATAACTTTGGAGTTCTGTATATTCATTTTCCTATATATATGCTGTGCATGGCAGTTTGTTATTACCATTTCTAGAATTTTATTTTTTACATTTATTTTCTCATTCACTGAAATATATTCTCACTGTTCATAAAGATTTATTTTTGGCTTCACCTTACCTTTGTGAGTTGTTACATTTAGATGTAATGGGAATATGCAATGAGACCAACCAATTATACTCTTGTGTACAATTAAATATTATATACATGAAGAATTGCAGCATTTCTACAGTGACCTAAACAATTAATTATAGGCTTAAGATAGTGGCAATATGAACAATAATTTTCTTAACAATACTCTTATGGTCCCATGGTAGAGAGACCTATGACATCTATCTAAAGTGGCAACACTTGAAAATGTTTTTTCTTTGATTCTGCAGTCTCTATACAGTTCCATTCAACAAAACACAGCAGTAAACAATTTATTTTAATGTGGATTTCCTTGATTTTCAGCCTACTCTTGCAAATTCCTTCAGGCACAGAGTTCATTTTTAAGTATCTCTGTGGTAAATTACTGTGCAAATGGCTCCAGTGTTTTCTTGGGGGGAAAAACCAGCATTGCTTGTTTGTTTTTTGTATATAAGTAAGCTGAAAATTATGCAGGCCCTTAGAACACTGTGCTGTAAAAATAACTACGGAATTAAAATTTTTCCACAGAAAACACCTCTCACTATGCTTAAAATAGCAGAATAGCTTCTTTTCTAAGACTTATTCTTTCATCCTTTTATCCCTCTTTAATGTCAAAGGCCCTTCTGTCTTCATAAATGGTATTCCACAATTCCTTTAAAAAGCACTTAATGCCAAATACATGAATTTAATGTATTGCAGTCTTTTTTCTAGTAAAGATTTCTTTTCCCTCTAATATAGCTTTATAAACATTGATTCATTGAAACATTGGGGCTGTGTCTACATTGGCCCCTATTCCGTAATAGGGATGCAAATGTAGCACTTTGGAATAGGCAAATCCACAGGGGATTTAAATATCTCCCGCGGAATTTGCATTAACATGGCTGCCGCTTTTTTCCGGCTTGTAGATAAGCCGGAGAAAAGCGCCAGTCTGGACGCGATCCGCCGGAAAATAAGCTCTTTTCCGGAGGATCTCTTATTCCTACTTTCAAGTATTCCTCAATAAGAGATCCTCCGGAAAAGAGCTTATTTTCCGGAGGATCGCGTCCAGACTGGCGCTTTTCTCCGGCTTATCTACAAGCCAGAAAAAAGCGGCAGCCATGTTAATGCAAATGCCGTGGGGGATATTTAAATCCCCTGCGGATTTGCCTATTCCAAAGTGCTACATTTGCATCCCTATTACGGAATAGGGGCCAATGCAGACATAGCCTGGAAGTTCATATCAGATCTAACTGATGGTATCAATAATTCAGCATCATTAGTTTTGTCTTGACTAGGATTTAATGATATTTTCAAGTACTAGTTAACACCTTCCGATTACTAAATTCTAAAATATCTAATTTTGGATATTAACATATGCTAACCAGGAGCAGGAATAACCCCCATCACAGCTCATTTAGCATACAATGAAATCTACATTGCCTTATCTACTCAAGAGTCTTACAGCATTGGTTATAAACTGGGGATCTGCAGGCAGGTGTCAGGGGATCCACTAAGGACTAGGCTTCAGCCTTAAGCCCTGGGGCTTAGGAAAGATGCTCCATCTCCTTCCCAGTTCACCTCACTGGATCACCCAGTCTGACTGGGTTGAGGAGGTGCAACCAAAAATTTCAGCATCAGTGCAGAACAGAGATCTCCTCCTCCCATTAGGCAGGGTTCCTCGCAGCCATTGGCTAGCTGCTGCCTCTTCCTGGAGTTAAGGAAAACACTTCTCCTCTGCTCTGCTACAACAACAATTCATGGTGCAGAGCAAAATTGGAGGTAAATTCAGGAAGGGGAAGAGACCCACGTGTTCCTGAATATGTTGTCTGTTGGAGTGGTTCCACAGTTGTCTATTTTAGTTTAGGGGTCCCTGAATATATAAAAGGTGAACCACAGTTTTAGAGTATGATAGGTAATACTTCCTAAAATATACCCTTACTTTAGGTATATCAAGAGATTAAAAAAAATCACTATTAATTGCATGATTAAAAATAGTCAAGTCAAGGCTATTGGGCTCCGGGAAGCTCCCCACAGTTCCCTGCCCTGACTGTTCTGGCTAGAACTTGCACCTCTACTGCTCTCCAGGTGAGCACAAAAAGCCCTAGGAAAACACCGAATTTCCTCTTCCATGTGGCCAACATGATGAACACATCTGAGAATGAGCAGTACATCATGCCACATATGGACGCGACTTCGACCAATTCTGGTAACACTGCAGCAAGTTTGAATATTTCTGCTCTTATGGTCTCCAGTTCCCAAAGGTGCAGAAGAGTGCCAGTGTGGAGTGTCTACGAGATCTTGGACCCCATCGAAGCATGGGGAGATTAATCCATTCTTTCTGAGCTCTGAACTAGCAAAAGGAATGCCCACACTTACGGAAAGATTGAAAGTTGCCTGGTGGCTAATGGCTAGTCCAGGGGTGCCCAGTAGTGCCAAAAAAAAAAATCAAGGAGCTAAGACAGCCCTAACACAAGATGAAGAAGGTGACGGGACAGTCTGTTGCAGTGCTTCACACATACCGCTATTATGAGCAGCTGGACACCATTCTCTGGAGGGGAGGTAGCCTGTTTCCCCAGCATCATCACAGAGTTCAGCCAAGACAGACCTGGAGGACAATATGGTGGAGTAGGAGAAGAAGGATCCAGGAGCTGTTCATGACACTGGAACCAGTTGAGCACTGATCCTGGGAATAGCACTTCCTGTGAGTTCACAAACTTTTTAAAACTATGAGTGGGTTAAGGCAATGGGTGTGATGTGTGTCATGCTCTGTGCCTACACAGCTCAGGAGGAATGGAACAGCTTGTTAATGTGCCTGCAGATGGAGCGGGAGTCTTGCCATGAAGCTCTCAGATCGGAACTCTTTAATCCTTCTCATAAGGTTTTTGGGCAGGCCGGCCGTCCTTACTCTGTCCTCCATGGTAAGATATCTTTCCAGGCCAAGCCACCAGTAAGTGGTCTGGCATCATTGTCCCACAAAGCAGTGCAGCATAAGGCTTGCGTTTCTGGCCACATTTGGGCTGCATCTGCCCCCAGTCACTCTGTTTGATTTGGAAAAGACTAATAGCTTGCATGGCAACCTGGAAGAAGGAGGAGGGATGTAGAGAATCAACAAGTATAGTGCTTTGGCCGCATGACAGGGCATCCCAAGGACAAAACCAAGAAAAGCTGCAGACCTTGGAGGACGATCTGAGAGTCAGCGGGAACGCGTGTAATCAAGAGTCCTGAGCCAACAATAACAACATCTGCCCGAGTCAACGACCTTTGAGAATGCTGTGTTGGGACTGTGAAAAAGCACAGTTTGTGAAAAGCAGGATGTGGACTTGTGGGAAGTTGAGAGGGTATAAAGATAGTTGTAATCTTGCAATAAAATGATTTCGTGCTTGCACCGGCCGGAGTCCGTGCCTTCATACACCACAAATGGCGCCCGAACAGGGTGATTCGAACCGGTGGTGTATCCGCGGCTGAACAGAGGATAAGCTGTTGAGAGGAGCTCCTGAAATTACTGACATCACCATTCGCAGGACGAACAGGTGAGCAGCCGCGGACAGAATAACAGTATGGGGCAGTCTGCCACGAAAGAGCAAAAACTGCAGCTTGAGATCTTGCAGCGCATTGTGAAGGAACAGGGGTTTAAGGTTCCCCCTGTACAGCTGGTTCAGCTGTTGGTTTGGATACGAGACCATTGCCCATGGTTCCCGGAAGGGGGTTCTTATGATTTGACCTTCTGGGAGAAGGTGGGCAAGGAATTGAGAACCTCTGAACATCTTGCATTATCCCTCCCAAAAGGGATCATAGTAACGTGGCGAACTGTTTATACAGCCCCATTGCAACTGTTTATACAGCCATTGGCCTCAGCATTGCATCCCGCTGAGCGGGTCCTGAAGGAAGCGTCAGCAACATTTGATCCCAGGCCATATCAGGACCCAGAGGATCCCTCATCCCCTCCTCTGAAAGCCCCCGGGGAGGATTGTGAGCCAGTGTACGCCACGGTCCCGGTCTCCCCGGAGCTTGAGGACTTGTGCCCCGGCCCTGAGGACAGTGAATCTGAGGATGGTGGGCTTGAGGACCCCTTTGACACAGGGACGACGACGGCTGGCGTAGGGGGACCCGAAGGCAATCAGAGCTTCTTGCGGCCTTATGTACTGGCAGTGCCTTGCACCTCATGGGGACGGGACCTTTTGTCCCAGTAGAACGTCACTCTCTCAACAAATTTATAGCACGGGCCACTGACGTACAGCCTCATCTCAAACTGACTTGGAAAACCGACAAACCTGTTTGGGTTAATCAGTGGCCCCTGAAGGGTGAGAGGCAAGTGCAAAAACTTGTGAAGGAGCAATTGGCCTTGGGACACATTGTCCCTTCCACCAGCCCATGGAACACTCCTATTTTTACCATCCCCCAAAAATCGGGGAAGTGGAGATTGTTACAAGATCTCAGAGCGATTAATGCCGTTATGGAGCAAATGGGGCCCCTTCAGCTGGGGGTCCCTTCTCCTTCCATGATACCTGAGCAGTGGTATATGAAGGTGATTGATTTAAAGGACTGCTTTTTTACCATACCACTCCATCCTGATGATTGTTTGCATTTTGCCTTTTCCGTACCCACGGTTAATAACGAGGGCCCGATGCAACGATATCATTGGGTTGTTCTGCCCCAAGGCATGATGAATAGCCCCACCATTTGCCAGACTGTGGTGGATTCAGCGCTGACCGAAGCCCGGACACGCCACCAACAGGCCATTATATACCATTATATGGATGACATTCTTTTTGCCACCACTGATCAAGCGGCCCTCCAGGCTTTATATGATTTGGCTTCTCGACTGTTGCGACGATATGGATTGTGTATTGATGAGGAGAAAGTTCAAGCTGTGCCCCCTTGGAGATATCTGGGGTTGAAACTTTATGTGTCTGAGATCCGCCCGCAGCCGTTGAAAATTGCCACGTCCATCACCACTTTAAATGATCTACAGAAACTTTTAGGTACCATCAATTGGATTCAGCCAACCTTGGGGGTCACTACAGAAGAATTGTCTCCATTGTTCCAACTTTTGAGGGGCGACTCTGATTTGTCCTCGCCTCATGCTTTAACACCCAAAGCTGTGGCTGTGTTACAGCGCGTAGCGGAAAAAATACAGACGGCCATTGGTCACCGCCGAGATGCGTACCTTCCAATTCGACTGTTTTTAATCTACCACACGTTTCAGCCTTATGCATTGATTGGCCAGTGGGACAACAGTCCCGTGTCCCGAAACTTATCTTTGCGCACCTTGGAGTGGCTTTTTCTTCTGCACTCCTTTTCAAAAATGGTTACCATGGCAACGGATATGCAGGCTCGTCTAATCTCTCAGAGTCATGTCCGTTGCCAACAACTCACCGGAGTGGATCCTTCTGCACTTCATATTCCTGTGACACGCACTGATTTTGATTTTTGGCTGTCTCAAAGCTTTAGTTTACAGATTGCGCTGGCCGATTACTTGGGGCGGATCGAGTACACATTGCCATGCCATCGGCTATTACAATCTTTGCCACAACTGCCTCTGCAGCCCCGGACCATGCTTTCTTACATCCCCCTCCCTGGCATACGCACTGTATTTGTTGATGGCTCAGGGAACACAGGCAAGGACGTAGTTGTGTGGAGGGACGGCAATGATGCCCCCTGGAACTCGGACGTTTTCCGTGTGCAAGGCTCAACCCAAATTGTTGAGCTCGCCATGGCTGTGCGTGCTTTTGAACTATTTTCGGAGGAACAGTTAAATCTTGTTGTAGACTCGGCATATGTGTCTGGTATAGTACAGCATTTGGAGAGCTCCTTTCTCAAGGAGGTCAATAATCGCCTCCTCTTTCAGCTCCTTTTGCAATTGTCACACTTTTTATTGGCTCGGACACACCTGGAATTTGTGGTCCATATTCGCTCACATACCACTTTACCGGGGCCCATCACGGAGGGTAATGCTGTGGCTGATGCCCTGACTATGCCAGTTGTCCGGCCCAATGTGTTACAACAAGCACGACTTTCACATGATTTTTTTCACCAGAATGCTAGATCATTAGCTCAACAATTTTCCCTTACTAAACAGCAGGCGCAAGATATAGTTCGCACCTTCCGGTTTGCCAGTGTCTATCCGCCATACCGGTACCTAGCGGTGTTAACCCGCGAGGCCTACGGGCCAATGAACTTTGGCAGTCTGATGTGATCCATTTTTCCAAATTTGGCAGATTGCGCTATGTACATGTTACTGTTGACACCTTTTCCCACCTTATTGTTGCTACTGCCCATGCGGGAGAAAAGGCTCGTGATGTTGTTCGGCATTGGTTACATTGTTTTGCTGTTATGGGTGCTCTAGTTTCTGTTAAAACTGATAATGGTCCCGTTTATATCTCCCACAAAGTTCAGTCCTTTTTGCAGGATTGGGGTGTAAGCCACACCACAGGAATTCCACACTCCCCCGTATTCAGGCCTGTGATGTGGTGGGATCCCTCGGTAACAATGGTACATACAGCTCAATTCAACCCTTATTCAAAAGATGCTACACAAAAGACAGAGGTATTATATTGGGTATATCAGTGAGCCGTAGGGAAGTACTATTATTTCAGTATACATTATTGGTGAGACCATTACTAGAATAGTGTACTCTGTCCACTTCTGATGTCCGTATTTTTAAAACAAAGTGGAAAGGGCTCGGAAGAGAGCTACAAGAATGATTTGATTTTGGAAAAAATACCTGAGCGAATGACTGAAAAACCCTAATCAATTTTGTTTATCCAACGGAAAGCTACAAATATCTACTTAGGAAAGATGGTTCATAGAAAATATTTCTTTAATCCAACAGGAGGATAAAAAATAAGGATATCTAATAGTTGGTAGCTGAAAATAGACAAGTTCAGACTAGAAATAAGGGGAAGTTTGTTTTGTTTATTTTAAAATAGTGAGGGTAATTAATTATTTGAATAATTAAGGATGTTTTGGATTTTATGTTAATTGAGTTCTTGACATCAGGATTGAATCTTCTTCTAAAAGTTATGCTTTAGCTTAAAAAAGAAGTGAAGGATGTGATGCCAAAGTTATTGGGAAAGCACTTTTGTGTCCAGTGTTATTGAGGAAGGTCAGATTACATCCTAATGATCCTTTTCTGTTTTTTTATTTAACTATCAATCTGTAAGACACATTCTACTCTGTCAATGTATATCTGCATATAATCAATAATGCTGAAAAAAACCCACTTGTTCAGACTAATCCAGAACTTCTGGGTTTGGTCCATTTTATTCAGCATAATTTTTTTGGCCATTATATTGACTACATGTTTGGATTTTAGGTGTGTATTCCTTAATGTTTTAATTTCTAAACACAATTGTATACACTGTAAAAATATTGGATTTTAAACTCCTTGGAAGGAGACAATTTTGTAGGTTTCTGTAGCTCTGGTCTCCTGTAGGTTTTGAGCAGCATTTGACATTCATCCAAAACAAATAATAAAAATGATCCTGCATAGAATATAGTGTTTAGTCCAGACATCGTTATTATAGCAGAAGATAGTCTTGATTATATTTACTTGCAGTTTCTATGTGATGTTTCTAACACTTCTAGATATACACTTATGTACCACAGAAATTAGAAGTGGAAAGGATCTGAGAGATCATGCAGTTCCTCTTTGGACAGATATGGCAATTTCCTGCAGAATCCTTGACGAGTCTTAATAAATTAAATTAAACTTTACTGAACTAAAATTAAGTATTTTAGCACCTCATCATATTGAAAATACAAATGTTTACTGTGAGACTGCATAGATCTTCTTTAAAGAAGAGGGAGGACTAATGTAACTATAAAACAGGAGTGGGCAATAATTTTTGAAGGGGGGGCCACTTAACAAATTTTGGAAGTGGCCTCAGGCCAACCTGGAGAGGGCACTTCGGGTGGATCCGTGAGGCAGTTCCAGGCCCCTTTCCCTAATGCATTGCCTTGGAGCAAGAGAGGGGCTCAAGCCCTTCTAACTGCTTTTATTTAAAGGGCTCAGGTCTTCCCAATACCTTGCCTAGCAGCTGCAGGGAAGGCACAAGCACTTTATATAGAAATAATTGAAAGAGCTTGTGTCTCTGATCAGGAGCAGCCCTAGACGAACTGCCAGCAACTGGTGCCCTAGGCAAAATGCACGATCAGCGCCCCCTGCCTCCAAAACCCTCAATGGCCGTTTATCTTGGCGCCCTAGGCAACTGCCTAGTTCACCTGCATTGATGGGCTGCCACTGTCTCTGATTCCCTATCAACACACTAGAGGTGCAGGGAGCTGTGAGCCCTTTCAAGCGCTTCTATTCAAAGGCTGGCACCTTTCCTGGCCTATCAGACAATGCCTAGCAACTGCAGGGGACACAAGAGCCCTTTAAATAGAAACAGCTAAAAGGGCATGCAGTTCCCTGTACCTCTAGTGTGTTGCCGGAGACACGTGAGCCTTTTCAGCTGTTTCTATTTAAAGGGCTTACACCTTCCCCCATGGTTGCTAGGCAAGGCGTGGGGAAGAGGTGAGCTCTTTAAATAGAAACAGAAGGGCTTGTGCCCCTCTCCCACTTCAAAGCAATGCAGCAGAGGGCGGGGCTTGGAACTACCTCACGGGCCGTGTCAAAGCCCTAGGTGGGCCAGATCCTAGGTTTTGCCCACCCTTGCTCTCGAAAGAACTATGAGCTTCAAAGAACTCTTAAAATAACGTGCCAGACAAAACTGAACTTGTAGTTGAGTGGGTTTCCTTGAAGATACCTACAGAAGGAAAATGCAAATTATCCATCCTTTTGAAGCTGTGATCTAAGAAAACTTATTATCTGCTGATCACTTGTTAAAGGAGAATAATCCCAGAGAGCCAAATTGGCCAAAAGAAAAACTCTCATAGATTAATGGGTGTTCTTGTTCTGAGCTGCTATGAACTTATGACCATAAGTGGGAAAAAAACACTTTGGTGGGATTTGAAAGATTATTCACCAGCCAAGTGCTATGATGGAGTTCAGGTGATCTCTAGTAAGCTTATTAGCATTCAACGTTTTTATTGTTTGAATATGTTATCTCTGTAATGCTTAAAAATAGGCATACTTTCTTAGCTATCTGATAACTTCCAATTGTGATAATTACACTGTTTATGATTTCTGAGGAGAAAAGCAGAGCACACCAGTTTATGTAGTCTGTGAATTCTCCGGAAAAGGCAATGTACACAAGGAATTGTGCAGCCTTAGAAATACTTTTGGAGTCAGAAAGAGACAGAGAGAAAGAGAGAGACAGATGGTTTGGCCCAGGAGAGGTATCTGCTCGGGAAACTGAAGCCTGAGAGTGAGTGCCCTTGTTGGATCACAGAAAAGGACTACAGGTGCAATCATCTTAAATGGTGACACCTCTTACAATCGAGCCCAGATTATAATACATTTCCCCATGTCATGACTGAAGATATTTACCACTTCAGTAAAACACACAAACACACATACACACACACACACAAATCCTTGAAAACAGCATGCTAAACTTTACCATTCAGACACTGCTTTTCAATTCCATCTCTCCTCACAGAAGCACAGAGTAAACTCTATGGCTGTGTCCAGACTCAGGGTTTTTTTCGAAAAAAGTAGCCTTTTTTCGAAAAAACTTCACCTGCGTCTAGACTGCAGCCGTGTTCTTCCTTTTCTTTCGACAGTGGTAAACCTCATTTCACGAAGAAGAATGCCTTTTTTCGAAAGTACTCTTGCAAAAAAAGACGTTCTTGAATGCCAACAGGGCTTTGTAGAAAGAGAGCATCCAGACTCACTCGCTGCTTTCTTTCGAAAAAGCGGCTTGCTTTTTCGATAGTACTGCTTGCAGTCTAGACGCTCTTTTTCGAAAGATACTTTCGAAAAAGCCTCTTTCGAAAGAGGCTTGCAGTCTAGACATAGCCTATGAGGCAAGGTTCTTTCCTTTCTACTCTCCCTTCCTAAATACTTAGCCCACTGCTGGCATTACACAGATAATGAATAATAAATGGACCTAGTGATGTGATTTCCACCATTCCCTTAGGCAACTATAGCACATCCTGATAAATCTTAATGTCAGGAAGTTTTTCCTGATATTTAGCCTACATTTTCTTATAATTTCATTTTATTACTCCTAGTTTTAGCCCTTTGAACCATGATAGATATTTCTTCTCCATTCTTGATCCCAAAACCTTTAAAATATTTCTGGATTTACCATTTATCCTCCTTAGATATCTCTTACTCAAAATGCACTCACCTACTCACTGGCCATCATTTTTAATTTTTCCTTATAAAGCATTCACTTTAACCTAAAATGACCAGATACCACATGGGAAAAATCCAAGTGGGGGTGGGAGATAACTGATGCTTATTCAAGACAAAACCCCAAATATTGGAACCACCTCTATAAAAATTGGGGTATCTGATCACCTTATTTAGGCTCCTCTTCATTTTTGTTGTCTCTTCTGAATTTCCTCCACTAATCAATATATTTCTAGTAACTAGTTGTTCAGAACTAAACTTCCAAGAAAGGCTACATCAAAGATATTTAAGATGCCATATTACCTTCCTGTTACATGATGGCATTCATTACCACCACTTTCCAGGTTTCTTCATGCTGGAATATTTTATATTGTTTCCCACAAATATATTACCTAACATTCTTCCAAGGGGATTCTCATTTTATTTTCTGCCCATGTTCCTAATCTTTCTAGGCCCTTTGGTATTATCTCTTTATCCTTCTTGGTGTGTGCATTATTAGCTGTGAGTTTAATTACAAAGTGGATTATTTTCTTTCTAGAGTATTACTGAAGATGTAAGATCAAACCAGAAATCAATTTCTGCCTGGTTCCAGAATTCAACATCTTTTCTCTTTAGAACTCAATCAAAAAGTCCATACACAATCATAAAATTTGAAATAAGCTTCAAAGCAGGATTTTAATGGGACTCTTTACTACAAGTTTCACTAAAATGCATATTAGATTTACTGAATTCACTTCTCCCACTCTTTTTGTAATTCCATAAAAAAAAGTTTGTCAGGCAATATATATAGTTTCAGAATAAATTTTTTGAATATGGAAGCTAATGTTGACTATGAAATAGTTTTGTTTTCCTCGGGTATAGTATTCTGAATGCTTTTCCATAATTTGATTAGTATCAGAAATTAGAATAATGGAACAGTCAGTGCAAATATCACTATTCTTTCCTTTGTTTAAAAAAATCTACTATATTAGCTCTTTCTGTAGTTTTCCAGTTCCATGAAGTTACACAAAATTTTGTCAAATAGCATTATTTGATACAGTTCTTATTTTAGCCACTTCTCCTAATGCCCTAGGATGTATATCATTAGAACCATTTGATTTGTGTATATTCAAATTTACCAAGTGTTTCCTTATTTGCTCTTGATCAGTCTTGCTTACTTCTTAATTTATTCTAACTGTTTACCTCTTAATTGTTTCTTTTGTTTTCTTAATTTTAAGAACAGAGTTTAATATCCATTTTATCATTAATTTTATCCCCCTTCATCTCTGCAATTTTATTTTTTCTTTGGATATTTATTATTAAAACTAATTTTATCTTAACCCCTTTGGCTAGCGTGAACTCATTTTTCTGTTTTTCTGCCTTATCATTCACCTGAAAACCTTCATTGACTCTGAATATTATTGCTTGGTTATCTCCTTGTTTTCATTTCCACAATAATATTTCAGAAAAGTGATTTCTTTTCTTGCCTCAGTGCCATGAGCTACCAAGGTATGGCACAGCCTGGGTGACATATCAGAGGCAAGAAATGCAGAAATACAAAATGCTTTTCACTTCACTTACGTGAATGACATAACATTGCAGAAACTACCGCTTTTACCTAGCCTTTTGGTAATAAATATCATGACTTAATGGAAGTTTTTAGCAAGACAGTTATAAAATCCACATCCTGTGCTTGATATATATATCTCTACTACTTTTGAAGATCTTTGCCTAGAATAATCCATTATGATTATGTAACAATTTTTCAGATCAACTGTTATGAGCCTGGTCTCCCAGCATAACTGATGTATTTAAAATAATTTTAATCCCAGTTAGGATATTGTATCCTAAAGCAGGTCATAGAATAATTAAAGACTCTTTTATGTGATTCAAGCTGCTGAAAACACACACACTTAAAGATAGCTTCAGCTGTGGGTTTAACTATTGGCTGAATGCGCTCGGATGATTATGATCTTGAACCCCCCCCACCTCCATGTCCCAAAGACTAGACTGCAACTCAAAACTACAACTTCTGAATAATTTCTAGTGCCCTCGTTTTGCACAGGCATCAGAAACATTTGGGAGATCCACCCACACAAATCATTCTGAAGGTAGATTTTATCCTTAAGATATTACAATTTTTGAAAACAACATTTACTTATGACCTGGCACTAAGCAAAGTTTGAAACTCATGCTGTTATGTTCCTGTGATAGTAGTTTAACATACAATTTAAAGAATAAGACAAACTCATCCATAAATAACAATGCAGTCAGTGGAATTACATAAAGTATGAATTTAGGATTGTATTGAATTCATAAAGTAACAGACATAGTAAATATTGATATATGTAAACTAAGCTGCTAAATAATATAAATGAAGATAAATGAAATAAAATATAGATGGCGCAAAGACAGAAAGGGATTCCATAAAGCACTGCCAGTCAAAAGTGAAACCACCTAACAATCACCCCTGAAAAGTGCATCTGATTTTTTAGTACAGGTTGGACTTCCCTGATCCAGCACCCTTGGCACCTGAGTGGTCCTGAACCACAGAGATTGCTGGACCAGAGGAGGTCAAGGCTCTTCTCTGGGCTCTGGGCATCCTCAGATCCTCAGCTTCCATCCCTGCAGTTGGCCCTATGCCATGGCTTCCAAGGTCAGCCTCCTCAGGCTGGGATTCCTCACAGTGGCCATTGGCCCCTCTCTACTGGGGTCCCTAGCTGGGTTAGGGCTTCCCTATGGCCCCGCTGCCACTGGAGTTCAAGTCTGGGGCCAGGGTCAGGTCTTCCCTCGGGCTGCCACTGGCTCTGCTCCAACTGGGGTTCCCCCCCGACCACTGCTGGCCCCGCTTCCACCGGGGTTCCTGGCTAGGGACTCCTAGTACCCACCGCTGGATCAGCTGCCACCTGCATTCCCAGTCAGGGCCAGGGATTCCTCCCAGCCAGCGCTAGCCCCACTGCCACCAGAATTCCCAGCCAGACTGGAGATTCCTTCCAGCTGGCGCAGGGTCTCTCAGGCCTGGGGCGTCTCAGGGCTAGACTCCCCACTCACCATTGGATGAGCCCCTGCCAGCCTACCTGTGGCTCCCCAGCACCCACGGGACTCCCAGCTGACTCGTGCTCCTGCCTCAGGGGTTCTCTCGTCCAGCACCATCAGTGGTCCTTCCTTCCGGACTATAGATGTTGCCAGACCAGAGAGTCCCAGATTTGAGAGGTTCAACCTGTAGAGAGATGTGGCAACCAATCCACACTGATTACTTCTTCATATTTACCATTCTATAATCTCCAAATCAAATAGGATTGACCCTGTAAAACTATACATACGATTCCTTGTTATTAGAAATGCATTGTGGGGGATGGATAGCTCAGTGGTTTGAGCATTGGCCTGCTAAACCCAGGTGTGTGAGTTCAATCCTTGCAGAGCCAATTTGGGGCAAAAATTTGTCAAGGATGGTACTTGGTCCTGCTGTGAAGAAAATAAAGTTCAGAAAAAGACCCATTTCTCCAGTGGTGCATCCAGTCATATCAAGAAATTGAACCGTCACTGCTAGAAAGACTCCATTTTTTAAAAGAGCTTGGTACTACCCAGTATGTTCAAAAATCACTTATTCCTCTCATCCTGCAGAAAAATAGAAAACTAATTACCAAGGGCTGCTACATTGTATCTTAATTTTGCAAATATAAATATAGGTATACCATTCTACACAATAGGCGAGAGTGATGCTGAGGGCGAGACATTTTTTTTTAATGATCCTTTTCTCTGGTAAACTGATCATGTTGATTCCTACAGGGAAATGTTAAAAAATGTCTAATTAACTAATATTGCAGTAACAACAATGTTGTTTATGAAGATTCAGACTAACATAACTACCCCTCTGATACTAATATTGCAGTGTTCATAATTTCTGTAATGTTTGTTGCCTTCCCAGATAACTTCAAATCTATAAAACATTGTATTTATAATGCTTTACTGTTAATAAAGTATGACATTATTCTAATATTGCTTTTCTATATTGAACATTTTAAAATATAGGATGGTTAAATGTCATGTTATATGCCTGATTCTGCAAACGTACATGTAAGTCACTTTATTTATATGAAGAACCTAACTGATTTCAATGAGATTACTCATGTGTTTAATGGTCCTCTTGTCTGTAAGAGTCAGGGCTTAACTCGAAATAAACTACATCATTGGAGTAGCTTATTTAGAAATAGGGAGCATCTATACAGCACTTATTTTGAAATAGAGCATTCTTCCTCTGACTTCCCTTATTCCTCATACAATGAGGGTTACAGGAGTCAGAGTAAGAAGACCTCCAGTTTGACAGTATTCCAACATCATTTCAAAATAACTGTCTGCTGTGTAGATGCGGACTATGTTATTTTGAAATGACGCTAGTTATTTTGAAATAATGTTGCTATGTAGACATAGCCTAAGTGACTGAAAGACCCAGATCTTCTCATTTGAGAAAAGAAGACATTAAGGATATATATTCACATGCTTGGATTTCCCACATGCACATTTTTAATGAGGAGGGACTGCTGTATTTTGAACACAGTATATGTACTAAATGAACAGAACAAAACCCACAGTTAGTGACAGTTAAGATTTCATCAGTATACATTCAGCCCACCCGAAATTTTAAAGCCGTGAAAACAATAAAGTAGGAGAAAATCTTGTACATTCCTTTCCACCTATATCTTGCCTTCATAAATACACTCTTATAATACACTCCATAAATCTTTCACTTCTATCTCCAGGAGACACCCAGTGGCAGGTTGAGCATGCCCCATACTGGGTCTGTAATGGATGGGAGGGGCACTAGCCCTTTCTACATGCCACAGCCATTCGGTTAATTAAAGGGTTAAATGCAAAGACAGTAGGTATCCAGGAAGTGTTGGCAGGGAGCTAGGAGAGCCAATGGGAGGAGAGTGAGAGATTTGAATTGAAACAGGTTCTGCCTTCTTCAGTCATTGTGTGAGTTTAGAGCAAGAGCTGTGGGAGAGATGGACTGAGCCAAGAATAAGGGATGGATTTTCCAATGATATCCATGCCTAAGGAAATAAACTTAAACCTTGGAACAACAGAGATGTAAGTAGAACAGGGAATGTTTAGTTAGACATATTCAGTTGTTTTCTTTGTTATCTGGTTTGTGAACTCCTCTGTGTTGAACCCATGTAACCCTCCTCCTTACACTGTAACAGAAATGGAATCACAGGGAAGAATGCTTTATGCTTTTAATTTGCCTTTTTTCAGTTGCTCTGTAACACCTAACAACAAAATATGCTTTACCAAATATGCCTTTTTTTAAAATAAAACAACCTTTTTAAGACTACAATCTGATTCTGATGTTTTAGAAGGTGTATAATCAAATAAAGTAAAAATCTGAAATGAACCAAATTATTGCATAGAATCTTTATAGATAGTAATTCCATGCTCTAATAATGTGAATATGACAGTGGGGATATATTATTGACCACCTGATCAGGATGGTGATAATTACTGTGAAATGCTAAGGGATATTAGACTATAAAAAACCCTCAATAATAATGAATTCAATTATCCCCATATTGACTGGGTATATATTAACTTCTGTAGCAGGTAAATTGGTTGAAATTTTAGTAAAGAACAAAATTGTCAAAACATAGGCCAACATAGGTGAACATAATTTGTTGGGGACAAGTCAAAATGGTTTCAAATCATGCTTCACCAGCTAGTAGAATTATTGCATGGAGTCAAACAAGTATGTGTAAAAGGGGGATCAGTGGATATTGTATACTTAGATTTCTAGAAAGCCTTTGACAATGTCCCTCACAGAAGGCTCTTAAGCAAAATAAGTTACTGAAGAGGGAAGGATAAAAAATAGAAAAGAAAAGGTAAGAATAAATAGTCATCTTTCAGAATGAAAAAAGGTAAGTAGTGGTGTCCCCAATGGGTTAGCCTTGGGACCAATCCTATTCAATATATTCATAAATGAGTAAGGGGTAAACCTGAGAGATGGTAACATTTGCAGATGACACAAAACTGCTTAAAACAGTTAAGTCCAAAGCAGATGGTGAAGAGCTTCAGAAGGATCTCACAAAACTAGGTGACTGGGCAACAAAATGGCAGGTGAATTTTAATGTTGATAAATGCAAAGTATTGCATATTGGAAAACATAATCTCAATTATACAGATAAAATGATGGGGAATAAATTAGCTGTTCCCACTCAAGTGTGAGATCTTGGAGTCATTGTGGAGTCTTTGAAAACATTCACTCAGTGTGCAGCACTAGTCAAAAAAGCAAACGGAATATTGGGAATCGTTAAGAAAAAGATGGAGAATAAAACAAAGAATATCTATTCCCTCTATAAATTCAAGATATGCCCACATCTTGAATACTGTGTGTAGATGTGCTCACCTCATCTCAAAAAAATATATTTTAGCACTGGAAAAAGTTCAGAAAATAACAACAAAAATGTTTAGGGATATGGAATGACTACCATATGAGGAGAGGTAATTAACACTGAGACTTTTCTACTTGGAAAAGAGATGAATTAGGGGGAATATAATAAAGGTCTATTAAATCATTACTGGCATGGAAAAAATGAATAAAGAAGAGTTATTTACTTCTTCCAATAGAACAATAGCCAGGGGGTCACAGAATAAAATTAATAGGCAGCAGTTTAAAGCAAACAAAAGGAAGTACTTCTTCACACAACACACAATGAACCTGTGGAACTCCTTGCTGGAGGATGTTGTAAATTCCAAGACTATAAGAGGGTTCAAAAAAGGACTAGATAAATTCATGGAGGATAGATTCATTAATAGCTATGAGCCAGGATGGGCAGGGATTGTGTCCCTTACCTCTGTTTGTCAGAAGCTGGGTATGGGCAATCGATCACTTGATGTTTTCCTGTTTAGTTCATTGACTCTGGGGTACCTGTTATTAGCCACTATTGGAAAACAGGATACTGAGCTAAATGACCATTTAGTCTGACTCAGCATGGCCATTCTTATGCAGTATCTGCACATCTTGCAATCTTGAATGTATTTATCTTCACACTATCCCTGTGAGGCAAGGAAGCACTTTCTTTTTGATGGTTCACTTTAGGATTTAGGACTAGATTAACAAAGGGGACATAGGCTGAGAATTACAAAGCCTAATTTTAGGCACTCATTGCCTCTTAACAGAATTGTTATCCCTGAGTTAAGTACTGAGGTAGCCTATGCACTGCACTGGAAGAATTAGGTGCCTAAGAATGGGACTGAAACCCTCCCCCCCCCCCCACACACACACACACGCATGCTGAGTTGGGAGCTGTTAGCAGTAGAAAAAGACAAGGGCAGGGAGATGGCCTAAACTTTGCACCTCAAAAGGACTTAGATGCCTAAATCTAGACCAGAGGAAGGCATCCATTCAGTATATACAGCTGTGACTTCTCTCTTGAAGTTGGGTGCCTAAGCTATTTCTTGCAAAAAAAAAACCATTAGGGCTGCATCTAGACTGGCAAGTTTTTCCGCAAAAGCAATTGCTTTTGCGGAAAAACTTGCCAGCTGTCTACACTGGCCGCTTGAATTTGTGTTCAAGAACACTGACGATCTAATGTAAGATTGTCAGTGTTCTTGCACAAATACTGTGATGCTCCAGCTCAGGGATAAGCCCTCTTGTGCAAATGCTTTTTCACAAGAGGGCCAGTGCAGACAGGTAAAAACTGTTTTGCGCAAAAAAGCCCTGATGGCGAAAATGGCGATCGGGGCTTTCTTGCGCAAAACTGCGTCTAGATTTGCATGGACGCTTTTGCGCAAAAGTTTCCGTGCCAATCTAGACGCTCTTTTCCGCAAATGCTTTTAATGGAAAAACTTTTCTGTTAAAAGCATTTGCGGAAAATCATTCCATTCTAGACGCAGCCTAGTTGTATTGGTGCTGTTCCATTATAATTTTCAGCCTAGTGGCCAGGTAAGAGCACTCCAGGATGCAGCAGAATCAGTTTCAAATCCCTCTGATGGTTTCAGAGTAGGAATTTTAACCCACTTCTTACAAGTGGCAAACCCAAACTAGAGGGGTATAGGATATTCTAGAGTGGGGCTCTCTCAGTCCTTGGAGCTGAAGCTGTCCTGCTGAATATAAATAACGAAATAGTCATTGAGCCAGATGAGTCTTTATCCTCTGGGTACTCCCTTGGGATATGTGAGATCCAAGTTCCTGTCACTGTTCCTATATATATAAACTGGATCAATTTAAAATGAGAGAGATCCACCTCAGAATATCCCAGAGCACAGTTCTCAGGATCTTAAAACTCTTCGTCAAGCCATGTAGAAGGGAAATTTGAAACTGGCTCTCCTACACCTTAGTTAAGCATGTTAACCAGTCTAACACTAGTACCAATTTCTGTTTTAGATAGCCTCTGAAAACACCTGGGCATGAGCTGTGCATCAGGACTTGGGTGGCTTGAACACTATACACTGGTTAATTGTTAGACACTTAGTATCAGTGGAAACTTAGGCACCTAATTTCCTCTCATGGGATTCTAGAAATTGCATACAGATAAGAACTAATACAGAAGTTTTACATGCCTTTATGATACAAACTGTTGTGATTATTACACTCTTCCTTCCTCTGGATTCTCCTCTCCTGTCAGTATCAGTGTGAAAAAAAATGCAAGTATAATGGCTACCATCTTAGCCAATGCCTTGGTTTGACCCTGTGAGCTTCAAAGGTAAAAGCACAAGTCTTTACACTTGTTCCAACAAGCCAAGATCACAAGATGACAGCTGTAAAGACTCACATTTCCTGTGGATTGGGCACATAGGGAAATGCATAAATTGCACAGACCATCAGATTACACAAGTTAAATGCATACAGATTGATGCAAAGATTAACTTTGGTGACATCAAAACTGACAAACTATCATAGCTTTGAAATACAAATGTATTAGAAAGGAATCTTCTCATTACATGAATCACATGATTCTCCTCACATTAACTTGCATCAGGTTCAGGACCCACTGTAACTTCACATCCCTAAGTTATTTACTATTTCATCTAAAGGACTAATTAGTAGCTGTTTCATTAACCAGTGATTGGAAGCAGTTTAACACACTTCCACAGAGCTATAGAATGGTGTTGATCAGGAATTGTGCACTATATCCCAGGTTGTGGAGGATGAGTGTGGTTCATAATAGTTAAAGACAGAATAACAAAAACTGGTTTAGTCACTTTGAAAGGCAGTGGGTATGACTAACTGCTAACTAATTTAAAATATGAAGAGTTTTTCAGCAGCTCTTCCCTAGAGCTTTCTCGGCTGGAGCTAATAGCCTTAGTCAATAATAATTTATACCACACTTAGATGAAAGAAGATTTGAACTCCTATTCTCTTTTCTTTACACTTCAGGGAGCTTTCCTGGAAGCTGCAGAGAGCATTTGATAACAGCGCCTCTCTGACTTTCTTCCCCTCACCCCTCCATCCATGAGTGAGGCATTCTCACAATACCAGATGGCTGTGTCTAGAATGGCAAGTTTTTCCGCAAAATCCTCTGCTTTTGCGGAAAAACTTGACAGCTGTCTACACTGTCCACTTGAATTTCCGCAAAAGCACTGACGATCTCATGTAAGATTGTCAGTGCTTTTGCGGAAATACTATGCTGCTCCCGTTTGGACAAAAGTCTTTTTCCAAAAAACATTTGCGCAAAATGGCCAGTGTAGACAGCAGAGATTTGTTTTACGCAAAAAAGCCCCGATCGCGAAAATGGCGATCGGGGCTTTTTTGCGGAAAAGCGCGTCTAGATTGGCCACGGACGCTTTTCAGCAAAAAGTGCTTTTGTGGAAAAACGTCCTGCCAATCTAGACGCTTTTTTCCGAAAGTGCTTTTAACGGAAAACTTTTCAGTTAAAAGCATTTCCAGAAAATCATGCCAGTGTAGACGTAGCCAATTTGTTGTCAAATTCATTGGGTTTAGCTTATTGTATAATTTTTCAGTATTTCAGTTATAAAATACACTCTAATCACTATCCTTGAGTAACTGACAACTGAGCAATTAACACATCAAGAGTATTAATGTGGTAAAGAATAAATCCCAGAGTGGTTTAGATTCCTTAAAGAAAAAATAGTGAGACCAACCAATGAAAAATTACCCAAAGGGGTGATTTTTAAAACTCTCATTAGCCTCCCTGAATGTATTCATTTTTTTCTCCATCAATCACCATGAAAAATTCAAATAATCCTCAAAGTTTATATCCTATAGTTTGTTTTTCTGCCATATCAAAGATCTGTACAATAAGTTTAAAGCTCTCTACTAACTAAACTCTCAAGTGTAATTAACTTAAAATGACCCACGTGTAAACTTTCACTGTACACATTTGGAAGTCTGTTAAAGAAATAGCTATGGTCTCATTTATGCAATTTACCTTGCAATGTTCTGAATTGTGCATTAATGTAAACATTAAAGAAAACCCACCAGTATGAATGGCTGTATTTATATTATGGCCTGCCTTCTCAAGATCAAGAAAGGCGTAAGTAGGGGGAAACATAAGAGAGGCTAAAAAAAGTACCTACCTGCTGAAAGACAGGCAGATACGCCAGGTATTAATCAGTTACAAAATGGCTATTTCAGGGCTGCAGTAGGTTTGTTTTGCTAAATGTATATGATAAGATCTAAAAAGGAAGTCTGGGAAAAAGTTCTTGTGAAATCGCAGTTCCTATTAAACTTGTCCATGGTGTGAAATCATGCACTCCTGGCAAAGAGATTGTGCAGTATGTATTGTGTCTGCTTTATAAAACTCTTACTGGTAGAGGTAGCCAAAGTATGAATTGCTGCACCAGTGAAGAAAGAGTGAAGTGGGGCCCAGCACCTCCTGGATCCAGAATTGTGAAGAGATTTCCCACCTTCTCTGGGAAAGCAAGCTACTTCTTTGTCATAAAGCTTTGGGGGAAAATTATAGAAATGAACCAGCCAGAGTTTCCATCTGGAGGAGTAGCTGCAAAAGATGCCAGAGGTTAGAAATGGGGTGGGATCACTTGAGGATTACCTGTTCTGCTCATTAGCTCCGAGGGCACTTAGTATTGGAAAGCAGGATTCTGGGCTAAATGGACCTTTGGTTTGGCCCAGTATGGCTGTTCTTATGTTCTAAAGGTTTATGGAAATTAAGAGAATTTTCTACATTTTGACAAGACATTCTCTGTACAGGACTATTTGGCTGTTTGTTCCAATGTCATCCTTCTTTTTCTCTCACAGTCTCTTCACTTGAGCTTCACTCTATACCCACCTCGGTTCTCTCCTCTTGATTTATCCCCACACCGACAAATTACCATCAATGTCTCCTTGTGAACCTCTTGGTGCCAACTGACAGAAGACACAGGGTTGCATGGAGGAAGTGAGCTACAGGGATCCAGCTGGATATCTACATGTTGGTTTTTTTAAGTGTGCCATGTAAGGTCTCCCCTTAAAACCTGTATCATGCTAGCTCTTATAATCACTGCTAAATTAATGTATGAATGATATTTACAGAGTTATAACATATATACTGAAAATTATATTCTTAAAATTTGTGAATTGAGACTGAATACCAAAAAGGTGGGAAAGCAGCAGGGCCGGCCCACAACAATTTGGCACCTGAGGTGGGGAGCTCAAATGATATCCCCATGCCCCCTTGCTTGGGCCAAAACTTTGAAAGGTCTCAATTCTCTGGGTCCTAGTGGCACCCCCCCTCACACACACAATAGTCTGGCACCTGAGGCTATGACCAGCCCTGGAAAGCAGGTAAGACCAGCCCTGGAAAGCAGGTTTCTTTCAGGTAACAGATATTTAGCTGTCTGTCAATATGTAAACTGAACACTGTAGAGCTCACAATGGATATGTGTGTATAGTCTGAACAAAATGGTGTTCAAGCGACTGCAAATTCTCTAAGGGGCTCTGAACCAGCAAACAGAAGCAGCAGTGGTTATACTGTTTTCAAGTGCAGACAGTGGCTTTTTGGACTATACCTATGAGAAAAACTCTGGATTTTTCCATTGAGGAAGCAAGAGGACCGTGCAGGTTTACTTATGAACAGAAGATCACAGCCCAGAGTCGCTGTAATATGTTAGAAGGATTTGCAGGGAGCTCTTTTGCTTTATGTGACATGACAATAGTGTGTTAATTTTGTTTAGGCTCTAGAAAGTGTATGATGATTTTATTTAATATGTAACCATTTGTTTCTATTAATGCTACTTGAATCTCTTTGTTCAATAAATTTCCTCATGCTTCTACTATTAACAAATCTAAGGGTATGTCTAGACTGCAAATTTCTTTTGAAAGAAGCTTTTTCAGAGGAGATATTCCAAAAAAATCTTCTTTCAAAAGAGAAAGTGCATTGAAACAGATCTGCTTTTTCAAAAGATAGTGTCCACACTGAATGGATGCTATCTCACATTTAAACTGTGATTACTATGGATGGAGTGGCCACCAGGGCACCTGTGCTTTTTCCTCTTCTCTCTTCTTTTGAAAAAAACTCCCTCTACCACATCCACACACCTCTTTTTTCTGAAAGAGCTCTTCATTGGAATGAGATTTACCAATGTCAGAAAAACCCCTGTGTTCTTTCAATTTTATTCTGAAAGAACACAATAGCAATGTGGACGTAAGTGAAGGGATTTTTTGGAAAAACAATCATTTTTCCAAAAAAACACAAACCCTGCAGTCTAGACATTCTAAGGTATAACAGGTAAACTGTGGTATACCATTCTTTTGGGAATAGAGGATTGGGGAATATACTAAGGCCATGTCTACACAGCAGGGCTAAAGCCTAACTAAGCTATGCTACTTCAGCTACATCAATTGTGTAGCTTAAGTTAAAATAACTTATTTCATTTTTGACACTATCTACACAGCAGGAAGTCCAAGGAAGAGCACTCTTCCTCCAACTTCCCTTACTCCTCATAAAATGAGGGTTCCAGGAGCTGGAGTAAGATGTCCTTCCGCTCACCATTATTTTGACATGACGTCAAAATAACTGCTTGTAATGTAGGCACAGACTATGTTATTTTAGAATAGTATCAGTTATTTTGAGATAACACTGCTGTGTAGACATACCCTGAGTGTCCAGTGGATCAGAGGCTAGACCAAAGGTGGGCAACAAGCAGCCCATGGGTTGGATGTGGTTTGCCAGGATTAGTTTATTGCCCTCCCCTGGACTAGATACACCAGTGAGATGCTCAGAAGGCTTGTGGGATTGGACTGTGCCTAATGCTAACCTGCAGAGGGACAGTGGAGCTTATGTGGGCTGAGAAAGAAATGCTTATGGCTGAAAGCATTAAGCTAATATGACATTTGATGCCATCACATTATTCTTTCTGCCTGTGTATTATGCCCCCTGCCCTGTCTACCTGATCTGTTCCAATTGTAAGCGCTTTGGGACTTGGACGATTTAGAATTCTGTACTTGAGCAGTTCCTAGAAAAAGGGACTTGATTCCTGTCTGGTCCCTAGACACTACTGTAATAAACATAAATAATAAATAATAATTATTATTATGTCCTTATTCAGAAAAGATTCTTCCTGACAGTAGTGAGAATTTGTCTTGAGTAAAAACTATAATATTGATCTCAAAATTTAGAACCAATACCCATCTTATATACTGTTTATTGTGTAAGTGGTTTCCATTAATTCTAATATTTACTCAATCAGAAAATTGTATTATTTTCACATGAAGTTTATTTATAGCGCCTCAAATAGTTTAACAAAACTGAATACGAGCCTGAAAATCCTATTGTCTTCTCCCATGAGACTTAACTAAAAACAAAAAGGGTTCAGAGACTGAAATATCATAACTCAATTATGCATACTTTGTAAACTTGTACAATATCTCATATACAACTTTGTCTGTCCTAAAGAGTGTTTTATATTTCTTGTTAACAGAGAATGTAAATGAATCTCAGAGGAATGCTACAGTGACCTTTGTTTTATTACAATTACTGCATATTTATAGATGAACAGCTAAACTTAAGTGTGAAATTTCAGAGCCACGAAAACTTTGAGTTTGAATTCTTTGATAAAGCCCATAACGTGATTGAATAAACTTCATCAAATTAATTCCCCAAGAAGAAAGAGCTTCTCAGAATAAATTGCTTTGTGCATACTGAAATGTTAAATAGACAAGCGTATGTATTTTTACAAATTATAAATTAAACAAAACTGCAATACTGATAGACTTCAAGATGGAATAATAAAACATTTTAAAATAACTAGCGAGAGAATTAAGTAAGGGTATGTCTACACTACAAAGTTAATTCGAACTAACAGATGTTAATTCAAATTAACTTTCATAGGCGCTACACTAGCGCTCCGCTAGTTCGAACTTAATTCGAACTAGCGGAGCACTTAGTTCAAACTAGGTAAACCTCATTGCACGAGGACTAAGCCTAGTTCGAACTTACTAGTTCGAATTAAGGGCTGTGTAGCCCCTTAATTCGAACTAGTGGGAGGCTAGCCCTTCCCAGCTTTCCCTGGTGGCCACTCTGGGCACCACCAGGGAAATTCTATTGCCCCCCCTCCCGGCCCCGGAGCCCTTAAAGGGGAACGTGCTGGCTACGGTGCCCGTGCCTGGTGCAAGCCTGCCAGCACCCAGCCAGCAGACCCTGCACCTGGCACGCCATGAGCCAGCCACCCCCCAGCCCTCCGCCACTTCCCGGGACCAGGCTGGCGGCTCTCGGGAGCCTGGCCAGGACCGCAAGAGGCGGGCACCCGCCTGGTCTAGTGCAGACATCGTGGACCTCGTCCATGAACTCTGCACTAGGCACAGGAAAGTGGCCGTCCAGAGCAGGAGAGCTGCCAGCCTGGCCACCCAGGAGCAGGTGTGCAAGAGAATCAAGGGGGTCCACTGAGACCCCCGACCCTGAGCCCTGAGCTTAGAATGGCCGTACTGGGTCAGACCAAAGGTCCATCTAGTCCAGTAGCCTGTCTGCCGACAGCGGCGAACCCTAGATACCCTGGAGGGGATGGACCAAAAACAGTGACCAAGCAATTTGTCTCTTGCTATCCATCTCCAGCCTTCCACAAACTTTGGGCAGGGACACCATTTCTACCCCCTGGCTAATACCACTCCATGGACCCAACCTCCATGACTTGATCTAACTTCTCTTTAAACTCTGTTCTAGTTCTAGCCTTCACAGCCTCCTGCAGCAAGGAGTTCCTCAGGTTGACTCTTTGCTTTGTGAAGAAGAACTTTCTGTTACTAGTTTGAACCTGCTACCCATTCCTTTCCTTTGGTGTCCTCTAGTCCTTCTATTATGGGAACTAATGGAGAACTATTCTTTATGCACCCTCTCCACTCCACTCTTGCTTTTATAGACCTCTCTCATATCCCCCCTCAGTCTCCTCTTCTCTAAGCTGAAAAGTCCCAGTCTCTTTAGCCTCTCTTCATATGGGACCTGTTCCAAACCCCTCATCATTTTAGTTGCCCTCCCCTCTCCCAGCTTCTCTCTTCCCCTCTCCCACCTCTTTTTCCCAGTCTCCCCCAGTTTTGTTCAATAAAGAAAGATTCTATTTTTGAACACACGTTTTCTTTTTTTTGTACATCAGGAAGGGGGGCTAGCGAAGGGTAAGTGGAAGGAGGTGAGGGAGGAATGGGGTACGCGCCCCCGATGGGGAGGACTGGGCTGGCTCTGTGGGCTTCTCGGGGTGGAAGCTCTCCTGCAGTCCCCCAATTGTCCCGTCCCACCGGATGGCAGCCTGTGGTAAGTGCAGCCGGGGTGATGGCTGAGTGCTGTGATGTTCTGTGTGTGGGCACTCAGGGCACTCCAAGCCAGGACTGCTTTGCAAGCGGGGAACCCTGAGAACTGTCTGTCCGGGGTGGGGGTCGGGTCCCTTTAAGCACAGCCCTCGGCTAGCCTGAGACAGCAGCTCCACGCTCTAAGTCCTCATCTGATGCCCTGCCAGCACTGCTTCCGGCCATCCTTAACCTCTGTTCAGGGTCTACTCTGTGTGGACATGCTAGTTCGAATTAGCAAAACGCTAATTCGAACTAGTTTTTAAGTCTAGCTGCACTAATTCGAATTAGCTTAGTTCGAATTAGCGCTGTAGTGTAGACATACCCTAAGACTCCATGACTAGTCTGAAATACAAAAATGTACGGTAGTAGAGGCAGTATTGTCTACTGAGGAGGTTGCTAGATTAGGAGCTAAAAGACTTGAGTTTTATTCATGCCTCTGCCTCTGCTCCACTGTGTAACTTGGCCAAGATGCCTGACCTCTTCGGGGTTGCTTCCTTTTCTACCATTTTGTCTATCTTTTCTGTTGAGACTGTTATCCTTTGAGGTTAAGGATGTCTCTTATGTGTCCCAGTCAGAGTTGTACTACTGATGTATAAATCAATACATAATTTTGTTTTGATTCAAGCAAAAAACTGATGGGTGTAGCTGCTGAGGCAAATCACAGATGCCAATTTTAAGAAGCTGTACAGGTGTAGTAGACCAAATTGCCTTGTACTGTGTTTACTGGGCACACCAAATCCACTTTAATTAACTTATCAAAAGACTAAAAGATTCAAGTATTGTACAGTAATATACACCTGATTCTGCTTTCATTGAAATTCCATTAAGTTTAACAGGAGGAATGAACCTAAAGATACTATATCCTGCCGATCTTGTTCACATGAGCATTGCCAAACAAGACACAAAATTGAATCTCTGCCACCATGAACTTGGTATTCAGATTCAGATACAACTAGTAATTAATTAATTACTCATAAAATTGCAGTGCATTTCACGAGGAGTAACGGTAGTTCGAACTAGGAAGCCTAGTTCGAACTACCTAGTTCGTGCCCCGTGTAGCCGCGCTGCACGGGGTTCGAACCAGCGGGGTTTTAAAAATGGCGGCTTCCCGCTTATGCAAATGAAGCCCGGGAAATTCAAATCCCGGGCTTCATTTGCAAGTGCAGTATGCCTACATTACCCTCCTAGTTCGAACTAGGAGGATAGTGTAGACATACCCACAGATTCTGATCACTAAAGTGTTACTTTCATAGAGCTATCATTTGTGTCAAAGAATATCTGAAATCAAACTTTCAAGGCTTTTATGCTGGATATGACCATGGATGCAGCATGACCTAAGCATCAATTGAAATCATAAGGAGTTTAGTGTGTTATCACCTCCTAATGATATAACTCATAATAGGCCTGATCTAAAGCCTATTGAAGTCAACAGGCACTTTTTAATTGACTTGTGTGCTTTGGACCAGACCAAGTGAGCAAAACAATGCATGTCATTAATTTTTGAAAAAAACAACATTTTATGCTTATTTTATCAAGAATCATCATCGCATATAAAACAATCCCCATCTTTCTTTGTATTTTATATTCTTGGTGAGATTAAGCTACTTACAAACAGCAACATGCCAGATCAGTGTTTTGTTGTTCTTTTTTAAAGATTATCTTGTATCACATTAGACACAAATGTTTATTTAATTATTTTAGTATCCAGATATGTAAAGCTGAAAACTGTAGTGTTCCATCCACGCTTATCTTCCCATTTCCACTTTCATATTCAGGTCATGGATAAAAGAACTACTGTATCCATATGCACACAAACATTTTCTTCCTATAAAAGTTTTCTAAGTAGTTCTTTGTTGATTCATTGCTTTAGAAGACAAAATTAGTTATCTTAGTTCTTTCTAAATGTCAATGTAGAGTGGAATACTAGTTGCACATCAAATATTTCATATCAAAATATAAATACATTATGCTCTATTCTGCCTTTTTTCTCCTGCATGGGCATATTTTCTCTTCTACACACAGTTTGTATACTATAACTTTATATTTCAATTCTCTGATAAAGCCTTATTATGATATAACACATCATAATTGATAGCAATTGATAGCAATCTTGTATGGTCCTTGAGGCAGGTCTGGCCAGTGCTATATATCATTTATTTCTAAAATATGAGCACAAAATGCTGTCATAGATGAAAGGGTATATAAATGTGTAAATACATTATATAAACCTTACAAGTAATTTGCATGCTTACTTTTTACCATTGAATAATATGTAACAAATGTGGGAATTTAAGGGCAAGTACAGTACAGTTGGCGTCTTCATGTCTGAAATTAAAAAAGAGCCTGTCACTGACGTATTCAGATGCCAGTGCATACACTGCTGGAATTTGTGACAAAGAGGCCAACTCTACATTTCCTGTGTACTCAGAAATCCCATTGAAATCAGTTCACTGTGTATGGGCCTGTAATGCAAAATCAGGCCAAAGGGCAACCCTGGATTGCCAGTTGCTGAGACCCAATTAATCTGAATTTCTCATCAGTCCCCTCTCTCCCCCCCCCCCCCCCCCTTAACTACAGTTATTTTGGAGAAGAGCAATAAATGCCTATAGCTGTTCGATGGTAGTGGAGTACTGAAGGGAATTATTTGTAATAAAATAAGAATGTGGAATAAGATTGTAAACTTTAGTTACTGTCTCATAAGTATTATAAAACACAAAATAAGGTTATGATTACTACATGAAAACATTATGAGTATAGTCCTGAGCCTGTCAGTGTTATTCATGCAAGTTATTCCTGGTGAATTTATGCATGAAACAATTTTGGAATTAGGCCCTATGTTTGTTGACTAAAAATTGCATGAGAAAACTTGGATGTATATCATACGAGATCAAGAGGTATGATCCTTTTAGTCCTTTAGCTCAGTTCCCTTCTGGTCAGGATTGTTATATACAATATATTTGCTAGTTCTTTGTCCAGTCTAAATCATAGTAGTGTTACTTCTCAAAAGTAGGGATGTAACAGTTAAGCATCCCCTTAGAGGGTGATGCTTTCTGTGGTCCGGCCAGGCTGAAAGGTCCTTTCTCCCATCCACGGGATCCTTACTCAAAAGTGGTACTGAAGAAAAGCCTGATTGAACAGTATACACATTCAAATACACTTTCATCTTAACAAATGTTCATGTTACTATGATCAGTGACACCAGAGAAGATCTATGTGTTGTAGAATTATTGGTAACACTAAGTATTGCCAGAAGTATATTGTTTGCTTCTTTGTTTGAGCTAGTTCCTCCTATTGTTGAACATTTCCCGCTCACCCTTCCCACTTTTGGACATACAACTAACCATTTTGTGGTTGTCAGGTAAAATACACCAAGCTGTAAGAGGGTAAAATTCTGACTTTAATCTCTTTTAGCACTTTCAAAGAAGCGAAAAACTTCCACAGTAGAAAGGGAAAAGATTGTAAATGGAGATTTAAAAGATTGTAAAGTTGCATTCTTTTCTATGTGCTTCTAAATGGAGAATACAATATGCTTCTATATTGAGGACAGGTCCCTCACAGGCTATTTGCCATAATGAGCAGAGATGATGGGATGGATCACTCAGCGATGAACTGTTCTGTTCATTCCCTCTGAGGCACTTGGCACAGGGCATTGCTGGAAGACACAATACGGGCTGGATAGTCCATTGGTATTAGCAAGTGTGGCAGTTCTCATGTTCTAAAGGACATATCTTGGAGGAAGCTTATCACCTCATATAGTCAAGCACAGGAAGGTGATTCTAAGGAACATGAGAATACTTATTACACTGCAAGAGGCTATCAGACCTCTGTAAAATCTGTCTTCAAAAGTCACCATTGACAAATTTTAGCATACTTCAGAAGTTTATAATAGTGCTACGAGACAAGATCCTCAAAAGGTATTTAGTATCCTCACTACCACTGAAATGATTCCAATGGAAATGAGGTGTTTAAATTCCTTTGAGGACTAAGGCCTTGAAGCCCAATCCTGCAAGGGTCTGACCTCATCCCAAGAACTGCTGATCACCCTCAACTCCCACTTGTTCCAAGTCACACTTACTAAACTATTCTGAGTATTGTCTTACTGCTAGTTGCCAGTAGTGTTTCCCTTTGTCTGGGTTGTTGAACATAAATATTTTAACTATGTTGGTCTAACCTAAATCAGTACACCTGCAGAAACATATTTCACATCATATGTATAGATGTTTTCGGATATAAAGTGACAAAAATCATAATCTTCAAGCAAAAAAAAATTACATTTTGAATCTTACGTTAATATCACACAACGCCTGTCACACAGCACCTATCACTATTTTAGATACTAATATATCTAAGTGACAAACTTAACTCAGTGATAAATCATCATTACAACTGCTATGTACAGTTTCTATGTGGATAAAATAGAGCCATAATACCTCTAGTGTAGATAATTTATCCTTGGGAAAATCTGATAAACAAATCTGTAAACTGAATGTAAAATAAGCCGTTTACTGCAGTTAAAAGTTAATTCAAAGCTTTAATTTTGTAGTTGGTAAAATACTTTACAACTTTAAGAGAACAGAGAATCAAATCAAATTGTATGAAAGTAATTCAATTATAATAAATTTTATTATTCTGTGAAATATCCCACCAACATAAAGTAAACAAGCTGCCACAGACAGCGGCATGAACAATAATTCTCTTTCTACAAATCATTTAGGGATTTTCACCCTTTAATAATAATGCTTATCCTACTAATATGATGCAGCTATGACACAAACAGGGTAAGGATTAAAATAAAACAGGATTGAAATTGAAAGACATTTTGGGACTTGTTATAGATATTCATATTCCAAGATGCAGTAATAAAACTTGGTTGTCCCTAGCTTTTTCCTCTTCAGCCCACCTTACACCCTTTGTCAAACATCTTTGTTGAGTAGGTTACACATGCATTCCTCAGAGTTTTCGAAATATTTCTAACACCAATTGACATATTTTGCAAATATGATTTTGACATCTCTACACCTACATTTCTTACCTCTCTATCACATGATATGCAGCTCTCAAAAGATTGTAAGACACAGGAAGTGTCATCTGGTTCGCAATTAAAATGTAATTATGTGCAAAATGCAGCAGCTGAGAAATGATAGCACAAATGCTCTTCTTGCTGACCCCTTCAGTTAGCTTATTGCTCCTGTCTCAAAAACCTGCCTTTCACAGGTAGGAAGCCACAGCCTTGGAGCCATGTTTGCCATTTGATTAGCCTGAAATGGTCTTTTCCCACTGACATTTAAATTTGACTTGTTTAGATCCACTAAAAGGTGGGCAACCTTAACACCAGCTCTACTATTTATAGCCCCCCCCCCCTCTTTAGCCCAGCATTTTTATTGCAGTATCTTTTATTTTCTTACGGAGAGGGAGAGAAAGAGAGAGAGAGAGAGAGAGCGCGCGCAAACCCATCTTTTGAAGTGGATTATACAGTTATTATTCGTTTAGAAAACACGCTGGAAGCCCAGTTACAGCCCCTGTAAATCCTAGCACAATTTTCGTGCGTCCCTCAGCATCATGACAAGCAAATTCTCAATAAATCACTCCCATTGCGCAGGCAGCAACTTTGCCTGCCAGCTGCTGCCTTTGGAGAAGCTCAGTGGGCAAACTGTACGCAGGGGGCTTGTTCAGCCGCTCGCAGGAGTGGGTTAAAGCCCTCAATGCTCCCAACAATTAACGCCTGGAAACGTTAATAGGCTCCCCAGCCCCCGCGCAGAGAGAAGCCGAGACTCTTTCTGTGGCTTAATTGTCTTTAATAGTCAGCTTCCAACATCACATTGTTGGGGAAGTTTCTGATTCTAAGGGACACTAATTAGCTTTAAATGATGCTAAATACCATCCCTACAGTTGCAAGGGCTTCTCTGGGACTTTTACAAGAGACAAGCATTCCGGTAATTTAAAATCACTTTGTTTTCTTCTCCCAGCTGTTACCCGTTTGGAGAAATACTGACCCGTAGGACAACCACAGGAGAACCTCGCTCCGCCCCTCACCCCTATCCCTTCAAAGTGCCTTTGGCAGTGCAGAACTTGAAGCAAGTTCAGCTTTTCTTCTCCCACACCACTCAGGCTTGGCTGCCCTTAAAGAAAATCCTCTCCTAACAACGTGTCAATGTTACATTCCTCCACAAAGGCAACTTCTATTAGAGGGGCTGGGAGCTTGGCTCCCAGACAGGGAGCTTTGTGGCCATACAGAAACCAGGGAGAGAGGAAACATTTCCTGCATTAAAATGCAATAGCCTGGCTCGGTGACTCATGCCTGTGCAGGGGGCAAATTCAGCCCCTCTCAAGTAGCTGCTCCCGAACTCCAATTCCCAAACAGACGGCGGCTTTTCTCCTTTGTTTCTGGAGATCTCAATGTTTTGCATTTATCATTTGATAACTATTTTGACCTGACGTCTTCCTTTCCCTGCAGCTCCCAAATCGTGGTTTGCCCCCTGGCAGTGGCACGCTCTATAATAAATCAGCCTGCCCTTCCCAAGAACTGATGGGACAAAAGCATCAGGTACGAAGTACGACGAAATTGAAATCTCGACCCTATTTATTATATGGAATTGGTGGCTTATCTGATGGCCATATCCACAGACTCAGGGAACCTTCCATACGCTCCTGCTTTTTCCAAACTCAGGTTATTAAGTTAGAGGCCCCGTGTTATTAGCACACATATAAGACCATCTTCTCGGAAGTGGGGACCGCCCACGTGCCTCTCCACTGACCAAGGGAGCACGTGGGTGACATTGCAGGGCGCAATAGGTCTCCCGGGGCCGCACATTGAGACAGGATTTCCTCCTATTCGCTAGTTATGATGTCAGACCTCTTTTAGAGTCCTGGTCGTTTGTAATTCTCGGCACTTTAGTCGGGTTGCCCACATGCCTTTGGAAATCTTTTCCTCGCAAAGTCAAGGAGTAGCAGCATCAAAGGAAGTAAGGTTTAATTGTTGGCTGGTTGCAACAAAAAAGAGAGACCTGGCTCCCCAGCGTGTCTGCATTATTATAAGCGAGGGCTGAGAACAGCGACAGCTTAAGTCCCCAGTGAAGCACAGAGTATCTCTTAGTAGGAATCAGAACTGTATGCTGAAGATTATATTAATTTTAAAATGACAACCTTCTTATGGAAATGGCTTGGAGGATGTGGTCTGCAACTCCCCTAGCCCTTTCATGGGGGTTAGAGATCAACAGACCCCCCCACAGCTGGTGTGGCGTGCACATCAGATACAGTTAGCTATCAACGAGAAGCGAGAACAGGATCTTACACATTGCTTTGAAACGGCAATAGACCTTTGACCCCCCCATTAGAAACACCTACCTTCTTTTGGCGGCCGTTTAGCTTCTTTGCTAAGGTTGCAGACTTGGGTAGTTTGAAGCTCCTGGGTCAGACATCCCTCCGTCTGCTCATTAAGGGGCAGCACCACATTGCTGAGCAACACCAGGGACTGGTCATCTATTCCCCATTCTCCCAAATGCTGAGGGCAGGTGCATTTTGTATACATGATCCCACAGGATTCGGTTCTCCCGTTCTCGGATTTCAGACAGTTCTCTAACCAAGTGCATAATACATGGCAACCAAACTGGCTCGGGCTCACCTTATTCAACACCAAAAACTCAAAGAAGGATTTTTGATCTTCTTCCTTTTTGTGTAATCCTGGGAAATCGATGGGATAAACCCGGCGTATCTGAATAAAATTCTTATCATACTGCAGAAATACAAAAGCATTCTTGGAATTGCAGAGCTGCATTATAGAATGATTATTTTTTAAAAGATCCTTTATTTTTTCATGGGAAAAATGATCAAACTGATAAGCCAAAAGGGAAAAGTCGGAGCAGCTGAAGTCCTTTTTGGAAAATTTCAGGTAAATACTATATTTGGTCGGATCTGGATTTTCCAGCGTCCAAGTGCAGTTTGTAAAGTTTTTAGGAAACATTTCACTTAGAGAATACGATCCATAAATGACCCCCTTCACCAACGTGGAACACCAGAAGTCTTGGGCAGCATTAAATCCAAACATAACCAGTAGATAGGTGGAAAATATATAAATCAGCAAATTACGAACAGCCTTCATCCTATGTCATTTGGCCTGTAGAAAATGAAATGAAATAAAAATGCAAGTAGAATTCTTCACGCATTGAAAATCAAACTCCTTCCAATATTCCAGCCAGCTGTTTTCAAGATTCTAGTTAGAACCCTTTTCAAAAAGAAGGGCAAGTAATTTTTATTTTATAACACAACGAGATTGTTTGATGCCGTGGGAACAGCGCCATCACGTGGCCATCACAACAGTCAAGTTCCCTAAATTCAATTTTTAAAAATATCATTTATTTGATTATTAATTGAAATGCCCTCGCTTGTCTACCATGTATTCTGAGTTATCTGGAACTATTAAATTGAAATAAAAGTCAGAAACTTTCATATGGTGGACCTGAAGGACTATTTATTTAATTATTTTTAAAAAGTGTGTGTGTGTGTGTGTGTGTGTGTGTGTCTGTGTGTAAAAAATTCAATAAACAGATCAGAAAAGCTGGTAACAGCTGTTGTTACATATTATTTTTTCTATTATGCCTGAGAAGTAATTGTGATGAATTACACCCATAATTTAAAAATGCACAAATTATTATTTGGTACAGATGGAACATTATCTCCCATATGTCTACGTGCCTCTGCAGTGGCCACCTGGTACTAAAAGGTCTCTGTAAAAAGAAAATCTGGAGAGAAAACACTGAGACTGATATGTATTAATCAAATCTTGAAACTGTTATCTGGGAAAGAAATATAGATGATTAGATAGATGGATATTGTGGTTGCCTGACTCTGCCATTGAGACCCATAATTTTAAAGACAATCATTTCAATATGATTGAACCTCTTGGGGTAGATAATATGGATAAGTATATTAGTATTTTTAGCCAAGGGAGCTGTATAGAGATCACTGCTATAATAGGACCTGTGTAACTGTCTCTAAATTGTCCTTGTATTAAGAATGTTTTGTATAGTATGGTTTATCTACTGTATTTTGCAGATGTGCTCTTGACAGATTACATTTTCTCTGTTAGTGTCTCCAACTAAAGCTCTTTTATTGGCCCCCTCGGCGGATATAGCCTTTACATCTTCTGTTCTCTAACAGTGGCCTAGGATAATAAACGAACCTTTGGTTATATTTACCTCTGTTATCCAAAAAATAAAACTTGAATTTTTCAGCTTTAACCTTTGAGAAGTTGCTTATGTCTTATCAATGGGTGGTTTTTCGCTTTCTGTTTACAAGTGAGCAGACAAAAGTGATGCCAAGTTAATTTAAAAACTCTTTAGATTGTAGCCTCTTCCAATGTTGCTCTGTAAACAGAGACAGACATACAGACACATACACAGTTACTTAAGTTTTGACGTGTGTCTTTGCCTAGCTTTCATCTCCCCAACTTAATGGCAAGGCATCTTTCGCCCCCTATTGCATAACACAGAACAAATCGGCGGATTTAATTCCCTGGAAGAGATTTTTGTATTTCCCAGATTATAATTCAAACTCTAAATCTTGAAATGGACAAAGCAGCACCAACTCTAACCCTCTTTACAGCTGCGGTTTAAAACAAAACCAGAGCTGCCGCCGGATGATTTATCCAAACCATTGGATTTTCCCTTTTCCGAAAGGAGGAATAAATTTCTCCTTCTCGAAATAAGACGGAGGGCGTTTAGACTTTTAAAAAATAGAAATTTATAGGTAGTCCTGGAAATAATTTCTTCTCTACAAAATTTGCTGTAGCACTTTGCAGTCAATGCAGCCCTGCGCAGTGTTATTCAGGATGGTGTAGGCGCTGAAAACCAATGTGACAATAAGTGTCTAAATTAAGAATTCTATGCATGAAAAAGGATTCATTTTATAGTCTGGAGAGCAAAGAGAGTTATTCCTTAATTATTTAAAAATAAAAGACCTTGACTTTTCCCCCTGTGCAATACTTGCACTAGAAAAATAAAGACGTCCGCAGTGCTAGGCTGTTTTCCATGAGGAAACCAATTCTAACAGCCATCATTTTAGTTGCTTTTGTTCATGCAAACCTATTGAAACAATTCGCTTCTTTAAATTATCGCTTTGTGCATGAATAGGCAGGGTTTCATCTCGTTCACAATAGTGCTAAATACAAAAGTGAAGCTGCTCAGGGAAAGGATCAGACACTCAGATTAAAGAGATCTTTCTTTTCGGGGGATGGGGGTGGGGGGGAAGAGGGGAGTGTTAAAAAACGGCCACCAAGGTTTAAGGTTGCCCATTTTAGAAGAAATCTCTTCTGCTGAAAAGCAAACAGGCATTTAGTTTGGATATTCCCCAACTGATTTTCTAGGTGACACTGTAGTTGGGTCGAACATAGACGGCGCCATCACTCCACTTATTTTTCCCCAACAGAAGACCCACTGACTTCCCTTATTTTAACTTCCTATTAACCTAAGATTCCCCCCTCCCCATCAAATTACCCCAGCCATGCACAAACCTCAGGTTTTCTTGGTCTCGCTGGAAATTACTCTCAGGGAAGCAGACCTGTCGCAAACCAGACTTCTCTAACTTTTAAACTGCAGGGTAGCACTAAATGCAGAGATAATTCGGTATGTGTAGGCTCTCTTTATCGTTCAGCAACAGCCTGTCCTCCTCCTCCTCCGCCGCCGCCGCCTCCTCCCCGGAATCCCGAGCTAAACGCTCTACAGTCATAATCCCTGGGAATGGGGACTGGAAAAAGCCCCTGGACACCCTTACCTTCCACTCCGAAAGCTGTCAGGCTATTTCTCTAAAACACTAGCACCACAGGCACACGTCCCAACACCAGTGATGGAGAGATTCCCCTTCTGTCGGAAGCACCGTTTCCCATTTTCCCAGGCTCAGGTTCAAAGCCAAGATTTAAAGGAGAGAAGAACAAACAAACAAACAAAAAAACAGGCAGAGAGGAAACCCCAGCACGCCCAACGCTGTGGCTCCGGATCCACCAAATCCAACCATAGGAAGAGAAAGAAAAAGCCCTAAACCAGCGAGAGGGGGACTGTAGCGGGAAGGGGGAATGGACCTGGCTGAAGAGCGACGATTTTTTTTTTAACTTGAAACAAAGTCTAGCCCAAGAAACCGAGCCGCGGAGACAGCAGGCGAGCGATGAGCTGAGAGGAGACCTACAGGCTACGGCTGCCCTAGCGCAGATGTGGAGCTGGGTTGGGGTGGTTGTTGTTATTATGAATATACTTATTCCTCCTTTCTCCCTGCTCCTCCTCCCCCCTCAGGTACTGATGGACGGGCAGCGGCAGGGGGGAAAAATCCGTGGCTGGTGATGTCGGCAAGCGGCGTGGATGCCGGGCGAGGAGGGAGAACAGCGGGAGAGAGAGATAGTAAAGCTGTGTGCGTGTGTGTGTGTGTGTGTTAGAAAGGGAGCGAGACAGTCAGCGTGTGTGTGTGTGTGTGTGTGTGTGTGCGCGCGCTCCCGTGTGCGCCTGTGCGCTCGGCTCCCCCTCCGAGCCTCTCCGGTGGGGTGTGCGCTGTGCGCGCCCCGCGACCTCTCCGCCGCGCGCGTGGGTGCTGCGCGCGCCCCGCTCTCCTATCCGGGCGGGGCGGGAGGAGGGGGAGGTGATGTGCGTGCGCGCGCGCTGCCCTGCTCTCCCGCTCCAGCCTCTGGCGCCTGTGCGCGCCCCGCTCTCCCGCTCCAGCCCGTGCGCAGCCCTGCGCTCCGCGCTCCTCCCTCCGTGGTGTGTGAGCCAGAGACTCCCCTCTCGGCGCCCGGTGCACTCGGCACGTCACGGCTACTCAACGCCCAGCACGTCCGGAAGACGCTATTTTCTCGCGGCCGGGAGGTTTTTCCAGCAGCCTCAGTTCCCACCGCTGCGGCTGGGTGTCCGAGAAACTCCCGAGCTGGCGGAGCACAGCCAGCCCCTCGTCGCCTTGCCCTTGTTCTGCCTGTGAAAGCCCCCTGCCCCCAGCTGCCCCTGTGCCGCGCGCTGCAGTGGCAGGGACACGTACAGCCCTGCGAGGGAAACGCGGCTCCTCGCTTTCGAGCCGCCGCTCGCCTCGCCTTGGAACAACAGCAATTTTCGCAGCGAGGCTGCAATTAGCACCTTATTTGTTCCCCGCTAGGGCCAGGGCGCCGGGCTGCAGCGTGGCTGAGTCTCCGAGGCTGGAGCCATTACATGGCTCGGCAGGGCGAGTGACTAGCAGTCGGCTGCGCGGTTCAGTTCCATCCTAGCGCAACCGGGTTGTGCCCGGGGCTGCGGTTCATTGGCGAAGCCCGGCTGCCGGGGGGATGTCTCCGTCCGTCTGCTTCAGTGTGGGGCGCGCAGCCAAATGTCCTCGCAGCTCCATACTTCGCTTCCCCTTGGCTCGTGCTGGAGTTGGGGAGTCAAGTGCCCCAGGAGTACAATGGCGGGGGAGGGCTGTGATCACCCAAAGTAACACCTGTTTGGTTTTTTTGGTGTAGCTAAGTAGAGTTGAATAGCAGTTTCCCTCTCCTCTTGTTTCTCTCCCATTGCCTGTGAGTGCGCTGGTTATCTTTTGGCTAGTGCGTGGGTGATTTCTGCCCTGTATTCGACATCGGATATATGGTATGATAAAAGGAGGTTACATTTAAATCCGTTTTAACACCAGCCCTTTGCTTGACTACTTGTTCTGTAGCTAAAACACACCACACATCCTGCAAAGGGAAATAAAGCGTCTCTCGAAACAGTGAGGTCCTTTTACATGTTACATTCCCACTCAGTTTGAAAGCGCATTTGGAAAACGCCTGGTTTTAGATGTACTCTCCGCCCCCTCCCCCGCCCATGGAAGGAACATGAACAGAAGTTTAAAATTCTGGACACCATCCAAGCCAATCAGTTCTTAAAGCAAACAGGTTTTTCTTCTCCACTCTCAAAAGGCTTGGATTCAAATAATACAGAGGTAGTATATGACTACCTCATGCTCATTCTTGTAAAAAAAAAGTGAAAGGTTAGCACAATCTACTCCTTTTTATGTATATTTGTATTGCTTTTTCCAAATGCAAGAAATATACCAAATTAGCAGATTCATCATAACACACGAAGAAAAGAAAGATGGTAAGACAAAAGGAGGAAAGAGGAAGGGACATGTCTATTCTCAGGGTCTCCATTTATCATAGCTCTCTAAAAAGTCAACCCAAATTGCTTTGAAAATTTTGGGCAGTGTCTTTCTGCAGAGTGCTAGCCATTCATTACCTACAGGGTCAGCCCTATCAGTGAGCTATGCCTCAATATTTGGTGGGGATAGATTTTTCCATTTTTGTAAGATTAGTTTTTAGCAACCAAAAATGCATGTTGGAAGCACCCAGTCCTGCTACCAAGTAATTGCCAGGTATTAGGGTTATTTATCCACAAATTAAACACAAGGAGAGGGGCCTCCAACTTATTTTGGCCAACCTCTAACAAAGTTTTGAAGAATCTACTACTATCAAACCTAGTAAAAGGGAAATAAGAATATTGCTGGGTTAGAAAAAGTCATACTCCTTGCACTCCATATTTTTCCGTGGACAGTGACCATCATAATGTTTTGAAATTCTTCCGGAATGGCTTTGTTCTCTGTCATGATGACCCAAATGTAACAATCACAGAGGTGCATGTAAAAGGAAGTCATCTTTAATTCATTTTTTCCTCATTTACATTAGAGGTGGGACATGATAGGTCAAAAAAGCAAGCCACCACTAATGAACGAGTTCATTTTCTACACTGATTCCTGTGGCCTTTGCAATTTGCAGTTCCCTTGATTATGAATGGAGTGGAGGTGTATATAACACTATTTATAAATATGTAGTGGATAAGCCATTAGTCTCTAGAAACCCCCTATTTATTACAGGCCTGTAATTAATTTCCACAAACAAGTCAGCTTTGAAACCTCTGAGTGAATAATCAATAACAAACAACTGATGAAGATTAAGGTCAAGTGAAGATATGGTTGAGCTGGAGAGGAAACTATGAGGGAAGCTCTTCCTGTGTTTCCTGTGTACAACTCCAAGGGAAGGAAGAATGTTATAGAAGTAATGCGGAGGTTAATTTAAAGAACAGAAGGCCTGGATGCCAGTGCATAATATTATGCATTCTCTTTTGGGAGGTTCAATATGGTCAGGTTTTGAATGATCCAGTTATTAATTACTAGAACATATTCTAAAGAATCATATTGTGCTCTTTGTTAATGCATAGATATCAAGTAATCACGTGTATGTGCTATCTGAAAGAATTGCTTAGAATTGCAAAGACCTTCCTACTATATCTCAGATTAATTAAAAGAGAAATTGGATAACTGAAACCTCAAGGTTTAACACAATAGAAATTAGGATATGTTTGTTATTGCAAACTTTTCTCTGTCAGCCAAAAATAAAGACTCATTAAGCCACCACGGGCTGATCTATTATTAAAGCTTTTAAGATTGCACCTGGAAAAGTGTGATTTTGAGTGTTAGAGTACAGCAACAGAAGTGAATACAAGTCACTGTTGTGCATTTGTAGAATGAGTATCTACATATTATCTAATCTGGATATTTTCATTGTATATTTGAGGAATGAGATGCTAGCTGCAATCTCACTTAAAAAAACAAAACAGATTTTCTATCAATTTTCTCAGAGACACATGATTTTATCTATATTGCAGACAATTTAGTTTATAAACATCATTAATGAGGTGTTATGTGGCACAGTCATACTCTAGTAGGACAACTGCACTGCACTGAAAGCAGGGGGAGGTTGTTTCAGTTTGACAGAGGAAGGGTAACATTGGTTCATGGGTGGGGGAAGGGAGGAGGTCAAAAGCTGCTGCAAAAAGTGTTGGGGATGAGTATGGCAATGCTAACTCATCCTCTGGGCATGTAAAGTATGGAGGGGCTTTAAAGGTGTTAGAAGCTCATTCTCCAGGAAGCAGGCAAACCAGCACCCAACTACTTTTGAGGTGGTGTAAACCAAGTTTTGGTTAGGACTTTCTATGGACATTGAACTAGTTCTTCCTTTTTAGGGCTGGGAAGGAATTTTCCCCTCACCACCATATTGGCCTAAACGGAATGAAGGGTTTGTTTCATCCTTCCCACAACAGGGAGGTCTTATTTTGGTGAGTAGGAAAAGTGGTTAGGCTATATGTTGCAATTAATTTTGTAAGTGGGAGGAAGATGTTCAGTGTAGACTCTCCATAGGAAAGGCATTCAGTGACTCAATAAATGGCTTCATAAAGAATTTATAAGGGAAAGGTTGGTTAAAAGAACAGAAGTGGGGGAAGGGTTTGGAGCTCCTATATTTGGTATGGCAGGGGCACAACTCTCTTTTTTATAGCACATTTTAACCCTTCTAGGAGGGGAGAGGTAGATGGTAAGCAGTCATTCATGGGTACCCGAGTGGAAATGAGGGGGGACTTGCAGAAGCCTTCCTCCCACCCCCACCCGGGAGGTCTGATTGAACATGGAGTTGCCTCTGCCATACACTTTTGTCTAATGGATAGCCCCAGACATCTAATAATTAAGTTGTGTCTTGATTAAATCAGTATGAAGTGTCCCCTGTACTTTCTTGGTAGCCAGACAATGGACACCATTTAATTAACATTGTATTTAAGACACAGCTTTCTGTATTTGACAGAACCCTTTGAACTAAGTCATGCCACATTCAAACGGGGGAGGGGAGCAGAGGGGGAGAAGGGGAACCCAGAGGAAAGGGGAGAGGCAGGGACAATTTTTTAAAATATGGTTCCTGTAATGGTGAGAGAGAAGAATATACTTCATCCATCAGATGAAGCTTTATGTATGAATAGATAAAGTACTTTTTTCTAACTGTAACACTTAAAAAGTCTTTAATGATAATGGTGATGTGAGTTGGGTAATTTAAGTCCAGTTGTTAGTATACAAAAGCCCCCTTAGTGAACTCACTATATCTGTAATTGATATTGGCACTCTCATTGCCAGTTTAAGCATAGAGGTAAAAATTAGATCCAGAGGTAATCTATCCAAGTCAAGGTTGATGCACATTGGAACTTGTTACAACCTGTTCTGTCTCTGCTGTATACAAATGGAAGACTATAGAGCACAAGCTGTCTGGAAGGTACTCAAGAAAGTAGCTTTCATCAGCGATGGATGCCCATTGTTTAGGGTGTTTTCCCTGATGTTTTTTCAATTCGTTTTCTTGAAAATTAATTTTGAAAATTACTGTTAATTTGAGCTATGAAAATTGTGTAGCTTATTTCAAGTTAATTTCAAAATAGCTTATTTTGAAATTTGGCACTGTCTACACAGCACTATTCCAAAACGTCTCTTACTCCTCATGGAATGAGGTTACAGGGATGTCAGAATAGCGAGCCCATTATATTTCAACATAATGGGTATGCTCAAAGGCTACGTCTAGACTGGTATGATTTTCCGCAAATACTTTTGACAGAAAAGTTTTCTGTTAAAAGCATTTGCGGAAAAGAGCATCTAGATTGGCACGGACACTTTTCCGCAAAAGTACTTTTTGCAGAAAAGCATCCATACCAATCTAGACGCGCTTTTGCGCAAAAAAGCCCCAATCACCATTTTTGTGATTGGGGCTTTTTGGCGCAAAACAAATATCAGCTGTCTACACTGGCCCTTTTGTGCAAAAGCTTTACGCAAAAGGACTTTTGCCCGAATGGGAGCAGCATAGTATTTCCGCAAGAAGCACTGATTTCAGACAGTAGGAAGTCAGTGTTCTTGCGGAAATTCAAGCAGCCAGTGTAGACAGCTGGCAAGTTTTTCTGGAAAAGCGGCTGATTTTCCAGAAAAACTGGCCAGTCTAGACACAGCCAAAAGATGCGGAATAGCTATTTTGAGATACCAGAGGTATCCGAAATAGTGCTGCAGTGTAGACATAGCCTTGGTGGCCTGATTTCCAGAGATGCCAGGGAGAACCACTTATACTGACTTCAGTGGCATCTGTAGGGAGAAATCAGGCCATGAAAGACTTCCTGGCACTTTCTAGTTCTGCAGCACCAGCCTAATATCATCACCACACTAATGTATGGCTCAAGAACCATCCCCATCATGCTTAAATCTGACAAGAATCACCAACAACACATTCAGACATGGCTCTAGAACAACCATCACAATATTCAAGTACTGGTCTAGAAACTGTGTCCACTTGTTTTCTCTCAGTCCTGAACAGATTGCCTTTCACACTGTAAATGCTAATGCAGTATTTATTGTAATTATATAATAGTCTAGTATTTTTGTGAGTGTTATAAGAATGACTACTATGATCCTGCATCTTCATACCTTTTTATTATGCTTCATATTTTCAAACATTTAAAGGTGAACTGTTTGTTTTCACTTCCAAGAATAACACGGAATGCCCCCAATAGCCAGGCCAATAGGCAACAAGATAGCCTCATGGTAAGAGTATTATTAAAACCTCAATACAGGAAAGAAAGATAAGAAAAATAAACAGATTCAGCAACTTATAATTAATTATTCCAAACCTCTGGCTCTACTGATTCCCTCCATTAGCCAGGAGGGCAGGGTTCAAAACCATGCTCTGAAGTGCTCCTAGCCTCTATTTGCCAGAAGCTGATAATGGAAAACAGAAGGATCATTTAATTTCCTGTTCTGTTCATTCCTTCGAAAGCAGTGGCATTGGTAGCTGTCAGCAGATAGGATACTGAGCTAGATAGACCAATGGTCTGACCCAGTATGGCCATTCTTATGCTCACATATATATGCCACCTAGTATACACAACAATGGAAGTATACAAGAGTACACATAAGTGCTACTTTTTCTTAGCCAGTTTGTTCAAGTATTGGTGGTACTGACATTTTATTCATTGCATTATGTGCTGCTCTGCATACATGACCATGCACAGATAATTGTGGCTCTTTTAAATTCTACATTATTTATTCAATTGGGTGAATTCCACTGAATAATACTGAATTCTTATAAAAGCAGGACAAGGGAAATTTTAAAAATAATTTGAATTATTCTAAACTAAATTCAAAACTCCTTTGCTAATTTTAACTTTAACTTAAATTATTGGACATAAAATGATTATCAGCAACTTAATTACAATTGCAAAATTTGATAGTAAACATTTAAGAGGAAAGTTTTTTGAAACGTGTCATCTTGTCTTTTTAAAATTTGTCGTTGTCTACACAGCACTTATTTCAAAATAAATTGCTATTCAAAAACGTCCCTTATTCCTCGTGGAATGAGATTTTGTTAGGTATTCAGGAAATAGTCCCTTTCCCACTTACGTTAATCTGTTTGGTCTATAGAACTTGTAGGTTACATTTCTCTTTCTAATCATGGGAGAATATGAATTTATAAAATCAGTTATATTGTGCCAACCCCATTTTCAATATCTTTTCAAACAGGAGGATTTCTGGTGGCATTTGATATATGTCACAAGAATGCTCTATATCTATATATTTATATATAGTAAGCAGATAAAGTGTCAGCAGATGGAACATATGAAGCATGGTTCCAACACAGGGCTTGCTGAAAGTTTTTCATCCAAACTTTTTTTGTCCCCAAAAGATTATTAAGTTTTTGATTAAATAAAATCTTTCATAGAAAGTATCTGTTTTCCTCCAGAAAAATAGATTAATCATGGGGAAAAATAAAATTTTCAACGAGAAACTTTTTTTTGTTTGCTCTGGAAAGTTTTAGCCAAAAAATTGGGGAGGTATTTTTTTAATGAAAAGTCAAAAGTTTTCAGCTGAAAATTTCAGTTTTTGTTTATGTCAACATTTTAATTGAAAACCATTCCCTTCATTTTCTGACCACCTCTATTCCTGGATGCTGTAGGAATGGTTAATATTGTGCCCCACAAATGCCTTCAGCTTGTTACTTAGAGTGATTAATAAGCTCTACCAGTTTACGTGATGTTCTCTAGTTCCATTACAAGTTGTTGGGCTAGATGCAGGAATCATTGGAGGAAGTTCAGAGGCCTAAATAATTTAGGAAGTTATGCTAGGAACACAGACATTGTTATGCTGGAGCAGACCCAGGACCATCTAATACACTTATTTCTAACTGTGGTAATCAGAAGATGCTTCTGCGGACAGTGTAAAGAAACCTCATAATGAGAAGATGTGGGCTAATTTGGTCAATATGGGTATGTCTACACTACAGTGCTATTTTGGAATACTTCCAGTACCCTGAAATAGCTATTCCATGTCTTTTGAACAAGCCTGTTATTTCAAAATATCTTTAATTTTTTGAGGAGTAACATTAGTTCGAACCAAGGAGTTTGTCTCAAACGAACGCAGCCCGGAGCTCACTTCCTTGTTTGAAACAGCTGAGTTCTGAAACAGCGCACGGGCAAGATTATGCTAATGAAGCATGAGATATTTAAATCCCCACTTCATTTACTATTTCAGTCACCTACATTTGCATCCCTAGTTTGAACTAGGGTGCAAGTGTAGACGTACCCTTAAAGAGGTTGCTTTAAACCCTGGATATGAGATTTTATTTTTCTTCCAATACTTTTAGCTAGCTTTAACTGTTATGACTCTGCATTTATTTTCATAATCAATGTAGTCATCCAGGGCATGTCTACACAGCAGGGCAAAAGTCAAATTAAAATACACAACTTCAACTACGTCAATTGCATAGTTGAAGTTGAAATAGCTAAATTTGGCTTTTGGCACTGTCTACACAGCTGGAAGTCAAAAGAAGAACACTCTTCCTTTGACTTCCCTTATTCCTTGTGAAATGAGGGTTACAGGAGTCAGAGTAAGAAGTCATCCATCTCAACATTATTTTGAAATAATGGTTTGCTGTATAGATGCACACTTTATTTCAAATTAATGTCAGCTAATCCAAAATAATGCTGCTGTCTAGACAAACCCCAATCTCTCTGAATCTTAATCTGCTTTGCCCTCAATGGCATTGTGTGATAATGAGCCCTAAGGTCCAATTACACATAGCATGAAAAAGAACTCCCTATAACTATTTTTGAATTTTCCACCTTTCAATTTAATTGACTGTCTCCTTTTAAGAACATAAGAACGGTCATCCTGGGTCAGACCAAAGGTCCATCTTGCCCAGTATTCTGTCTTTGTCAGTGGCCAATACCAGATGCCCCAGAGGGAATGAACAGAATAGGTAATAATTAAGTGATCCCATCAGAGGCTGTGATCTGTCAGAGGCTGGAAAGGGATGGCAGGAGACAAATCGCTTGATCATTGTCTTCGGTCCACCCTCTCTGGGGCACCTGGTGCTGGCCACTGTTGGTAGACAGGATACTGGGCTAGATGGACCTCTGGTCTGACCCAGTACGGCCGTTCTTATGTTCTTATGTTCTAATCCCTGTCACCCACTCCCAACCTCTGACAAACAGAGGCTAAAGATATCATTCCTGCTCATCCTGGCTAATAAATATTGATGGACCTATCTACCATGTATTTATCTAATTCTTTTATTCTTGAGTTATGAGACATGGAAGAAAATAAAAGCTCCTGATTTACCTTTTACAATCTATTCATTATTCTATTTATATATTCTTATGTTCCCTTTTGTTTCCTTTGGAAAATAATCCCATCTTTTCAATCAGTCTCCATATAAGGCTGCATCTACACAGCAGGGCTTAGCTAGAAATAAACTACACAAATTGAGCTACGTCAATTGTGTAGCTTATTTCAAAATTGGGAGCGTCTACACATCACTTATTTTGAAACAGAGCACTCTTCCTCCAACTACCCTTATTCCTCATACAATGTCGCTGTGTCTAGACTGGCCACTTTTTCCGGAAAATCAGCCGCTTTTCTGGAAAAACTTGCCAGCTGTCTACACTGGCCGCTTGAATTTCCGCAAAAGCACTGACTTCCTACTGTAAGAAACCAGTGCTTTTTGCGGAAATACTATGCTGCTCCCATTCGGGCAAAAGTCCCTTTGACAAAACTTTTGCGCAAAAGGGACAGTGTAGACAGCTGAGATTTGTTTTGCGCAAAAAAGCCCTGATCATGAAAATGGTGATTGGGGCTTTTTTGTGCAAAAGCGCGTCTAGATTGGCCACGGACACTTTTCCGCAAAAAGTGCTTTTGCGGAAAAGCATCCATGCCAATCTAGAAGCTCTTTTCCAAAAATGCTTTTAACGGAAAACTTTTCAGTTAAAAGCATTTCCGGAAAATCATGCCAGTCTAGATGTAGCCTGTGGGTTACAGAAGTCGGAGTAAGAAGTCCTCCAGCTTGACAGTATTTTGACACTATTTCGAAATAACTGCCTCTGTGTAGATGCAGACTAAATTATTTTGGAATAGCACTAGTTATTTCAAAATAGGGTTGCAGTGTAGACATACCCTAAGAGTCATTCAACACCCTCAAGTCATTCTTGTCTTTTTTTGCATTGTCTCTAATTTTACAATATCCTTGGAGAGATGGGATGACCAAAACTGTGCACAGTATTCTCTACCTTGGCAAAGCCCTCCTCTATATTCATTATGCTCCCCAGTGTCACAACCGTCCATAGTAGAAGGGTATTGATTGCTTTGTCTATTTGGATCACAACAGTCCCCACTATAGATTTCCTGATTCCAAATTGATTCCCAACTTACTAGTAGCTGTCTGTCATTGTAAACTTCCATAGGGCAATTGCCACTCACTTCTCCACTGTCAGAGCAGGTCTCATTCTGGCATTCCTGTGAGTTAGGGCAGGAGAAAGCAATTCACAAACTTCCATGAAAGTTACCTTGTGCATATAGAAGTTTTACATCCACTGCTGATTTTCCCATACCTGAATCACAATAAAATTCCACCAGTCTGTGTTTGTCTCACGGCATCAGAACTGGTGTTCCACTGTATATAGAGAATCGAATGCTGGCATTTGCAATTTGCTCAACTCAAGTGCTTCACAAATCAGTATATTCATGGCCTACTGAGATTCTCTCTCATTCCAGTTGACCCTGGATACACCCTGGACTTACCCCAGCCTTAAGTGCACCAAGGTTAACATCAGCATCATAAAATTTTGATGATGAAAAAGATCCACAATGGGGTCCATGCTCATGCTGCTACGGTGCCTCCATGGATAACAAACAAGAGAAATGTGGGTTTAAATAGACAGTTTGCTATTGCAGGGGAGGGAAGAGAGGAAACAAGTGCATTATGGGTTGCTGGCGACATGTACCCAGAATACCCGCCGCACAGTTTAATCCCGGTGTGCACTGGGAGCATAACCCAGAATGCAAAGGGGTGCAGGCGCTGTGGGATAGCTACCCATAGTACATCACTCTCAAAGTTATTGGTAGCCACTATACTGAGGATCTACTTTTCAATTATGCTGTTAGTTGCTTTTAAGGACTACACGTTGGGCATACCTACTCAGTTTCGAATAGATGGCAGTATTTTCAATCTCTGGAGACTTCAGGCTCACACTAAAGTGGTTACTACAACTATTTGTGACCTTCTGTTTGCTGATGACTGTGCATTGCTGGCTCATTCAGTGAAGGGTGCACAGGAGCTTTTTGATCGCTCTGTTACTTCTGCTCATTGTTTTGGACTCACAGTAAGCCTAAAGAAGACAGAAGTTTTACCTTAGCCTGTCTGGAAAGAGCCAAGCACTCCAGTGATCACTACTGCTGGTACAGTCCTTAAGGCTGTTGACAAGTTATGCTACCTGGGAAGTATACTATCTTCTAGCATAAACGTAGATCATGATGTATCTGTTCAACTAGCCAAAGCCAGCGCTGCTTTTGGAAAATTGACCAAACTACTATGGAATGACTATGGTATTAAACGCCATACCAAGATAGCGGTTTATCAGGCAGTTGTCCTGAATGTCCTGGACAATATATCGTTGCCATGTTTTGAAGCTCAATCAATTCCATATGCATTGTCGGAGGAAGATTGCCCATGTGAATTGGTGGGACAAAATTCCTAATATGGAGGTTCTTAAGCTATGTGGTGTCAAGGACATGAAAGCAATGCTTATGAACCAACAGTTTCACTGGATTGGTCCTGTTATGAAGATAGATGATACATGGATACCAAGTATGGTCTTCTATGGCCAGCTTGCTCATGGAAAGCGCTCTATCGGTGATCAGTTTAAGTGCTATAAAGGCATCTTAAAGGCCAATATGAAGTCATGCGGCATATCTCCCAATGATCTGGAAACTCTAGTTCAGGACAGTGTGTCCTGTTGACAAATCATTGTACAGGCTCTTAATTGCTTTGCGAGTCAGCGTATCCAGGCATTGAAGGAAAAGTGCAGGATCTGAAAAGAACATACAGCGCCTGCAGTTGGTGGCTTTTTATGTGAAATCTGTAATCGGCTCAACAACAGCATCATAGAAGATGAGATCCGTTGATCAACGGCTGAGTCCAAGACTGAGGATGCAATACTTTGAACTATGTCAAATTCTTGAGCATGGTGGGGACATGCACCTTCGATTTTACAAAATCAGCTGCTAAAAAGTAGACCTTAATACATTCAACCTTATCTTATAATGTAGACATGGCCTTAGCTATGTCCTTATCTTCCATAATTACTTCCTTTATACCCTCATATCTACTGATTCTTTTGCTGACTTCCTGATTCTGATATAATTAAAGAATTTAAGAATATAAGCACATAAGAATGGCCTCCTCCCCCACTGCACTCTATCCCCAAACTCATTGGGGGGAGGAGTAGAAGGCACTGGGAGATAGGTTGGAGCTTGGCTGCCAGTGGGTGCTGGAGTACCTAGACAATTGGTGCCTATCTATCTAGCCCTCTATCTTACCTTCCTCCAGTAACTCCATGCTAGATGCTTCAGAATAGTGCAATTTTTAAATGATCTATTCCCTATCATTCGGTCCCAGCTTCAGGGTATGTCTACACATACGAGGTGTACCGGTAGTTTGAATCAGAGAGCCTACTTCGAACTACCTACTCCATGCCGCGTGTAGCCACAGGCATGGAGTCCGCACTAATGGGGATTTAAAAATGGCGGCGCCCTGCAAGATGCAAATGAAGCCCGGGATACTTAAATCCCGGGCTTCATTTGCAACTTCGAATGCCTACATTAGCCACCCTAGTTCAAACTAGGGTGGCAGTGTAGACATACTCTCAGTCAGTAAAAAATGTAGTGACACCCAAAGCATGGGATTGTAACCTTGACCATCTTGGCTAATAGTCATTGATAGACCTATCCTCTGTGAAAGTGTTCCATTAGTTTTTGAGCCTAATTAGACTTCAGTCATTTACTGCATCTCATAACAATATGCTATGAGTTACTTGGTTTTCAAAAATCCCTTTTAGCCCTCTCAATTTCCCCCTAGTCTGTGGTAATTTATATTCATTTTTACTGATTTCATTAGAGCAAATTTCCAGATTCTCTGTTTGACTCTCTAATCATACTGATTTGCTTCTTGCCCTCCTGATTCCCTTCCTTTACTTTTGGCTTTATAACCTTTGTGACCTGCTTCCTCATTTTTTGAAATATCTTTTTCTAAAATTTAGTGCCAATATGTTAATTTTTGGTACCTTACCTCTTGGTAGGAAGTTGAATCTAATTATGTTATGGTCACTATTACTTAGTGATGCAGCTACTGTTAAAACTTGAATTGACTTCTATTTATTATTATTAAGCTGAAAATTGTCTCTCCTCTTGTGTATTCTAGAATTCACTGTCCCAATAAGCAATTATTTCAAGTTTTGAGCAATTACCTCTTTAAAATGCTGTACTGTTGCATCATTTTATATGCATGTAGTTCAAGTCCCTGTTATCATTTTGTTACATTTTGCTGCCTCTGTCTTTTCTGTCAACAGTGTGCTCTAAATCAGTTTCTTGATTCAGAAGCTAGTAGAATAGTCTTAATAATATATTTACATTCGCAAGGGGTTGCAATTATTTTTATAGATTCAACCGTGTTGTCCTCTCTACCGAGAAATTTAATCTCCCTAGATTCTATGGAATCTTGTACATACAGTGCATACATACATGTTTGGTTTAGACCCTTTTTTATTGGGGTTGCAAGGGCTGGCATCAGATTTGCTGAGGCAAAGTATGAGCCCCATTGGGTTTTGCTCTCCCCCCATTTCCACCCCAGACAGGAGCGTTTGGTAGGCTTATGCTTTGGTACCCTGTCCTACGGTCATGTACTATAGGTTGAATCTCTAAAATCCAGGGTTTTCTGGTCCGGCAACATCCGTGGCCTGTCAGAACAATGGATATTGCTGGACAAGAGAGCCCCAGCTGGTCAGGTTCTGAAGCGCAGTCTGGGCTGAGCGGTAAAGAGCATAACCCCAGCTGGGACTAGAGGCAGCAGGGCCAATGGCCAGGAGTGCAGCCCTGGTTGGGGCTGGCACAGTGGGAAACACAGCCTTGACTGGGGCTGGTGCAGTGGTGGGGGGAGGAGAGGCAGGGGCACAGCCCCAGCTGGGGCTGCAGGCATCAGGGCCAGAAGCGCAGTCCTAGTTGGAACTGGTGGCAGGGAGCACAGCTCTGGCCAGGGCTGGAGTCAGAAGGTCCAGCAGCTGGGTACGTAGCCTGATCTAGTGCCATGGGGGTGCAGCACCAGCCGGGGCTGGCACAGTGGGGAACTAGAGTCAGTGGAGAAGCAGGGAATACAGCCCCAGCCAGGACCAGCGCTGACAGCCAAGTAGGGAGGTTTGACCTCCCCTTGTCTGGCAAACTCCATGGTTCGGGACCACTCAGGTCTCGAGGGAGCCGGATAAGGGAGGTTAGTCCTGTAATTTTTGTTGTCAGAAGAGAGTCATAGTACAATGAAATATGAGAACCCCTGGGTAGCCCGGGAGGTACTCACTGCTGTGGTGCTTTCTCCTGGACACTCTGGCTGTGTCTAAACTGGAATGATTTTGCGCAAATACTTTTAACGGAAAAGCGCATAAGCATCCGTGCCAGGGTAGGCGCTCTCTTGCGCAAGAAAGCTCCGATGGCCATTTTAGCTTTCTTGTGCAAGAAATTGACGTTGCCTGTCTACACTGGCCTCTTGCGCAAGAACACTTACACAAGAGGACTTACCCCTGAGTGGGAGCGTCAGAGTATTTGCACAAGAAGCACTGATTTCATACAGTAGAACATCAGTGTTCTTGTGCAAATACTCATGGCCAGTGTAGACCTTTTGCGCAAAATCTTGCCGATGTAGACACAGCCTCAGGGAATTAGCTCTGTAGCCATGGAGCACCCCCTTTAGGCTGGTATCTCACCCACTGTTACCTCTTTTTTTCCTCCACCTCTGGGTTAGGTTCCACAGCCATCCCAGACCGTGGCATCCTCCCACCTGGGTACTGCCCTACCACAGCGCCTCTGAACTCTGAGGTCCTTCCTCACTTGGAAGTCTTAACCCTCTTTGCCCACCTTGGCTCAGTGACCCTGCTGCCAATCTTTATCTAGCCCCTGCCGTGGGGCAAACTGCAGTGTGAAATGGCCACTCATCATTGGCAAGGGGGTATGGACCTGCTGCCTTTGCCTACTCTGGGTGCCTCTCAGCAGCCCTAGTAGCTTCTGGCTTTGCTTCAGGCCCTGCAGTCTGGGAGCTTGCCTGGCCAGAGCTTCCCCAGCCATGCTCCAAGTCAGGAAGCCTCTGGCTTATCTGGCAGATAAGTCCCTCCTGCTCCACCTCTGGAGCAAGAGTGAATCTGACCTTCCTTGCCTCCAGGAGCCTGTATTTATACTGTCTTCAGCTGGATTCTAACTGGCTCGTACCTGCCACAGCTGCTGGCTTCACAGTTCCACCGCTCCATCCCTCTCCCAGGGCTTGGTTATAATCCTTGAAGGGCCAATGTGGGGCAGATGCCCCATCACACCTGGTTTAGACTTGCTGTTTGATATAGTTTATAACTAATTATCCCCTTATCTCATTGATTTTTATTATTTCAGAAATACCCACTATATCAACATCCTGTTACATTGCATGGCATTATAATTCACCTATATTTGTTTTTAAGTTTATTGAAATTATATATAAATATTTATAGTTATTTTGACAAAGTGTCTATTTTTATTTACCTTCTTAATACGACATCTGTGCTGATTTCAATTATATTTCCCTTCTGATCTTTTCCTGTTGTAGAATTCATTTGTGTTTTTCATCATATTTTTCACTGGATTCTTGAATACCTTTGTACACTAAAGGCCGTAAGAAATATCTCTGTCATATATGTTCTTCAGCTCCTGTCTATTAGATGATTATAACAATCCCTTCTGGCCTTAAAATCTGTGTTTTCAGTACCCGTGCTTCTCTCAATTAACCATTTAAGCTACTGTATCAAGGTGTCTAAAATTAAGTTAGCACATTCTCCAGTAATGAGAGTCCAACTAGCTACTGTCTTCATGCTCACATGAATCTGCAGATTGTCAGTTCACAGTTATTAGATGTGAGGTGTGCCTTAAACCTTACCAAATTAATTGAAGAACATTTATGCATAGTTACAAAATAAAAGCATGCCACTATTTGTATGCTAATTAACGGAATGCATCAAAATCCTCTTTATAATAGGACGGCTAATTTTTAAAAATGCCCTTTCATCTCTGATTTTATTAATCTCTTCTGAAACCTTGCCCAGCCATTAATCAAATAATAAATACTGCCCCCTGTACCTATGTTAATTTGGTCCACTCCAACAAAAGATGAGAAAAGTAGAGTTAATGCTGAGTCTGTCTTTAAGTCCCTTCATTTTAGTTATGTACTGCGGAAGATTGATGAGAAAGTGGTTTTACACACTGTGGCTCACATTTCTAATCACAATAGGCAGTATTAAAGATGGAGTTTCAGAATAGCCAGTAGCCTGGTAGCTAGCATTTTTAAAAGATACATAGGAAAGAAAAAAGTTTAAGTTTTTGTTTTTCCTGATTTGGAACAGGGATTTGACCTGGATATAATCACGGGGCTATGTACTATTCTGTGTTCAATTTATCCATTTTAAATTTCCAGTCCTTGGATCTTGTTATGCCTTTGTCTGGAAGACAGAAAAACCCTCCACTATGAGATATCTTTTTCATGTATCTACACGTAGTGATCAAGTAACCTCCTCAACCTGCTCTTTGAAAAATTGAATAAGTTGAGCTCCCTAAGCCTTACATCATAAAACTTGCTTTACAGCCCTGGATCATTTTTCTGGTCCTCCTTTGAGCTATTTCCCCAACTTTTTAAAAATGTGGACATCAACACTAAAGATAATATTCTAACAGAAGTCTTGCAATGATGGAAAGAAAAACAGGAACACTTTTCTAATTGTCCTGTTTATAAAACCTAGGATTTGGATGCATGCCTTGCATTGGGCTTTATAAAATTAATTTTGTTGGATTGTAATAATTTAACCAGGTAGGTTAAACCACTCTGTACTAAGAAGTTATCCACCTCATTATTTATTACCTCACCAATCATTATCAGCTGCAAACTTTATCAGCAAATATCTATACCATTATTAGATCATTGATAAAAAACATTAAGTAGCAGAGGGCTATCAACTGATCTCAGGAGGACTTCTCTGGAAATGGCCCTGCTCACTGATATTTCCCCATTAACAGCTATTCTTTGAGATCTGTCAGTGAGCTAGTTTTTAATCCATCTAATGTGTGTTCTGTTAATTCCATATACTCTAATGAAAGTTTTTAAATAAATATGTCATGTGGTACTAACTAAAATGCGTTGGAGATATTCAAGGATAGTACAACACAGTTGTCCTTATCAAGTAGACAAGCAATACTCCCAAAATGAGACAAGTTAGTGACCTACCTTCCATGAAACCATATAGACCAGTATAAAAACTATATTTTTAACTTTTACATCTTTGTTGATAAAGTCCTTATTTTATTGTGATTGATAGTAGGTTAATCAGTCTGTAGTTCCCTGGCACATCCTTTTTATCATTTTAACATACTGGAACTTCATTGGTAGTTATCCAAACCTTTAAGAATTTCCAAGTTTTCCAAGATTCCGTAAAAATTAATATTAGTAATTCAGAGAGCTCCTTAGCACCCTTTAACATTCTTGGGTGCAAGTTATCAGGGCCATTTGATTTGAAAGCATTTAATTTTACCACAGGCCTTATACCTTGCCTCGTTACACCTACATTGCTGCAGTCATTTCTATTCCTCCTCCTATTTCTAGCACTTATTACTTCTAACTTTTGTCATTTCTTTCTCTCTCTTGGCTTGAAACTTTCAGGTATGCTACCTAATATACCTGGGGCACTTTTCCTATCTTCATCTAGTAGATGCTATTTTCCAACCACTCATTACTTCTTGTCAAGTATCAGAGGGGTAGCCGTGTTAGTTTGAATCTGCAAAAGTGGTGAGGAGTCCTGTGGCACATTATAGACTAACTGAAGTGTAGGAGCATAAGCTATCGTGAGCAAAGACCCACTTCATCAGATGCATGTAGTGGAAATTTCCAGAGGCAGGTATAAATATGCAGGCCAGGATCAGGCTGGAGATGACGAGGTGGATCCAATCAAGGAGGATGAGGCCCACTTGTAGCAACTGATCTGGAGGTGTGAATTCCAAGAGAGCAAAAGCTGCTTTTGTAGTTAGCAAGCCATTCACAGTCTTTGTTTAATCCAGAGTTGATTGTGTCAAACTTGAAGATGAACTGTAGCTCAGCAGTTTCTCTTTGAAGTCTGGTCCTGAAGTTTTTTTGCTGCAGCATGGCTACCTTTAGATCTGCAATTGTGTGTCCAGGAAAATTGAAGTGTTTCCCTACAGGTTTTTGTATGTTGCCATTCCTAATATCAGATTTGTGTCCATTGATTTTTTTATGTAGGGACTGTCCAGTTTGGCAGATGTATATAGCAGTTGGGCATTGTTGGCACATGATGGCATATATTACGTTGGTAGATGTGCAGGAGAACGTACCAGTGATGGTGTGGCTGAATCTGGTTAGGTCCTGTGATGGTGTCATTGGTGTAGATATGAGGGCAGAGTTGGCACCAAGATTTGTTGCATAGATTGGTTCCTGAGTTAGAGTTATTGTGGTGCGGTGTATAGTTGCTGGTGAGAATTTGCTTCAGGTTGGTGGGTTGTCTGTGGGCAAGGACCGGCCTACCTCCCAAGGCCTGTGAAAGTGAGGGATCATTGTCCCGGATGGGTTGTAATGATGCGTTGGAGAGGTTTTAGCTAGGGACTGTAGGTGATGGCCAGTGGTGTTCTGTTGGTTTCTTTCTTGGGCTTGTCCCGTAGCAGGAGGCTTCTGGGTACACATCTGGCTCTGTCAATCTGTCTCCTCACTTCCTCATGTGGGTATCGCAGTTTACAGAATGCTTGTTGAAGATCTTGTAGGTGTAGATCTCTGTCTGAGGGTTTGGAGCATATGCGGTTGTACCTCAGTGCTTGGCTATAAACAATGGATCGTGTGGTGTGTCCAGGATGGAAGCTGGAGGCATGCAGGTAAGTGTAGAGGTCAGTAGGTTTTCGGTATAGGGTGGTATTGATGTGACCGTCACTTATTTGTACCATAGTGTCCAGGAAATGGACCTCCCGTGTAGATTGATCCATGCTGAGGTTGATGGTGGGGTGGAAGCTGTTGAAATCATGGTGAAATTCTTCCAGAGTCTCCTTCCCATGGGTCCAGATGATGAAAATGTCATCGATGTAGCGTAGGTAGAGAAGGGGTGTAAGTGGACAGGAGCTGAGGAAGCGTTGTTCCAGGTCAACCATAAAAATGTTGGCGTATTGTGGGGCCATGCGGGTGCCCATAGCAGTGCCACTGGTCTGAAGGTATATGTTGTCACCAAATCTGAAATAGTTGTGTGTGAGGATAAATTCACAGAGTTCAGCCACCAGTTGTGCTGTGGCATCATCAGGGATACTGTTCCTGACAGCTTGTACTCCATCTTCATGTGGGATGTTTGTGTAGATAGCCTCTACATCCATGGTGGCTAGGATGGTGTTTTCTGGAAGATCACCTATGCATTGTAGTTTTCTCAGGAAATCCGTAGTGTCACGGAGGTAATTGGGAGTGCTGGTGGTGTAGGGTCTGAGCAGAGAGTCCACATAGCCAGACAGTCCTTCAGTGAGAGTGCCAATGCCCGAGATGATGGGGCGTCCGGGATTTCCAGGTTTGTGGATCTTGGGTAATAGATAGAACAACCCTGGTCGGGGCTCTAAGGGTGTGTCTTTTTGTTCCTGTGCTTGTGTAGGGAGTGTCCTGAGCAGATGGTGCAGTTTCTTAAATCACAGATCCTCTGTACTTGTCTTCATTTATATGACCCATCCTTTTTCTCTCCGGAAGTGCTGACCACTCATTTGTTTTGTGATTTCTCTTTTAATCTATAAGCCCTTTGAGAAAAGAGACATATATTGTTTTCCTTTTGCATGCTCAAAAGAAGTGATTTTTGCCATCCTAAAATAAATTCAAAATATTAATGAAATAAACTAAAATTCTGCACTCAACATTTGTTCATTTTTGCAAATGTTGGGCTGGGGTCATAATCAGGCTCTGTACTTGTAGGTTAAAGTGTATTAGCTGCAAAAGTCTAGCCTTCTAACAATACATTTTAATTATATGCGATAATTTTGAAACTATAAATTTAATTTGTAGAAGGTAGAAACTTTGAAATAAAGCCCTGGTTATGCTCTTTTAAATCTTTTGTTTATGACATGATGGTTGGTATTGACATATGGGTTTTTTGTATATTAGTTTGTTTCCTTGGAATTTCCATTTTTCTTGAATCTCATCTTTATTATTTAAAACTCATTTGAAAATATAATACTAATATAACATATTGTATGGGGCATTTAAAAGTAAGAATATAGGTGGGTTATATAAATGAAATATTGTATGCGATATCCCTGACCCTTAAATACCAGTCTGAGCTTTTTTTCATTAAATTAATACTTCCGTGATTTTAATATGGTATTAATGTTACCAATAAAAATAATCACATACATTTTCTATTACAACTTAGTGTGTATTAAAATCTATTAAAATGTATAAAGCGTATTATTACAGTACAAGGCCATTACATAAAATACATATTTTTCTATAATGCAAAAGTGCCATAACTTGCTGCAATACACTTCAGTTATTTCACATTTAAAGTATTTTGCTTTTTTAACATAATCTGTTTGGATGTTTGTTTTATAATATTTTAGAACAAAGCATTTTTCACATTCCTGTCATCATTTATACCAGTGACTCTCAACCTTTCCAGAATACCATATCCCTTTGAGGAATTTGTTTTGTTTTTCATACACCCAAATTTCACCTAATTTAAAATTACTTTCTTACAAAATCAGATATAAATATAAAGTTGTTGCAGCATACAACATTTAAAAATGGCTTAGTTTCTTATTTTTTCGTATAATTATAAAATAAAACAATTGGAATATAAATATTATAATTATGCTTTAGTTTATAGTTTTTAGAACAACATAAACAAGACTTTGTATAAAATTTTACTTTGAATGGATTCAGCTAGTCATTTTTATATAGCCTGTTGTAAAACTAGACAAATATCTAAATGAATTGATGTACCCTAATGACCTCTGAGTACCACTTGTTGAGAACCGCTGATTTAATACCAACTGCCCATTTGATTATCATTCAACCTAGCTGGTTGACAGTAAAGTACAAACAAGAGCAAGAGCAAAATCTAAGCAAGTCTTTGAAACTGGATTCTGCAAAATTTTCATGGAATATGCCCACCTTCCTAGTGTTCCCAGTCAAACTGAAAGAGGGTGCCAGTCTGGTGGAATAGGATGTAATGATTGGTTTTAGGATAGATCAGAATAATTTCACCAAGGGAACAATGACTGGACTTCCCTGCTCCCTTCCCAAGTCCTGCAAAGGCAGACTACAATTGAAAACTGAAAATTGCCCATTCAAGCCACATCATGGAATTAGCAGGCTATTGTACTTCACTGTGTGATTTGCCACCTGCTGTGTGACTATGCTATAGCAGTAGAAAGGTAAATTGGCACCTGTTGGATACATAGGGATTTTTGAACTGTAGAACTCACAAGGGAGGATGCCACATGTCCAGCTATACATACATACAGGTAATGTAGTATAGTGCCCATTCCAATAGCAATGTACAATAAGACCATTTAGAACATTTGCACCTTATTACAGATGAAAAAGCCTTCCAAGGAATTGCTAGTGCCTGTGAAAATGTTAACATAACTTCAGGACTGCACTGTTCACTGTTGTAATGGGGCATGACTGAGTATAGCGGAGTATTCTGCCGGTTGTTCTGGGAATTAGCTCAAGTTCTCCAACAGGACACTCTCCTCCGAAGTCTCGCTCACCATTACTCCCTCTTTCTCCTCTATGCTGGGACCTCTGTTGCTCCCCAGACCATGGCATCCTCTTTTGGTCATGTCCATTATCTCCCCACTTCTCGGGGAAAAACACTCTATAGTCCTGTGCCATTCCTCAGTAGCCTGCTGCAGTCACCAGTCTAGTCCCTTACTCTAACAAACTGCAGTCTGTACTGGCAACTTCCTTCAGGGTAAGTGGGGGAAAAAAGGGGTGATTCAGGCCTGTGTGCTACTCTGGGTCACAATCCAGGGACCCTATAGCTAGTAGCCACTCACTGCTTCTTTTCCATCTCCTCTGCTGCCTCTTTTATCCTGGGTCATTCTCCCCTAGCCTTCACACCTTATTTGCTTCCAGGGCCTCATTTTAGTAGCAGTAAGACAGAAGTTCTTACTGCTCTACTACCCTGGTCAGCACTGCTCCAGCTATGGTGCTTCTTGGCAGCCAGTCCATCTCTCTACCAGGCCAGGAAGGGACTTCCCTCTGATCTGTTGAGCAGCCCTTTCTAAATATGGCTACATCCTGATTGGATCACATACTGAGCCCTTATCTGACTGGAGCCCTTATTCTGTGTAGGCTCTCTCTGGTCTGATTTAACTCCTACTCTTCTCAATGTGGGGCAATCACCTGACTACACAGACCTTTACTCTACTGGTAGCCCCCATGACATATCATGTGAACTATTGTTGCATGTAAGAAATTGGAAATCTAGCTCGAAGTAGAAGAGCTACTTTTACAGCAAATTCTGCTGGTATACCTCAACCTAACATATCGATCAGTATTGTTACTCTGAATTCCCCCACTAGTACGTCTGTATCTATCTTTTGTCTTTTACTTAGATTGTAAGTTCTTTGGGAATGTTTTGTTCTGTCTGCATAGCACCCAACCCAATGGAGTTGCTTCTAAGTGCAGGGCTTCTAAGTGCAATAATAATACAAATAATAAACAATAAAATAATGGAAGTTTTCTTAGGCTGCCTCACCAAAGTGCATACATCCTTGATCTGGAAAAAATTGCCATTAAGTGTGAGTGAAGAACTTGTTCTCCATATCTACTAGGTATTTACCATTTGTGAGCTCCTGCCAGCAGGACTAGCAGATATTCTAACTGGTTTGTCATGTTAAATGGCAAATGACACAGACCACAGACTCTTCTTGGTGAATACAGCCATATAAGTTATGGATCTGATCAAAGTGCATGATCAGAATTTTATAGCTGCAGTTCAAACAAAAAATGGGGAGTCCCTTGAACAATAAAGAAAATTTTAAAAGCTTATGAGGATGTTTTCATGGATGATGGGTGTCTTTAAGGAAAGCTGTGACCAGAAATAGATCCTACAGTGAAATAGTGTGCTTACCGGGAAGGAAATACACCAGTGGCATTATATTATCCAGTATACAAGGAGCTCAGGAGTCTGCAGAACAGGGGTATCATAGTATCTGCAGGGATCAGTACAATCTTAGTAAGCCACATGGTGATGACAAAGATAATCAGGAACATTATAAATCTCCACACACACAAAGCCACTGTTCAGGGCATTGAAAAGATGCCACTATCCACCACCCACAACTGATGGTGTCTTGTCAAAATTTTCCAAAGCCAGAATCTGTGGGATCTATAATGTGTGGAATGGGATTTTGCTATAGAAGTCTGGATAAAGAATCCAGAATGCTGACAACTTTGCAACACCATTTGGTCATTACAGATGGCTGTGTGTGCTGATGGGCATAAGCTCAGCACCATAGGTGCTCTAGAGAAGACTGATGTAAGCTCTGGAAGGGCTGCCTAGTGTGGAAATACAATATATAAATACCTACCTAGGGAGTAAATATTTGACAACTGGATCTGCAGTCTGGTGGAGAAAAGTATATTACATGATACAATGGCTGGATGTTGAAGCTAGACAAATTCAGACTGAGTAAGGTGTATTTTTTTATATTTTTAACAGCAAGGGTAATTAACCTTTGGAGCAACTTACTCCAAATGATCAGAGGGGTAGCCGTGTTAGTCTGAATCTGCAAAAGCGGCGAGGAGTTCTGTGGCACCTTAGAGACTAACTGAAGTATTGGAGCATAAGCTTTCATGGGCAAAGACCCACTTCGTCAGATGCATGTAGTGGAAATTTCCAGAGACAGGTATAAATATGCAGGCCAGAATCAGGCTGGAGATGACGAGGTGGATCCAATCAGGGAGGATGAGGCCCACTTCTAGTAGCTGATCTGGAGGTGTGAATTCCAAGAGAGGACAAAAGCAGCTACTAGAAGTGGGCCTCATCCTCCCTGATTGGATCCACCTCGTCATCTCCAGCCTGATTCTGGCCTACATATTTATACCTGCCTCTGGAAATTTCCACTACATGCATCTGACGAAGTGGGTCTTTGCCCATGAAAGCTTATGCTCCAATACTTCAGTTAGTCTATAAGGTGCCACAGGATTCCTCGCCGCTTTTTCTTCAAACTGTGGTGGATTGTTCATCACTAGACATTTTGAAATCAAGATTGGATGTTTTCTAGAAGATATACTCTAGGAAATTATTTTGGCGTTCTACAATCAGTGTTCTACAGGAGGCCAGACTAGGTGATCAGAATGAGGTAACATATATTGGACATTTGCTCATAGCAGAGGGGCTGAAAGCAGATCCCCAAAAATTCAAGGCTGTCAATGACATGCAGACTCCAGTGGGTGTGAAAAGGGTACAGTACTTCATAAATTTTCTGTCAAAGTATTTTCCATGTCTGACTAGTAGTGAGACCTATATGTCAGCTCATAAGGAAAGATGTTGAATGAGCCTGAGCAGTCTCCGACAGGAAATATCTGACGTGCTGAAACACATCATAGCAGATTCACTTATCCTGAAGTATTACTCACCAATGTGATGTATCAGAGAAATCACTGGATCTTTTTTAGGAGCAGCTCTGTCAGAGGCTGAATAGCGATATGCCAAAATCAAAATGATTTTCTGGGTGTGGGATTTGGAGTGCACTAAGACCACTCAATAATAGTGCATTCAAACCACTAACCCGGCCTAGAGACAATCAGAGCAAAGCCCTTAAATGTTTCAATCATATTGCAGCATATGTTGATGTATTTTCAGCACTACCAGATAGAGATAAGATTTTGTCCAGAATGATTACTGATGTCAATTGAAACCATAAGCTTATACATCAGCATCATTGAGTTTGGGTTAGTGAAGGACAATAACATGTTGCGCTATCTTCCCGGTTCAACAGCAAAGCTGAAGGAAATAAATAGGCTACAGACAGAAATATTCAGCTACAGGCAGTCAAGACAACAATAGTAGCACATAGTTGCCTGAAGACAAAAGCCAAGTACCAAGAGGAGTAGAACCATATTTTCAAATAAAAGATGAGCTGAGTGTGTGGGATGGATCCATATTTCAAGAGCAGAGAGCTGTTGTCTCCACATCATGGTGGAAGACTATCATGCAAAAAGCACATACTTCATACCTATGCTTTGGCAGCTGTGTTAGATGGGGTTCTATTCATTTTGTCTGAGAATAAATACACAACCTTGTTCCTTGGTAGAAGGGTGTAAAACCTGCTGGTTGTGTGGTAACTGTCAGCAGAAACAGATTTTGCTATCACTGGACTTCAGAAAAAGGTGGGAGCATCTCATCCATAGAATAATGGTAAGGTGTATTTTACCTGAGGCAGTAGAAGGTTCCTCGATGAGCCTAGATTCATGAGATTCCATGCTCATTCCTTGCTGATCATAGCCCTACTCTTACCATGTTGATTTGTTTTGTATTCTATTGATGGTCTTTAAAACAAGGTAAAAACTCCTTATATGTGAAAAATAGATATCACAGTCAGAGAAACAAAAGAGATTGGAAAAACTTTTGTAAAACAGCAATAACACATTTCATATACCTCTAGATCATAAATCTAAAATTAAATTCCAGATTGTCTATACTTATGCAAATGTAACCACCACCAGCCAGATTTGAGCGTAGGATCTCTAGAGCTTAGTGTAAGAGCCTCTACAGCTTGGGCTATAAAGCAAGCTGGCGCTTAGCTAGGGCTGTAGAGCTCCCTTGCTCTTCTCTCTCACTGTAAGTGGTCTAAGTGCCACTACTTGGGACAGTGAACCACACTAGGTGTATGGGTTACACAAAATCAATATGACTGGTAGCTTTTGCAAAAATCAAAGCCCAAAATATCCCCATTTTGCTTAGTTCTAATATTATCCCCAAAAGACTCACATTTTCTGTTTCTTCGCTAGCTACAGTTTTGTTCTATTACAGTCACTTTGGTACTTTTGTCTTAAATTGGTGGTGTGTCAAACTTCTCTCTCACCAACCTCCTCCACACTAATGGGATCTCTTGTGGTTTGGTCCAGTTTCTCTAACATTACAACATTGTCTGTCCAGAACCAGTTATTTTGCTTGCCCTGTACAGAAGTCAATGAAAGGGTTACTGTAAATAATATTATTTAACACATTTAGCATACTTTTAGTTTATGAAATATCCTACAGATTGATGATGAACAGCTAGTCAAGGGCATGATCAGCAGAATGATTAAAAAGTCACCATTGTCTAGCTGGTTGGCAATGAGATTTTAATTTTGTATAAATCATCTATATGGGAGATTTGAGAGGATATTAAGTAAGAGACTAAATCTCAGGTCTGGAATATCTTGACTTTTAGAAATAAAAGTTCAAGGCCCTGGAGTCATCTCAACCTTGTATGCTTTTAGAGTAGATAAATGGAATGCAATTTAGTTTATTATGTGTGGGCCGTTTGCATAAAGCCTTAAAAAACGGAGAACCTGTTTGCTTTATGTATAGCAATTTAATTTGCTGTGCTTGACTAAAAAATTCCTAATATCTCCACTATTGTGCAGCATGTTTTGCACTTACTGTCTGCCCCAGAGATGGCTGTACAGTTTGGATCTCTATAAACTGGACTTCTCTCATCTGGCAACATTCCTGGTCCAGCGATCTATGAGTTCTCTGGAGCAGTCACAGGAAAAAACGAGGGTTCTTACATGCAGTAATCCCTCCCCTAACTTTCCAGAGCTTCTAGTGCACCTCAAATATCTCATGTGCAGTGATCAAGCTCAGGGAGGAAGGAGAAGAAAAGGGGAGGTTCTTGGGGAAAGAGGAAGGACACCTGCAGAGTCCCACAACTGGCAGGGAAACCAGAAGCATAGCCCAAAGGCCGAGACCCAGGAGTAGCTTGCCCTGCCTTTTCCCTCAAGCACATCCCTTTTCCCTCAAGCACATCCCTTTTTCCGCTCTGCCAACAATGGCTCCTCTGTTGCTAGAGTGGGGCCCTGTAGTCAGCGGCAGCATTGATCTCCCGTAGGGTGGCAAATTTCTTGGTTCTGGACTAGTTAGGTCCAGAAGGGCCAGGCCAGGGATGGTCAACCTGTATTTTTTATGGGGCTGTTTTTGAAGGGTGTTGGGATTCTACACATTGAGATTATCCTTATGATCAATTAATATGAATTTTGAATAATAGGGCTGATTTAGTGGAATGGAGGACCTGGCCCTATATTTGTCACTGTTTGGTGCCCTTAATATTTTCTGTTTGGCTGTGTCCAGACTCAGGGTTTTTTTCGAAAAAAGTAACCTTTTTTCAAAAAAACTTCCCCTGCGTCCAGACTCAAGCCGCGTTCTTTCGAAATTAAATCGAAGGAACGCGGCTTTTCTTTCGACGGCGGTACACCTAATTCTACGAGGAAGAACGCCTTTTTCGAGGGAGATCCGTCGAAAGTAAGTGAGTGTGGACGGGGGGAGCCCTTTTTTTTGAAAGTATTGGCTTCCAGGAAGAAGCCCTGGTGGACAATCTGGGCCATGGGTTGCATGTCTCTGGTTCCTGGCTGCAGCCATTCCTTAAAGGGACAGGCACCCTCACAGCCACTTGTTGCAGAGAAGGAGCCAGAGCACACGGCTACTTTGCTGCAGCATGTCCCAGCCCCAAGACCATCCTGGCCCTTCCACAGAGCCTTCTGGGGACCCAGCCAAGGGCTCCAAACGCCGGGCACCATCCTGGTCTGGCCCAGAGATCAAGAGCCTGCTGGAGCTCTGGGGAGAGGAGGAGGCCTTACAGGCCCTCAAAAGCCGGCGGCGAAATGCCGATATTTATGGCCGCATGGCTGAAGCCCTGGCCCAGAAGGGCCACTACCCCCGCACCCAGGACCAGGTGCGGTCCAAAGTAAAAGAGCTGCACCAGGGGTACGTCAAGGCCAGGGAGGAGAGCTCCCATTCTGGGGCAGCCCCCTACTACTGCCCCTACTACACCGAGCTGGACCAGATCCTGGGTGGCAGTGGTGAAGCACGCACACTACGGCGGTTCGTCCAGTCTGGACTGGCAGACCCCGTGGTGGACGCTCCCGAGCAGGACCCAGAGCAGTCTGGAGACGGGGACATGGTGCCAGAGGAGGAGGACAGTGAGGAGACGGCGACCCTCACCCTGGAGCCAGTCACCCAGACCCCAGAGGCCTCCCAGGCGTCATCTGGCGCAGGAGAGGAAGCAGCAGGTGAGTACAGTGAGGTTGTGTAACACCCGGGGGGGGGGGGGAGGTAGGTGGGTGCACAGTGGGTGATGCACAAGGGAAACCTGTCATGCTCAGGCTGATGCCCAGGTCACACACACTGTAACCTTCAGAATGTCTGATTCCCCTGTCTCAAGGGAGAGGGCATGCCCTTTTGGACAGCTGTTGCACACATGACTGCTTGTGATAGAAATGTAGCCGTGTTACTCTGATCTGAGGAAGTGGGTCTGGCCCAGGAAAGCTCATCCCCTAATAAACCATCCTGTTAGTATTTTAAGTGCTACAGAGTCCAGTTTATAGGACTGATTGTGTCTTCTTCTTTTCCTCCACAGCCGGACCAGCCGTGGAAGAGGGCCGCAGCACCCCAGCCCCACCTCCATCTCCATCTCGGGGACATGGGAGCCGCAGACACAGGCGTGTCTATGCGGACATCCTCAGGCAGCACGTGGAGGCCGTGCAGGAGCTCAACTCCATCCTCAGAGAGAGGGCGGAGGCAGAGGATCACTGGAGTGAGCGGCTCATGGACGAGCTGGTCCTGCAGCGCACGTCCCTGTGTGCCACTCTCAGGGAGGTCTGCGGCTTGCCTGCTCCTGTGCCTGGTCCTGCTCCTCCAGCACCCCATGACCCCACCCCACCAAACCCCCCTTCCACAACAGCATCCCTTTCCCCCCTTGGACCTCCCTCTCCCCCAGCCCCCCCAGTTCCCCAGCCCCTCTCTCCCCCTGGCCCTCCTCTCCCCCAGGCCTCCATGTCCCAAGAGCACCCCAGCCAGCCAACCGACAGGTGCACCACCCGATCCCGTAGCCATGGAGCACCCCGAACACGAGGCCCAGGCAGGAGAGGGAAATCAGGCAAGCACCGTGCAACCTGATCCCCTTCCCCCCTCCAGGTTTCCAGTCCCCTTCCCCCCTCCAGGTTTCCAGTCCCCTTCCCCCCTCCAGGTTTCAAGCACCCCCATCACCCCAGTTAAAGCACAAAGAAAGGGTTCAACAAAATGTTTGTTTATTGTAAATAGTTTTTTCAACAACAAAATGAAAAAAAAATTTGTTATGTTTGCTACATGTATATTATTTTTTGAGAATATGTAAAAAAATTAAACAGAACATTTTATTTTGCAACACACCCTGGTGTTACTGATGTGTCCAAACAGGGTCAGGAGATGGGTTGTGGAGGGAAGCTTCTATTGGGCCAGGGCCCAGTCCCCAGGCAGAAGCCCCTCACTACAGTCAGAGGCCTCCACAGGAGAATTGCTCCCGGAGGGCCTCCCGTATGCCAACAGCAGACCGGTGAGCCTGGCGGATGGCAGCTGTCCGGGGCTGGGCAAAGTGCCTCTCCTGGCCATCAACACCTCTACCCCACCCTGATAGGAAGGCCTCCCCTTTCCTCTCCACTAGGTTATGGAGAACGCAACACGCGGTCGCCACCTCAGGGATGTTGCTCTCCCCCATGTCTAGGCGTGTGAGCAAGCACCGGAATCTGCCTTTTAAACGTCCGAACGCACATTCCACCTGGTTGCGAGCCTGGTTAAGGTGAGCATTAAACCGCTCCTTGCTCGCATCCAGGTGGCCGGTGTAGGGCTTCATCAGCCACGGCATCAGGGGATAGGCGGCATCAGCCATTATGCACACCGGCATGTGCACATCCCCAACCGCAAACTCGCGATGCGGGAAAAATGTTCCTGCCTGAAGCCTCCAGTAGAGGTACAAGTTCCTGAAGATGCGGGCATCGTGTGCCCGCCCTGACCACCGAACACAAATGTCCGAAAACTGGCCACGATGGTCGACCAGGGCCTGGAGGACCATAGAAAAGTAGCCCTTTCTGTTTATGAATTGGGCTGCTCGATGGGGCGGTGCACGGATTGCAATGTGTGTCCCATCGAGTGCTCCTCCACAATTCGGGAAGCCAAGGGCAGCAAAGCCGGCCATGACGTTGTCCAGATCTGGTAGACAGATGAGCCTGTTGAGCAGCTCTGAATTGATGGCCCTCACCACCTGCAGAACGAGATAGACAACAAAATGTTAGAAGGGGTGCCTTATCTCTTAGGAGGAGAACCCACCGCCCACCTTCCCTCTCAAACACCCCGGGAATCCCCTCCTCAGAACCCCCCCCCCAACAATTCAGGGTGAGTGGAGGAGCTCCCTCCCACTCCCACTCCACTTGGCCCTTCCTGACAGTCTCCCTTCCCCCCAACCCAAACTGTGACTGTCCCCAGACAATGACTTACCTCCATCAGGATGGATCCTACGGTAGACCTGCCCACTCCAAATTGGTGTCGGGGGTTGCCAGCTTCCAGAGGGCAATGGCGACCCTCTTTTCCAGGGGGATGGCGGGCCGCAGGTGGGTGTCTTGCCGTTGCAGAGCAGGGGCGAGCCAGGTACACAGCTCCTGGAAAGTGGTCTTTCGCATCCTGAAGTTGCGTAGCCAGTCTTGGTCATCCCAGATCTCCATCACGAGCCGGTCCCACCAGTCAGAGCTCGTGTCAAACCTCCAAACACGCCTGTCCACAAAAAAGTTTGGAGGCAAGGGCAGTGTGGCTGCTTGACGGAGGAGCCCCTCGTACCTCTGGTCTGGCTCCAGCTCGGGAAGTAGCCTCATGACTGTGTCATGCAGATGCAGCAACAGCTGCAGTATGGTGGTGTGAGGCCATTGCCTGCCCAGGGGCAGCTCTGGCTCCATGCCACAAAAATGGGTCTAAACCAGAAAAACCTCCCGAGAAAAAAGCTGCTGGGGTGTCCCAGGAAGCTGAGCACTCCAAACCAGCACTGCAATGCCTTGCTTACTTCCTCGAGGGACAGCAAAGGCAGCTGCAGGAGCAGAGCAACGGGTGTTCAGGAGTGTCCCTTTCACCACGCGTCTTTGCAAAGGGCAGGCAGGCAGCACCCGGAAGGAAATGCTGCCCCCATGCCCTGGCAGAAGCAGTTCCGGGTGGCTTTCAATTTCGAAAGAGCGTCCAGCAGTCAGGACGCTCTTTTTCAAAAAAGTGGATCGATTTTTCGATCCGCGTATTGTAGTCTAGACGCGCTCTTTCGAAAGAGGCTCTTTCGAAAGTATCTTTCGAAAGCGCCTCTTTCGAAAGAAGCCTGCAGTCTAGACATAGCCTTTATCTCCATTAAAATAGATCATCTCTAGTTTTGCACACTCTTTTCTTTGTAACACTTCAGTACAGAGCAGCAGAATCATACCAATCAGTTTCCATTTTCCAATGTGTACAGCTTGACACTTTCTTATAATTTCTCTTAAAGATAAGCTTTAGATAGGTACGTAGATAGATTTGTTATTTTAACTAAGAATTCTAGACTTTGTATGGTTAGTTGCTTCCTTGTAATACCTTTAACTAGACACTTATTTTGTACATCTATGATTTTTTATACCTGTAAACTCATGTCAGCCATTTTTATTCTATTTGGCACTTTGGTGGATGTCAGTTATTCTTGGAGGAAGGAGATGGAAGATATTGTTTATATTATTAATAGAAAGGCATAATTTTTACCTTTTTTCTTGCTTTATTTGGGCAAGATCATGTATGCTAGGCATAACACATAGTAAGGAATGGTCCAGAGTGGTGCTACCTCAGGGAAAGCATTAGCAGGCATTCTGGGTCAGAATGGGAGAACACCCACTGCTTCAAGTCTTTGGTTCTCCCTCACCTCTGGTCCTGATCTATTGACGACTGATGTAGAGGAGGGTGAGACAATGAGTAAAATCCTTAACCCAATGAAATCAATGAGTATTTTTACATGGGCTTCAAAGGGACCAAGATTTCTCAACATTGTCCAGTTCTTCCCCATGCTCTGTTTCCCCTTTGGAAGTAGGGAATTGCAGTTCATTTCCTTCCTCTAGTGCAGGGACTGCAATCCTGCCAGGATTTTAAGGGGCCTATGAAAGATGGGCAGGAGGATTCTATGGTGCACTTGCATAAAGGACAGGCAGAATGTTATTTTGTTTGCATGTGTGAGCATGCCTTTGTTTTCTACATCTGGGTATGTCTATACTGCCACCCTAGTTCGAACTAGGGTGGCTAATGTAGGCATTCAAACTTGCAAATGAAGTCCGGGATTTAAATATCCCGGGCTTCATTTGAATGTTCCCGGGCACCGACATTTTTAAATGCCCCGTAGTTCGAACTACCTGCCCACAGCTACACGCGGCACGGACTAGGTAGTTCGAATTAAAGCTACTAATTCAAACTACCATTAAACCTCCTTGAAGGTTATTTAAATCCTGGGCATCATTTGCAAGTTCGAATGCCTACCTTAGCCACCCTAGTTCGAACCAGGGTGGCAGTGTAGACATACCCTCAGAGACTACCTGTATCATGTTTCCTCACTTTTTCATTTTACAGTATTATTTTCCAAATGGGACAAGACTTTTTTTATCTCCACCATTACTTTTGCACACACATATGCTGCTTTTAGAGACTGGGTGCTAAACCTTAATGAGAATATGATTCCCTCATTTCAGTTCTGTACATCTACTCTTTGAAGATGGCCTTGGCTACAGACAAGTGTGATTCAAAATGTGTTGTGAGGCAGGAAAGCTCAAGGACTATGTTAAAAGGATTTTTAAACCACTTGAACCAGAGTGATTATCCAAAGAGGTTTTAGAAATCACTTAACATAAGATATTTTTTCTGTTCTCACTGGACCTATAAAATCAAATGAAAACACAAAGTAATTATGGAACACAAAGTTATGATGTTCAGTTTATTCACAATATTAATGAATGATTAAAGTATAGTAGCTGAAACAGGTAAAAATAACAGATGAAATAAACGTGGGCATTTCATTTTTCAGCAGAAAGGAGAGTCTTTAAAATGTTGTGGATAGAGTTGTGCAGGAAATGGATTTTTAATTTCAGAGTGAGTTTCACAATCAGTTTTGGAAAGGAATGAAACAACAGGAACAACAAAAAGAAATTTCCTGGGAACAGGGAGTCTGAAAAAAATTGGTTGATCAAAATGTTTTCTTTTGACAAAATCTAAGCATTTTGTTCTGATTTAAAATATATATAGTCTTTACATTATATTTCATAATATAAAATAAAAATTGAAATGAAAACCAGAATGTTTTATTCCCCAAAAAAGTCAAGTTGGAACATTTTAACATTATTAAAATATGTTTTTCAATTTGTATACTGGGAGATTTCTATTCAATTTTACTAAACCAATGATGTTGCCTTAAATACTACCTTTAATATAAAACTTTACTGTTAACTTATCTAAAGCGGGAACCAAGGTAGTGTCCTGGCTTAAAATAATTGCCAAGGAAACAGATACAGCCCTTCAATCAAGAGGAGAAAATCAAGCAGTAGATCTTCAAAAACAAAAATAATATTTATTTAGAAGTGAGCAGTTACAGTAAAATAATACAGATAGATAATCTATGGTTACAGTTAAAAAAGGAATGAAGCATCGGAATAAATAAAGATGCAAAACCATTAACATATGAGATTATTTCAAAGGCCCTACTGCTCTGACAGAGGCTTGTGAGCATTGTGTTGTGATGGTCAGCTATCTGCTGTGCTGTGCAGGTGATCGCAGTGTTGTTCCGCTGCCTGCTCCTGAGATAAAGTGGCTCCTCAGGTTGAAGGAGCTGCCTGCTCAGTTGGTGGCCTGATGCTGGCTGGGTGGAAGTAATAAACACTTCCTAGGAAAACCTCAGAACCCTGGAGTTGCTGCTACTACTGCTACTGTGCTAGCTACTGCTTGTGGCTGCCTGTGTAAAAGTGCTATTAGCTGAGCTACCCACGAAAGCTGTTGCTGTGGTGACTGTAGAATTCTGCGGTGCTGTTTAGATGACTTCTGATACTTCTGAGCATTGACTGATGCTAGTGATTATGAGTTACTAGCTGCTCTGCTTCTGTAAAGCATTCTTACATTTCATTAGTGTTCTTACTGAGCAGGGCTTTGGGTTAACCTTTTTATCCAGCAGGGTTTGTTAATGCTGTTGCTGCTGTTTGGAAGCGTCTTCTTCTTTCCAGGTGTCTGTGGCATGTTCTTTCTTCAAGGTCCCTGAACCCTTTAGCCTGCTGGTTGTTACCCTTATATATGATTTTCATCTCATTAAATATAATGTATGATAATAATTCAATCAGTCAGCATTCAGAGATTAGCATATGCTAATTTGTGTCATGTGGCACTCAGTATTAACCATTCAGTTTCCAAGAATTAACATATGCCAATTATACACTAATTAATTGAGTGCACAAGTAGTTCCACATAGTTCTATGGGCTGAATGTATTCCTATGGAGTTTCCCAACTGTCCCTTGGATGAATGCTAGTTACTTCCTATTTGGAAGTACTTCTAAACAGTACATACTTCCTATGTATTTCTATGGGCTACAATGTATTTCTATGAGATTTTGCTGGAGATGCAATTTACCATTATGGCAGAAGAATTGGATTTATTGCATGCAATATTACTGTACATCAAACTTATAGCTGACATTACTGGATTTTCTGAATTTAAACTATTATAAATTTCTCTTTAATTAAGCTATGATTTTAAAACTAGGTACTGGGATAGACATCCTAAAGAGTCCAGCCATCACCAACACTCCTATGTCCATTTAACCCCCTTTCTGAGGTTTTTTTTTCTGCATTCCTTTAAGGTTTAATAAAGCTTTTCAAACAGCTAAAGTAAAAAAATCTTTCACTACATTTGGTTCCAAATCATAGAGTGATAGAATACTAGAATTGGACGGGACCTCAAGAAGTCACTAAGTCCAGTCCCCTGCTCTCATGGCAGGACCAAGTACCATCTAGATCATCCCTGACAGATGTCTGTTTAACCTGCTCTTAAATATCTCCAGTGATGGAGATTCCACAACCTCCTTAGCAATTTATTCCAGTGCTTAACCACCCTGACAGTTAGGAAGTTTTTCTAATGTCCAACCTAAACCTCCTTTACTGCAATTTAAGTCCAATGATTCTTGTCGTATCAGCAGAGGTTAAGGAGAATAATTTTTCTTCATCATCCTTGTAACACACGTTTAGGTACTTGAAATCTACTCATGTCCTCACTGTCTTCTCTTTTCCAAACTAAACAAACCCAATTCTTTCAAAAGCAGCAAGGAGTCCTGTGGCACCTTATAGACTAACCGAAGTGTTGAAGCATAAGCTTTTGTGGGCAAAGACCCACTTTGTCAGATGCATGTCCACTCCATACAGCTAAATGCAGTGCCTTGCATGGTGTCAAGTACCTGACGAAGTGGGTCTTTGCCCACAGAAGCTTAAGCTCCAACACTTCGGTTAGTCTATAAGGTGCCACAGGACTCCTTGCTGCTTTTGCAGATTCAGACCAACACGGCTACCCCTCTGATACTCGACACCAATTCTTTCAGTCTTCCCTCAGGCTACGTCTACAATACAGAGTTTTTGTGCAAAAACCAGCCATTTTTCTGCAAAAACTCACGGAGTGTCCACACCTCAAGTGCATTTTTGCACTAGTAAAATGAAAGAACAAAGGGTTTTCTCCAGTGTAGGTATTCCTCCTTCTACGAGGAGTAACTCCTTTTTGCACAAGAGATCTTGCACAAAAAGATGTGGGTGGATGGGGAACAGGGTTTTTTTGCACAGAAGGAGGCAATCGAAAAAAGCACAGGTGCCCTGGTGGCCATTCTGTAAATAGCAATTAGAGTTTCCTTTCAAGAGAGCATCCTTGCAGTCTGGATGCTCTCTTGTACAAAAGTACATCACTTTTTTGATGCGCTTTTTCAGTGTGGACGTGATCTGGTGCAAGAAGCTTCTTGTGCAAGAAGCCTGTATTGCAGACATAGCCTCATAGATCATGTTTTCTGGATCTTTAATCATTTGGCTGCTCTTCTCTGGACCTTTCACCATATCTTCCCTGAAATGTGGTGTGCGGAATTAGACACTATACTTCAGTAGAGGCCTAATCAGTGCAGAGTAGATTGGAAAATTACTTTTCATGTCTTACTCAAAACACTCTGGCTGTGTCTAGACTGGCAAGTTTTTCCGCGAAATCATCTGCTTTTGCGGAAAAACTTGCCAGCTGTCTACACTGGCCGCTTGAATTTCCGCAAAAGCACTGATGATCTCATGTAAGATTGTCAGTGCTTTTGTGGAAATACTATGCTGCTCCTGTTGGGGCAAAAGTATTTTTCTGAAAAATTTTTGTGCAAAAGGGCCAGTGTAGACAGCAGAGATTTCTTTTTGCAATCGGGGCTTTTTTGTGGAAAAGCGCATCTAGATTGGCCACGGATGCTTTTCCTCAAAAAGTGCTTTTGCGGAAAAGCGTCCTGCCAATCTAGACACACTTTTCCAAAAATGCTTTTAATGGAAAACTTTTCCGTTAAAAGCATTTCCGGAAAATCATACCAGTGTAGACGTAGCCTCTTGTTAATGTATTCCAGAATCATGTTTGGGTTTTTTTCGTTTGGTTTTTGGAATTTTTTTTTGCAGCATTGTCACACTGGTATATCATATATAGCTTGTGGTCTACTATGATCCCTGTATTGCTTTCTGCAGTGCTCCTTCCTAGACAGTCATTTCCTGTTTTGTAACTGTTTGCTCCATTCTAAGTGGAGTACTTTGCATTTGTCCTTATTGAATTTCACCCCATTTACTGCAGACCGTTTCTCCAGTTTCTCCAGACCATTTTGAATTATGACCCTATCCTCCAAAGCATTTGTAACCCCTCCCAGCTTGATATCATCTGCAAACTTAATAAGCATAATCTCTATGCCAATATCTAAATAATTGATGAAGATATTGAATTGAATCAGTCCCAAAACTGATCCCTACAGAGCCCCCCTTATTATGACCTTCCAGCATGACGGTGAATAATTGATAACTACTCTCTGAGGGTACATCTTCACTTGCTCCCTATCTCAAGATAGAGATGCAAATGTAGTGTACAGAAATTGCTAATGAAGAGCGGGATTTAAATATCCTGTGTTTCATTAGCAATTTTGGTACACTACATTTGCATCCCTATCTTGAGATAGGGAGCAAGTGTAAACATACCTTGAGAATGGTTATCCAACCTATTATGCACCCACCTTATAGTAGCCCCATCTAGTTTGTATTTCCCTAGTTTATTGATTAGGAATAGGAAGTCATGCAAGACTGTATCAAATGATTTACTAAAGTCTAGTATACCACATCTACCACTTCCCCCTTATCCACAAGAATTGTTATCCTCTCAAAGAAAGCTATCACATTGGTTTGACGTGATTTGTTCTTGACAAATTCAAACTGGCTGTTACTTACCACCTTACTATATTCCAGATGTTTGCAGATGGATTCCTTAACTATTTGCTCCATTATCTTTCGTGGCACAGAAGTTAAGTTGATTGGTCTGTAGTTACCTGGATTGTAAAATGAATTTTCATAGAGGTGACACATTTCTGGTAAATATTTTCTGTTGACTAATCGGCATTTTCTGATGGAAAAAACCCCTTTTATTGGAAAATTTCCAAATAACTATTTATGAGCCTAATTCTGATGTCACTGATGCTGATTTTGCACTTTAACGTTCTTGACTTCAGTGGAGATCATTGTGATTTACCACAAAGTAAATGAGATGAGAACTGGAACCTATTTTTCAAATGTATAAGCACAAGTTTTAGTGAGATTTATGCATCAAAACTGAAAATCCACTCAATAAACATGATGACAAAATCATACGAGAGAAGAAAAGTGACATGAGTGAGTGATACATTGCAGATACAATGGAATGTTAATTATCCTATTTAACTGGGATTGGAACAAGATCAGATAACCAAAAATCAAAATAAATTAGAGAATGGGTGGGGCTCCTACTGTCAGAGTGTATAGTGGAGCTCTTGCTGTTAGCCCTGTGTGGCAGGACTCTAGGGGTGCGTCTAGACTGGCAAGATTTTGTGCAAAAGCAGTTGCTTTTGCGAAAAAACTTGCCACCTGTCTACACTGGCTGCGAGAATTTGCACAAGAGCACTGACATTCTAGTGTAGACAGGCACCTTAATTTCATGTGCAAGAAAGCCTGATGGCTAAAATGGCCATTGGAGCTTTCTTGCGCAAAAGCGCGTCTATACTGGGCACAGATGCTTTTGCGCAAAAGCAAATCTTTTGTGCAAAGGCACTTGTCAATATAGACACTCTCTTGCACAAATACTTTTAACGGAAAAACTTTTCCATTAAAAGTATTTGCATGATATCATGCCAGTCTAGACATAGCCTAGGGGTATATCTACACTTGCCCCCTAGTTCAAACTAGGGAGGCAAATGAAGCATACCGAAGTTGCTAATGAAGCGTGGGATATTTAAATCCTGTGCTTCATTAGCAACTTCTGTATGTTTCATTTGCCTCCCTAGTTCAAACTAGGGGACAAGTGTAGACATACCCTAGGTGCCGGTCCTGCATTCTCAACTAGCAGTAGGAGCCCTCTCTATGTGGAACTGACAACCTGAGCCACGACCACCTGGGGCTGACTGCCCGAGCCACAGCCACCCACTGCTAGCAACCTGATCTCCAGATATCTGAGGCATGCCATGGTCAGCCCTGTGAGCTTGAGGCTTGGTTAAATGAGATTCTATTGTAATAAATTAATCAAATTTCACACATTTCTCTCCTTGCATAGTGTTGGTAACAGTTCTCTAATTTGTTTGTTTTTGTACATTATTCAATTGTTTAACACATGGATTGCTCTCAGTTTTGGATGAGTATTCAATAAACAATTCAAAAATAAGATGTTTGATTTATTTAGAGAACAAAATGGTATATTTTCTGTTCTCTTATTAAATGACCCCAAATCTTGTGAACTGGTCCTCAATAAGTCACTGGAAATATGATTTTTCTCTGGGTCAGTGCATTTTTGAAAGAGGTAGCAAGAGGTAATGTCAATAGTTGAATGTTTATGTAAGAGCCCAGTCCTAGTTGAGAAAGGTCTGTTAAAGAATTAGTTGCAGGTCTCTATCCAGGAGTTTGTGATACATTGTAAGATAGTTCCCTTGCTCATGTAGGGTTGTGTTCCAGATGCTTTGAATTTAGTGGAGATCTAATTTTCTGTTTTCATCATGATGGTTATTGGCACAAAGTAACTGCACAGTTACTTCATGTCTTCATTGAAAATGGTTGGTCTGATCATAGAAATCAGAGCCAGGGTTTTGTTATTCATGTTTGGAGAACATTCATAACAAGAATTTGCCACTGCAGTGTTAATAAAAGTTGCTTATGTCTATATAAAATATACCTATGGTGCTTCATTTACTGGCTTTTGTATTTTTATCCATGTATCCCATTTCATTAGGGTCATTGACATAGTAAGTGTAATTTAGACTGTAAATATGTGCAGTACTATTTTGAAAGATGCCACCAGATCCCTATAATTATACCTCTGCCAAGCCAATGGAGTTGAACAAGTCCATTTACTATGCTTAAGCTGTGTCCACTATTAAGTGCCTTTACGTGTCCTCAACATACATAGTGCTTGATCGAAAGATTATTAGAAACTGTCACTACTGTCAGCTGTGCCCTTCCTGTGAGTACTGACTTCAATCTCCAAGATTTTAGATCAGGTGCATAATTAACTTTTGCTAAAATGTGCAAGCAAAGCAAAATACATAAAAGAACATGAGTTCAGCTAAAGAAAATTCAGTTCATAATTCATTCTAATATATGTGGAACTTTTATTTTGTATAGCCCTACCTCTAATAATTGCTAAGGGTTTATCTAGACTATGCTAAAGTGTTAAAAAAAGATATGCAAATTCCACAAGATCTCCTTTTTTGAAAAGCTGTGTAAAACTAATTTTTTGAGGAAGAGCGGCTTTTCGAAAAAGGGGAAGGGGTCACCAAAAAGCCACTTCCAAACTACTTTCAGTTTTGAAAGCTCCGCTTTCGAAAGTGAGATCGGAAGACAAGATGCAAATTCCTCTTTCGACACTTTAGCGTAGCCTAGTGTTCAGAGACACTAAATGTTCAGAGACCAAACCTTCTTTAACCCCCAGACTCCTACACTGCTGCAGAAGAATCCAGCACAGTAAGAACACATTGTCTAATCAAGCTAGGATGCTAAGAACCTGTATGGGAGACTCCCAATGTCCTACACACCTCAAAGCAAAATTCTACTTGCACTGTTGAAATGCAAAGAGGAAATTGTCAGAAGGCTGACATTGTGAATGTACTGTAGTGAGGCTTCATAAGTCCCACCTTCATACATGCAGACAAGGGGATCACTCTTGCTTAGATCTAGCAGAGCTTTAAAATAATAATACATTGAAAAAAAATTCAAAACTTAATTGCAAATTACTGCTTGCCCCAAAATTCATAAAAACTATGCATTACTTGGTCTCCTGTTTGGAAAATATCAGTCATCCAACTGGGAGCAGAACCAGAGACAATATCATGTGACTTAGGTGACCAACTGCACAACACTAGCAACAAATAGTGGGAGTAAGCAGTTTGTGAACAATCGATCTAGTCTGAAAATAACCCATACAAACAACAGGGGGAATTCTTTTGCATAATATATAAGAACATCAGGAACATCTTATGAATAATTCACTAACCAACACAGCAGCAAAATCCAGGGCAAATATTACCATAACAAGCAGTTCAACTCGCTCAAACTATACTTTTCAAGATGGCATCTAAATGCAGGGCTGAAGAATGAACATTGACTCTAAAATACCAGCTCCCAGGTCATTAGGAAGGAGAAGATAAAATTCCACACCAAATTCCTTAGGATGGTAGGTTGTAGACAAAGAGGTGCCTTTTGTCTCTGTCTTTTCTTTTTCTCTCATTTCTTGATATAACCTATGCATCCTAAACCTCAAAAATAAAGACTCTCAGGAAAAACTTGCTTGGTGAAAGTTTTTCTTTTGTACTACTAGAAATAGATGGTTCACTACTACTTACTCTGTACAACTCAGAACATTTCTTTATCTGAGATGTCATAGACCATCACACAACTTTGATTAGCATTATATCACATGTAAACAGGGCTCAACGAGGACTATCTGACCCAAACAACTCAGCCAATATGTTTTACAAGGAAATGTAAACCTTTCCTCAAACCTGTTTTTTGGTTATTTCAGTCACAATGATATATATAACACAACAGTACAATTTGCCTGGCTATTATATGTTAAGTTCACAAAGGAGACTTAGATGTTGCAATGCTTAACTTTCGGTGATCTGTTGCCTAGTGGAATTCAGAGCCCCAAGTTAGGTATCCAGGCTCTGGGGGAAGTTAAGTGCCTAAGAATGGGATTCACAGAAGCCAACATGCTGTCTAGATTAGCCTAACCACAGAAAAAAACACAATAAGACCCATCCAAGGGAATTAAGCAGATAAGTCTGGGCTGGAAGGAGGCAACTATCTCTCCTTAGGACTGACAGCTGTGAACACTCTCCTGTAGTTAGGCATTTAAGCCATGTCTCTGGTTTGTGAAGAAAGACCAAATGGAGGGTGCCTGGTAATTGTTAGCCCATTGAATAGAACACTCACCAAGGATGTTGGAGACCTAGGTGCAGTTCCCTTTTCTGCCTGGAGAGGAGAAGGGAGTTGAATGTGAGTCTCCCACCTTATAGAAGAGGTCATAACCACAGGGGTCTGGAGTGTCCTGTGGCAGGTATCACTCCTGATTGTTCAACTTTGTGTAAGTGGTAAAACCATCACCGAAGGTGGGCCACTGGAATCAGAGTCTCCTACATGCCTGGTGAGTGATTTAGCCACTGGGCTATACAGTCATTCATGGTCTCTCTGGCCCAATGAATAATCACTTATACACTGTGGAACAGCTTCAGCAGGAACTATTAAGAGAAAACTGTCCAGAATACCATATGGTTCAATGGTTAAGGCATAGTATTAGGATGTCTTAGGCAAGATATTTCAAGCTGCGAAAAATACGAATGCCATTGTGAGGCCTGCTGATGGAAGAGGAAGGGGGGCAATTATTCAGGGTCTTAGGCCATGTGCTGCCAGCAGCACATCAAGGCTGGCTTATAGACCAGTATCATATCCCCCCTTAATCTCCTCTTTTCTAAGATGAAAAGTCCTAGTCTTTTAAATCTCTTTTCACACGGGACCCATTCCAACCTTCTAATCATGTTTGCTGCCCTTTTCCCAACCTTTTCCAATGTCAATATATCTTTTCTGAGATGAAGCAACCACATCTGTACGCAGTATTCAAGATGTGTGCGTACCATGGTTTTATATAGAGGCAATAAGATGTTCTCTGTATTATTCTCTGTCCCTTTTTAAATGATTCTTAACATTGTTGGCTTGTTTGAGCGCCGCTGCACACTGAGTGGATGTTTTCAGAGAACTATCCGCAATGACTTCAAGATCTCTCTCTTGAGTGGTTAAAGCTAAATTAGTACCCATCATATTGTATGTATAGTTGGGATTATTTTTTCCAATGTGCATTACTTTACATTTATCATCATTACATTTCATTTGCCCAGTCACTTAGTTTTGTGAGATCTTTTAGAAGATCTTCACAGTCTGCTTTGGTCTTAACTATTTTGAGCTGTTTAGTATCATCTGCAATGTCCCAGTGGCATGCAGAGGCTCCTCTGCCTCCCTACCTAGGACTTGTTGCCAGAGAGTTATGATAGTTGCTTTTGGGAGCCACCCATGGTAACACTGACCCTCTCCCAAATCTGATAGAAGTGAGTGAGAACAGCGAGCTGATGGGGACAGCGAGCATGGGGTGGGGGTATGGTGTGACCAGGTGGTGGGGCCTCAGAGAAGGGGCAGGGTAGGAATGTGGCCTCAGGGAAGGGCATGGCAGGGGTTGGGCCAGGGTCTTTGCATTTGCATGATTAGATAATTGGCATTGCTACCAGGTGGGCATGTGGAAGCAGCTTGCTAGGCACCAACTAGCACAGGTGTGGCTCTGCCCAAATTTCAGGCAGACGTCATCTGCGATGGTGCAGCATGTGCATGCATAGGGGCCTGTTATCTCTTGTTCCCCTGGGAACTGCTGGAATTGCTGTCAGCAGACAGACATTGTACAAGATATTTGCACTCTTCTGTAGAACTCTGGTAATCCATGCTCAAAAATGATTAATTTAAACTCTAGCAGGGGAAGAGAGGTTAGGGTGATCAGTGGAAAGAAGGTCCTGTCTTATAAGAGGAGACTGGAAAAGGCTGGCTTGTTTCGACCAACAAAAAGAAATCTGGATGGAGTAAACACCTGTCTGGGTGAAGAAATATGTAAGCTAACAGACAGTGTTGGCTCAATAACAAATGCATAGAAACTAACCACAAATAAAAGGGTGCCTAACCATCAACCAGGTGAAGTTCTGGAACAGTATCCCAACAGGAATTATGGGAGAAAATTTAATTAGTTATAAGCAAGACAAGTTTATGGGTGTAGTTCTATACAGGGTTGATAGTTATAGCAGAAGGCAGGTCTGCACCATCCTGAGGCTTACTTCACTTTTATCTTCTAATCTGAAAACTCATGCTGTGGGGTGTCAGTTAGCTACCAGCAAGGATCTGTAAGTGACAATTTTTCTCTCAGTGTATTCCGAAAGGGTTTTTTTATCTTCTTCCTCAGAAGCATTAGGGAGAATAATAATTGGAGATGGGACAATACGCAAGGTAGCCAAGGATCATTTCTCCCAAGTGCTTGGCTGACTGGGTTTTGCTCACATACTCGGGGTTTAACTAATCATCAAATGTGGGGCTGGGACATGTTTGCTTTCATTTTTAGTGTGTGGGTGCTGGTCACTTGCCTTGATTATCTAAGTATATCTCATGTAACCATTTCCTTGCTACTATAGAGTCCTTAAGGATTAATGTACCTCCATGCCTCCTGTTCTCTGCATATGGCACAAAATAAGACTTTTGCATGTCTCGTATACTAGCCAAATGGGACAGTCTCCACGGAAAGAATTAATGGTCACAAATAAGATATCCAAAAATGCAATATACAAAAACCTGTTGGAGAACACTTTAATCTGCCTGGACACTCATTAATGGATCTCCAAGTCACCATGTTGTTTCAGGTCAATTACACAAGCCAAATACACGGGGAAGGATTGGAACATAACTTCATTTACAAGTTTAATTCTTATGCAAATTGTATGAACAGGGACATCTGCTGGCTCCCACACTACCTTCCACATCCTAATGACTTAACCAACCAAACAATAGGGATTCTAATTGTTCTTTTAAGCTTCTGGTAAAACTCCTTGAACTATCTATTTGCTCTCTCTCTCTCTCTTTTTCTCCCCCGCTTCATTTTTCTCTCTCCCCCCTTCCTTTATTTACTTTTGGATGTGGACTTCTAATACTCTAGTCATCTGAAGAAGTGGGTTGCTCCCACAAGATCTCATGATACCATTTACATGTTTTGTTAGTCTTTAAGGTATTACTACACTATTTGTTGTTTTTTAAGTTTTTTCATTTATTTTAGTCTCTCTTCCACTATTACTTTTAATATGTGGTGCTGGGTGGTAGTGGTTGACTATTATACAGAGGAGCTCAGAGCATATAATCTATTGGTCTCTTCTGGCCTTGACTGTTATGACTGTGAGAAGTAGTTGACACAAGTTCAAAACCCTACTCTCTATCAGGTGGCATTGAAGAAGGGGAGCTGATCCTGGGTGTACCTGGGTGTAATAACTGCGCTAAAACTTATTAGAACATGAGGCTTCACCCCACCTTCCAACTGTGTTCTGTTTAGCCCTTCATCTGTAAGGGGCCCTCTGAGAAGTCATTCAATGGGTGACTCCCTTTGGGTGAAGTCTTTTGGAGCTTAAGTGTGAATGAGGCCTAAGCTTCTGGGGACTGTCAGGCCTGAAGTGGCAGTGTGCGTGCCTAGCTGCTGAAATTTAGGCACCTCAGGGGCTTTACGGGTGGAAACATAGGCTCTTAAGGACCTGAGGCACCTACCCAGCTAGGTGTCAGCAGAGATGGGGTTTTGTGAATGCCAGTGGCACCTAAACATTAGACTTAGGCTCCTGAAGAAAGAACCTTAGTCCTCTTGTGACTATTTGTTTCATTCCTTTTTCTACATGCAATAATTTATAATTCATTGTTTTCACTTGCAGCATTTTTCCTGGCTTCTTCAGAATATGAAACAATATTTTAGTGTATAATGAATAATTTGCATTCAGTTATACTATATTTACTTATTAAATAAAGATTATTGTACTTTAATATGGAGAGTCTGTATTGTATCTGTCACAAATGAACAAATTACAGTCATGGTTCATTGCAACCCTTCATTGGTCCATGGATCCCAAAGTTTTGCAGGCAATATGACAAATCCACATTATGTCCCTGAGTGATAGATTCTGCATTTGTGGCTCTAATTTAGTTGAAAGAAGTGATCTTAAAACAAAAACAAAACAAACAAACAAAAAAACCCTCGTAGCCTTCTAGCAACTATAGCTACATATCTGAGAAATCTCAGGAGCATATTGTTGGCAGTAATTTACACTCAGTAAATTGGTTTGAAATCTGTTTGTTTCAGATGCTATCACAAGAACAGGATTTTATGCTAAATTCACTTATCTTTGGCCAAACTATGCTCCTTTTAGGAGATTTGCCGTTACAAAATCAGTTGACATGGAGATAAAGAGACTCTTTTGTTCTCTGGCGCATGACAGAATGTGGTGGATTAACAGTTAAGCATGGTAGCTTCTGTCAGCTCAAACACAAAACTTTTTTCCAGATTTGGAAATGAGATGTGAGTGTTGATGGCAGAATCATGATGTCAGGATATAATGTTCTCAATAAAACATAACTAGATAATCCAGACTAAGCAATACAAAACAAAGCATCTATGACAGAAAATGCATTGACTTTAGCAGTATGCTGTGTGATCTAAGAGGCAGGAATCAGTTCTAAATAAAGATGAAGGTTACACACCTTCATTTTGGTTAGTCCCTTAGCATTTTGCACATGCTGATGTGCTTTGTTGGACTGGAGCCTGTAATGAGGTGCAGTAGCCTCTAACTGAGCAAGAGTGAGAGGAGCAACTCTGTGATCTTTGGTGGGTGGATCCAATCTGGGCTCACCTTTTCTCATAGAAGCTAAGGGAATGTCTACACTACAGTGTTATTTTGAAATAGCTTATTTCGAAATAACGCATCTACACACAAAATGCATTTCGAAATAGCTTTTTGCTATTTCGAAATAGTGTGTCCACACTGAGCGGATGCTGAATTGCATTTAAGGCTGGCTGGAACCAGATCTGGCAGGGCATCAGGTCAGGAGTTACTTTGTATGGCTGCTGCCTAGGGCTATCTGAGGCCTGTGCTTAAAGGGACCCCCCCCCCCGCCCCCAGACAGCCAGTTCTCAGCTTTCCCTGCTTGCTTGCCTACCTCGATGAGGGACAGCAAAGCATTTTGTGTCTGCGTGCTCTGATTGCCCCCACTGGGGACACTACAGCACTATGCAACATAGAGCTGGAGTGGCCGCTGGGCGCCCTGGTGCTTCTTGTGGACGCATTGCTGTGAGCCTGGCTGGACTTTCTGCAGGCTGCCATCTGGGAGGTCCATCAGGGGGGCTGTCAGTATCCAGGAGATCCTGTGGGAGAGTTGCCACCCCGAGGAGCACTAAGAGCCTCCCTGGTCTACCCCACTGGGAGCTTGTGCCTTTTTCCACCCTCACGTCCTTCCACTTACCCCTCCCTAACCCCTCCTCCTGATGTAAATAAAATACATGTATTTTCATGAACACAAACTCTATTTAACATAACTGGGTGGGGGGAATAAAACTCTGGTGAGACTGGGGAAAGGAGGCGGGAGCAGGGAGGAAAGAGGTAGGGAGAGGGGAGAGGAAAACCTGGGAGGAGGGAGCTGGAAGGGAGAATTAATGGGAAGAAGGGGGAGGGGAAGCTCAGGCCTCAGAGTTGGGGGTCTTGCTGGACCAATTTGATTTTCATACAAACCTGCTCCTGGGTTCGCATGTGGCCTTTCGTGGTCAGGCTGGCAGCTATCCTGCCATAGATAGCCACGTTCCTCCATCTAGTGCAGAGATCGAAATAACAGCTGTTATTTCGAAATAACATTGCTGTGTAAACATACCCTAAGGGATGGGATGGGAAGTATAAAAAGTGGAGCTTCTAATACAGTTGTATATGAAACAGGGAAAGGAGAAGTGTTTCCAGGCTTCTGAAGATCCCTGGAGCAGAACCCGCTCTGCACCACACCTTGATCCATGGAGGAGACTGACCAAGGATAAGAGCTTGTCACACAGGGTATGTCTACACTACAAAGTTAATTTGAACTAACAGCTGTTAGTTTGAATTAACGTTAATAGGGGCTACACATACAAACTGCTAGTTCAAATTTAAATCGAGCTAGCGGAGCGCTTAATTCGAACTAGGTAAACCTCATTCTATGAGGAGTAACAGCAGTTCGAATTAAGTAGTTTGAATTAAGGGCTGTGTAGCCATTTAATTCAAACTAGTTGGAGGCTAGCCCTTCCCAGGTTGCCCTGGTGGCCACTTTGGACACAACCAGGGAAACTCTTCTGCTCCCCCGCCCCCGGCCCTGGAGCCCTTAAAGGGGCACGGTCTGGCTACAGTGCTTGTGCCAGTTGCAAGCCTGCCAGCACCCAGCCAGCAGACTCTGCACCTGGCAAAGCATGAGCCAGACACCTGCTGCCACCCAGCCCTCCGCCTCTTCCCAGGACCAGGCTGGTGGCTCACAGGAGCCTGCGCAGGGCCGCAAGAGGCAGGCGCCCGCCTGGCCTAGTGCGGAGATCGTGGACCTCATCGAGGTTTGGGGGGAGGCCTCCAATATCCACTATCTACGCCCTACGCACAGGAAAGTGGCTGTCTAGGGCAGGATAGTTGCCAGTCTGGCCACCAAAGGCCACATGCGAACCCAGGAGCAGGTTTGCATGAAAATCAAGTTGTTCCAGTGAGATCCCTGACCCTGAGCCCTGAGCTTAGAACATAAGAATGGCCGTACTGAGTCAGACCAAAGGTCCATCTAGCCCAGTAACCTGTCTGCCGACAGCGGCCGACACTAGGTAACCTGGAGGGGATGGACCGAAGACAATGACCAAGCCATTTGTCTCGTGCCATCCATCTCCAGCCTTCCATAAACAGAGTCCAGGGACACCATTCCTATCCCCTGGCTAATAGCACTCCATGGTTCCAACCTCCATGAATTTATCTAACTTCTCTTTTAACTCTGTTATAGTTCTAGCCTTCACAGCCTCCTATGGCAAGGTTGACTATGTGCTGTGTGAAGAACAACATTCGCATATTAGTTTTAAATCTGCTGCCCATTAATTTCATTTGGTGTCCTCTAGTCCTTATATTATGGGAACTAATGAAGAACTTTTCTTTATTCACCCTCTCCACACCACTCATGATTTTATATATCTCTATCATATCATCCCTCAGTCTCCTCTTTTTTAAGCTGAAAAGTCCTAGTCTCTTTAGCCTCTCTTCATATGGGACCTGTTCCAAACCCCTAATCATTTTAGTTGCCCTTTTCTGAACTCTTTCCAAGGCCAAAATATCTTTTTTGAGGTGAGGAGACCACATCTGTACACAGTACTGGAGATATGGCATAACATAGTTTTATACTTCCCCTCCTCCTTCTTCCCCTGGCTTCCCCCTTCCAGCTTCATCCTCCCAGGTTTCCCCTTCTCCTCTCCCACCCTCTCTCTTTCCCGCTCCCACTTCCTTTTCCCAGTCTCCCCAGAGGTTAATACCCCCTCCCCCAGTTTTGTTAAATAAAGAGAGTTTCTATTTTTGAACACACATGTCCTTTATTTTTTACATCAGAAAGTGGGGCTAGGGAGGGGTAATTGGAAGGAGGTGAGGGAGGAATGGGGCACGAGACCCTGATGGGGAGGACTGGGGTGGCTCTGCGGGCTCCTTAAGTTGGAAGCTCTCCTGCAGGGCCTCCTGGATCCTGACAGGCCCCGATTGACACCCCTCCACAGATGGCAGCCTGTGGCAAGTGCAGCCGGGCTGATGGCCAAGTGCTGTGATGTGCCGAGAGTGGGCACTCAGGGCACTCCAAGACAGGGCTGCTTTGCTATCCCTCATCGAGATAGACTAGCAAGCCGGGAACCCTGAGAACTGTCTGTCTGGGGTGGGGTTTGGGTCCCTTTAAGCACAGCCCTCGGCGAGCCTAAGGCAGCAGCTCCACACTCTTAAGTCCTAATCTGATGCCCTGATGACACTGGTTCCGGCCAGCCTTAACTTCGGTTCAGGGTCCACTCAATGTGGACATGCTATTTCGAATTAGCAAAACGCTAATTCAAATTAGTTTTTAGGTCTAGATGAACTAATTCGAATTAGCTTATTTCGAATTAACTAATTCGAATTAAGTTAGTTCAAATTAGTGCTGTAGTGTAGACATACCCACACTCTGAAGAAATGGGGAATTACCCTTAACTGATGATAGTGTGAGTGCAGGAAGTAGCACAGGGACAGTTGACTTTATTCTAGTTGTGATGCAGCATGAAACCAGGTCAGTGTGTTGCGTCTGGAATCCCACTGGCCACTGTTGGGGTCTTGGGCTGGGACCTGGTGGAGAATGATGTATGTTGGTCCCTGTACCTCCTATTGCCAACCCCACCTTGGGGTGATAGCCTCCCCATCCTTGACGAAGGGGCCTGAATTTGTCTGCTGTCTCCCAGAGATAGGATAACAGACCTCTAGACATCTAGTGCAGCACACAGGCTACATGTAGGCCACCATGGTTCTATATGTCACTCACAGGACATTTTGCCCTGTAAAAGGTTTCCAGATGGCACTGATTTCCACCTACAGATTTTTCCCACCAGTATTACTAAAGTCACATGAATGTAAAGCAAGGGCACATCAAGTGAGGTACAAGCTGACTGCACACAACATTCACTGTGAGAGTCATGCACTCCCTCTGAAGCTAATCAAAGTGTTGCTATGGGTCAATCAACACATGCCACAAATTCTAGGTGTGTAAATGCACTTAGAAAAACTACTCTATGTTGGGAGATGATTTTGGTTATGACAATCTTTTGGCCCATTGAGATGATGGAGGGCCACTCATGTGGCCCATTCACTAACCTATTTTGACCACTGCTGCCCTAGATTGTTTGATGTTCCGCCCTGGCTGAGAGCTGCTTGCTGTTCCATTCTGCTTGAGGGCCTGAGCTCATAGACTGCTTGTGACTCTGCTCTGATCAAGGGTCTGAACCCTAAGACAGGTTGCTCTTTCCTTCCTGTGGATCTGAGCTGCAAGACTCTTTGATTCCTCTTCTACGGCCCCTCTACTCTATCATGTCAAAGCTGCCTCAACCCCAGCATTTGAATCACTACTCTCCTGAAACAGGATGGCGTGCTTGTGAAGTAGGGTATGAAGCACAGTGGCCTTGATGGAGACGGATATGTCCTAAAGATATGTAGGTACGATTGCTAATGCACTATAGGGCCATACAGAATGGATTGGGGCCATAGTTCTTATATAGTGAATTAATTTGAGTCATTAATTATTAGGTTTACTAAAGGATGATCCTTACTGTCTGCTAGGCTATGAGGGCAAATTCCTAGAAGGAGGAAATATTATTTGAGATGGTAACAAAAGGGATTAAAAGGAGTGATAGTATGAAAATAAGAGAAGGAAAAATTAAACTGAATAGGAGGAATAGCTTTTTCAAGTCATGGTGATATCTACTAGTTTGTGGATGACTCATTTCTTGAATACTTTTGAACTAGGAATACTTTTGGACAAAATACTAGAAAATATACTGTTAATAATAATCTTGCACTTTCAAAAGATGATTTAATAGTTCTTTTCTATTTCTAGTTTCACTGATTCCATTAGTCTGCGAATGGGTGTAATTTTAGGAGACTCAAAGAAACCATGATAGAAATGTAGACGTGTTAGTCTGGTGTAGCTGAAACAAAATATCTCCGCCTCCTAGAATATTTCCAAACCACCAATGAACATCAGTCTGACCTACCAGATCCCCCCGATCAACAACAAAGGAAAATAATTCTATATGGACTCCCCCTGATGGTCAGAATTACAATCTGGATTTCTATAAAGTGCTACATAGTCCTGTATTTTGTTTCAAAGGAACCATGTCTCTTTAAAATGGTGAGCATGTGTGTGAAAGAGGTGGGAGATGATGACACACCAACATTCAGATTGTTATGGAGTAACATGAGGAAAGAAGTCATCAGGGGTGAAAGTTGTTCAATAGAGAGGCTAAGGGGAATCAGTTGATTCTCTGACTAACATCAGAGTATTTGTGTAGGAGCACCTCTAATTTTTGCCACTGATATAAAGTCCTTCAAAGACTTTTCATCAATGGATAACTGGAAATATCTGCATTCTTTCCCCTCCCTCTCCTCTTGTATTTAAGGTGGCAATAGGGTGACTGATTCAGGAGAGGCTAAGTTGCTTTCACCAGCTTTATACACTATTGGAATTCTTTGCTCACCACCTCTGGCTTACATGACACAAAATAGTTTTAATTGACTAGAGAATCTCACCCTCTGTCTATAAAAAATCCTGAAAATATGTAAAATCCAAACATACTTACTGTTCATACTATCTACATGCTATATTTCCTTGGTATAACTTAAATTTAAACAAACTTCATGAACTGTTCTGTATCACTGACAATGATTTTGTTTATGGTGACTTTTTCTCTTTTCTCCCATAGCAGTTTGATAAGATTCATTTCTTGCATCTGTTTTTCCCCCTTTTTGCACAAAAGATATGAATTTGAATTTATTTTTCTTTTTATTCATATCACAGCATTGCACATAGAGCTTCATTTCTTGAAATGCTTCTCAAATGAACATTAAGGCTATGTCTACACTGCACATTTATTTCAAAATAAGCCATTTCAGAAGAGACATTATTCCTCATAGAATGAGGTTTGCCAACACTGATATAAGCCGACCATTATTTTGAAATAATGCTATTGCTGTGTAGTCACTTACATAGTTATTTTGGAATACTGGACATTACTCCGAAATAACTTTGCTGTGTAGACATACCTTAACTGTACAGTATTAGACAGATCTGTGTAAAAGACCCTGCCTGCTAAAACAAAACTAACCCAATGTTCCTTTATACATATACATGAAAACTCCAGTGATATGTAAAGATATTGAACTAATATAGAAGCAGAATATGAAACTTCTTTGTTACTGTGTATGTATATGTGACATGGAAAATCTATTTTTACATGTTATCATTTTTGTTTTCATTTTCAAACATCAGTTTTTTGAAAATTCTAAATTAGCTATTACATTGTTCTGGGAGTTGAAATTGCTAATATTTTTATTATGATTTTACAAAATGGAAGAAAAAGCGTGAAACCAGAATTTCATTAAAACAAAATTAAACATCCGTGACAAACCCACAAAAAATATTAGCCATTTTTTGTTGTCATAGACAAATTTAAAAATATATATTTTCATGAAATTTTTAGTATATATAAAGAGAGTAAAAGTAAATCTTATGATTAGAATGGTACAGCCAAGAAGAAATAACTGAAAAATTAAATGTAAAAGGGTCAAACACTGCAGTTATTTGGAGAACATGACAACCAATTTAAGTTTAAAAGGGTAGTTATAGACATTCTTCCAGGTACTCTGTAAATGATCTTGCCACATATAAGATATATATTGAAATGGCTGAGAAGATGTTGAAAATATATAGGTTTATTTCTAGTGCTACCCACCTGTTTATTTATGGTGTCCTGAGGCATAGCATTACCCTTAATGGACAGGATTTATTGAAACGGTTTGCCACTGCTACATTTACCAGCAGTGCTCGGGCACCATAGCATTTATTTAGCTGCTGGCATCTTATATAATATTCTTCTGTTGACAGAGAAGACACAGTGGAGTGTTGCCACAGCAAAGGGATGTCTCAGTCGAATTTTCAATGAAGGGTAGAGGGCAATGGAGTTCACATTTTTGCTTACTATCATGATGGATAAGCAAAGACTTGCTTCTTTCAACAGTGGTCAAAGTGGAGGGAAGAGAGGACAGTTTCATAGTTTTGTTATATTGCTTTATAGAAATTTATCTAGGGCTTTCAGCAAATCTACTTTAAAGACTTTGTTTAATAATGTGGATTTGGTTGTATCTTTGATTTTGAGGGCTCTGCTATTCAGTATTAGTGAGGAGTTTCTGAGTGGAACTCTGGATCTGATTTCAATTAAATCTTTGTGAGATTAGATAGGATCGGGGAGAGGGCTTAAGGAGCTTTTGCATCTAAAGCAGTCACACACACACACACACACACACACACACACACACACACACACACACACATATTTTATACGGAATGTGACTTTTGGGATTTCTGAACTAGGTCTAAAATGAAATGAGTCCTTAGCAATAATAGCTTCCATATCTTGGTCAAGGACACCCACATGCCTCAGTGTCCAAAAAATTAACATCCTGATCTTAAACATGAGTAATGTGTTACTCTGGTTCTTTTAAATCTGAATAGAAAGGGAATTAAAAATTTTAGCCAGATTGAATTTGTGACCTGGCTCTTTGCAAAACATACTTGTGGAAAAGCAATATATCTATAGCTATATATGTTGCTAAACATTCTGGTTGGAGAAATGGTTTTTGCTTCCACAAACCAAGGATAAAGAAATCTACACATAAGCTGGGTATTGACTTTTATCATCTCTTACAAGGTAAGTAAGAACTGGTTAAGAAATATTTAAAATAGTTAAATTTTCAGTTGAAAATTCTTTGCCTCCATATCTGGCTGTTCATCATCCAGGTCTTAGGAGCATTAACTTCTACCCAAGTCCTTCAGTTTATACTATCTATAACCAGAACATTATGAAATTTCCATATAGTGCTCAAAAATTCTGGCTCTAGAGGCACAGAGCCATGCCACTTGAATTTTAGGAGATTCTCCACTAGCTACTATCATGATAGCCTAGGAATACTGAATTCTTTTTGCACAAGGAAGCAGCATACATTCCCACTAACCAATACATTATATATTACCAAAACTGTAAGAGAAACCAACACAATAAACATAGTTAACTGATTAGTGTGTATGTATATTCCAACACTTTTCTTCTCCTGTCCTTTATCTGTATTATGAATATTTAGACTGTAAACTCTGGAGTGCAGCATCTTTGTCTTCAACATATTTGTATAAGTGCCAGACATAATAATAATAATAATGATACATAACCCTATGCTCAGTTTCATAAAGTGTCTTAATAAATGTAATTAAGAAGAGCCTATTAGAGAGCATCGTACTAGCAGGATTATTATAAGGTCAGATTTATTTTTAAACTAGTTAGTCAGGAACTGCAGTGCTGCATCTGTTTTCAAAATTAAATATTTTTTTTCTAATTTAGTGCCAAATTATTTTTCCCTTACTGTGACTAGTTTTGCTGTCATCAGTGAGCCAGCTCAGGTTATAAGGTGATCAACCTTTCATTCTTGTGACTTGCAAGGCCACAACATAAAGGTGAAAACCAGTGTAGAGCTCCTTAACAGTTTATAATTAATCCAAGAAGTTTGTAAATAACAAATAATAACAATAATTAGTATAAAGGCCACAGGAATATGAGTGTGTTACAAGGAGAGGGCTCAAAGTGGCTTTAAATTTGCAAGAATTTATTTTTGTGCTTGTAATAATTTAGTGCTCTCTACGTTTTTTCTTCATATATCTTGGGGATTTTAAAGACACAATTTACATACATTGAAGCACTCTTGAGTTGCAATAGGTATGACCTATTTTGCTATTGTGTTATGTCTGTGTTGTTCCATTTTATCATTAGAGCACATAATTATAATTAGAAGTTTGATTTTGATTAAAGAAAATTGTTAAATTGAAAATCAACTCAAATAATAACCAGACCTTTGAAAATTTTCCTGCTCTTATTTATAAAATAGTTATAGTTAGGAAGGGCAAATAGAATGATGAAAAAAACCACACATTTTTAAACTATTTTGTGTGTGATGACTTGCATACAAATTTTCTCTTGAGGTACCTATTTCTCTAACTTCTGTCTACCAGTTTGTTTTACATTTTGAGATCTTGGGATAGGGACCATTCTCTACTGACTGTGTGGAAAGTATTTTAGTGCACTGTGGAGCCCTCTATAAAATATTGAGACATAAATAGCCATAGTAACAATAATAACATAAGATACAATAGAAACAATTACACTTTTCCAGCCTATGTATATGAAATGATACATTCTTTTCTGCCTACACATAACAGATATGTCTGTAGTTTGTGTATGCATCATTAGTTAACCGTATGCAAGTCTGAGAGTAGCAGAAGACTAATAGGAAGCTGTGAAAGGTCATAAGAGATTTACAGTGAAATCCTACAAATATTTTTTTTCAGAAGCCATATAAAGTTTATTTAAAGACAGGTATCAGATCATACTCACTGCTGACACAACTCCATTCATATCAATAAAACTTCTGGCCTAGAGATTTTATATTCTAAATGAAATGATCTCATAAATAATTGTTTGTTTCCTCACATGGTCACAGGGTCAACATATTAGCAGATTTAAGTTTTCTTACCTTTGTAGTACAGTTCTCTTACTCCCACCCCTGACTTCTTCTATGTCTTAAAACAACATGTAGAATAAGGAAAAACATATGCAATCAAGATTTTTAGTAACTGCTCCTTTCTGCATTCACTTATTAATTAAGGTCTCTTCTCACATGTCTAACACATGTCTAAATATCTGGTTTAATCTGGACTTTCATCGCTAAAGGCCCACCCCAGTCCAAAGTGCCTCTTGAAAGATGTTTGAACAGTCAGTGACTTACAGGAGAGTTGAAAATGCAGATGATTTTGCAAGAGGGGTTGAGGATTCCTTCTCTTCCCACTATCACAACCCACAGTGTCACTACTGCTGGTGCAAATACCTCCTCTGAATCTCCTGCCAATTAGAATAGCTTACTTATTTCTCTCTAACTTAGACTCTCCAGATCTTAAAAACATATTTCTTCTCTATATTTTGCTGTTAGTTTTTAACAGTGAAATGGCTGAGGACCAAACCCTGCAACATAAAAGGAAGTCAGTGGCAAACTCTTATTAATTTCAATGGTGATCAGCCCGTAATTTTTCCTCATACAATGAATTTCCACAATTTATAATATATTTAGGAAAGTGGTTTCATGTATTAAAATGTTTTATCATGAGTCTCTGAAACCCAGATCATCTTCATTCCTACCACAAAGGTCGCAGCTTTATTTTAATAGAGTATATTAAAGCATTATCAGGGATCCGTCTTTGTTAATGATTCATAATGTCAAGAAAAAAGAAACGAGCACAAAACACTCAAGTTTTACCATAATATGGAAATATAAAGGCAGCTGGAGAAAGAAAGTGTTAAATTGTAATTGCTAGGTTGAGAAACCAGCATCAGGCTTGCCCTAAAGAGATGGTAAAAGCATGTTGACAAAATGTCTTGTAATTTCTTATTTATTGAACTCCCATAAAAGAGATAGGATTCTACAATGTGCATAAAATAAAATATTTCACAAAATTATCATTTTGTTGCAGTTTATTATTGTGTGGAGAATTCAATTTTCCCACCGTGAACACTTTTCCTGTAGAAAGTCTAAACATATATGCAAAGAGGAGAGCTGCTTAGGAATTGCTGCAGATTTCTTGGCAATAGTCTGATGTACATGTAGGCACAATATTTACAGCTCTGCCAGCCACTTAGCCCACTCTGGCTAATTTCTTTTCACAATTACCCATATCCCTTATGCTAAATGGGTTAGCCAGATAAACAATCACCAAAATTAAAGAATGTATGCACATATTAAAAATCTTTCAGTTTTATTTAGTACACTGGGTTAATGCAGCTCAAAATTACAATGCAAATTATTGGATTACAATGTAAAAAATCCCACAATGGGCTAGAATCAGCAACTTTCCTTAGCAAAGCCAATTTTGTTCTATGATAGAGAAAAAATACTGATTGTGAATATTGGGAGATCAGCACTGAAATGTAATATCTATTTTCAAGCAAGGTTTAGAGCAGTCTCACACCATTACTTTCACAGGTTATGAGTCTATTACATGTCCATTAGGGCACTTACCAAAGACAAAACAAGGAATTATTTCCACCATTCATTCCTGTAACGTATGAGAACTCAGCAAGATGTCCTAGAGAATGAATAAGGAACCTGTGAAAGAAAAAAAAATATTTTGAGCATATAGAAACTTTTAGTTATTGCCAATTTATACCTCAGTAAGTCTATACATTACTAGGCAAAATTCAAGGTGTATCTTAGAACATGTTGTTATATGACGATGGTGGGTCAAAATATCTTAATATACTCGATTTCAAGACATTTCACCTTCTTCATGCTCACTAACTTGGGAAGTGACTCTTTCTTTCTATAAAACCATTCAAAGACTATTTTGTAATACACCAGTGGCAATTTCTGTGGAAATGTCAGGGAAATTATAAGGCCGTTTTTTATAGATGGATGCTATGCTATTTGTATGGTTTATATGTTAGTTCCAAAATGTGAAAAATTATTTTCCTATTTTGAAAATGTAAAATGGAAGAAAAAAATCAAATAAGTCTCTTTAATCTCAGTTTCCCATCTAACACATTGACGTATTACCCTTTATGTATTACTTACTGCAATTTTGGTCACTGGGAATGCAGGAAGGAATCACTAAGTAAACAGCTGATTAGGGTAAGAAGTGATAGTTTATTACCAGATCTATAACTCTTCAGTGCTGTCTTAAAAGGATGAGAACTAAATGTATTGAGGATCAAATACATGTGGAGGGCTCTAAACACAGAAGACATGTCTATATCACAACACTATTTTGAAATAACTAGAGCCATTCCGAAATAACTTTGTCCGCATCTACACAGTAGGCAGTTATTTCGAAATAGTGTCAAAACACTGCCAAGCTGGAGGACTTCGTACTCCAACTCCTGTAACCCTCGTTGTATGAAAAATAAGGGAAGTTGGAAGAAGAGTGCTCTATTTCGAAATAAGCTATTTCGAAATAAGATACTCAATTGACATAGCTCAAGTTGCATAGCTTTTTTCAAGTTAAGCTCTGCAGTGCAGACACACCCTGGCTGTGTCTAGACTGGCAAGGTTTTCTGCAAAAGAGGCTGCTTTTGAGGAAAAACTTGCGAGCTGTCTACACTGTCCGCTTGAATTTGCGCAAGAACTCTGATGATCTAATGTAAGATTGTCAGTGTTCTTGTGCAAATACTATGATGCTCCCGCTCAGGGATAAGCCCTATTAAGCAAATGCTTTTGAGCAAGGGGGCCAGTGTAGACAGGTAAAAACTGTTTTTCACAAAAAAGCCCCAATGGCGAAAATGGCGATCGGGGCTTTCTTGCGCAAAACCGTGTCTAGATTGGCACAGACGCTTTTCCGCAAAAAGTGCTTTTGCACAAAAGCGTCCATGCCAATCTAGATGCTCTTTTCTGCAAATGCTTTTAACAGAAAAACTTTTCTGTTAAAAGCATTTGCAGAAAATCATGCCAGTCTAGACATAGCCCCTGAGTGTAGTTCTGCCATGCAGATTATGGTGATTTTGTACAGTTTGTCTCAATTTAAGAACATAGAAGTCACTATACTGGGTCAGACTAGTGGTTCATATATCTCAGTATCCTGTCTTCCAAAAGTGGTTATTGCAAGATGCTTCAAAGGGAATTAGCAGAACACGACAACTATCAAGTGATACACTGTTGTCCATTCCTGGCATCTGGCAGAGATTTAGGGATACCAAAAGGGGCTGCATCCCTGACCCTCTTAGCTATTAGCCGTTTATGTATCAATCATCATGAACTTATCTAATTCTTTTTTAACCCAATTATAGTTTTGGCCTTCACAACATTCCTTGGCAATGAGTTCCACTGATTTACTTCGTATTGTGTGAAGAAGTTAAAAAAGAAAAAGAAGGCAAGCACTAGCAGCAGATGGTTGCAGGATATGAAGCTCAGCTACAAAGTCTCCCTGCAGACTGTGAAGCTCAGCATAGCAGTGTCTTAAGGTAAAGTTTTTGGGGAATAACAAAGACAGTATCTCTATTATTCCCCACAGATAAGTGGTTGGACATATTACAAATTTGGGGCTTCAGTAGTAATTGCAGAGAACATTCCTTTTCCCTGCAGCCCTTGAAGAATTTTCTGTGCCTCACTTGGATACTTACATAACCTGAACTCTTGTGTATCTTAGCTTTTGAATGCTTTGCTGTTCATGTTAAATGTTCTAGTAACATATTTCTGATGGTTTATTCAAATATTTATAACTTTAAAGTACTGAACGGAAGTGATCTACCGTTTGATGTCCAACCTTTGACTCATCTCTTTAATTCTACATTTTTATTATTCAAATTCATCATTCTGTTTCCAAGAAATGAAATAAAAAAATCATAATCAACTATTTTTCTGTTGTAGTTGAACAAAAAGTGTTTCCTTCAGAACTGTGCACAAACCTACTGATACCATGATTGATGCTAGTGCACAGAGAAGGAAGTCACCAGCTGTCAAAATGTTTTGGCTTGGTCACTGAACATAGGACTTCTGGAGCTATAGGACCTCTGGCTCTAAATGCAAGATTGTCTACTATTTGAATAGGACCAGGACTGCTGGCATGTAGATAGTAGCTAATTCATAAACAACTTTTTTTTTATGATCCAGGAAGTGGAAGAGGACAAAAATCCACACTAGGCACTTGTTAGTGCAACATTAGAAATATAACAAAATAAAATGCTTCCTAAGCAATGAAGGATAAGGAGAGATGTTGTTATGCTTCTGAGTTGTTACAAAATTCAGCAAGCAAAATGCATGTGATCTGACCCTCTAATTCATACATGCGGTATATGGCTTTATCATAGGAATTACAGAACAAGGTCTGCAAGGTCATATCTGGACTCCGTCTCCTTTACAATATATTATCTACATAAGTGTAGTTCAGTTTTAAATAGCTCAAGAAAAGGCCAGGCAGCATTTCCTTGGGGACACTTTTCCATAATTGAATAGATATCGCTCAGAGAGTCACTGGAACATATTTATAGAGTCCCTCTAGTAAAACAACTTATCAGACTCAAACTGATTCAGAAAAGGTTAAATTTTCTCTCCTGCTATATCACACTTGTCATTCTGTTCATTATTACTATAATTTCATCTCTCTAAATATGCTAAGGCTGGTTGTTTCACAGAATATAGAGCAAGACATAGTCCCTATCTGAAGGCGCTTACAAACTAAGTTTTATGCAGTATGACAATTGAGCGTAACTAACTGTGTGTATGTGAGATTGGGGAAGTATGAGGATTATAGCAATATAAGAAAGCAGTTATTTAGTTTATGCATGTGCATGTCTTAGTGGCTGTTAAATTTTGTTTTTTAATGTGTAAAATTAAGGCAGATAAAGAGATAAGATAGATTTCTTCAGTGCTATGAAATATCATGCTACCTGCTGTTACAGACTAATTGCTTGCAATCAAAGAACTCTTATCTTTGTAGAATTATTGGTGTTATTTGGTTATTAATGTAACTTCGGACTAGATTTTTTAGACTTCAACATAAGAAGTTTAATTTATTTTACAGGGAAAATTACTTAATTGAAATTTATTACCAATATTCTTGCACATTATATACATGCTATCTTACAAAGACAATTTTAGTGTGCTTGCAAAATAATGGAAAACCATTTTAAGGGTTATATTCTCAGGAGGAAAGAAGATGAGACTTAAAACAGTGGTCAACTCTTATACTCTATATACTCTTCCATCATCTGTAGCATCATATTCTTGATTTTAATCTGTATTTCTTTCTCTCTGTTTCAGAACCTTCCATTACTGATTACTATCCTATTATATTCAACTTTCACTCTTGCTAAACCAACACTCCCTTTTATGTGAACTTCCTATCATTCCCTAAAACAGATGGCTTCTTTGGTTCTAACACAAAATCAGGTTTTACTTTTTCTTTATGTAAAAGTTGTAATGGATTCAATCTATGAAAAGAATATGAGGCATCCATCATTAGTCCTTCTGCCCCTCTACTCTTACCCTTGTGTCATCACATGTATGAAGCTATCCCATTTTCTCTTTCATTTAAAAACATCATAAAAAACCTACCTGAGTTTCAAACTTTGTAACTAAAACTTTAACATCTCCAGCCTGACTTTTAAAAACAATGTGTAGAAAAAGTGTAACTACTGTGGAGCTTGTCCTCCACAGATACCAGAGAAGAAGGCTTATATACATATTGGGGAAATAGTCACTGAAATTCCCCCTCCCAAAATTATGATTGATCGCAGGATGATATCTGCAAAGACCAAATACAATTTTATGTGGAGATAGTAACAATATATTGGATATTTGAGGCCAATTTCTTGGGAAATTGGAGAAAGGGGGGGAAAGTTCTTTAAAAGTAATATATGCAATACAAGAACTGACAATTCCCTTGCTAGGGCTGCCAGCAATACAAGGACTACACCTAATACAGAAACTGTAATGTATTAACACTAAAAGCAAACTAAGCAAGAGTTGTATCTTCTTATTTTCACAAGGCAAGAAAAGCTGTCTAGGAAGAACAAAATAAAACTGGGGTCATTAGCTACTCCCTCTGTCCTCATAGTTCTAGATGCATCCAAATACCTTTACTAGGGAAAGTCAAAGGAGAAGTAAAGAGAATAGAAGAAATGGGAGTAATTATTAGATAGAAGACTCCACAGACTGGTTCACAGGGATGGTTGTAGTACCAAAGGCCACAGACAAAACCTTGATTTGTATAGGCATTACACAACTTAGTAAAAACATGCAGAGAAAGACACATGCTCCTGCAGCTGACTAGACATTAGCTCAATTACAGATGCCAAAGTCTTCTCAAAGTTAGATGTTACAGCAGACTTTTGGCAAATCCACTTTGCTAAAGAATCTGCACCATTAACTATGTTTATCACCCTATTTGGAAGGTACTATTTCTGCCATCTGCCTTTTGGAATATCCTCAGCACCAGAACATTTCCAAAAAATATATCTCTGAGTATGTCAGGTGTACTTGGGCTCTTTTGCCAAGCAGATGACACATTGGTATATGGCAGAAATAAAAATGAAGCCAATGAGTGACTATGTGTAGTTTTGAGAGACTGCCAACAAGACAGCCTCACTGTATGAGAAATGTGATTTTTGGAAAGGAGTAGATAAAATTTGTAGGACACATAATTAGAAAAAAAAAGAAATTCAGCTATATTGAGATAAACTGAAGTCATTACTTGCCTGACCTGAACCTTGAAAAATGTCCATGGAAACACAATTCTGGGGCATGGCAAATCATGATGAGAAATTCTTACCAATTTGTCTTATCTAACAAAACTCTTTAGAGATCTATTTAATGATCACAATATGTGGATCTGTGGTTGTCCATAACAAAATGCATTTAATAAAATGAAAGAATTCTATCTACCTGTTTGGGCACAATAATCGTTACACTGTCCAATAACAGTAGTAGTAGAAGATGATTTTTCATATAGTTTAGAATCAGTGCTTTCACCAAAGCATTCAGGAGACCAGATATCTGTTGCATTCAGATCAAGAAGTCTCACGGAAACTGAGCAGCATAATTCTCAAATGGAAAAAAGAAGGTTTATCAGTCATGTAGGCCTATGAACAGCTCAGTGCATATCTCTTTGACTTGAATTTCAATGTAGAAAGAGATTGAAACTCTCTTTCTACAAACTATTAATGGCATTATTGGATTCAAAACCACTGGATGATCTTCCATACTCAAAATCTTTCAAAGATTTTGAGTATAGCTAATGTGATTTTCTTTTCACTTTGAACACACAATTAGGGAAAGCATTCATAGTAGCTTTCTTGACTATCTAGAACCCCAGTTGAGCAACCACAAATGGAAGAGCAAAAGGCTTCTGTAGTGGGGCGGAGTGTCTGCCCACTGATCCGAAGGTGGAGGAGCCCCTCTGGGAGCCATTTTGGGTTGAGCCTAACCCTCCCAGTCTCCTGACTGGAAGCCAGGAGGTGTGGCCAGGACTATAAAAGCCCAGACTGAGAGCTCAGTCTAGGCCCAGCAGGAACCGGAGGTCCACCCAGCACTGCGTGCCTGGGAGGCTGAGGTTTGGCCTGGACCACCAGATGTGCTTGACCTGGAAAACGGACCTGAACCCCTATGCTTGCCCACCCTTGAGGACCAGTCTGGATCTTCAGCTGTGCTTGACCCAGAGGTCTGTCCTGAATGCCTGCACTGGCCTGCATCTGGGGACTGGCTGTGACCACCGGACCTACAAGGGCCTGAGGACTGGCCTGTACTGCCAGCCGTGTCTGACCCAGAGGACCGGCCTGAAAACCTGCACAAACCTGCACCTAAGGACTGGTGGAACCGATGGACCTGAAAGCAGCTGAGGACTGGCCTGAACCACCCATATCCCAGCTGGACCTGGCAACCCATGAACTCCCGAGAGACTGACCTGAAGCCCAGGTATGCACTGAGGGGGAGAAGAGAAGTAGCCCAGGGAACATTGCTGACAATTGAACACCAGGGTCAGTTTGTTTTGGGCTGCAGCCCTACTGACCCAGCAGCAGACCACGATGGAGGACTTCTTACTCTGACTCCTGTAACCCTCGTTTTATGAGGAATAAGGGAAATTGGAGGAAGAGTGTTCTAACTCAGACATCCTGCTGTGTAGACAGCGCCAAAGGCTGAAATAAGCTCTTTTGACTTAAGCTACACAGTTGACATATATTAAGTAGCATAGCTTATTTCAGCTTCAGCCCTGCTTTTTCTCAAAAGGACACATCTACATAGTTGATTATTTCTCCAGATATAGTGAATAGGTTATAGTCATAGACATTCCTAGCATTAGCACAGGGTTTTGATTTTGAACAGCACACTAGTGGTCCACATTTTCCCCTGAGCAATAGGAATAAGGAGAGAGCAGTATAGGCTGTAAAAAGACGTCTGTAAAAGTTAGTGGACTCATGTAAAGCACCTTTAGATTATGAGTCAACATTCCTTGTGTCTGGACTATCTCCAGTAAATTTTCTGATGGGAATAGAACTTAAAAAAAACAACAATGGTCCTATAGCACGTTAGAAACCAACCAAAAATATATACAGATAGTATCATGAGCTTTCAAGGGCACAATGCACTTGCACTATGTACCATCTGAAGAAGTGGGTTGTACCCATGAAAGCTCATGATACTATCTATCTATACATTTTTGGTTAGTCTCTAAGGGTATGTCTACACTACAAAGTTAATTCGAACTAACAGACGTTAGTTCGAATTAACTTTGATAGGCGCTACACAAGCGCTCCGCTAGTTCGAACTAGGTAAACCTCATTCTATGAGGACTAAGCCTAGTTCGAACTTACTAGTTCGAATTAAGGGCTGTGTAGCCCCTTAATTCGAACTAGTGGAAGGCTAGCCCTCCCTAGCTTTCCCTGGTGGCCACTCTGGCCAACACCAGGGAAACTTGCATGCCCCCCTCCCGGCCCCGGAGTCCTTAAAGGGGCATGGGCTGGCTACGGTGCCCGTACCAGGTGCAAGCCTGCCAGCAACCAGCTAGCAGACCCTGCAACTGGCACGGCTCGAGCCAGCCACCCGATGCCCCCCAGCCCTCCCCCTCTTCCCGGGACCAGGCTGGCGGCTCATTGGAGCTTGCCCGGGACCGCAAGAGGCGGGCACCCGCCTGGTCTAGTGCGGACATCGTGGACCTCGTCCATGACCTCCGCACGAGGCACAGGAAAGTGGCCATCTAGGGCAGGAGAGCTGCCAGCCTGGCCACCCAGGAGCAGGTGTGCATGAAAATCAAGGTGGTCCACTGAGACCTCCGACCCTGAGCCCTGAGCTTACAATGGCTGTCCTGGGTCAGACCAAAGGTCCATCTAGCCCAGTAGCCTGTCTGCCGACAGCGGCCAACCCTAGGGACCCTGGTGGGGATGGACCAAAGACAGTGACCAAGCCATTTGTCTCGTGCCATCCCTCTAGCCTGCCACAAACTTTGGGCAGGGACACCACTCCTACCCCCTGGCTAATACCACTCCATGGACCCAACCTCCATGACTTTATCTCACTTCTCTTTAAACTCTGTTCTAGTTCTAGCCTTCACAGCCTCCTTCAGCAAGGAGTTCCACAGGTTGACTCTTTGCTTTGTGAAGAAGAACTTTCTGTTACTAGTTTGAAGCCTGCTACCCATTCCTTTCCTTTGGTGTCCTCTAGTCCTTCTATTATGGGATCTAATGAAGAACTTTTCTGTATGCACCCTCTCCACCTCACTAATGCTTTTATAGACCTCTATCATATCCCCCCTCCATCTCCTCTTTTCTAAGCTGAAAAGTCCCAGTCTCTTTAGCCTCTCTTCATATGGGACCTGTTCCAAACCCCTGATCATTGTAGTTGCCCTCCCCTCTCCCACCCTCTCTCTTCCCCTCTCCCACCTCCTTTTCCCAGTCTCCCCCAGTTTTGTTCAATACAGAGAGATTCTATTTTTGAACACAATTGTCCTTTATTTAGTACATCAGGAAGGGGGGCTAGGGAGGGGTAGTGGAAGGAGGTGAGGGAGGAATGGGGTACGAGCCCCCAATGGGGAGGACTGGGGTGGTTCTGCGGGCTCCTCGGGGTGGAAGCTCTCCTGCAGCCCCCCAATTGCCCCCTCTCCCCAGATGGCAGCCTGTGGCAAGTGCAGCCGGTCTGATGGCCGAGTGCTGTGATGTGCCCAGTGTGGGTACTCCGGGCACTCCAAGCCAGGACTGCTTTGCAAGCGGGGCACCCCGAGAACTGTCTGTCCGGAGTGGGGTTCGGGACCCTTTAAGCACAGCCCTCGGCTAGCCTGAGACAGCATCTCCATGCTCTAAGTCTTCCTCTGATGCCCTGCCAACACTCTTCCTTCAACTTCCCTTACTCATCATGAAATGAGGGTTATAGGAGTCAGTGTAAGAAGTCCTCCATCTCAAAATTTTGAAATAACAGCATGCTGGGTACATGTGTATTAGCATCTTGTTTGTTCAGTGGCTCCATTGGTTGTTTAGCAGGTTTCTTGCTTCTGAGGTACTTAAAATTGTTTGCTCTTTTTGCTGGACCATGAATGTTGCTAGACCAAAGAGTTCCAGGCCAGAGAGGTTCAACTGTATATCCGTATTGCTATGTGTTTATTATTCAAGCAATATTTTGACAATGACAGTAGTTCCTTCTTTTACAATCTTGTTAAATCCAGGTTTTCCAAGATACAATCCAGAAAAGCGCATAGGACTCAAAATGTGTCTGGTTCTCAAACAAATACACCTCATCATTGCCATGTAATTTGTACTTGAGCAGTACAGACAGTGCTTCATCCATGCAGCCTGAAAGTGTACTTTGTCTCAAAGGGAGCAGAAGAAAATGACATGACATGGATGCTGTAACAATGTTGCTGGGGGTACTGCAGCACACCATGGGTTAAAGTGGATTCCATCATATACAGAATTTACAGTTTGGTTGCATTTCTGTCAGCACCCTTATTATACAAATTGTTCCGGCACGCACAGATAAGAGGAAGTAATTTGTTCAGAATGCCCCCTCCCAGCAGATACTATATACAAGGAAGGTTGGGACTAGATTGTGCATGCAAACTTCATGTAACTTCTATGAGGTTTAGAGTCAACAGATCGGTGTCAATTCATATTCCATCACTCTGCCATCTTGCCCACTCACTCCTCTCTCAATTGACTGGGGTAAGATTGGTGCAGACCCATTTTTATTACAATTTAGGGAAGGGCAGGCAATATGGACCTTAAATGTTTTGGAAAGTCTTGTTCTGGATTTTCACTCCACTATGGTGAAATTCACCCCAGACACATTAGCACATATTGGCTATGTCTAGACTCCAGAGTTTTTCCGGGATACCACCAGTATCCTGGAAAAGCTCTGCCACGTCCAGTGAATGCATCCACTTTTTTGGGCCAAATTTTGGAAAGTTTCAGAAAATTTATGGGCCAAATTTTGGAAAAGCCTGTTCCAAAAGAGAAAGTGGTAAAAGATACGCAAATTGCTATTCGCAATTTGCATATCTCTTTCCGATAAAACTGCAGTCTAGATGTAGCCATTGTTATATAGCAGTGGACATAGTTTTCTGGAGATAAAGTTTTATGAGAGGATGCATCTACACATCAGAGTTTAACTCGAAATAAGCTACACAAATTGAGCTACATCAATTACGTAATTTATTTTGAAATAGCTTATTTCGAAATTGGGAGCATCTACACAGCACTTATTTAGAAATAGAGCACTCTTTCTCTAACTTCCCTTACTCCTTATACAATGAGGGTTACAGGAGTCAGAGAAAGAAGTCTTCCAGCTTGACAATATTCTGACATTATTTCAAAATACCTGCCTCTGTGTAGATACCGACTAAGTTATTTCAGAATAATGTTTTTGTGTAGACATACCCAGACTGCTATGATGGTATGTGGTACATCAGTGATTGACAATAGCAAAATCCCCAGTGGTTGGATACAAAAACACTAGATGGCGAAGGCTCTAAGGTACTATAGATAATTATTTCCCAGGTATAGTAAACTTCCAATAATCCGGCACCTTTCGGACGCAGGAGGTGCCGGATTATCAGATATGCCGGACTATCGGAAGGGGGGCTATGAGGGGTCTGGAGTGGAGTGGAGTGGGAAGGGATGCACCCCTCAGCGCTGTGGGACCAACTTGGCAGAACCCCAGTTGTTCTGCTCCAGACTTCCCCAAGTCAGCCGCTGCTAAAACTGACCAGCGACTGACTCCGGGAAGCCTGGGACAGAGCAGCTGATTGCTGCCGGGTTGGTCCCCCAGCACCGAGGGGTGGCACTAGGGGACCAACCTGGCAGCATCCCAGCTGCTCTGCTCCAGGTGTCCCCAAGTCAGCCGCTGCTGAAACTGACCAGCGGCTGACTCGAGGAAGCCGGGGGCAGAGCTGCTCTAATTGTCCTGCTGCCCGGAGCGCTTCCAGGTTCCAGATGCTGCTGGACCACCAGGAATGCCGGACCATTAGATGCCAGACCACTGGAGTTTTACTGTATGTCCATAGTGGGTCTTCCTCAGGATCTAACTGATATTTGGGGTCTGAAAAAAATCCTCCCTACCCCTGCAGGTAAGAGTGGCATGTCACTTAAGTAATGCCAGTAAGAAAAACCTGACAAAGTCAGAAATCTGTGGAATCTGTCAACTCTGCATGGGAATAATGGTATACAAAATGTCTCGTGGCTCACACATAGAACCCTGATGGCCTTATTGGCTGTTGTGCCACAGGTTTCCAATCACTGCCTTAAACCATATTTGAGGATCTTAGTTACTCAGAGAGATGTTAGGGGTTTATTTCAGAAATGGGTGGGAGGGATTTTATGGCCTGCAATATATAGGAGGTCAAACTAGAAGATAATGATGGTCCTTTCTGATCTTAAGTCTATGAGGTAATATTTAGCTGAAGCTGGAAAATTTGTTCTCCATCAGAATTTCTAACAACACACTGCAAGATAGCTACCTCTAACTGCCCCAACTGTGTTAGCAGTCACATTGCTTGTAATGGCATGTCTTCTTTGGGGAAGATTACAGGCACACTGCAGACAAGAGGCAACAGATTGGCAAGAGTGCATACAATTTTCAAATTGCTAGCTTCACTCTGCCACATAATGTATTTTTCTCACACTAGAACATTTTTCATAACTCACACATCACTCTTAAAGCATCACTCATTGGTTCTCACTGACCCATTCAAGATTGAAAACAGAAGTTACTCAGCTATTTGCAGTGGTAAAATGTATTAAAAACAAAACAAAATAAAACATCACAACCAATTTTTCACATAGATTGTATGCTCTCATATTCTCTATTTTTCATGCAATCTATATTTATGGATCAGAGATTTTTTTTCAACAGCGAACAAAACATAAGCCATACCTTTTCAATATTTTACAAGAAGCATGGTATTTACAGAAAGTTATCACACTGTACAACCCAGACATAGAGGAGAAAAAAAAAACTCTAATTGAGTAAAGAAAACACACTTATGTTTCTAGCAACCTATTCTTTCATTTCACAGTGATAATAATGCACATTATTTCAAGAGCATTTTACCAAATTCAATAGATAAATAAATGAATAAGTGGATTAAATAAATAAAGGAAATATTTGTTTTTGTTATGAAATAAGCAGTTGAAAATGTTCTGTAGGTGGCTCAAGATACACTTACTTGTTCGGAGTAATCTTTGCTATAATTTATATTGGTATAGTAACTACAGACCTCAATTGATATCGAGCACATAATAAGCACATAGTAAGAGGCAGATTCCGTCTTCAAGAGCTTACAATTTAAGCTAACAAGGAATAAAACATATGGCAAAAAAAAAGATTATTATTACTTTTCCTATTTCATTGCTAAATGGGGAATGGAAAAGAAATCGATTAAGTAATTTGACAAAAGTAATCCAGAAAGTCAGAGGCAGAGTTCAAAATTGACTCCAGATATTCTCAGGCTTAACTTTCTGCCTTAATAAAAAGCCCACATCTATCCATCTCTACAGACATTACTCACTAACCCCTCCCCCCCACAAAACCCCTATTTGTCTTCACACCACAAAGGATTCCATAATCCTTAAACCAGGAGTGGGGAATCTAAGGCCCAGAGGCCCAGCTGTGGTCCCCTGCTTGCCTGGATCTGACCCCCAGGGTTCAAGGCTCCTTCCCCCAAGCACTGGGGAGCCCATGCTGTCACTTCAGCCCCCACTATCCCTGGTCAGACTGATTTTATTGTGGGTCAGTGGCTCCCAACCCAAAATGGGTTCCCCTCCCATGCCTCAAACCAATAAAAATATGTTTAATTTTAGGTTTTTCATTAGCTGATATTTGCCTTTGTGGATTCATTTAGTTTCAAAGAAAATACTAAATAAGGGTATGTCTACACTACAAAGTTAATACGAACTAACAGACGTTAGTTCGAATTAACTTTCATAGGCGCTACACTAGCGCTCCACTAGTTCGAACTTAATTCGAACTAGTGGAGCGCTTAGTTTGAACTAGGTAAACCTCATTCTATGAGGACTAAGCCTAGTTCGAACTTACTAGTTCGAATTAAGGGGTGTGTAGCCCCTTAATTCGAACTAGTGAGAGGCTAGCCCTCCCCAGCTTTCCCTGGTGGCCACTCTGGGAACCACCAGGGAAACTCATATGTCCCCCTACCGGCCCTGGGGGGCATCGGGTGGCTGGCTACGGTGCCCGTGCCAGGTGCAAGCCTGCCAGCACCCAGTCAGCAGACCCTGCACCTGGCACGCCATGAGCCAGCCACCTGATGCCCCCCAGCCCTGTTCAGCGTCCACTCTGTGTGGACATGCTAGTTCGAATTAGCAAAACCGCTAATTCGAACTAGTTTTTAAGTCTAGCTGAGCTAATTCGAATTAGCTTAGTTCGAATGAACTAATTCGAACTAAGTTAGTTTGAATTAGCACTGTAGTGTAGACATACCCAGATATATTAGAGCATAAGCTTTCGTGGGCAAAGACCCACTTCATCAGATGCATGTCAGTTATCAAGAACTTTAAAATAATAATGATAAAAAAATTAGTCTAGACCATGAAATGGTAACAGCAAACCAGGACATTACCTCACTATTGCTTTAATTATTTACATAAAAGAGAAATGAAGTTGCTGGATTTTGTGCTCATAAAAATTGTGATATTTAACATTATTATCACCCCAAGAAATAAACAATAGTTTAAGGAAATGTGTGATAGCTGGTCTCACTGCTACAGTGCTGAGTCAATCAAGCAGAACTAATTTCCTGGCTGTATCTGAATTCACATAAAGCTGCTCTGTAGCTGCTACTGACAATGAACTAGTGACTGAAAAAAGGAATCTTAAACACAGTCACATCTCCTGACTGTTAAAATCCTTTTCACAAAGAATACTGATCTAAATTACCATCCTATACTCATTGCCGTTTTTTTTAAAGGAGTGGCAGTGGGAAAAGTTTTAATATTTGTTATCTCTTGCAGTAGTTGCTAGGTAACCAAATGCTCTTTAAAGGACTCTTTGTTATTAATAATGTTATATTATTGACACTTTTTTCTTTTAGTGACTTGCTGTATGTTTAAAATGAAACATACAGCACTTTGCAATGTATAATAGAGACCAGAGAAAATGTCATGGATATCTGAACATGTTCTGCTAGTGTAGGACAACCACATACCAGAAGTTTCATAAGAAAGGTATTTCTATTAGGGCTGAATTTGACTAATAAAGTCATGAAATATTTTAAGACCAAAAGGATAAACTAAACAGAGCTAAGCTGACATTATAAAATCACATTTCTTTTGTATCTTTGGTTGAATAATATAGTTCATGAGAAAAAGCCCTTTCAGGACATGAAAAACTTTTAAAAAATGGTTCACTGACATGATTTTTCTTCATAAATAAAATTAATTAAATGAAGTGCTATCTAGCACAAAAGAGCAAGTAGCCTAGGTTAGCAAAATAAAGTTACTTCAGGGTTTTAATACATAGATTAATGCAGACATTTAGGAGCGTAGGAGTTGACATAAAGCCTCAAGAGACCTTCTCATGTCATACAGATATATGGTTCTCTCTGAGATAAACCTTAATAGTTGATAGAAGAGAAAGATCAGAAGAAAGAGTTCCCAGGTCCAAGTGTGTATTTTTATAGCCCCTAAAAAGATGCAAATGAAGATTTGGACATGATCTGCACAGTGGAAGAGAAGATTTTACTGCCTTCTAGTAAACTGTGGCAACAAAAATGTCTCTTAAAAGGTACAGAGGGGTAACTGAGTTAGTCTGTAACAGGAAAAACTTAAAAAAACCCAGAAAAATCTAGTAGCACCTTAAAGACTAACAAAACATGTAGATGGTATGATGAAAGCTCATGATACCATCTACATGTTTTGTTAGTCTTTAAGGTGCTACTACACTTTTCATGTTTTTAAAAAAAATTTCTTAAAAGGTAGGCAGCCAGAGTAAACCTAATCCATAATTGTAGCTGCAAATTCTACATGTATTCCTCCTGGAATGTAATCTGTTTTGTTTCCGTATGCAAAGAACCAAACACACGCTTTCCGATTAAAGAAAACAATAAAACATAAAAGAAATGTCTCTCGGACTGTATCTGCACTTACAAATGTGATGCCATTTTTTTTCAGCACTGATGCTAGTAGCTTTGTAATTGATAGTGTATTCTGTGATGGAATGGAATTTTGATAACATGGTGATCAAAATGCCTGAGCACTATGTACATAAGAACATAAGAACGGCTGTACTGGGTTAGACCAAAGGTCCATCTAGCCCAGTAGCCTGTCTGCTGACAGTGGCCAGCACCAGATGCCCCAGAAAGGGTGGACCAAAGACAATGATCAAGCGATTTGTCTCCTGCCATCCTTCTCCAGCCTCTGACAAACAGAGGCTAGGGACACCGTATCCATCCCCTGGCTAATAGCCTTTTATGAACCTAACTTCCATGAAATCATCAAGCTTCTCTTTAAACTCTGTTATAGTCCCCTGGCAGTTCGCAGCCTCCTCTGTCAAGGAGTTCCACAGGTTGACTACACACTATGTGAAGAACTTTCTTTTATTAGTTTTAAACCTGCTACCCATTAACTTCATGTGGTGTCCTCTAGTTCTTCTATTATGGGAACTAATAAATAATTTTACTTTATTCGTCCTCTCCACACCACTCATGATTTTATATACCTCTATCATATCCCCTCTCAGTCTCCTCTTTTCTAATCTGAAAAGTCCCAGTTGCTTTAACCTCTCTTCATATGGGACCTGTTCCAAACCCCTAATCATTTTTGTTGCCCTTTTCTGAGCTCTCTCCAAGGCCAAAATATCTGTTTTGAGGTGAGGAGACCACATCTGTACACAGTATTCAAGATGTGGGCGTACCATAGTTTTATACAGGGGCAGTAAGATATTCTGGATCTTATTTTCTATCCCTTTCTTAATAATTCCTAGCATCCTATTTGCCTTTTTGACCGCCACTACACACTGTGTGGAAGTTTTCAGAGAACTATCCACGATAAATCCAAGATCTCTTTCCTAATTTGTCATAGCCAAATCAGCCCCCATCATACTGTACGTATAGTTGGGGTTATTTTTCCCCAATGTGCATCCACATTCAATTTTATTTGCCATTTTGTTGACCAATCACTCAGTTTGGTGAGATCTTTTTGGAGTCCCTCACAGTCTGCTTCTGTCTTGACTATCCTAAACAGTTTGGTATCATCATATTCTGTATATACCAATAGTCATGCACAGGATTGTACACCGTAATACAATGTGTTAGTTGCATATTGGAGTGTGTCACAAAAAAAACACTGAAAAGATGCCCTTAAAAATAAACTTTCTTCTATAATTTCCAAGTTGTCCTTTATTTAAAACAAAAAGGGGCTTTCTCTGGGTGGGAGGGAGACTACCATAGCCAGAGCACATCAACTGAGCATCGTTATTTCGGAATAACATCGTTTTTTCCAAAATAACAAAGAGAGTGTCTACATAGCAAGCCATTATTTTGAAATAATGGTGAGCTTGAAGACTTCTTACTCCAACTCCTGTAACCCTTACTTTATGAGGAAGTAAGGGAAGTCAAAGAGAGAGAGTTCTTAGTTCGACTTCCTCCTGTGTAGACAGTGCCAAAAGCCAAATTAAACTATTTCGATTTCAGCTACGCAATTGATGTAGCTGAAGTGATGTATCTGAATTAGACTTTTGCCCTGCAGTGTAGATGTGCCCCCCAGGGATTAGCTCTTCTGTTTCAGGAGCATCAGCCCCAGTGAAGCAAAGCATTCCCTGTTGCCAGGCTACTTTTGTGTTGCCTATGGAGCTGGCATCTTCTGATCATATGACCAACTTACTTTTTGCAGTTTGCAGCTGGCACCCAGCAGTGCAAAGTGCCAGGCTTTGTGCACAGCAATGTCTTGCTGCTGTCAGACCTGGGTGGGTTTCAGTAGCCACCCTAATGGCAGCGGCCAAACCAGGTCCTGGGCACTGCCAGAGACAGGCATAGACACGCCCCAAACCACACTAGTTGACATGCACCGCCTGCAGAGAGGGACTGGCCTGCACAGCCACCTAGGCTAGCAGCTGCTGTGCCCCACTTGCTGGGAGGGGGTGTGGCTGGCAAGGTGTGTTAACACAGCAACTAAAACTGGCCATCCTAGTGCCATACTAGGAGAAAGCCAAAAATTCTGTCTAGCTTGGTACTTCATTTTGGCTACAAAAATAAATATACATTAAAATGTACGAATTAACTATTGTTGTAATGGAGTATGCTATACAGTTATTCTTTTGTATATGTTAACTACCATTATATGTATTGAGCAGCAGGGTTTCCAGCACTAATTTTTCTACTTAATAAAAAAAAAAAGAGTAGTCCTGTAGCACCTTAGGCTGTGTCTAGACTACACCTCTCTGTCGACAGAGAGATGTAGATTAGGCACGTCAAAATTGCTAATGAAGCAGGGATTAAAATATTCCGCACTTCATTAGCATAAACATTTTTATGAGGTATACAGACTCTTTCGAAAAAGGGTTTATTTTCGACAGATCTGCGTCTAGACTGACTTTTTTTTCAAAAAACTTCATTAAAAAAAGTGGTGGCCATGATTATGCTAATGAAGCATGGGATATTTAAATCCCTGCTTCATTAGCAATTTTTCGACGTGACTGATCTACATCTCTGTCGACAAAGAGGTGTAGTCTTGACATAGTCTCAGAGACTAACGTTAAATGTTCACTAGGTAAAAAAGTCTCAGAGGGGTAGCCGTGTTAGTCTGTAACTTTAAAAAAAGAATAGTACTAATATATATTGTTAGTCTCTAAGACGCAACAGGACTACTCTTTTTTTTTAAAGTTACAGACTAACACTAGGGTTACCAGGTGTTTGGTTTTGAACTGGACAGTCCAGTATTTGAGCTTTCTGTTTGGGAAACAAATTGAGAAAATATAAATGTCCAGTATTTTCTAAAGATGTAATGTAGATTGTGATGTAATGTCAAGTATGTCCGGTATTTTTGTTGAAACCATCTGGCAACCCTAACTAACACGGCTACCATTCTGAGAATTTTTTACCTAGTGAATATTTACTTTGAGTTTTTTAATATATATCCTTATGATTTAATGTCTTCAATCAATATATATATCCTCTTTGGTGCTTTCTTCCCTACTTATCAAACTGGCTGTTTTTCTAAATTTTTTTTCATTTTGTGATTTTTTTGTAACAGAAAAAATTATCTTAAAAAAAGGAAGGGCCAATGAAGGCAGTGATCATCCTGTGTCCACATTCTTTAGAAGGTATAAAAACTTGCTGTGTATTTATGAGCTTGTTGAAAAGCTGCCTGGATGAAATCACCCTAACCTCTTTACCTCCCTCTTTTCCCACACACTGTAAAATCAGTAGCATCAATAAGAATGATTAAATCGGTGTAGCTATGAACATTACAACAGGCATACTCCAACAAACATGAGATGCATGAGTGTTTGGTGTACATTAGGATATCTGTCACTATGAACAATCAAAGGTGACACAGCTAAATAGACCAAGGAATTCAAATGTTAACTGACTTCCAAACAAAATATTTTCAAAATTCTCATGATTATTTTTTATTGAAGATTAGCTACATGAAAAATAAGACACTTTAAAAAGAAAAACACTTTTGACTGGTGACAGGGCAAATAACTATAAGAAAGGGACAGAAACATGACAATTTTTCACAACCCAAATCATTTTGCTGGAACTTTCAAGAACAACTCAGGAAGAAAGCATTTTTTAGATGGAAATGAGTAAGAGAAATCCCAAAATGAAGTAGAGGCTAGAATAGAAAGACTTCTCATTACAGCTGCTCTATATCCTCAGAGAAAGACTACGGGATTATGAATGCTTCAAATTATGGTTTTACAGAGCTGTTGTAACTTTAGAGCATAGTACGAAGTCCATTTACTTAAGTAGGCCTTTGCCTTAGAGATGATAAAGTGTATTTGTGTTTACGTAAGGGTTTATTCCATTAACCCAAAAGGTGAAAATATAACATAGAAAGTATCTTTGTCACTTGCATGTAGCTCAGTAAGTATATGATAGAAGAAAGCAATGACTATCCTTCTATCACTTAGTTTATTTTAAAATAGGCATTTGTAAATTATCTTTCCAATTTTATACTCGGGGTCTTCTATTTTATGCTGCATTTTGGATTAACGCATTAACTTTAAAATTAGTGGTCAGAATGTGCAAAGCAATGGAAAGAGATATGGGTTTGAACATAATAGGCTTTACATTAAACTCCACATGGATTAGCCTAACGATGGAATTATGCCTAATACTCTTTAGGGAGCTTAGTGATCAAACACAGAGTAGATGACAATAAGGCTAACATCTGAGATACAGTTAGGAGATCTGGCTACATCTACATTGAGCATTCTTGTGCAAGAAGATATGTAGATGAGGTGCGGCAATGACTATCGCCGTGCCTCATTTGCATACCTAATGAACTGCCATTTTTGTGCAAGGGGCTTTTGCACAAGAAGGAGCAGTCTGCACTGAAAATAAGCAGTAGAATGGCTCTTGTGGAAGAGGGGTTTTTTGTACAAGAAGGAGCAATGTAGACTGCTCCTTCTTGTGCAACAATGGTGGCTCATTAGGTATGCAAATGAGGCATGGCAATATTCATCGCTGCACCTCATTTACATATCTTCTTGCACAAGAATGCACAATGTAGACATAGCCAGAGTGTTGGATCCTCTCAAAGTATGTCTACACTGCAATAAAACATCTGCAACTGACATCTGGGTCAGCTGATTCTGGCTTGTGGGACATGGACTGCAGGACTGTAAAATTGTGGTATAGATGTTTGGGAGTGAGCTGAAGCTCAGGATCTGGGACCCTCCGTCTTCTAGGATACACATCACTCAAATTACTGTACAATGTAAGTTACATCTCCTCTTTCTTCAAGCAATAGTCTCTCTGGGTATTCCAATCAGGTGATTCCCTACCAGTATCTACTGCACAGAGAGGAGGAAGAGTTCTTTTTAAAGTAGACCACAGCACAGTCAATCCCTCCATGGAATCTCTCTCTAGAAATTTGTATGAGAACACAGGGTTTGGTAAATATATGAATTGATGCCCAAGAAGCCACCTCCACAATGGGAAACTTGAAAGGCAAGTTGTACTTTTGTCAAATGTCCTCTAATATAAAATGGTAAGTCTACTTTCAAAAGCTTGTACAATGCCTGGAAGAAGCATCCTACAATCCAATATGTGAAGAGATTGGAGACACTCCCCTGTTTTTTTTTTTTTTCAACTTAAAGTCTTTGGGACTTTCTGAAGCATTAGGTCTTCTCCTAGCATCTGATATACATACTCCACCCTCTCCTGCATTGACTTTTGAGATTTGGAGGAAAATACTGGGAGATAGATTACATGATTAATATGAAATCCCATGACTACTGTGGAAATACATCTGTGTTGAATCTCCTGCATTCCTTTATCTTGATGGAATATCATATAAGGAACTATCCATAAGTGCCCCCACAGTTCTTTCAACCTCCTAGCAACTATTGTTGCCACAAAAAAAGGAGACTTTCACAGACGGATGTTTTATAGAACAGGTGAAATGGGTTTAATTGGAACTGGTGAGACATTGAATTTCCATGTCTGTGGAGGATTTTTTTTTACATGAGATTATGCCTTTCAGGCATCTAGATGTAAGTGGATTTGCAAAGCCTCTACTAGAAGATGGACAGTACTAATTGTTATGTGGACTCAGTGAATTTATTGATAAGCCTGATGACAGTTCCCGTGAGTAGTCTGATGTGTGGTAATGGAGAGACCCATGTAGCAATTCCCTTTATTGATATCTGTGACAGGGCGCTTGCCCTGCACTGGCCCTTTATGGGCAAACCCCAGCCCGGAGCAGGGCCTGAGATTTTAGCCCCAGCTGAGGCCACGTTAGCTGATTAGGGCCCAGATGGGAACCATATAAGAGGATGGGCTGCTGCTCCTGGAGGAGGTCAGTGAGAGCATGGCTGCTGGGGAGTAGGAGGCTCCCTGGAGCTAGGGCAGGGCTGGGGAGGCAAGGCAGGGCTAGGGGAGCTCTGGCCAAGCAAACCCCCAGACTGCAGGGCCTGAAGCATGGCCTACTGAAGAAACAACAACCCCTGGAAGGGGGGCTCAGAGACTGACGTGGGTACTGCCGGAGGGCAGTGTCCTGAAGAGGACACTATGGCCCGGAGGAAAGAGGGGAGACACCACCTGAGGGAAGGCACCCAGCCGTCCAGAAGGAGCTAATTCCTAGGACAGACGGCAGGGGGTGCTGTGGTGGTGAGCGAACCCCCTCACAATATCAAAAAATCTAGTCTATTTGTGAATATATTTTTTTTTAGCGGATAATTTTCTGTTATGCAGCAGAACACTTGCATATCTTACTAGCACCTTTCTTCTAATGTTGTTAGCCATCTAGTAGCCTAGCTATTAAGTGCAGGAAGATAAATTTTCAATGGAGAGTGTACCCTTCATCCTGGATCAAGAAGTTGGGAATGAGTGGCAGGCGGATTGATGGGCAGACCAAGAAATGAAAATCATCTGGACTGGAAATCATATTTCCCTGAAGAAGAATGAGATTATTAGCACTACTAATGACTTGCCTTATTTTATCTTCTTCAGTATTCTGAAGACAATACAGGTAGAAAGGTGAAAAGTAGTGTCTTTATCCATGTAATAAGAAGTGCATATCTCAGAGAATCCTGAGCCAGGTCTCCAGTGGATCAACAGACTTTAGTGTTCTTTTTGTTGATAACCACATTTCTTGAAAATCCTCTGAAGCACAATATTTTGAATCTGTCATTTGTGGTCCACAGAGAATACTGTTTATCAGTATTTTCGGCAGACATTGGCATTAGTATAATAAATTGCCACCTTATTGTCTGTCATACTTTTGATAGTCTGACCTTTGATTACTAGAAAAATTTGAAAGCATGCATCCCTCATCAGTCTCAGCTCCAATACACTGATATTTCTTGGAGGGCCATCTACCCCGAATTAAATTGTTGTATAGATGTGCCTCACAACTCATCAGTTATGAATCATGACTATGGCCTTTGTTGGCGGAGCAATGGCATACTCACACAAACCTTATCATCCTTTTCCCAAAAGACTGAATTATCTTCTGGGGAATTGACACTAGCATATCCAAATGATGCCTTCTGGAAATGTAAACTGACTTGATACAAGCTTGAAAGGACTTCAGGTGTGGCTTGGAGTAATGTACAAGAGTCTGTGTAGTCTAGAAACTGGGGGGAATAATCATTGTTATACTTGGAATTGTCTAAAGAAGTGAGATGAAGTGAGAGATGGTCTTAAATCTGTCTCTCGTTAAGTAGGCTTTAGCTGCCCTGGAATCAGAGACCACCCCTTATACATTATACTTGTTGAACCAGGTACACGTGTGGCAATGTCACTTTGTTTATGTTTATTCTCAACTATAGCCTGACAAATAGGTTCAGTGCAATCCCTATTTAATTCTCTACTTCTCATTATGTATGACACATCAGCCAATCAAAATATGGGAAAATTCCACATAAGCTTGGATTTGTAGGTACATGTTAACGAGCATTTTAGTATGCATTGAAATTTGGATACTTTGGAAAATCTGGCCCAGACTTTAAAAATATGCTAACAAAAAGCAATAGAAATAGAAAACATGTTTTTCTTTATGAGGGATGTGAGTAGTATAGAGGAAGAGGAGCAAAGAGAGCATTTGTACAGTAATAAACCTAAATATTCAGTGCTAAATAATACAAAAAGATAATAATCAGATCATTCCACTGACTGAATTGAAGGTTGCCTTCTACTGGATGCTGGCCCCTAAGGCTACATTTACACCACAGAGTTTTATCAGAAAAAGACGTGCAAATTACAAACTGCAATTTGCATATCTTTTTCTGCTTTTGTTTTTGGAAGAGCCTTTTCCGAAATTTGGCCTGTCTACACAGGGCCAAATTTCAGAAAAAAACCTCCTCTTTTGACACATCCTTTCTTCCTCGTACAACAAAGTTTACAGGGATGCTGAAAGAATGCACCTGCTTTTTGGACTCTGTTCAGAAAAAGTGTACGTGTTCCCTGGACATGGAAGAGCCTAAGACTGCATTGTTTCTCTTCTTGGTCCTGTTGTGGGGTCTGGAATATAGTTTAGGGAAAGCAGCATATATGTTTACTGTAAAGCACCAACAGGTTTTCCAAATTCATATGTGCTTTACAATATGTTTTTAGGCATGCTTTTGAGTATTCTAAAGCACTTTCGTTTAGTATTATGAGATTTCTAAGAATTGTTCACCTGTGGTTTAAGATATCTAGCATTATCCAAATGGTTCACAAGAGCACATTATCAACCTAAACAATGCAAGCAAGAGTGAGACTTATAAATAGATCAAACAATACATTAAAATGAAAATGCTATTTCACTTTCAATAATTGGCAATTATTTACACTGATCTTTTGCCCAATGGAATGTTGAAACATGGAATTGTAAAGTGTGTGACTTATGGGTGGATCCTAAAGGCTGTTACATAATTGACTTTATCTTAATATCTCAGGCTACATCTACACTACAAAGAAAAGTCGGAAAAATATATGTGAAGTGCAATTTGTGTATCTTTTTCTGCTTTTATTTTGAAAGAGGCTTTTCTGAAATTTGGCATACCTACACGGGGCCAAATTTTGGAAAAACCTCCAATTTTGACACATCCCTTCTTCCTTGCACAACGAGATTTACAGGTATGATGAAAGAACATGTCCACTTTTCTGAATTTTTTTTTAAAGTGGACACGTTCCTTGGATTTTATGGGATACCTTTAGGAGATGTAGATGTAGTCTTAGTTGTGTTAAATTTTCCAGTGCATATTAATATCTCATCCCGAATTCAATCTCTTCATAGAATGTCATGCTTTCTGACACAAAAATCAGGAAGAATATAACATGCTCACAAATGATTTACTAATTGCAACTTTGCGTACATAGAATCATAGAATACTAGGACTGGAAGGGACCTCGAGAGGTCATCGAGTCCTGTCCTCTGCCCTCATGGCAGGACCAAGTACTGTCTAGACCATCCCTGATAGACATTTATCTAACCTACTCCTAAATATGTCCACAGATGGAGATTCCACAACTTCCCTGGGCAATTTATTTCAGTATTTAATCACCCTGACAATTAGGAACTTTTTCCTAACATCCAACCTAAACCTCCCTTGCTGTAGTTTAAGCCCATTGCTTCTTGTTCTATCCTCAGAGGCCAAGATGAACAAGTTTTCTCCCTCCTCCTTATAGATGTTTAATATTTTTAGTATAAGTGATATTATATATTTGGTAATAAAAATTTTACATGGTAATTACAATTTAATGCCCTGATTTATCCATACCATCCCCATTAATAATCAGTGAGAGTGGTCAGGTGGATGGATGCATGCTACAGCTCTACTAGAAGATAGCCAAATTTATGAGGGACAATAATTGAGACAATAAACTAAAACAGCATTTGTTTTTGGAATATAAAACATTGACTCCACTATCTAATATCAGTGGTGGTATATTACTTGTACTGTTTTGCCAATTTCAGGAACTATTCCCTTGTGGACTGTAGTACTTTGGATTATCCCAATAAGATAACTAAAAAAAAAAAAAAAACCAGTCAAGGGAGGCCATAACTAAGGACTTAGAACTCGTTTAGACAGACAGACAAGACAGTTTTCCCTCTTTAAGATAATTTTCCATTCTTTTTAGTAACTTTCCAAATCTGAATATCAGAAAAGTAAAATGCCATTTCTGATTCTCATTTTGACAGTTATTACTATTTTTGTCTCAAAGTTTGATTTCAACAGTGCTTTTGCATTGGTTGTTTTGCAATTAGGTGCAATTGAAAGAGAAGTGCTATCAAAATGTTAACAAAGATAGTCATCAATCTTTGTCAGCTTTATAAAAAACCAAATACATTTACACGTTCCTTCATCTATCTAGGTCAAGTAATGATATTCCTGACTTGCTTTCCATACATCAGTTATTATATAGGCAAAATGACATGGAACACAAGTCTTCAGTTTTGTTAGTTCTTTACTCACCAACGAGATCATGACTCTGCACTCTATGAAGCTTGATATAGCTATTTTTTTACTTCTTAGTGTAGTGTATGTGAAATATTTCAGGAAATGTAATATTTCATTATTTATACTTCATCAAAACTTGAAATTCTAATGTTTCTATTGAAAGCAATGCAAATTTTCCATAAAATGAAATTTCCCCCAAAATTATTTCAGATATATCAAAATATTATCAAAGTACTTACTTCTGATAAGCTCAGAACACTTCATTTCAAGTTTTAGATCTTATATTGTAATACTAGTCAAAAATTTTGAAAGCTTACTTTATTTGCATTAGAGCTAGTGAAATGGATCTTCTGAATTGAATACCATGAACAATTGCTAGAACTCTTTTACAGTGAATACTATACACCTAATTACAATGCAAAATTTAGAATGTATAGAGCCTAGAATACACAGCAAAAATGACTTGAACTTGTTAGCCCTAAATCAACATTTGAAAAAAAATCCATGGAGATTTTCCCTTAAATTGGCTCAATGATTGGAAACTAGCTTTTAGCTATCTTTCTGTTCTGCTAATTATCCCTTGGTGTAACTTGGAGCCTAAGATCTATTCTAAATTATGTTAACTATAGTGGTCTCACTGGAACCGTTGTGCCAGGTACCAGGGAAGGGTCCATGCATCTTGCCTACCCCTAGGTTTATCCTAATCTTACTCTTAGTTTTCTGCACCACTGTGCAACTCAAAGATGGGTGAACTGTGCCAAACAAAGTTTCAGTCCCAAAGGGCTTATAGAAAGGGGAATCAAAGTTGATAGAAGATAGATGAAAATACTAGCAGGTAGAGTCTTTGTGGATGGAAGTCTTTTACCAACAAGAAGAGGTTTTGAAGGAATAGAATAAAGGGACTTGTTATAACCTGGTTGTGAAGCTCCTCTATCTGGACATGTGCAGATGAGAGGGGAGGGTCAAAAGAACTAAGGGAGTAATCAGTAAAGAAACTTGAGTGAAATAAAAAGACTTGGAAACAGACTTCTAGAAGAGTGCTGATGTTCAAGGCTTGCTGATGGTAAATCACGTCAAAGGGAAGAAACACTAAAAACATTAATGAATTTGTTTTCAGTTAATTAGTTTGTCCTGAATTTGAATTGTTCATGAGAACAAAGGATTTATTTCAATAAAATTCATGGCCAGCTTCTGCAGTGAGAAAACTGGCTGCTCTGTAACTGAACTGGGCTCCACATTTGCAGCTTGGCGTAGAGGCAAGTGTTTTATTCTGATGTTTGATTCTTTAGACAGTAATGTTTCTCGATCATAGAATTCAGCACAATGCACCATTTAAAGAAGAATGTTAAAAACATCTTATTGCTGGCTTGAAGGCTATATAATGCAATAGTTTTTACTGATCATGTCTGAACAGATCTACATTTAATGTTGGTGAAGCTGGTCTATGACTGCACAAGAATAACAGCTAACACCTGTGGGTAAAAACTGCCAACATCAGGGCATAAAGGGGACAATCCTAAGACTCCTGATGTAAAGCAATATTTAGGGTACCCATTATCAAAGAATAATATGAAGAAAATCAGAGGGAAAAGCAATGCCAAAAAGGTTTATTTGCTTTATCCTCATCATTCTGCTCCTATCCAAACTGGCAAGCAGGAAATGGAAGTTGCCAAATACATTTGATTTTTAAATCCTTTATTCACTGGCAATGTTACATGTTGCAGCAAACATCATAAATATGCTTCACAATTTCAGTAAGATTTTCCAGCCCATCATACCTCACATACAGACTGTTCTTACACTTCCTGTATCTTTGTGGGCTTATTGGATTTCACTGCTAACCGCTCTACTAGAAACTTAGTATGTACTCCATATGGTAAACCAACAATACTGAAATAACAGGAGTATCCAAATGAACCAAGTGAGATCACATTGTCTTGAAATCCAACAATCTTTTACTGATTCAGAGATGGTGACACACAACAATACTTATTTAATAGAATCATAGAATACTAGAAATTGAAGGGCTCTTGAGAGGTCGTCATGTCTAGTCCCATGTACTCATGTCAGGACCAAGCACCATCCAGATCATCCTTGTTAGATGTTTATCTAACCCGTTCATAAATATCTCCAAAGATGGAGATTCTACAATCTCCCTAGACCGTTTACTCCAGTGTTTAACCAGCCTGACAGTTAGGAAGTTTTTCCTAATGTCCAAACTAAATCTTTCTTGTTACAATTTAAACCCCTTGATTTTTGTCCTATCATCAACTGTTAAGGAGGATAGTTTTACCTCCCTTCCCCTTGTAACATCCTTTTAGGTACTTGAAAGCTATGATGTCCCCTCTCAGTCTTCTCTTTTCCAAACTAAAACAAACCCCATTTTTTTCCAATCTCCCTTCATAGGTCATGTTTTTTAGGCCTTTAATTGGTTTTGTTGTTCTTCTCTGGACCTTCTCCATTTTTTTCCACATCTTTCCTGAAATATGGAGCCCAGAAGTGTGTTGCCTGAGTAGCCGTTGCTTTTCAAAATGGAGTCTCTTCAGATTCCATCTTGTTTCTGTCCTTCTTTCTTCTTCCTTTATCACTCCTTTCCCGCCAAAACATTAAGTGCACACCGCCTGATGCTATGTGCACCCCTCCCCATGCACTTAGTTCAAAACTGTGCACTAGGCACTCAAATGAGCTGCACACCACCCAGAAACTGTGCACTCCTCCCTCCTAGAACGTTGCACACAGCACCATTCTGTGCACCCCGCCCTTACTACTCTTTCCCGCCTTGAAGGATTTATAAGCCCTGTCCAAAGAGAGTTTCGGGTTCGCCACTGTCCATCTGTACTACTGTCTGTCAGTCACTGTCTGCTGTTTAGAGTCCTGTCAGTGTTTGTCTGTTTCCTGTGGTGCTCCATTTTGGTTCGTGGATACTGGTATAAGGATTCAGCTCAAGTTGTGGGAGATAGCCACCATGAGTGTGGGAATACCCCACTGCATTGGGTGCAAGCTTCTGCTACGTGGACTTGGATTGTATTACCATCACCTTACCTACTGGATTGGACTGTGGGTCGAAGGACTACCGAGTGCCAACCCCTGAGGGAATTTACCTTATCCACCGGAGGCAAGGGCCCATCTACAGGAGGACCATTCAACTGGACCATTCCCTGTCAGTGAGGGACGCCCTGCCGTCCTCCCCTAAGGCTTCACATTAGCCACAGGGTAGAAGGTCGCAGGTCTCAATCGCTGCCTCTGACATTGTAAAGTATACCCCCTTGTGTATTCGGGACTTATCTATCTTCTTTCTCTTCTGGGATAGGGTAGGTTTATACTGTTGTTGTTGTTGTTGTGTGTTTTACTGTTCAAAATATATGGTTTGGCCCTAAACATTGGTCTTTCGCCTTATTTGTGGTTACCCAATCCAACGGTGACTACATACGTAACACCAGGCCGAATCTGGCTTCTGGGGGGGGCAACCTGCCTTTGGCTTCCACAGTAATTGTTTACCTAAGTCCCCCAGGTAACAAGTGGAACACAATATGCCAGTTGAAGCCTAATTGGCACAGAGTAGAGAGAAAGAATTAGTTCTCATGTCTTGCTTACAAACACTCCTCTTAATACATAGCAGAATTTTCTCTAGAGGTGGTGACAGGCATCAATTCAAATACATTTTCTTTTTCACATTCCATTCCTTGAATACCTTTTCAGCCCTATCCACTTGGAACTCAACTAGTGAGGAAAGGAAAGCAATTATAGCCTGGCCATGTATATTAAGATTCAGCTTTCTAATTAGAGTAGTTTATATAAATTCATTTACTATTAGGTATTGGGCAATGTCTGGCACTATTCTGTGGCTAACAGCTCAATTGAGTGCAAACTTAAATTGTGGAACTGAATCGCATTCAATTAAAGCTCAGAGCCAATCACTAACATTTAAGAGGAAGAAATAGGTGCAGTAATTTTGCTAGACAATGTTGTCAGATGTAGGGAGGGCCATTGCATCACAGTACAATCAAGTGCGACTGCCACTGAAATGCTGAACTAAATTTCTGAAAAGATTAGCATGTAAACAGTTCTCCATTATGTGCCTCATTGAGTGTGCAATTCCACATGTACCATATCCTATTCAAAGGTGTGTGCGGTTATTTGTATTACAGATGTTCTTAAAAAGTGTCATGTGTTATATAGACACAAGTCAGAAATTATTCCTCCTATTGGTCCTAGCCCTGAAGAGCTATTTTCCTAAATGAGAGCAGGGTGTTGGGGAAAGAGTGGTCATTTATTAAAATAATAGAAAAGTACAAAATGAAGAATCAAGTCTACTGCCATTGCTGCTGCCCAGAGGCTGAAGGAGGCATTTGAAGAAGGTGGTGGAAAGAATGGCTTAAACTTCTTTTGAGAGCTTGTGTCTTATCCAGGTGGTGCAGATTTTTTGGATTTTACTTAGAGCCATTGCCATCCCTTGTCCACAGATTTCAATGATGATAATGTAGCCTGTAGGCAAATTTATAAGTTAAGGCATTAATACAATGAGCCTACAAGATTCCTGGCTTGTTAAACAATAGCTGAGTTAAACTAATCAAGGCATAACTTCTCTCCCCATCCATTCTCCCCCCCCCCCAAAAAAAAGGCTCAGCATAAGGAACAACCATGTACGACAAGACCGAATTCTGTAATTAAAAATAAAAAGCTATGAATAACCTGCTGATAAGCTGCCAGTTGATATCAGTTTTAGATGTTTTAAGTTAGGAACACTCGCAGATGTCTGAGCATGAGAATGCCATGGTAACTAACTGATATAGAGACTAAGGAGCTTGAGGTAAAAAGCCTAATAACTTACATGAGAAGGGTTCACCAACATTTGGAGGGTGAGGAAACATAGAGAATGCATCAGTGTAATACATTATAAAAGCTGTTTCCTAGCCTGCATACCTTGAGAGATACCAGGATGTTGTCCACTAGTGGTCAAGATGAGAAGGAGGATGATTAATCACTTCGGATTTTTCTGCAAGAGCTGGAGTGAGTATATGAGGATAGGTCTACACCTTTTTCTGATTTTTTTTTTTTGGAAGATGCTTTCCCAAATTTTGGCCCGTATACACTGGGCCAAGATTCAGAAAATCCTCCTCTTTCAGAAGATCCCTTCTTCCTCAAAGAACGAGGAAAACAGAGCTTCTGAAAAGTGTGTTTACTCTTCCACAAAAAGAAGTGGAAGAGCAAACACTTTCCCTGGACGCAGAAGAATTTTTCCAGGATACCTCTAGTATCCTGAAAAAACTGCACAGTCTAGACAAACCCTCTATGATCAAATGTGGGATGATTTGACAGCCTTATATAATTTATATACTTTCCTGCACTGAAGTGTTTATGATTTGCCTAATGGCACTCATAAATAGATTACAAGAGCAGAATACCTTAACTACATGTAATTTTCGCCTTTGTAGCCAATGATTTTAGTGTGTTGTTCATTTATTGTATGGTTATGAGTAATGTTATATTACATATATTCATAGTACGTTAATGAGAATTAATGTATAGGGATTATAGGAGTATAACATTGATCAGTATTTAGAAGACTCATATATTAGACAAAAGTAAGACAAGTTCAAATGCAAGAACCTGTAGGACGAAGTTTGCAAGAGTGTGTCTAGACTATGAAGTTTTTTTGAAAAAAGGGGCCTTTGTTTGAAAAAACTTCACCTGCATCTAGACTGCCATCACAATCTTTCGAAATTAAATTGAATGAACACGGTGGGTTTTTTCAATATTGGTAAACCTACTTTTACAAGGAAGAACGCCTTTTTTCAAAAACACTCTTCTTTTTACTTCTCTGACTTCTCATGAAATGAAAGTTACAGGAGTCAAAGTAAGAAGTCCTTCATCTTGACATTATTTCAAAATAAAGGCTTGCTGTGTAGACATACATTTTGTTATTTTGAAATAATGTCAGTTATTCCAAAATAACACTGCTATGTAGATGTACCCTCTGAAAAGATTGTGGAATCATGCTGGAGAACCATCTTCAGGAGCAGCTGGAGTATTTTTATAAGCTGAAGCATCCATGCCAGATATTAAAGTAGAATTATAGGGCATATGGAATTCCAGAAAACTTCAATAAAAAGTATATATTCTTAACATCTAATATATACTGATGCTCTCATAACAGCCAAGGCACATTCTGATGTTTTGACTCTTTCTGGCTACATCAGATGCTGTAAAGTGCTGAGAAGAAACAATCCAAAAATAACCAAGAGTTAACCATGCAGCAAGAGCCTTGTTTTGATTCCAAAAAGTTCACTCCTGGTTATATTAAGGCAATTCTTGTAATTTCTAAGCTTTGAGATACACATGGAAAATTACAATTATTTGATATTTAAAATAGTGTTCAGTTTTATTTTTCACATTGACTGAACAAAAGAATAAAGCTTTTATACCATGGGACAGTGGTCCCCAACCTTTCGAGGTTGTCGGACGCCAGCGGGCGTGGCCGTTCACCCGCCGGGTGCCAGGGGGCAGGGACACTTGCGCCCCGGGGGCGGCCCCCGCCATGCGCCGCGCGCCCGGGGCCGGCGCTCCCCCCCGCCATGCGCCGCGCGCCCGGGGCCGGCGCTTCCCCCGCCATGCACCCAGAGCCAGGCCAGCCCCGAGCACCTGGCGGGCGCATGGAAATGCCCCCACGGGCACCATGGCACCCGCGGGCACTGTGTTGGGGACCACGGCCATGGGAGATCTGTATTATATTAAACATTATTAATTGTAGAAACAGAAAGTATGCCTAGAAGAATAGTTTGCAAGAGTTTGGGTGTGTCTAGACTACGAAGCTTTTTTTGAAAAAAGGGGCCTTTTTTTGAAAAAATTCACTTGCATCTAGACTGCCGTCACATTCTTTCAAAATTAAATTGAAATAACACGGTGGGTTTTTTTCAATATTGGTAAATCTACTTTTACAAGGAAGAATGCCTTTTTTCAAAAACACTCTTCCTTTGACTTCCCTTATTTCTCATGAAATGAAGGTTACAGGAGTCAAAGTAAGAAGTCCTTCCTCTTGATATTATTTCAAATCTGTTCTCTCACCAAAGCATCATCAAGGCTTTTCTTGACAAATTGGAACTCTGGATCGTAAGAGTTGAGGGCAATAATTTGGTTCAATTTCCATATGTGGATGCAATGCTCGGGAAAAAGGAAGACATTTGGATGCAAATTCTCGATCATTTACAGACGCTACGAGACGAATTCCAACGATACTTTCTGGAAGTGGACAGGACAAGGGATGGATTATCTTTCCATCAGGAATCCATGTACAACAGATTTTAATAGTGTTCCAGAGGATCTTCAGGAGGAATTCTTGGATCTGAAAAATGATTTTGTGGCTCAAGATGTGTACCAGCAGTCTACCATGGAGAAATTTTGGGCCAGCGTGACCGGGAGTTACCCAAATCTGTCAGCACACACAGTCAGATTTCTTTTGCCATTTGCATCAACTTATATGTGTGAGACTGGATTTTTGTGTTTGTTGTATGTTAAGTCCAAACAGAGGAATCGGCTTCCAGTGGAAAGCGATATTCATTGTGCATTATCAAGTACCACTCCAAACACTGAAAAGCTTGTCAGGGAGAAGAGAATCCAAAAATTTGTTAATAAGAAATACATTTCAAACTAAAATGTTTGTTGTCTGCTCTTTTTTATCATGTCTCAAAAAGGAGGTGGTCCACGACAATTTTTGGATTGGCCTGGTGGTCCGTGGACTGAAACAAGTTGAGAACCACTGACCTAAAGCCCTTAAATCTGCAGTCACTGGGGAAAAGGCTTGTAGCACAAAGCAGGCCCTGCTTGCACTGGGCCACACAGCAGAGCCCTGACTGCTTTTGCTGCTGCCATGGCAGATTCCCGTGCTTCCTCCGAGCCCCACATAGCTGCAAGGGAGCAGGCAGCCACCTTCCAAGTCCCTGCCCAGGGGCAAAAGAGGAGGGCGCCCTTGTGGACTGATGAGGAGATCCCGGATCTCATTGAGATCTGGGGGTACACTCCAAAATCCAGGATCTCCATGCATATGGCAAAATGTGGATGTCTGTGGTCAGATGGCTGACAGACTGGTCCAGAGGTGGCATAGCTACACTGTGGAGCAGATGCGAATGAAAACAGAAGAACTCTAGCAGGCCTATGTCAAGGCCAGGGAGAGAAGTTCCCAATTGTTAGTGGAACCCCAGACTTGCTGCTTCTTCACCCAGCCAGATGGCATCCTTAGAGAAGCAGGTCACCTCTTCTGCCCTCGTCAACTCCAGCCAGAACACCGCCTGTCGTATGCTTCCCGGAGGGTTTGGCTGCGGATAAGGATGACAAGGACAATGTGGAGGAAGAGGTGGCCAGCACAGACATCATGCCTACCAGCAATTACCCCCCTTCCTGGGAGATTACCTAGGGTTCAGATGAGGCCAGGGAAGGCCCATCAGGTGAGTTGCATTACTTTCCCTGGACACATGTGGGGGGAGGTGGTGAGGGGCTGCACTCTTCCAGTATGTCTACACTACCACCCTAGTTCGAGCATTTTCAGAGCTCCCAGGCTCTGCAGGCACAACATTTATCTTCCCCTGGTTTGAGAATGGTGCTGACGCTTCAATTTGAAATAGTCAAGAAACTGGAAAGCTACCATAGCAATGTGTGCACTCAGAGGTATGAACCTAAGAACTTCTACAGTGAATCTTTAGGCATAGAATGAATTGAGACAGTGTCAGACATAAGGATTTTGTGGCTCCCAGTGGAGTCAATATGTGGGACTAAAACTCCTAATCTATTTAGGGATTAGAGTTTGTCACAAAAATGTGGTATCAGAATACTGAAGATGAAAACCTGTGCCCACTGAAGTCAATGGAAATGTTGCTATCACAGGAGCCAGCGCATGCCCAAAATTGAGTTGAGCATCTAGTGCAGTGCCCATATCACTCTGATCATAGAATTGTCGAGTCCAACCCCCTGGCCAAAGCAGGACCAAACCCACTAAAATCATCCTACCCAGGCAATCTGGTTTTGTCAAGTCTGAACTTAAAAGCCTCTAGGGATGGAGATTCCACCACTTCCATAGGTAACCCATTCCAGTGCTTCACCACCTTCCTAGGAAAGCAGTTTTTCCTAATATCCAACCTTAACCTCCCCAACCGCAGCTTGAGATCATTGCTCCTCATTCTGTCATCTGTCAGTACTGAGAACAACCTCTCTTCATCCTCTTTGCAACTCCCCTTCAAATAGTTGAAGGTTGTTTTTAAATCCCCCCACTCTTCTCTTCCGTAGGCTAAATAAACTCAAATTCATCACTTGCTCCTCATAAGCATGTGCTCCAGCCCCCTAATGATTTTTGTTGCCTTCTTCTGGACTTTCTGCAGTGTGTACACATCCTTTCTGTAATGGGGGCCCCAGAATTGGACACAATACTCCAGATGTGGCCTTACCAGTGCCACATAAAGAGGAATAATCATATTTCTAGATCTGCTGTCAATGCTCCTATTAATGCACCCTAATATGCCACTAGCCTTCTTGGAGACAAGGCTGTTGACTCATATCTATCTTGTCATCCACTGTAATCCCTGGGGGTACGTCTACACTACAGCGCTAGTTCGAACTAACTTAGTTCGAATTAGTTAATTCGAACTAAGCTAGTTCGAACTAACGCATCTAGAACTAAAAACTAGTTCGAACTAGCGTTTTGCTAATTCGAACTAGCAAGTCCACATTGAGTGGACTCTGAACAGGGCTTAAGGATGGCCGGAAGCAGTGCTGGCAGGGCATCAGAGGAGGACTTAGAGCGTGGAGATGCTGTCTCAGGCTAGCCGAGGGCTGCGCTTAAAGGGTCCCGACCCCCACCCCGGACAGACAGTTCTCAGGGGTGCCCCGCTTACAAACCAGTCCTGGCTTGGAGTGCCCGAAGTACCCACACTGGGCACATCACACCACTCGGCCATCAGACCGGCTGCACTTGCCGCATGCTGCCATCTGGGGAGAGGGGACAATCGGGGGGCTGCAGGAGAGCTTCCACCCCCAGAACCCGCAGAGCCAGCCCAGTCCTCCCCATCGGGGGCTCGTGCCCCATTCCTCCCTCACCTCCTTCCACTTACCCTTCCCTAGCCCCCCTTCTTATTGATGTACAAAATAAAGGACACATGTGTTCAAAAATAGAAACTCTGTTTATTTAACAAAACTCGGGGAAACTGGGAAAAGGAGGTGGGAGAGGGGAAGAGAGAGGCTGGGAGAGGGGAGGGGGAAAACTGGGAGGAGGGAGCTGAAAGGGGGAAGCAAGGGAAAGGAGGGGGTGGGGAAACTGAAGGATCAGGGGTGGGGGTCTCGCCGGGCCGACCGCCTCCCAGTACAGCGAGGGAGGGGGCCTCGGCGTCCCCGGGGCGATGGGGTGGAGGGTGCGGAGGTTGAGGTGGGGGGTGTGGACATTGAGGAAGAGGTTGTGGGGGTTGAGGAGGGAGAGGTGGGAGGGGGAGCAGGAGTGGGAGGAGGGACAGCAGTTGGGGGGACAGCTGGTGCAGGATCAGCACGGGGCACCATGCTCTGCAGCAGGAGCTGCAGGTTGGTGCTCAGCCCTCGGACCTCAGACAGCAGCTCGTGGCGGACCTGCAGGTCTTCCTGCATCCATGACCGCAGTGTGCGGTGCACGGCTTGCAGGGCCCCAAGGTGCTGGTCCCAGTATTCCTGCTCCGTGCTGGCAGTCCGGAGCAGGCCGCGGGTGCGGGAGCATGTCCCAGGCGGGGTGGTGCGCCCTGCACGAGCAGCTGGTGCAGCTGTAGAGAAAGAAGAGAAGGGGTCAGTTCTCCCTGGGGACGCAGAGGATGATGCCCAGCCCCCTCCCCAACTCCGCAACGTGAGGGTGACCATGTCCTGCACCGTCACAGCCGCTGTGCTTGTACAGAGGCCATGGTCAGGATGTCTGGCTCTCCCCGGGACTGGAAGCTGCCCCAAGACCGCACCCATGTCCCTGTGCCATGTATAGTGTGGCCGGGGCGGTGGGGGGAAAGGGGAGATGTCCCCTGCCTCCGTGTAGAGGGGACATGTGAAGGGAAATCATCCTGCTGGGTCCTGCCCCGGGGTCGGGAGCATGTCACGTCTCTTTGCACAAGCATGTGCCTATTGGGCAATGGCCCCTGGGTGTCACGCAGCTGGAGCCACCTGCCCAAGGGTGGCATGGCACGTGCTCGCACGTGTACAGGTGTCTGCGTGATCCGTGGAAGGCATGGCCCACGCGCGCGGTCCCTGGTCTCCCTGCCACCTCCCCCCCCGAACTACTTAATTCAAACTACTTACCCGGTACGGTCTCCCTGGACGACCCTGCCGACTCCGGTGCTGGGACATCCTGCGGTGGCCCCTCCGGTGTGCCCGGGTCAGGGCCCTCCAGTCCCGGCTCGCTGTCCCCCAGGCTGGCACGGACCGCCCTGCCCCCCAAGAGTCGGTTGAGGGCAGAGAAGTAGGGGCAGGTGGCAGCCCCTGCTGTGGCGCCACCCCTGGTGGCCCTGGCGTACGCCTGGCGCAGCTTTTTAATTTTAATGCGCACCTGCTCCTGGGTGCGCCTGTGTCCCCTGGTGGCCATGGCGGCTGCTATGCGCCCATAGACGGCCGCATTCCTCCTCCTAGTGCGGAGATCATGGACGTTGGGGGCCTGCCCCCAAACCTCAATGAGGTCCATGACCTCCGCACTAGTCCAGGAGGCCGCGCGCCGTCTACGGCCCCTGGCTGGCCCCTGGGTGCTGGGGGACTGGGCAGGGGACATGTCACTCCCACTGGCTGCCTGGCTCATGGTGGGGCCACTGGTTCGGGGCAGAGACTCCTGGCAGGGCTGGCTGACTCCAGTGCCGTCTGGCCAGAGTCTACCCCTTTAAGGGCCCGGGGCTGGGGGAGAGGAGAAGAGTTTTCCTGGTTGTGCCCAGAGAGGCCACCAGGGGGAACCTGGGAAGGGCTAGCCTCCCACTAGTTCGAACTAAAGGGCTACACAGCCCTTAGTTCGAACTAGCTAGTTCGAACTAGGCGTTAGTCCTCGTAAAATGAGGTTTACCTAGTTCGAACTAAGCGCTCCCCTAGTTCGATTCAAATTCGAACTAGCGGAGCGCTAGTGTAGCACCTATTAAAGTTAGTTCGAACTAACGTCCGTTAGTTCGAACTAACTTTGTAGTGTAGACATACCCTGGGTCTTTTTCTGCTGAACTGCTGGTTAGACAGTTGTTCCCCAGCCTGTAACAGTGCTTGGGATTCTTCCATCCTAAGTGCAGGACTCTGCACTTGTTGAACCTCATGAGATTTATTTTTTGGCCCAATCCTCCAATTTGTCTAGGTCACTCTGAACCCTATCCCTACACTTCAATGTGTCTACTTCTCCCTCTAACTTAGTGCCAACTGCGAACTTGTTGAGGGTGTAATCCATCCCATCATCCAGTCATTAATAAAGATGTTGAGCAAAACCAGCCCTAGAACCTACCTTTGGCACATTTGGTTTGATACCAACCACCAACCAGATATCGAGTCATTGATCACTATCCATTCAGTCCAACAATCTAGCCAGCTTTCTATCCACCTTAGGGTATGTCTACACAGCCAAACCGCTATTTCGAAATTAAATCAAAATAACGGAACACTTATTTTGAATTTGATAAACCTCATTCTATGAGGAATAACACCAAATTCGAAATACCTAATTCGAAATAAGTGCTGTGTAGATGCTTATTTAGAAATAGGGGGCCTCCAGCCCTTCCTAGGGTGCCCTGGTGGCCACTCTGGGCACAACCAGGAAAACGTCCTCTCGTCTCCACCAGCCCCAGAGCCCTTGAAGGGGTAGACTCTGGCCACAGTGCCTGTGCCAGCTCCAGACCTGCCAGCACAGAGCCAGCAGTCACTGCCCCTGACCCAGTGGCCCCACCATGAGCCACGCAGCCACTGCCAGCCAGCCAGCCCTCCACTGCTTCCCGGGCCCAGTCCCCCAGCTTCCAAGAGCCTGCCAGGGACTGGAGAAGGCAGGCACCTTCCTGGTCTAGTGTGGAGATCGTGGACCTCATTGAGGTTTGGGGGGAGGCCTCCAATGTTCATGATCTCCACACTAGACAGATGAACGTGGCCGTCTACAGACGGATGGCTGACAGCCTGGCCACCAAAGGCCACATGTGCACCCAAGAGCTGGTGAGCATGAAAATAAAGGAGCTGCGGCAGGCCTATGACAGGGCCACAGGGGGAAGCTCCCAAAGAGGGGCAGACACCTGCCCCTATTTTGACACCCTAGACTGCATCCTGGGAGGTGGGACAGTCTGTGCCACCCTGGGGTCCTCGGTCCTGGAGCAGAGGGCCTTGACCAGGGCATGGAGCAGGAGTGCCAGGAGCTGCAGGAGCCCAGAGGGAGCGTGCCACACAGCCAGGACTCCTGCTGTCCCAGCAGACCCGTCACCAGTGTCATCCGGGGAGGTAACAACATGTGAGTGCCATCACTGTCCCCTTATTGGGGGGTGGGAAGGGAGACCAGGGACCGTGCGCATGGGCCTTGCTTACTACATGAATGCAGCAACCTGTGCACATGCAAGCATGTGCCTTGCCACCCCTGGGCATGTGGTCTCAGCTGGCTGCCACACCAGGGCCTTGGTCTGTTAGCCACACGCGTGCGTGAAGAGACATGAAGTGCTCCTGACCCTGGGGTGGGACACAGAAGGATGCCCTCCCTTCACAAGGCCATTCTACACAGAGGCAGGGGACATCTCACCCCCACCTCACCCACACTATACACAGCACAGGGGCATGGGTGCGATCTTGGTGCAGCTCCCACTCCCAGGGATAGCAGGACATTCTGAACATGGCTTGTGTGCAAGCACATCGGCTCTGATGGTGCCGGGAATGGTCAACCTCACCTTGCACAGGGGTGCTGGGCTTCACCCACTGTGTCCTCAGAGATAACTGACCACTTCTCTTGTTGCTCCTGAGGGGGAAATCTCGCTCCCCTGGGGTACAGAGCCCCCAGAAGGGTCCGAGGCTGGAGGTCAAATCAGTGAGGCAGGAAAGAAACCTAGAAGAGAAAACTTTATGATGCATGCATGCAGGCTGTCACTTCCAAGAGTGAAGCAGCAGCCCTGACAGACAGATTCAGGTATCCTTTATACAGAATGCTTAGACAGCTCAGTTGTGGATTGTTCTTCTTTAACATATCAAAGTCTCAGCAGAAGTACTTTGAGACTTCTGTTCACCCCAGGAGTGCTAGAAGTAAGTTTTTACAGTACACAAAGCCACATGAGAACTTGAGTGGAGGAGTCTACAAGGCAAACTGTGACAAAGATAAGGGTTTACATGACAAATTGTGACAGACTAGGAGTATCCATGAATTTGAGATAGTCATTTGTAAGGGTCTTTGATTAGAGTTAATTTGATTCTCTCTGTTACAGGAAGAGAGGCCTGGAAAACTTTTTAACCCTTACAGCAGTTTTCTTTAGAGAGTTTTGATTTTTGCACAGTCCCCCCTTTAGACACAATTGGAGTTATTGGATTTTCCCCACAATTCCCCCCTTTAATACTCCTATTGGAGTATTACTTAAAGTTATTCTAGACATTCTTAGGTATTTTTCTTTTGCTGGGATGAATTCTTATCTTAGAGGGAGGTTTTCTTTATCAGTTGGGTAAATGATCCACTGCCCATTCACCCCCAGATCTTTACCAGTGCCAATATTGCTTTTAAAACATAAGGGAAACATAAGGGAAGCATTCCCTGATGGATGTAATGCTTGAGTAAGGGGAATCTCTGAGGCAATTAGATTTTTATGCCAAATCTGCCTGTTCCCCCCCATGACTATGTACTTCTGGCACAGTGTTATCATTCTGGGCATCTACCCACTCCCGCTCTCCTGTAGAGTACTGACTACCAGTAGATCTGAATTTTTAGGGGTCTGGTCCACAGGGAGGCAGGAGTTGGGATAAACTGTAATGGTAAAAGGCCTTCAGAGCCTTCTATAAGCTGTTCACATATCCAACAGTCACTTGTATCACTTGTATTGGTGAGGGACACAACCTTTTGCAGGGCTTCCCAATAAGGGTGGGGAAAGTTATATACTAAGGCTATTCTGACTACTAAAAGAAGGAAAACAATCCCCATCTTATTATAGTATCTTAAGTCTCTAAAGTAGAAAGGATAATAATAATAATATAGTAATTATCTAGCAACTAGCAAAGCAGTCTTTTAACTAAACTTAATCAGTTAGTATTGTTTGGCTTGCCTCTGCAGGCACTCTTCGAGATTTCGTAGTCTTTTAGTTCACTCAGTACTGGAATGGCTTCCCCTTTGTGAGAGCTATGGGGCACCAGGCTCACCTGGAGGTCTTTGCTGGCACAGTCCTACCTCTCAGGTTGTACCTCGAAGCTCCTGGTGGAGGCCGGTTTGGTAACAGTCTGGTTTGAGAGTCTGCCGCCTCGGTCCGCTGAACCTCGTCCTCAGGTGATTCCTCCGGGGAGGGGTCCTGGGTGACGGGGTCAATCAGCTCTGTGGGATCTGCAGTTCGGCGTACATGACTTGCGTGGATCCACGAGGGGCCCTTCTTCACCTTTACTGCTGTGTGGGTGATGAGCAGCAATTGGAACGGTCCTTCCCACCGGGCTGTTAGGGAATTCTTTCTGCGATGTTCCTTCACGAACACATAGTCGCCTGGTTGGATGTTGTGGCACGGTACATCAGTAGGTACTGGGAGGGCTTCCTTTACCCGCAGGTGCAAGCTCTCCTAACTGCATTTTATGTCTAGGTTTCTTCTTTCTGTGTGGCTGCTAGCCTGTGGGCCTCCTGCAACATTAAACTGCTTACAAATCACACATGAATTAGATATTCTTGAGAGCTTCTAGGTGCACGCCTGGGGCGTACCATTGTTTTGGGATTTGTGAGGCCACCCCCCTTTTGCTTATGTGTGTCATTTGATGAGACACCTGAGCAAGCTGCCATGTGAGAGATTTTTGGGGCGACTGGGCAGCCATCAGGTGCACCCATTATCCCAGCTGGGGATAAGGAGCAGCCTGCTTTCTCCCAAAGGTTTCTCTCTTCAGGTTGAGCAGCTTGCTGTAGTTCTATCAGGTCCTGCAAAGAAAAAGGGAGGGAAAGAGAGACCAGAATCTGAAAGGGAGTCAGAGGTCCATGTGCTGCTGCATGTCTGGCAGTTGCATCAGCACTCCCATTACCCAGAGAAACAGGATCAGTGGCACCTGTGTGGGCCGGGCAATGGGTAATAGAGAGGGATGTGGGTAGCTGAATAGCATCAAGGAGTTGGGAGATAAGGGGACCATGAGAGATAGCAGAGCCAGAAGAGGTAAGGAAACCTCGTTGTTTCCAAATTTGTCCTGTGGCATGACAGACAGAGAAAGCATACTTTGAGTTAGTATAAATGGCAGCAGACTGTCCGGAAGCTAAAGGCAAGCACGAATTAAAGCGATGAGCTCAGCAGCCTGAGCTGATTTGATTCCTGGAAGAGAAAAAAACCTCTAAAACATTATTATCTGAGACCACTGCATATCCAGCCTTTAGTTTACCAACTGCATTTCTTTTACATGAGCTATCAGTATACAATACAAGAACTGCATTTTCCAGCAGTTGAGCAGACAAATCTTGGGGAGGCTTTACACAGTGCTCAAGCAATTCTTCACAGTTATGGGTATGTGCTTTACCATTAGAGGGTAAAGGAGAAAAAGTAGCTGGGTTAAGTACATTACATCTTTGAATTACCACATTTGGGGAAGAGAGGATAACATTCTCATACAGGGTTTGTCTCTGAACAGATATGTGCTGGGTGCGGTGTCGCTGTAAGAGAGCAGAGACAGCATGAGGGACCTGTAAGATAATGCTGTGGCCTAATGTGACAGGTTGGGCCTTTTTCAAGTAATTCAGCAGTAGCTGCAACTGCCCTCAGACAAAGTGGGAACCCACGGGCTACTGAGTCCAGTGTTGCAGAAAAATAAGCTACTGGACGAGGTGTGGGTCCAAGGGGTTGACAGAGAGCTCCAGCTGCAATTTTATCCTGTTCATGACAAAACAGAGTAAAAGGCTTGCTATATTTAGGTAAGCCCACTGTGCAGAAGAGTTTTAAGGGAAAGGAAAGCAGATTCACATTCTGGGGACCAGGTCACTGGGTCAGGAGCTAAGATTAAGAGTAGAATAGTAAGGGGCCTGCTGAGTCCAGAAAAATTAGGAATCTATTGTCTGCAATATCCTGCTGTACCCAGAAATTTGTATACCTGACTTTGGTGAAAGGGTGAGGAATGAAAAAAAAACTTGTGAGATTCACTCAGGTGTTAACTGGCGGCCATCTCCTGAAAGTAAATGTCCTTAAGTACTGAACTCTTTGTTTTACAAATTGCAATTTGGCTTTGGAAGCCTTGTGACCCTTATTAGCAAGACACTTTAACACATATGAGGTATCAGTTTTACATCTTTCCTTAGTTTTACTAGCAATTAGCACATCATCAACATACTGAACTAACACAGAACTGCAGGGAAGAGAGAGAGAATTAAGGTCAGTTTTTTTAAAAACCTGAGAAAACAAAGTAGGGCTTTTACAATAACTTTACAAAAACATGTCCAGGTTAATTGATGACCCTGAAAGGAAAAGGCAAAGAGAAATTGGGAATTCTTATGCACTGGAATAGAAAAGAAGGCAGAACATAAATCTATTACAGAAAACCAGGTTAGTTACTACTGGAAATCTAGGGATTACAAACTTATTAATGGCTCTTAAGTCTTCTACAAATCTATAGATTTGCTTTTTCACAGGTAGTATAGGTGTATTACATGGTGAAGTTGTATAAACATGTATCCCTTGTTTAAGGAGGGAGAGATTACAGGCTTAATGCCCTCTTGTGCCTCCCTAGCCAATAGATACAGGGCTACCCTTGGGAAAGGCTTGTTGTGTCTGTATGTTATTTGCACTGGTGTTGCAGAGGCTAGCAACCCCACTTCATTCACATGGGCTGCCCACAATGTCTCTGGGACATCTGAGAGGTCCAGGAGGGGTGTATGTCCTGAGGTCTCATCAGATTCCTCTGAGAGTAGTAATGCCATCAAATTTGGAGCCTGATAGGGGGGAAGGTTAACAAAGATCCCTTCCTCTCTACAGAGAAGGTTTGCACCCAATTTACACAACAAGTCAGGTCCCATAAGGTTTACAAGAGAAAAGGGAGATAACAGGAAAGAATGTTCAGCTGACAAGGGTCCAAAGCGGGTGGGGGTGCAGATGGCACATCTGGGGAATCAAGCTGTTTCTTTAGAGTAGCCAATTCTTGCTGCAGCTTTTCAATAGAATCTTTTTTTGCTAGCCATAATGCTCTGATTCTTTTATTTTTTTTACTGCCACATCCTCCCAGAGGCACCAATATTCCATCTGGTTAGGATGTTTTTCCTCGAGGAAAACTCTAAGATAAGCAAGCTTTTGTAAGTCAAAGTTCTAATTGTCATGTATTCTGGGAATTCCCCTGAGTATAGCCATTCCAAATGCTCAATAATTCCTTAAGTCTCCTTAGTTTCAAACCTGCAGGCAATACCTAGCTGACTGATCATCTGAGACAAGGGAGTCCCAGGCTGTGAGAAACCTTTTCTCTCAGTAGGAGACAGACTTGAGGGAGCAATCTTATCCATGTTAGCACTGTCTTGTCCAAGGACAGCACAGGAGCCCAACAGTACTACCCTCTCCAAGGATAGCACAGGCGTCCAGCAACACTACCCTCTCCAAGGATAGTGTGGGAGTCCACACAAACTGTCAGCTTCACTCACACTCCTTATGTGCCGGGGGAAACCGCCCTTGCTTTCAGCAGCTGTGCAGTGACACTGACAGCACTGGTGTGGCTGCAGTCCCCCTCCGGACTTCACTCACTCAAAACCATGCGCTTGGACTCGCCACCAATCAGTCAGCAACAACAACAACAACAACAAAATCCAACCCCTATTTGGCTATACCCAGTGTTTTCGTTTTAAATTTCCCTCAAGCCTCTTAACCAAAAATTTTAAGTAAAAGATGACTCTTACCGCCAGCCGGTCCAGCTGGTGACGAGAACAGGGAGGCGGACCGGGGGATTTTAAATGGATCCCTTACCCTCCAGATGCGCGCTGTAGTCCGTTCCCATTCCCCGTCATCAGCCTTTCCAACTGGAGTTCCAAGCCATCCCACTTCTGACACCAAATTGAGGGGGAAATCTCGCTCCCCTGGGGTACAGAGCCCCCAGAAGGGTCCGAGGCTGGAGGTCAAATCAGTGAGGCAGGAAAGAAACCTAGAAGAGAAAACTTTATGATGCATGCATGCAGGCTGTCACTTCCAAGAGTGAAGCAGCAGCCCTGACAGACAGATTCAGGTATCCTTTATACAGAATGCTTAGACAGCTCAGTTGTGGATTGTTCTTCTTTAACATATCAAAGTCTCAGCAGAAGTACTTTGAGACTTCTGTTCACCCCAGGAGTGCTAGAAGTAAGTTTTTACAGTACACAAAGCCACATGAGAACTTGAGTGGAGGAGTCTACAAGGCAAACTGTGACAAAGATAAGGGTTTACATGACAAATTGTGACAGACTAGGAGTATCCATGAATTTGAGATAGTCATTTGTAAGGGTCTTTGATTAGAGTTAATTTGATTCTCTCTGTTACAGGAAGAGAGGCCTGGAAAACTTTTTAACCCTTACAGCAGTTTTCTTTTAGAAAGTTATGATTTCTGCACAGTCTCCCCTTAGACACAATTGGAGTTATTTGATTTTTCTCCCACACTCCGCAGCCATACCAGCTGTGCGTGCAGGGTGCACCACCCTGCCTGGGACATGCTCCCACACCCGAGGACTCTGCAGGACCACCCATTCAGTGCAGAGGTACCAACAGCAGCACCTAGGGGCACTGCGAGCCCCACACTGCACCCTCCTGAACTGGGTGCAAGAAGACCTGGAGCTCTGGGCAGGAGCAGCTTACCCAGGGCCGTGCCATCTACCAACACCTGCAGGCCCTGGTGCAGAGCATGCTGCCTCCAGCCACTTCAACACCTGCTGCCTCCCCAGCTACCGCTCCTCCTCCCACTCCTTCTCCCCCTCTCGCTTCTCCCTCCACACCATCCATCCCCTCCATCCCCTCCACACCCTCCATCCCCATCCCCCTGAGGATGCCGAGGCCCCTGCATCTGTGGTGCTAGGAGACTGTTGGCTCGGCGAGAACCCCACCCCTGAGTCCTGAGCTTCCCATCCCCCTTCTTCCCCTTGCTTCCCCCTTCCAGCTTCCTCCTTCCAGGTTTCCCCATCCCCTCTCCCACCCTCTCTTCTCCCCTCTCCTTCCTCCTTTCCCCAGTCTCACCAGAGTTTCATTCTCCCCTCCCCCCCCATTTTGTTATATAAAGACAATTTTTGTTTATGAAAAAACGTGTATTTTATTTGACATCATTGAGGTAGACAAGCAAGCAGGGAAACCTGAGAACTAGCTGTCCTGGATGGTGGCTTTAAGCACAGACCTCAGTTAGCCTCAGGCAACAGCCACACAAGGTAAGTCCTGACCTAGTGCCCTGGTTCTGGCCAGCCTTAAATGCGATTCACAGTCCACTAAGGATATGTCTAGACTACATTCCTCTGTCACCAGAGGAATGTAAATTAGACATACCGACATTGCAAATGAAACGGGGACTTAAATCTCCTGCGATTCATTTGAATAAAAATGGCTGCTGCGTTTTGCAGAGTCAGCAGTTTGCTGGCAAAAAGTGGCTGTCAAGATGGGGATCAGGCAACAAAGAAAGCCTTTGTTGGCCGATCCCGTAAACCTCATTTTACAGGCGGTATTACATATTTCGAAATAATGCTGTAGTGTAGACATACCCTTACAGTCCATTTATCTAATCTTTATTGCCTTAATTTGCTGGCAAGAATACTGTGGGAGACTGTATCAGAAATTTTGCTACAGTCAAGGTATATCACATTTACCACCTTCCCCATATCCACAGAACCAGTTATCATGTCATAGAAGGCAATCAGGTTGGTCAGGCATGACTTGCCCTTGTTGATTATTCCTGATCACTTTCCTCTCTTCAGTATTTCAAAATTGATTCCTTGAGATGGATTCCTTGAGGATCCCCTCCATGATTTTTCCAGAGACTGAGGTGAGTATACCAGTCTGCATTTTTTTTTGCTGGATTTTCCTTCCTTTTTTTAAAAGATGGGCACTACGTTTACATTTTTGCAATTGTCTGGGACCTCCCCTGATTGCCTCGGGTTTTCAAAGATAATGGGCAATGGCTCTGAAATCTCTGATCTTTCTTTCCATTCTTGAAGCTAGTTAACCATTACAAATTAGGTGGCTAAATCCATACTACTGAAGTCAGTTTAAGTTTTCCTATTGCTCTTTCCTATTCACCAGCAGTTGAGATGTGTGCAGCTCCAAGGATGAAGTAAGTATATGCCTCTTTAACCTCAATTGCTGCACTTGTTAGTTCTTTTGCCTGATTTGATGTGTATTATAGAAGTACTTTTGAGGTGCATGCCTGTGTGTTTCTAGTAAAGCAATGAACAAAATCTTGTGGCCATTCACTTTTTTATGGTACACTTTGATGGAGATTATTTGAAGATTTCCGCTCCACATTAACTTTTCAACTTATAAATTAAATGTTTTACTTAGTCATTAATATGGCAGATACCTGTGCTCTTAATCTGTTCTGCAAGTTCATCAGCCAATTTTTCTTCTTTTTTTTTTAACAAAAAACAAAACAAAACCCACCAACTGACAATTGCTCTTGAATTTTCCTAACAGAACTTTCTCTTACAATCAGTTTTCATTTAAGGGATTTGTGTCCAGAATACTTTAAAAAACCTTAATTCTAAATATAATTTATTAATCCTTTTCTTTTAAAGAATGTGGTTTAATAGGCTTTTAAAACACACAAGAGTCACATAAAATAAAACCATCACCATCATCATCATCATCATCATCTATATTTAAATGTAAATCAGATCATAAGGAAAAGCAGATTTCATTCACAAATAACCCATGAATTTGTTTTCAATATATTAGTTGTTTTTTATGCAAATCTCATTCTATAAAAGAAATACAGAAAGGTGCATCTGTTTTCACCATCACAGGGTCAAGGCCTAGGATCCAATGATGTGGAGAACATTTAAAACAATTTTAATATTAAAATCCTTACTGGACAGGTGTCACAGCTGTGTTTTCCCTTTTCTTCATATGGGTTATCTTTCATCCTCTACTTCTATATAATTGAAATGGAGTATCATAGTCATGACAGCATAGATTAGTAAAAGTGGCCTTTGATGTTACAACTTGACAGGAGTTTTAAATCTTTATCTCACAAAATGGCAAAAAAATCAAAACTAACAAATGCAAACTTTCAGTGCTATTTGGCTTTTTGATGATATAATGAAAATGTATTGACCCAAAGGCAACAACAATCCAAATCATCCCTTTTTGTAATTTTTCCTCAAATTGTTTCATTTTTTTTTATCCCTTTTATAAGAAATCTGAAACACTCTGGCATCTGTATTTTGTACCACTTTGCTGTTCCTCATTCTGCCAAGATCAGTTAGACCTAGGTAGCATTTATCTAAAGAGTATGCTATTATATTTAAGAGGTAACTGCTGAGATGAGCACCCAGACAAACCCACTGCATTTAGCAGTGAGGATGGGGGCAAGCAGATCCACTTCTATTAATGCCCAACTGACTCACTGTAACTGATTCTGGAAGCATACTCTTCGTATAAAGGTGAATGAAAGCGAGGAAAGGAATGAATGCAGACACATAACAGTTTCCCAAACCCTGTACAGCTATTAGCACACTTTTGCTTCACCTTTGCCGCAGGACTCTTCTATGTTCATACATAGCAACTAGTGAAAAACATTTTCTTACTCCCTGGATCCCTGACCATTGAGCTGTCTATGGTGCTGCACTGCTCTTTGGCCAGCTAGGAACATCATCAGCATTCCTTCGGCTCTGACAAGGAACTGACTACAGGTTGCATTGAAGCTCCTTTTATACTATCCAGCAATTCTCTGATTGATTGCTTCTCCTGCAGCCACAGTAGGCTGCTTAGAGGATTCCTTTCTTGGTCCTTTCCTGGGACGAGTGTGGCAGTACCCTCGGCATCCAGCAGGAGGTCTCAGGGCTGAGTTCACCTTATCACAGGGCTAATATAATATTGTAGATATCCCCTTGAATTCAAGCTCGTGCTTTGAGCTCCACCCCTTTGCCAGGTTTCAGGGCTCAGGCTCCTGTCTGAATGGGAATATCTAAACTGCTATTTTTAGCCCTTGGCATGAGTTTCATGAGCCCAAGCCAGTTGACCCAGGCGCTAAGACTTGCCAATGCATTTTTTGCAGTGTTGACATACCCTTAGAGTCTCCTTTGCCTAGTGCCAAATGAGATGAACCACTTTACCCACTGCTGTCTGTCTATAGCAATTTCAATCTACCACAAGTTGTCTCCATGGTGGCAACATACTTTTAAATTGTCCTGAGATACATCATTTGTCCTCCACAACTTCTTTTCTCTTCAAGTTGAATCCAATGCAATAAATACCTTGTGGGTAGCCCAATGGCATGGCCAAATCCCAGTAGCCATCTGTCAGATTGATTTCTGTGTGCTGTCCCATGTGGAACAACATTTCCACATGGTTTCATGATCTAATCAATAAATCTGAAGATTATTTCTAAATAAGGCTGTTAAAATACATTCAGCATTCTGATGCATACTTCCACTTTCTGCCCTGTTTCTGATTCAGTGTTGGAAGGGCAATACCTTATATAATTTCATTTTAGTGAGTAGATGTATCTTTTTACTTTTCCAGATGTCTGACACTGAGAAAACCATTTATTAATTTTATTGTTTCTTGACTTCAGCTCTTTAATTGAGCTAGCCATTATCAAACATTGTACTTTCAAGATAAACAAAGTTATCAAATCTCTTTTCACTCTTCTCCTTCAGTCACACGTTCTCTAATGTTGACAGCATTCTCTCTGATCTCAGTAATTTTGGTCTTCCGCTTAATCTTTTCCTTTTATCCCTAGCTTGCAACAAGAATGACTAAATCATCCGCAAAATGTAATTCTTGTATTTAATCTCTTTCCCAGATAATAGCAATGATCTTGGCAGCAGATGGAATTCTTCTCATCACAAAGAAGAGAAGTAGGGATAGCACACAGATTTGCCTTTCAGCAGTAAGAATCTGAAACTAATCCATGTCTCCTCTCTGAGTCCTGACACAAAACATGAACTTGTCATACAACACTGTTTTCAAATCAACAACTTTTCTTTGAATTCCACAATGTCTCAAGATCAGGTGTTCCAGAGGGCTTCTCTGTGGACACCATCAAAAGCTGTCATAAAAACACTGAAGTTAAAAATGATCTGCTGCTTACCTAAGCACTTTGTCAACAGTGAAGACTAGATAGAGCTTTAACAGTGTTCAGAAAAATAAATTCATGCAAGTTAGGTCCATCAATGGCTTATTAGCCAAGATGGGTAGGAATGGTGTCCCTAGCCTCTCTTTGGGTACGTCTAGACTACAAGCTTCTTTCAAAAGAGGCTTTTTTGAAAGAGCTTTTTTGAAAAAGTCTCTTTGGAAAGAGATCATCTAGACATCCACAGGACTTTTGAAAAAGTGATTCACCTATTTGAAAGAGAGCACTCAGGCAATCTGGACCCTCTCTTTTGAAAAAGCCCTACTTCTGTTCAAGAATGCCTTTTTTTCGAAAGAGCTTTCAAAAAAGGCATTCTTCCTCGTAAAATGAGGTTTAATGCTATCAAAGAAACTGCTGTGTTCTTTCGTTTTAATTTTGAAAGAATGCTGTAGCAGTCTAGACGTAGGTGACATTTTTTTCAAAAAAAAGTCTGTGTAATCCAGATGAGCCGACTGTCTGGAAATGAATGACAGGAAAGGTATCGCGTGATGATTACCTGTTGTGTTGACATATGCCCTGGAGGAAGTAATTGGCTACTGTCAGCAGATAGGATACTGGGCTAGATGGACCTTTGGTCTGACCCAGTATGACCGCTCTTATGTAACAGCAGTGTTCATTCTATTCAAGTAGTGCACAACTCTTTTCCAGGTAGAGATAGGAATGTCATCCTTCTTTGGTTATCATTAATAATTATCTTATGGATAATTCATCTCCAGTCTTTAGAACAAATCTCCTTTTCCCCAAGCCATTCTACATTGCCTGCATGTGCAAATCACCCTCACTTACCTTTAACCTTCAACATTTCAGCATATCTTGTCACAGCCTGGTACTTTAGAACTTTGCTGTTTATGGCATTAGTTACTTCCTTAAAGGCAATTACTTCTAATGATATAAATAAAGCTACTAATACTTTTAATTTCTGATGGGTTGAGGACAGAGTGGAAATATTATATCCAACAGATTCTCTGTTCTTCCTTTGTGGTTAAAATCGTACCATCTTAAGCCTTCATAGAGCCAACATCATTCAAAAATTGTAATGTCAGTGGTTTGGATACTGGAAGAAACTTTTTAGGATCACCTCTCTTTATGCATCCTTATCTTGTCTTACTTTATTTTCCATCCATTCTTTCTTCTCTTCTGGCTGATCTTTTAAATTCCTTGTCTTTGTCTACATATTATTGTTCAAGAATAGTTTGTTTAATGCTGACTTATTCTTGTTGATTTTTTTCTTTAGTTCTTTCCTCTATTCAACAAATCTGCCTGAATTTGATTTGAACTATTTTTTTCTTAGAACTTCTCACTATAGTGAGGCTCGCTACATTAACACTTGCTTCTTTGAAAAATTGACATTATTCTTCTGTCTTATCTGTCAGTATCTAACTATTCTAGTCTATAAAAGTTGCAGCATAAAATGTGCCTTTATTGCTGGATTTGCTAATTTACTAGTATCATACATACCCTCTGCTTTACATGGTGTTGCCTTCCTTAGTTTTATTTTGACTATCCAGCTAAGAAGGTGTTAGTTGCCTTAGACATCAGCACTCATATACACTCAAACATCTAACATTGATTTTCTCCAGAACCTAGTAATGGCAATATGGTCAAATTATTTATGGATGAAACCATAACTTGATCTCAGTTAGTTCATGGCTTTCCCTGTATGGAAATAGTATTCTCAAAATTCACTTGGGCCACCAAGTGCAACAAAATGTTCTTCACTCAGCCTGTTTTCAGATGCCCATGCCAGCAAATAATATGTTTGTATCTCATAATCTCACAAACTAATAATATGTTTGTATCACCAACCTGTGCATTTAGGTCTCACATAGGTTGTCTGTCTCTGGGTTGTTTCTGTAATACACATTTTTTTTACATGACTTACAAACCCTTACATGTGGGCTGCATTTAGTCTGGCTACTATCCTTTAACTTGATTAGCTTGAGCGAACCTACTAGGAATTATACCTGAGCCAGCATAGCTCTCAGGGTCACCGAATCATGCAAATTCTACCACATCAAGACATAGTCCCTGGGTAAGTTCCCTAACTTTGAACTCCTTTAAATCACTACCATAAGAAGTCTCCCAATATTCATGTTTTCCTCACACATGACGGAGGAGATATGGAAACAGGATGAAGAAAAGCCCTATTGTGGAAATTTTAAGGGACTTTTTGACAGATTTATAGATTTCCATAGTCAAAAGGGATGGTGTGATCATCTCCTCCTGCGTAACGCAGCCTAGAAAGCTTTGAGCTCCTTTTGCTGAAGCTGCAAACCTTCTGAGACAGCACTATAAGGTTTGGCAACCTGCTGCAACTAATCCCAGGATCAATACAGTAACATCACACAGAGAGGGTCAGTGAGAATGTATGAATAAGATTAATTATCTGGAACTGTACTGGGCACACAGAAAATGGCTCTGCTATGTTCCCAGTACTTTTCTCCATCTCCCGAGAGGCAAGGTTGTACAGAAAGGCATAACTGAAGACTATTTCCTGGGATCCAAAGGTTTATATTTGGGCACTCTCCACACCTGAAAAGAGAACAGTATGCCTACCTTATCTATTCGTTAACAAAGATTTTTTTGCAGTTAATTATAACAGAAGTGCAGTCTTCATAATAGTTATCTGATAAGCGTATTATAATATTTTGTGCCTAATTGGCTGTGTTAAAATAAAAATGTTGTAAAATAGTATAAGAGTTTGATCTGCTCTGTTGGGAATGATGTAAAGAGGCAAAAGGGCCTACAGTGTCTGTTATCAGCAGAATAGTGATAGAAATGTATCAGCAGGGCACTGTCTTCCATGGTGGTCAAGAAAGCAGCAACTGTCATATGTGACTAGCACACTGATCCATACACTGAAGCTCCCTTTACAGCCAGCTAATATGTACGTTGGAGTTTAGCATGTGCTTCTCAGTAGTAACGTTTCTCCTTTTCACAACAGCAATAAATCATTTCATTGTGAATTTCTCAGTGGCCACTTGGGGTAGGGATTTTACCCTAGTTGGCAATAAGCATGAATGTGTCTGTTAGCAACCCTTCCTTTCCCTTTCCAGCTCAGGATTTCTTCTCAAACCCTTGCATGAGTGACCACATTATTTGACACAAAGTTAACAACTCTTCACTAGCAGTGAGAACAATGGAGACATAACCTCTCAATGGTCTGTTTTTCCTCTAAATTGTTGTATCTGATTGATTATCCTCAAAGTTTTTCCTTCTTGAATTTAAGTGATGAAAAATTCGAAAGCATTACATGTCAAACTGTTTAACTGAGACAGTAATACTACAATTAAAACATGATCAGATCAATTAAAAATGGGGGGTCAGAAACAAGGTTTGGACTTCTGTGTTTTCTACGGGTAGGGAAAAACTTAGCAACAATGTTCTGAGGTCATGAGTAATAAGTTCTGTCTAAGGTCATGATGAAGACAGAGACAGATAGCAAGAGAAGACAAAAAGTTAACAGTAATATATAGCTATAAAACGTACTTCTGTTTTAGGGTTAAAATAAGCAAAGAAAAACATTTTGCATTTACATGAAAATCTCAATAACAAAACATTATCTCTGTTTAAAAATATTTTTGGTTTTGCAGATGTTAACTTTCCATGTACTGCCTTTCAGCCATGTGGGAATAGAGTAAATGAGAAAGTAAATGAAAATGCAGTATAATCAAAAACTAAATTCTGCACCACATTACTGTAATTCCCATATTTTACAGTACTTTATACTCTGCAAACTCATAAGAATTTTAATGAGAAAAGAAAATGACATTTAATATATTCAGATGGCAAAGGTTGTTATAAGAAATGAAAAACTGCACAATATTGACCCATTCACTGCACAAATGAGAAATAGCACAGATACAGTATGTTCTAGGTGTGATTTAGTCACCACACTGCCAGTTTTATAGGATTCAATAATCTAGTTCATTTTTAGAGCAGCTTATGATTTTCTACTGAAGCTGATGCCAAGCCTGGATGTTCCATTCCTGGTGGTGATATACTGTAGAGAATAGAACATTGTTAACTTAAACATGCACAATGTGAACCAATCATTCCACATTATAGCTGCTCAGCAAGCAAAATGTTGTCTCAGGGTATCTTGTTCAAACCATTTCTGGGCCTTAACTCAGGGGAAAAAGAGTCTGTTTATATGAATTTCACTGTCTACTTGGTTTGCCAATAAACTTGGATTTTGCCAAAGTCTTCTAAAATGTTCTGACTCCAGTGAGTTTGATCCCAAAACTGTTGGCTCAAATACCAATAATGACTGGTAAAACTAAAATCTGCTGCACTGTAGATAAGACTTCATCACAATAACCATAAGCTTACAATGCAAAAGCAAAAAACAAATGTTTTATAAAACAATAATGATCTGAACGTAAATATTGAAAGCAGCAGGGAATGCTTTTCCACAGACTATAAAACTGAAAGTAATATTAGAATGGTTTCTGTGGTATACCCACAAATGTTATATCTTTGGCTAGTTTATTTGCCTCAAAATATGGAGCATAATATTGTTTTAATGTTTAAAGATACAATATCTCAAGAAGTTTTTTTCCTATATCCAGCCTGTTATGTAAGATAAACATTTTAGAACAGAAACACTCTAATTTACTGAAGAGAAATATAGGATGATTCTTTATATAGAGAACAAGTGTATGCATAAGTGTGAAAATATTTTTAAAGTCTACTTTCAAATTTAATCAATTTAATACATCTATTGATTTAAGTTTGTGTGCATCATTATGAAAAAGTGAGTCTGGTTCTTTGAACAGAGAACTGAGAATCAATAATGATGGGTTTTATTCCTCACTTTATCCTTAATTTGCTATGACTCTGGGCAAATTATTTTACAACATGTCCCTTCAGATTTTTTTTTAACCTGCAAAATGATTTATTACATGAATCATGAGGTAATTTAAGACTTATATGTTTGTAAAGTTATTTCGGATCCACAGATTAAAAGATACTAAACAAAAGTGTTTGGTTTTATGGTTATGACTTGTTGCCATGCCCATCCATTAAAAAAATGTACATTAGTAGCTGGGCCAAGTTTTGGATGTGGCATGCATCTTTTAAACGAAATAAGATGGCATGACTATTTTACCAGACTAAGTTTGGCTCTCCCCAAAAGTAGCTGAGAGGTCTTTCTGGAGGTTGGGGGGGGGGGGGAGAGGTGGGGAGGGGTACAGTTGCCAGGACACATTCTGGAATGAGGCTGAGGCCAAACTTCCTAGTGTGTGTTTGTCCACTATGTCCCTATCTCAGTAATGGCAATTAGAGGTACCCTTGTGCAATCTATTAATGCTCCAAGCAAAAATATTCCTCTCAATGAGAGGTGGTGGGAGGGAGTACTACCAGCCAGAGAACAAGTAGTATGACATTCTGCTTTTGTATTTTAATATGTATTTCTCCAATAGACTAAAATTTGGCCACAAAGTAAATTATTTGTGACCATTTTCCTTGCCATATCTGCTACAAAAACATAGGGACACAATTCCCATGTAATTTGAAACCTGAATATCTGGGATGCTTGACAGGAACTGCACTTTGTGTCTTCTCACTGCCTGACATGCAGATAAAGCAAAGTCCTACAAAAGCAAGTAGAAGGAAAGAACTGGAGAAGATGGCAAACCCTCATTCTAAGCCACTACTGCAAAAGTCCCATTGAGTTAAGAAAAGCACAAAAAGAAATCAGGCAGTGAATTTTAGGCTATTTGCACACCAATTCCCTTCATTCCAACCACACACACATACACACACACAGCTCCCTGCCATTAGTCATGAGGTTTCTAAGGCTCTGTCTAAACTACACCCGTCTGTTAGCAGGTGGATGTAAATTTGACATATCGAAAGTGCAAATGAAGCTGTGATTTAAATATCCCATGCTTCATTTGCATAATAGCAGCCATCGCTTTTTTTCAAAACAGGGCTTTTTGAAAAAAAAAACGGCAGCTTAGGCAGGGCATTTTCGACAGAAATGCCCCGTTTTGAAAGATCCTGTACTCCTTATTTTTTGAGGAGTACACGATCTTTAGAAACAGGGCATTTCTGTCTAAAATGCCCCACCTAAATTGCCATTTTTTTTTTAAAAAGCCCCATTTTGAAAAAAAAAGCAGAAGCTGCTGTTATGCAAATGAAGCACGGGATATTTAAATCATGGCTTCATTTGCACTTTCAATACGTCTAACTTACATCCCTCTGCCAACAGAGTGTTATTTAGATGTAGCCTAACCCAGGGATAAAGAGATCCTCTCGTGACTTGTGCTAAGATACTTACTTTGAATGAGCGAGATGAAAGCAACAGAGCAAGGGAAAGAGGAAGTGTGAGAAGAGAACGTCAAAGTTGTTTAGGAGAATGATTTATTTAATTGATTTAGTTGGGGTTGGTCCTACTTTGGGCAGGAGCTTGAACTCGACCTCCTGAGGCCTCTTCCAGCCCTATGATTCTATGTTTATATGAATTTTTGTTTGTTGAGCCTTTCAGAATATCATGGTCCTATATGGCTGTCTAGACTACAGGGTTTTTTCGAAAAAAAAGTCATTTTTTTCAGAAAAACTTCACCTGTGTCTAGATTGCCACCACGTTCTTTTGAAATTAAATCAAAAGAATGTGGCATTTTTTTTGACAGTGGTAAACCTCATTTTACGAAAGAGCTCCTGTGAAAAAAGGTGTTCTTGACTGCCAACAGTGCTTTTTCTGAAGAGAGCATCCAGATTGCCTAGGTGCTCACTTTCGAAAGAAGTGTGTAGTCTAGACATACCCTATGAGAAAACAAACGAAACAATCCCCACTACACTATAAGACTACGTCTACACTGGCCCCTTTTCCGGAAGGGGCATGTAAATTTCACCAGTCGTCGTAGCGAAATCCGCGGGGGATTTAAATATCCCCCGCGGCATTTAAATAAAAATGTCCGCCGCTTTTTTCCGGCTTTTAAAAAAGCCGGAAAAGAGCGTCTACACTGGCCCCGATCCTCTGGAAAAAGTGCCCTTTTCCGGAGGGTCTTATTCCTACTTTGAAGTAGAATTCCTTCAAAGTAGGAATAAGACCCTCCGGAAAAGGGCACTTTTTCCAGAGGATCGGGGCCAGTGTAGACGCTCTTTTCCGGCTTTTTTAAAAGCCGGAAAAAAGCGGCGGACATTTTTATTTAAATGCCGCGGGGGATATTTAAATCCCCCGCGGATTTCCCTACGATGACTGGTGAAATTTACATGCCCCTTCCGGAAAAGGGGCCAGTGTAGACGTAGCCTAACAGTGAATGAATCTATTACCTAATCAGGGATAAAAGTTTTTCCCACTATAAAAAAATCCTTCTTTTAAAGGTAGTCCTACTTAACTGCAACAAAATTTGGGAGACTGCAAAATTTTGTCTAGTGTAAGTTGGAGCATAAAGTATATTTTGCTGAGGAAGTCATCTCAAATGGAAGCACACTTTTGACCCAAGAGATTATTTAATTTAAAAATATTGATGTACTTTGCTTAAAGATGACACCTTTTCTAGGAAAGAACATTAAGAACCTTATTCATCAATATTTGACATAACTGCCTGTATTTCTATTTCTCTGCAAGTTTGCTACATGGATGAATAGGTGTGTTAGTTGTAATGCAAAAGGATACCTGGAATATTGGTCAGTTTTACTGGAATCTGGACTGAGAGGGAGTGGGTGATTTGATGACCATCTATTTTATTAAAGATATTACATAAGATAGATAAAAAGAGATATTTCTTATCTTTGGACTGGATGAGAAAACTGAGCAAATTTCCTTACCATTGTTTAATTTTTAGAAAAGTGGAATTTCTACTAACTGCAAAATGTACAGGTTGATTTCATCATCACAGAATGTGGAAAAACTGCCAGACAATAGACATGGACATTTAAGATTTCCCAATCTTTGCTGCCTCTATATCCATTGATGTAATGGAAATGTTGTATATTTATTGTCATATAATGAAATTAACATGGAATGCAGTGAGGTAGGCAGAATTTATACAGTCTGCCAAAGAATCTAGCATTAGTAAAAATCAGACACAGAATTATACACCAAAATGGAACATTGGTCCCAGAGTATGGTCATTTGTACTTTCTTAAAACAACAAATTAGATGGAGCTTCATTTTCCATTTTTATAGATAATCTCATAAAGTAATAGGGAATCAGATAAATAGGATGGCATGGAAATTGCTCTAAAATCTATGGAAAGACAAAGACTTTGATATATGTGCACTATAAGACTATATACAGAGTAATAATATAGCTCAGTAAAATGGACCACAGGAAAAAGCAGAACATCAAAATATGGCATGAAGTATCTTTGGGATCACAGGGTGACAATGGAGACATTACAGAAGAGAAGAAAGCAATCAAAGATAAAGTTATTTTGAAGACTGTAGAAAATGATATTGCAAGTCTTTTTTATAAACTTAGAAAATGGACTATATCTCATATACAATAGATAAAGTAGCCTATAGATGAATGAATGAAAAATGAATGGATTTTGAAGAAATGTGCGTTAGTAGCAAGCATGGTCAGCACAATCAAACTGAGAACTTTGTCATGGACAAAGTATCAGTGTGATTATTGTAATTTAATATTGGTTTGAAGAGGTCTTTTCCTTTGAGACACTTAACTCTGTCTTCATTTCTTAAGTTATTTTGTTATCCTTCCCCCCCAACACATACACACACGCTATTCTTGTGTATGCCTTTGGGCTGCAATTTTGGGATGCAGTTCAATGCATTGTTACATGAGGAATCTGTGTTGGTGAATATTAATTTTAAGTTACATGAAAAAAATACCTAATGTGCATTTAAGTCACATGCTCAATAATTTTAGATATAATGTGAGATTTTTATGGTGAAATCCTGAAATAGTAAAATAACTGATTTTGGATTTTCACTCTACACAGTTAAGTTTTTTGAAAATATGTTTAAAGTATAAACTTTTGTATATTACTGAAAAGGCTACATGAAAAGAACATTGGGGTTTCAAACTCAAATACTGAGATGTTTGGAAATTCTGTAATTAAGGTTGTTTATGCCATTCCCTGCTCCCTTGTATATATGCATGTTGATAATTTTTAAATATGTGATCATGAACTGTTTTTTCCTCATGACCTCATTGAATGGATGGTGCACACATAATAATAACCAATTCAATATTTTGTGTCAACAGAGCATAAAGTATGTGAGGGCATTCATGTGGTACCAAAGGTTGGTGAGAAAGTATCTGTGAATGAGACAATACTGGTGGATATTAGGATCTGTCTCTGGTTGGAATCCATTGAGGGGGTGGATGGGGAAGGATACTGATATATGACCTTCTTATCAATAAACTAGAGAAATACAACCTAGATAGGGTAACTAAAAGGTGAGTGCAAAACTGGCAGAATAACCATTCTCAGAGAGTAGTTATTAATGGTTTACAGTCATGCTGGAAGGGCAGAACAAGCGGGGTTCTGCAGGGGTCAGTCTGGGGATCAGTTCTGTTCAATATCTTCATCACCAATTTAGATATTGGCACAGAGAGTACAATTATTAAGGAGTGTTGTGAGCAAGACATGAGAAGTAATTCTTCTTCTCTACTCTGCACCGATTAGGCCTCAGTTGGAGTATTGCATCCAGTTCTGGGCACAGTATTTCAAGAAAAATGTGGAGAAATTGGAGAAGGTCCAGAGAGGAGCAAAAATGATTAAAGGTCTAGAAAACGTGAGCTATGAGGGAAGGCTGAAAGAATTGAGCTAGTTTAGTTTAGAAAAGAGAAGACTGAGAGGGGACATAATAGCAGTTTACAAGTATCTAAAAGGGTGTTACAAAGAGGAGGAAGAAAATGTATTCTCCTTGGCCTCTGATGATAGGACAAGAAGCAATAGGCTTAAACTGCAGCAAGGCAGGGTTGGACATTAGGAAAAACTTCCTAACTAACTGTAAGGATGGTTAAACACTGGAATAAATTGCCTAGGGGAGTTGTGGAATCTCTATCACTGGAGATATTTAAGAGGAGGTTGGATAGGTGTCTATCGAGGAAGATATAGATCAGCAGTTCCCAAATACCAGTCCGCAGACCAGTGCTGGGCTGTGAATTGCTGGCTGCTGAGCCTTGGTGGCTGCCAAAGCTGAAGCCAGCTGTTCGCGGTGGCTCATCATCGCACATCAGCCTCCTTCAGCTATGGCATTGTAGAGGCTGATTTTGCCTGGCAGTGGCACTGGGGCTGAGGTGTAGCACGAGGTACCTCCTTCCTTCCTCTCCCCTCCCACCCAAGTAAATTGGCAGCCTGGTCGGTGCTCAGCGCTTCCCCTATCCCCTACCTCTACTCATGGGGGCACAAGATGCACTTGGGGAGGGAGGGAGCATGAAGGAGGAGGGAGCATATGGACTGCCAACAGCCACTGCCCCTGCCCACAGAGCAGTAACAGCCATGCTCATTAGAGGGGGCAGCCTCACTCTGGGGAGTGTGGGATCAAAGGGCAAAAGGGTGTTGGGTGAAGGTGTGGTGGGGTCACGGGGCAAGAGGGTGTTGACATGGGCTGTAGGTATCAAAGGTTCAAAGGGCACAAGGCCTAGGGGTGGGAGTGAAAGGGTTTTAGGCACTGAGGAACAAGGGCCTGGGTTGGGGCTAGAAGTTAAGGGGGGGAGCCTGAGGCTGAGCGACAGCATGGGTTAGAGGCCAAAGGGAAAAGGGGGGCGGGTTGCAGTGGGTCAGTGATTATGGAGCCAGGTGTGATGCAGTTCATGCTTCTGTCTTGGGGTCAGTAGATTGGAGGGTAACTGAGAAGGGTCGATGGGCCTCAGAACTTGTAGAACAGGTAGTTGCAGGGTCATTGGGGGGAGGGGCAGGGTTTGGCACAACAGGCAGTCATGGAGTTTGTGAAGCAAGAGGCAACAAGGGTAATAGGGCAGGATCAGGGAGCACTAGGAGTAGTCAGGCAGGATCCAGGGAAATGGGAGATGGTCAATTTAAGTCAGGGGTTGCTGGGACACAGGGGTGCCTAGTTTGGTAGTGACAGCAGATGCAGGACAGGCAGGCAAGACAGAGGCGATTGACAAAAGGAAGTTATCAGCAGGGAGTGTTGGGAAGTGGGATACGGTGGACATTGGGGTGACAAGCTTGGCAAGACAGACTTGCGAGGTAATGGGGTTAATGTAATTTAGGGGATATCAGATGATGGGTTTGGCAGGTTTAATTATACAGATACACCAAGTACCAGGATTGGCTGGACGAGGTCAGAGGGTTCTGGGGTTGGAAGTAGAGGGATGTGAAGTGACAAGATGGGGTCAGCAGGTAAGTGGATTGGTGGAGAGGTAACATTTTATTTGCATATTTATTGTATTAATTCATTGCATAATAAATATGCAAAGATGCAAATTAAATGCTACCAGTCCACCAAAAGTTTGTGAATGGGTTTGCCGGTCTGCGGTATAAAAAAGGTTGGGAACCACTGATCTAAATGATGCTTGGTCCTGCCATGAGGGCAGGGGACTGGACTTGATGACCTTCAAGGTCCCTTCCAGTTCTAGTATTCTGTGTTTCTATATAGTCATAGCTCCTGGCCCTAGGTCATCTGTTATAAATTCTTCAGAATCTTAGCTCATGGAGTGTGGTGCTAAGGTGCTGAAAAAGAGCCCTACTAATACCTATGCTGAGTCAAAAAAAAGTGTCATTCCTTAGGCTGAAGCAGGGGAGCATCGGACATTGGTGGTTGTACTGAAGGCTGGAGGGGTGAGCAGGATTCAGTCTAGGAGGATTGTGGCTGGAGGTGTCTGACAAGTATAATGGAAGGACCCTTCACAGAGGACTATTCTAGTGGAGATGTCACTACCTCTAATATAAAAGTCCTCTGGGAAAAGTAGTTGAGAGAATGTTGGAGGGCTATGATATCCGGAAGACTGAGTTGCAAGCATGGCTTGGAGAAAGGTCATTGCCAAGATAATGAAGGAGGTGCTGGTAAGGCTTATAGAGAAGCTTCTCTAACCCGGGAGCCCCAGTGCAAGGAAGATGGTGGTAACAGAGCATGTGTAGGAAGTCTGTCTGGAAGTGTCAGTCAATACTGAGGCAATTACTGTGCTCTGATAGAAGACTCTTCCCTCACTGCTTCGTGTGTGGTACTGGTGGTTCAATACTAGGATTTGATGGTGCTTAAGATGTACCCTTGAGTGAACAAAATGTCCTTAAAGTGTGATTTATGGATGACTTATGCCCTACTAGTTTATCTGGAAGGAGAAAGAGTCCCTTTCTTTTTAGCCTTTGAAAGTTCTGCTGGAGCTGCTGTAACCTGGGATGTTGATAGTGATGTTCAGAGGAGAAAGTGGATGCTGCTGGGGCTAGTGAAAGGTTGGAAGGAGCTTCAGACTAACTTCTGTCTTTTCTTACCTATAAAGACCATACAGACCTTAGCCTGAGATAGAATATCACTGTCTACAAAGCAGCAAAGGCTTCTCAAGTCTCTATGGGGAAAAAAAAGACATCTGGCAAGGCTTAAACTCTAGGTCTTCCTCATAATTTGCAGTGATAATAAACCAAAGGCAGAAGGGGCATGAGAGAAGCACTTCTCTTCTAAACACAAAGGTGGTAAAAATAATAAAATATAATATTTAAAGAAAATAAATGAAAACATTTAAGAATAAAATGGTATAACAAGGAAGACAGGAAGCTAAGAACCAGAGGACATGCAACCACTCCATTTTGAGTTGCAGGAGGCTGAAAAGAAACTGAGAAGTAATGGGTTCACTCCTTACATGCCCTCATTTGGAGGCACAAGGTACTGCTTTGTGCAGACATAGGCTCATAGACAATGGTTTGCATTCTCCTGTTGAGGGTGTATATTTGGGCTGATTTTCAGGGAATGGCAAAAGACACATTCCAGCTACCAAGCCCATCCCTTTAAAAAATTTCAGGTCTCTTCACCAAATCATGGGGACATACAGAGAGTTTCAATGAGAAGTTGGCAAGATTTTTTTTTAAACTCAGGTAAAACAATATTATTACCTAAACTAATTCTCAAAAACAGCAGAACAATTTTGGGTGAAATTTCCCAAAAATATTTAGTAAAAGGCAGACACCTAATACATAGAATTTCAGTGGAAGATGTTAATGTTTGGCAAAGTTTAATAGAGTTATACAGTGGGAAGTGTCAGGCAACCTTAATAATAGGCATTTTTACCAGTCCATACTACCTATTTCAAACAAGCAAAAACAAACAAAAGTGAGGTGATTATTTTCCTTTCCACTTTGTTTCTAAATGTCAATTAAAGTGTCTCTGTATTGTGATATTCCATACAGAATATATACACAACTACACATTTACCTTAGATATATTGCCTTTTAGAATTCTAATATCTGTGCACAGAACACAGTAATGAAAAGAATACCCCTTTGACCACACATTTTAAATTGGGCAGAAAGAATGTCATTAGGTTCAGGTAAACATGAAGAATAGGCAAAATTGCCACATTTTATATATACTGTATATTGTTTTTCTTAGTTGCTAAGAGATTATTTCATGCCTTAAGATGTCAGAGTACAGGTCTATGTTCAAAGTTGAAATACGACATAAAATAGGTCCTATGCTTTTCCCCTGGAAAAACTCCAAAATAAGTTTGCTCTAAATAAATAACATTAATTTCAGTCCTGATCCTACATATAGTTATGAGTAATCCTATTCCTGCTCATTCAGATATTGAAATGCAGTCTATTAGAAATACAAGAAATATTTTAGATACAGTGGTACTCATTTCAGTTAGGTAAATATCTGGGTTTTTTTAAGAAGAGTATTCCCTCATTCCATGACTTTCTGCAGCTGCATTGTTTCCTGAAACTTATTTTTGTAATGTCATTATATAAACACAAAATAGTCACACAAAATATGCCTGACAAAAGTTCTGAAAAAATACACATATTTATAGGAAGAATGAGACATTGTTTGACAGCTACCTAATTTGCACTTTTAAAAAGCATTGCCAATTAACCTTTGTAAAATTAGTGTTCATGTCTTATTTTAATCTTTGATCATGCAGTAAAATGAATGCTAATAACTTCAGCACCGTGAAATGTTTGTAAATCTGTAATGCAACTGAACTGCTCCACAACTGCTTTATGCCTGCCACAATTAAGTTTAAAGTGGCTTCAGTCAGATCATTGTAGATATTTGTTTCCTCACTTCTCTGGCCCACCCTGTTGCCTGAGAGTATAGGGCAGCTGTACAATTCTCAACTGTCTAAAAGTAACAGTTGGGCCACCTGCTACATTTGGAATTTTAAAGAGTTTGGCTGCTCAAAGAGAAAATTGTCCCATCACAAGATCGGTGAAAGCCCACATGGGAGCTTGTATACATGACATCAAAATAATCTTTTGTGACTGGTAACGGTATTATTCAATGGCATTACACTAAGGCCCACAGTGCTCCTTCTAGAATGTATTCTTTATGGGTATGTCTACACTACAAAGTTAATTCGAACTAATGGACGTTAGTTCGAATTAACTTTGATAGGCGCTACACTAGCGCTCCGCTAGTTCGAACTTAAGTTGAACTAGTGGAGCGCTTAGTTCGAACTAGGTAAACCTCATTCCACGAGGACTAAGCCTAGTTCGAACTTACTAGTTCGAATTAAGGGGTGTGTAACCCCTTAATTCGAACTAGTGGGAGGCTAGCTCTGGCCAACACCAGGGAAACTCGTCTGCCTCCCTCCCGGCCCCGGACCCCTTAAAGGGGCAAGGGTTGGTTACGGTGCCCGTGCCAGGTGCAAGCCTGCCAGCACCCAGCCAGCAGACCCTGCACCTGGCACGGCTCGAGCCAGCCACCCGATGCCCCCCAGCCCTCCCCCTCTTCCCGGGACCAGGCTGGTGGCTCCCAGGAGCTTGCCCGGGACCGCAAGAGGCGGGCACCCGCCTGGTCTAGTGCGGACATCGTGGACCTCATCCATGAACTCCGTACTAGGCACAGGAAAGTGGCCGTCTAGGGCAGGAGAGCTGCCAGCCTGGCCACCCAGGAGCAGGTGTGCATGAAAATCAAGGTGGTCCACTGAGACCCCCGACCCTGAGCCCTGAGCTTACAATGGCCGTCCTGGGTCAGACCAAAGGTCCATCTAGCCCAGTAGCCTGTCTGCTGACAGCGGCCAACCCTAGGAACCCTGGAGGGGATGGACCGAAGACAGTGACCAAGCCATTTGTCTCGTGCCATCCCTCTCCAGCCTTCCACAAACTTTGGGCAGGGACATGATTTCTACCCCCTGGCTAATACCTCTCCATTGACCCAACCTCCATGAATTGATCTAACTTCTCTTTAAACTCTGTTCTAGTTCTAGCCTTCACAGCCTCCTGCAGCAAGGAGTTCCACAGGTTGTCTCTTTGCTTTGTGAAGAAGAACTTTCTGTTACTAGTTTGAAGGCTGCTACCCATTCCTTTCCTTTGGTGTCCTCTAGTCCTTCTATTATGGGAACTAATGAAGAACTTTTCTGGATGCACCCTCTCCACCCCAGTCATGCTTTTATAGACCTCTATCCTATCCCCCCTCAGTCTCCTCTTTTCTAAACTGAAAAGTCCCAGTCTCTGTAGCCTCTCTTCATATGGGACCTGTTCCAAACCCCTCATCATTGTAGTTGCCCTCCCCTCTCCCACCCTCTCTCTTCCCCTCTCCCACCTTCTTTTCCCAGTCTCCCCATGTTTTGTTCAATAAAGAGAGATTCTATTTTTGAACACAATTGTCCTTTATTTTGTACATCAGGAAGGGGGGCTAGGGAAGGGTAAGCGGAAGGAGGTGAGGGAGGAATGGGGCACGAGCCCCCGATGGGGAGGACTGGGCTGGCTCTGTGGGCTTCTGGGGGTGGAAGCTCTCCTGCAGCCTCCCAATTGCCCCCTCTCCCCAGATGGCAGCCTGCGGCAAGAGCAGCCGGTCTGATGGCTGAGTGCTGTGATGTGCCCAGTGTGGGTACTCCGGGCAATCCAAGCCAGGACTGCTTTGCAAGCGGGGTACCCCTGAGAACTGTCTGTCCTGGGTGGGGGTTTGGTCCCTTTAAGCACAGTCCTCGGCTACCCTGAGACAGCAGCTCCACGCTCTAAGTCCTCATCTGATGCCCTGCCGGCACTGCTTCCGGCCATCCTTAACCCTGGTTCAGGGTCCACTCTGTGTGGACATGCTAGTTCAAATTAGCAAAATGCTAATTCGAACTAGTTTTTTAGTCTGGATGCACTAGTTCGAATTAGCTTGGTTCGAATTAGCGCTGTAGTGTAGACATACCCTATCAGATAGAAAGACAACACAGAGTTGAGTTCCTGGAGCACTAAGGCTTTCTGAAGGAGCATCAACGCATGGCGTTACTGTAGCTAACCAGGTATAACAGTGTTACAACAGTTGGCTGGAGAGCACTGCACTAGGAACATAGTTATTAGTAAAAAGGCTCAGCTTCTCAAGCCTATATGAAACCATTTTTCTGGGACCCATTGCCATTCTGCTCCTGAGTGAGATTTTGTCAGAGGAGGTTGTGATGACCAGAACTTTAACAGGGTTGAAGAAAGAACTAGATAAATTCATGGAGATTAAGTCCAACAATGGCTATGAGATGGGTAGGAATGGTGTCCCTAGCCTCTGTCAGAGGCAAGGAATGGGTGACAGGAGAGGGATTGCTTGATGATTTTCTGTTCTGTTCACTCATTTCAGGGCATCTGACATAGAGCACTGTCAGATGACAGGATACTGGGCTAGATTTTTGGTCAGACCCAGTATGGCTGTTCTTATGGTTTATATACTTCCTAATCTTTTAAGGTGCCTTGTCCCACCCCTGAAGAACTCTCTAAAAGCCCAGCACAGAACTATCCTGAAACAGCATTATTCTTTACTTTCACCTGTTCCAGGGAATCCTGGTCTTGGGCTCTGAATGCAAAGTCAAAAAGATTGAGAATAGTACACTCTGTGGAGGATGCACACCCTGAAAATGAATAGAAAGAAAATGAAATTCTGCAGGAGTAATACACATGGAAGTACACCAGCATGGTATAGGAAGGTCTGCAGGGCCACTGACAGGAAGGGGAACAAAAAGGGCAGCTGTCCTGGGCCCCATGATTGAAATGGGCCTGGGGCTCCCAGGTGCTGCTATCAAAGCAGTGGCAGTGGCCAGATCACTGGGCCCTTTAAATCAATGCTTGAGACCCTGGCTGTGTGGTCTGGGAAGCATAAGATTGGCATAGGAGCTAACCCTAGTCCACTTCTTCCACCCAAAAGCCACCCTCATGTTTCACAGTGGCCCATAATTTCTGTCCTCATTCCTGGAAGGCTGTGTTGGAATTGCAAGCTACTACTTTAAGAAGAATGACCTGGTATATTTTTCAGGTCCTGCTTGCAGGTTAGAGGGTTCTAGTAGCAAAGTGTGTGCAGTGGGAGGAGGGGATTGCTCTGCTTCTATATCTTATGGAGCAGCCTGTTCTTCTGTTTCCTGAATTAAAAGCAATGCAGTAGTGTTACATTGCAACCTTCCATCAAGTCTATTCTATATTTGTAGGTTATGAAACAAAAGTGATAATGGAATATTCTAAAAACCACTCCTACTTGAAGATGGATTGAAGGATCTACTAGCACCTGCTGTAAACAAAGAGGGTAGGGGAGAAGGAGTGGCAGAGAGGTGGGAATTCAGCCAGGTGCCTCATGTTGAGGGTGGGGTGGGTGGCACAGCAGGAGTTCAGGCCCCTGCAGGTGGGTGGTAGTGGGGGCCAGCAGTGGCTGCAGAACTCTGGCCCCAGACGTGGAGCTTGAGGGCTGGCTGCAGCAGCTGCGGAGCTCCAGCTCAGGGAGCCATGACTAGGTAGTTAGCAGTAGGACTGGGTTGGAGTCCTAGCTAGGGGCAGTACAGACCATATTGGGAGGGACCTCGACCAGTCCAGTTCTGAGGGTGCTGGAGGAGGGTGGTCCAACCTGTATGACATTTAGCATTACAACGGCTAACTCCTTTCATGCATTTACACCTAAATCCTTTTAATGTCAAATCCACAAATTCCAGCATAATTATTTTTAGCCCTAGTTAGTCCCCACGAGGTAGCGCCTTCTGGTTTGGGACCCCCTTCTTCCTCCCTCCAAAGAATCACTTTTGCTTGCTAGATGTAATATTACATCTCAGAAGATGGCTTTCATATCACAATCGACCACCATTAAAGTTTATAGCAACTTAGAACAATAAAACATAACAGAAGCTGAGTCAAAGACTGTACTTTCTCTCAATATGATTTAAATAGGTCAGTAATAAGAATCAAATTATATTAGCTGATAAAAGTAATCTCCCATAGTTTACGAGCTGGTTTTGTTGTCAAAAGGAGTCTCAAAATAGGTAAACAGACACACAAATTTAAGAGAAGAGAAACCTTCTAGTGGAACCATTCAATTATTTTCTCTTTAAGGTTAACAAAACAAAATATATATCTTAAAATCCCCTACAGCACAGATATAGTTCTCCCAAAACTTGTTAAAAAAAAAAAAAAAGGAGTGGGGGAAATTATTTTTTTAACTGTATGAATATTTTCAAGACTTCAATTTTTCCGTGTCTCAGTCTGGGATGAAAAGCTGAAATGTCAATATTATTTGCAAATTGAAAATCTGAATTTTTTAGTTTGGGGTAAATCAAAACACTTTCTTTATATGCTTTCAACATTTCATCTTAGTTTTTATCTTTGTTCTTTTATTTTTTCCATTCTATTTGGCTTAAATTTTGAAGAGAAAATTCATTTCAAACTCAAAAACCCAGACTTTTCTGATGAAATAAAACATTTCAATGATTTTCCAACTTTGTTGTTCTCAACATTTTTTTGAGTCAGGAAATTCACAACATAGTATCCACAATTTAAATTTGTTAATGAAAATTGATTTGTCAAAAAAATTCCTGACCTCCTCTAGGTAACTAAGAAATGTAGGCCCCAGGTTTCCCTCAGAGATGAATTCATACAGGGTACAACAAAAATATATCTCTCCTAACATTCTTATAGAGGAACTAGAGAATAGCACCTTCACAACCCTTATCCAAGTCACCACAGTGCAATAAGGTGAGAAATCTGCTGCCAGGTTACCAGGCAAGTACTCCTGGTATCTGGATCTGGAATACTGGAATAATCAGTACAATCTAAGCTGTATTACTTTTATAAGGCTCTCTTCCAACGCGTACACAATGAAGCCTCCTTGAAAAGAAGATTCTAAGGGCAAGTCTTTGAAAGCCTCATGCTGACAAAAAGAGAACAGGGAGCTGGGAACCAAAATGGACATACAGCCTGAGTATTGATGGCCATAACTTCTTAGAGTGTCAGACCTTATGCTTCTTTCAGAAGAGCATTGAGAAATATTGGCAAAAATCCTCATTTTCTCACCCTGCTACAGAAAAAAACAAACAAAACAAAACAAAACAACCCCATGGGAGGTGACCTGGGGTGAGGTGAGAGAAAGGGCACTTGAATCTTTGTTCTCAACTAATGTTTGAAGCAGAGTACTGGCTCCAGTACAATACCAAATGTAAACCTGGAATACATGGCACAATGGTAACATATCAATGTCTGGATTCCACGTTGGTTGCCATGCAAATTTGTCCAATTTTATAACAAAGAACCTTAATAAAATCCACCTTTTCTCATGGTAGCTTTGTGTTACTTTATTCCTAAATAATCATGGACATTCCTTCCTCAAAAGATTAGAAGTAAATGCAGTAAAGATTGCATCCAGTAAAAACTGCACGTTATTTATGATCATAATAACCAACAATAAATTATACCCGCACTAACTTTATTATGAAAGAGAATAAAATATTTTTGTTTACAACATTAAAATGAAAATATGGAATCCTTCCTGAGTGCCAACTGTTATCAAGAATTAGTGATTTATAAAAACCAAGAAACACTTTCTGACCTCATTACAATAACAAAGCTTTCTAATTCTTTTACAAGTTTGTGTGCCAGAATGTAATTTGGCTGTCTTTAATATTCTAAGATAAAAAGGTTTAATATCTTAGTAAACAGCTTAGAAATGATATCAAAGAATCAGCTAGGAGTTTTACAATATGCTTTGTTGATTTGTCTTCTACTCTTTCCTCACAGAAGAAATTACGCCCATTCCTTAACAGAATGTTTTACTCTTTTAGCAAAATAGTAGATACGTAAAATTTTGTTCTGCTTACTTTGTTTAAGAAATATATGGTGAGAAAGTGTTACAAAATTATATACAGTGCAAATTTTCTACCCCTGCAATCCACAGTGCCATTCCTTTAAAATCACAATAATCCCATGTCCTCTTTCTATAACAATTCAGATCCTCTTTCATCATTTTCTACATTAGCCAAGAAATGAAGGACGGGATCATTCTATTTGCATATAACTCTTAAGTGGTACATAGCATGATGCAACAAATGAATCACATGTGTGACATTACAGGATTTTTTATGTCAATGGAAAGAACATTGAGCATAACATAAGAACATAAGAATGGCCGTACTGGGTCAGACCAAAGGTCCATCTAGCCCAGTATCCTGTCTACCGACAGTGGCCAGCACCAGGTGCCCCAGAGAGGGTGGACCGAAGACAATGATCAAGCGATTTGTCTCCTGCCATCCCTCTCCAGCCTCTGACAGACAGAGGCCAAGGACATCATTTTATCCCCTGGCTAATAGCCTTTTATGGACCTAACCTCCATGAAATTATCTAGCTTCTCTTTAAACTCTATTATAGTCCTAGCCTTCACAGCCTCCTCTGGCAAGGAGTTCCACAGGTTGACTACACGCTGTGTGAAGAAGAACTTCCTTTTATTAGTTTTAAACCTGCTCCCCATTAATTTCATTTGGTGTCCTCTAGTTCTTCTATTTAGGGAACTAATAAATAACTTTTCTTTATCGGCCTTCTCCACACCATTCATGATTTTATATACCTCTATCATATCCCCCCCTCAGTCTCCTCTTTTCTAAACTGAAAAATCCCAGTCACTTTAATCTCTCCTCATATGGGACCCATTCCAAACCCTAATTGTTTTAGTTGCCCTTTTCTGAACCCTTTCCAAGGCCAAACTATCTTTTTTGAGGTGAGGAGACCACATCTGTACACAGTATTCAAGATGTGGGCGTACCATAGTTTTATACAGGGGCAGTAAGATATTCTGGATCTTATTTTCTATCCCTTTCCTAATAATTCCTAGCATCCTATTTGTCTTTTTGACCACCACTGAACACTGTGTGGATGTTTTCAGAGAACTTTCCACGATAACTCCAAGATATCTTTCCTGATTTGTCGTAGCCAAATTAGCCCCCATCATACTGTACGTATAGATGGGGTTATTTTTCCTGATATGCATTACTTTACATTTATCCACATTAAATTTCATTTGCCATTTTGTTGCCCAATCACTCAGTGTGGTGAGATCTTCTTGGAGTCCCTTACAGTCTACTTCTGTCTTGACTATCCTAAACAGTTTTGTATCATCTGCAAACTTTACTACCTCACTGCTTACCCCTTTCTCCAGATCATTTATGAATAAGTTGAAAAGGATTGGTCCCAGGACTCACCCTTGGGGTACACCACTAGTTACCCCTCTCCAATCTGAAAATTTACCATTTATTTCTACCCTTTGTTTCCTGTCTTTTAACCAGTTCTCAATCCAAGAAAGGACCTTCCCTCTTATCCCATGGCCATGTAATTTACACAAGAGCCTTTGGTGAGGGACCTTGTCAAAGGCTTTCTGAAAATCCAAGTATACTATATCTACTGGATCCCCCTTGTCCGCATGTTTGTTAACCCCTTCAAAGAACTCTAACAAATTAGTAAGACAGGATTTCCCTTTACAGAAACCATGTTGACTTTTGTCCAACAAATTATGTTCTTCTACATGCTTCACAATTTTATTCTTTACTGTTGTTTCAACTAATATGCCCGATACGGAAGTTAGATCGCCTCTACAGCCCTTTTTAAATATTGGTGTCACGTTGGCTACCTTCCAGTCATTAGGTACGGAAGCCGATTTAAAGGATAGGTTACAAACCACAGATAATAGCTCAGCAATTTCCAATTTGAGTTCTTTTAGAACCTTTGGATGAATGCCATCCGGTCCCGGAGATTTGTTAACATTAAGTTTTTCTATTTGTTCCAAAACCTCCTCTAATGACACTTCAATCCGGGACAGTTCCTCAGATTCATCACCCACAAAGGACGGTGCAGATTCAGGAATCTCCCCAACGTCCTCAGCCATGAAGACTGAAGCAAAGAAATCATTTAGTTTCTCCGCAATGGCTTTATCATCCTTGATTGCTCCTTTTATAGCTCGATCATCTAGTGGACCCACAGGTTTTTTAGCAGGCTTCCTGCTTGTAATGTACTTAAAAAACATTTTGTTATTTCTTTTTGAGTTTTTGGCTAGCTGTTCCTCAAAATCTTTTTTTGCTTTTCTTATTACCTGTTTACACTTGATTTGACAGTGTTTATCTTCTTTTCTATTTATCTCACTAGGATTGGACTTCCACTTCTTAAAAGATACCTTTCTGTCCCTCACTGCTTCTTTTACATGGTGGTTAAGCCACGGTGACTCTTTTTTAGGTCTCTTGCTATGTTTTTTAATTTGGGATATACATTTAAGTTGTGCCTCTATTATGGTGTCTTTAAAAAGTTTCCATGCAGCTTTCAGGGATTTGGCTCTAGTCACTGTGCCTTTTAATTTCTGTTTAACTAACCTCCTCATTTTTGTGTAATTCCCCTTTTTGAAATTAAATGCCAGGTTGCTGGACTGCTGAGGTGTTCTTCCCACCACAGGAATGTTGAATGTTATTGTTTCACCCACTGCTGCATGCTTGCCTCAAATTTTGTACAAAGTGGGCCAATGAAGTCTCTGTTGAAAGCTTATGCTTTGCTGATCCTGTTTATACTATTCATGTGCTTGTATAAATTTTTGTATGTGAAATTATGAGTACTACCAATGTACCTGTAATTTAAATGTTTGCTTCTAAGAGATATCAGTAGGCCTCCTACACCCCTTGTGAAAGGGTATATATCAAGTAAAGAGTAGTACTTGCCTGACTACAAACCTTAAGTGTTACCAACACACATCTAAGGAATTCTGCTGTAAACCTGTAGTCAAGCAGGCACGCCATGAATGATTGTCTAAAAAAACATGGACAGGTGACTTGCTCATGTGACAAACTCCCTTTTGGGAGGTACCGTCACACACTGACAACAATGGAATTCCCTCCACATGGGCAAGATTACAGCATAGACCCTGAGGGTACATCTAAACTACATCCCTTTTTTCGATAAAGGGATGTAAATTAGACATATCAAAATTGTAAATGAAGCCGGGATGTGAATTTCCCGTGCTTCATTTACATAATGGCGGCCATGGCTTTTTTTCGAAAAGCAGCTTTTCGAAAAAAACCACAGTCAAGATGGGGATCGTTTGACAGAAATGCCCCATTTCAAAAGATCCTGTAACCCGCCACTGTGTAAATGAAGCAGGGGAAATTCAAATCTTGGCTTCATTTACAATTTACAATTTATCGAAAAAGGGATGTACCCTAGGGGTTCCTCCATCTTTGTCTTCATATCAGTTAATCACTTCAGAAGCATTTTTGCTTTGAATTATGACCCATCTTAACAAAGAATGTATTCTAGAGATAGCAGACTTTTCTACCTTTGCCACAAGCCTACACCAGGAACTTTGTAATTGGTGCATGCAATTCTGTTATTTTTAACAATTCTACCCTTAACCTTTTCTTTCAATAAACCTTTCGATTTTAAATTCCAAAGGACTGACATAGTGATCTTTTGGGTAAGATCTGAGGGTATGTCTACACTGCCACCCTAGTTTGAACTAGAGTGGCTAATGTAGGCATTCGAAGTTGCAAATGAAGCCCAGGATTTAAATATCCTGAGCTTCATTTGCATCTTGCCGGGCGCCACCATTTTTAAATCCCCGTTAGTGCGGACTCCGTGCCCACGGCTACACGCGGCACGGAGTAGGTAGTTCGAATTAGGCACTCTAATTCGAACTACCGGTACACCTAGTTCCACGAGGAGTAACGGTAGTTCGAATTAGATAGTCTAATTCAAACTACCTACTCCGTGCTGCGCGTAGCCGCGGGCACGGAGTCCTCACTAACGGGGATTTAAAAATGACGGTGCCCAGCAAGATGCAAATGAAGCCCGGGATATTTAAATTCCGGGCTTCATTTGCAACTTTGAATGCCTACATTAGCCAACCTAGTTCGAACTAGGGTGGCAGTGTAGACATACCCTGAGATATAAATTGACCTGGGAATATGGCTGGTCCTTTGGGATTGGAAGAACCTGTTAGGATTTCGTGAGCTTGTTTTTCATACTCTCTCATCTATGCAACGTGGATAAAGGTCGTAGCAGAAGAAAAAATGGAGTGTTTGAGGAAATTGTTTGTGTGACTTCTTGGTGACCAGTGTGGCAGACAGAAGTGCTTTTTGTAACTGATTTGATGTGCCTTAAAGTGGAGGGCCCCCAGTCTTGAGCTGTAAGTAGCCCTGTTTCTTAGCAATTTTCCCTGATTTGACTCTTTCAGAGGTACCCCCAGAACACCACTCATAGTTACAATACCTCCCAGAATTCCTCATCTTAATTGTTTTGGAGCACACTGTGCAAAAAGACATCACAGTTCACAGGCATATTCCCTTAAACATATATTTTTAGAAATGAACTCACAACCTACTATTTAAGAGGCCACAATCTGCAATAGGATCTACATGGTTATACAGATTTGCAGCCTCACTGGAAGTCAGTGGAACCATGTGGGTCACAGTATCGAGCTTCTGGAACTGGTTCTTTGAAACATGGTTTATGTTATTATTGTAAACTGTAGCTCAGTACAGATAAATAAGCCCTAGTCATGGACCATGAGCCTATTCTGCTGAGGACCATACAAAAACAGAACAAAGATGTCCCCTGCTCCAAAGAGGTTATAATCTAACTATAACACAATAGACATCAGATAGGGACAGACAAGCATTAGAGTTCAATATATCTATTAGACGATATTGATCATCCCGATAAGCAGAGGTCTCACCACGCCAGGTGTCCCTAACCATTGTAAAGACTTTTTAATCAACATCATGAATAGTTTTTAAGTTAGTCATTTTCAAAAGGTTTCAGTTAACAATAGAATCTCTTCAGTAATCTGCATGCTCTAAAACACTCATACAAGAAAAATTGGAAAAATTGCAATTCTTTCATAGTATGGATCAGCACTTTACTGAAAATAGACTTTTTTTCTTTGACTTAGCCACAGGGTAGCAGATGAGTAAGTAAGGCGGGATAATAACCTCACTGTGGTGTCAAAATTCTCTTATTTATAGTAAGTATTGCTTTAATCTCAGCCTTTTTTGGCAGTAAGCTTTCTAGAAATTGATTTGTAAACAAAATGAAAGCACTATCATCCTTATTTCTCTAATGCATCTGTGCACACACTCTCATAGGCATCAGACCCAAGCCAACACCTATTGATGGCAATGGGAATCTTTCCACTGATTTCAATGGGAGTCATTCCACTATTTTACTGAATTCATGGACCATAAACTACACATAAAAAAATATCAGGGTAGAAAACAGCAATGAAAGAACTAATTCAAAATAAATAAGAAGGGAAATAGATTACAGTGGGAGTTCTATTTGAGTAAAGATTTCAAGCCCCGGCCCACAAAGCTGTTTTAAAATACATAAAGTAAGTTCAATTCTAATGCATTATTTTTATGACTCTCTGAGGTAAACTAACAGGTAGAATCACTTATGTTAGTCCATTACATATGCCTCTTTCAAGTGAAAGAGTGCACAGCATAATAAAACAATCACATTTTAGTGTACATGCCAAGCAGCCATACAAATGTGCAGTGCAATCAGTCAGTCCCTGAAATAATCAGAAATAAATATTTTAAGTAATTCCACTCTAAATCTCAAAGATTATAGGGATTTGGGATATACTACAGCTAACTAAAAGTGCAGTAGTGTCTGACTAACTCTTGTTCTGCTCAACAGGGAAATCAGGATGCTGAGTGCAGTTGGATTCATTAATTAAGTTTTATTTCCCCATTTCTTCCATTTCCCCATTAGAAATATGGAGGATGCATTTATTATAACTTGTTTTAGTTTAATTTTGATCAGAGATTTTTTTTTCTTTTTTTTTCTGAAGTGCCTTAGTGGTAAAGAAGAAAGTAGCTTAGTAAACTTCACCTTGTCATTTCATTCTGAGGATGCAGATGCCATCTTCTCAGATAGTTTGTTTTTTAGAGGAGTATCTGAAAAACTAAGATGAGAGGGAAACTAGAGCAATCTTCTATAACATCTGGACATATGTGACAGTCTCTTTGCCACTTGGGCTTTCCTGTTATCCATTCATTTAATTATTTATGTAACCAGATATCAGTGCCAGCAGTAGACAGTGAGAGCTAGTGGTTGAAACAGTGGAGGTCAGGCATGGTGAGTGTGCTGGGGAGAAGCCAGAAGCCAGAGCAGGAATGAAAAAAGGGGGGGGGAAGTATTGGAGCAGGAGCACTCTGTCAGAAGCACCAAGCAGCAGGGGATACTCCAGGTGAAATAGCCACTTTGAGCAGATTGCAGTGACTGCACTTATGGGGACCTATATCTCTAGCATGGAGGGGGTCTCTTGGTTAAACCTTGACCTGTGCATTGCCTCAGAACTGGTAGATTGATGTAGAGACTTCAGGTAATCAGACTCAGTTGACTCATTACAGAGAAGACAAAAATCCACCTTCTAAGGTTTTGGCAGCCCATCCAGCTGCAGTAGAGTGGCTATGCCAGCAAAGGGATTGGAATAGTGACTGCTACCTTATGTGTCCCCTTATAACTGAGAAGAGGTCCAGTAGCCCGTCTCAATGGCATTTAATAGGCCTCACTGGCCTGCCTATATAATAGAACTGGCCAATGTGGAACTCTGCTGCCTGTGGGGCTGAATGCCGAGAGGCCTCTTATACAGCTATGCTTGCTGTATTACCTATCCCAGGGGAAGTGTAGCGTAGGAAGTTCCATGAAAGGCCTTCTAAGGCACTGGGATAACTCCATCTATGTATTTTGCTTGGTCACCTAAACTGTTTTAAGATTTTTCCCTACTAATAATAGATATATTTCTCCATAAATGGTGGCTTTCATTGAAATGTATATGGAATAGTATTGTCTGTTATGGTAACACACAGAGGCCTAGATCTGGGCATCATTACGAGAGGCACTGTGGATACACACCATAAACTAGTCAGACACTTTCCCAGCTTGCTTACCATTTATGCATATGACAAGACAAGAAGTTGATGCAATATTAATGGAGAAGGAGGGAAAGGTAAAAAGCAGATTAATCCTAATCTGGTTAATAAGGAGCATCAGTGGCAGCTCAGTCACCCGTGATGTACTTATGCCAGGGCAAAGATGCAAAAAACAATTAAAATGATTGATATTAGAATAATAATACCACCCTAAAATCCCCAATGTGTTTATCCTAGAGATAGGAATAATAGCACTTTTCTCTAATTCTACTAGAGATACTTCCATCACTTTCAATAACATATTTCTTTATACATTCAATTATAACTCATTTTGCTGGATGATTAAAATGTGGAGTATTAAACTGGCATCAGTTCAATCCTCACAGAACATTAAATTACTCAGGAGATCAGGGACTGCAGTTGGGAAGGCCCACGTGGTACAATGAAATGTTCTATTCATCAAATTTTACCCTGGTGTGATAGCCATTTTATAGTAAAAACTTTATTTTCTCCACCTATGTCCTCTGTTATTAAGGAGATAAAAATATAGCCAGGGTCTGATCTGTATGAGTATATGATCAATAAATGATGACCAATACAGGTAAGGAATGCCTGGGCAAAAAAAACTGGAGACTCGCATTTTTTATTAAAGAGCTGAATATTATATATGTTTGTTCCACTTGTTTCCTAGGCTTACCATGCATTTAATTTTGCTTATGTTGAATCAAGTGCTAAAATGTGGAGTATAAGAAATATAATTTCTTAATGGTATGCAAACAGGAGTTTCAATGAAGCCTCTTTGATATGTTTTGTTCAGCCTTTTCTCACAGGATTTTGTCTTGATAACTGAATGGGGTCAGGACGCTGAAAAAAACCATGACTTTGCCACAAGCTCCAAGCAAATGTCAGCACACAGAAACAGGCCAGGAAACAGATTGTGGGATTGAAAGCCACAGTCTGGTTCCAGTTTCCTCTTGCTCCAGGAGGTGGTAATCTGCACAGGCCAGTACCTGGAACAGATTGGTTCTCTGGTCTGCCAGCTCAGCTCAACTAAGCTGGATGGCACATTAAGAGGTAGAGCCAAGCTTTGTTCACTTCTTGCCCATCTATATCTATATCAAAGTAATAGCAGCCCTGTGGGGATGACTCTCCTAATGATGTGGGAAGCCTGCCCAGGAGACCTTTAAAATGTCTTACGCTTATGATCAGGTACATAATATGGCTTATAAATAAGGTTTCAATTAAAAGCTTATTTGTTTATTCTTCACAAATTCTATCTTGTAATCAAAGTTTTGTAATGATATTTTCTGCTCTAAAATGCCTGCACCCCTATGAACTGACATGGAATGCAAATAGAGGTACTTTCTTGATTTTGCATCAGGATTACCTATTGCTCATAAATGTTTGGCTGGCATAGAAAATATTTTACCAAGGAACAAATATGGATATAAATTACTCCCTCCATACTCTGTCTTCTTTGAAAAATGAGAGTAAAGAGTGACAAACATACAAGTTACAGCTTTGGTGGAGGATATTAGTATAGAGGTCAGGAAGCAAAAACCTCAGATACTCTTAGACAAATAAAGCTGTCCATGTATTCCATTAGCAACCAGAGGACCCCTGAGAGCAGGAAAAACATGAATGTCATTTTAGAGAGAGAGAGAGATTAGGAACTAAAAACACTTTTATAATGTGTGTATCAGATCTGTATTATTGTCAGCAATGGACTGACTGATCATCTCTGTGTCACACTGAATTTGAATCAAAGGAACTGTAAAGCCTTAAGTTAGTATTCTCTGGTGATAGGCACATCTTCTGATAAATGAACTAGAACTATTAGCAAGGACAAATTAATAAAAATTACATTTGCTGGCACTGAATCAGTGCATTTTTATGGTTTTTATATACCAAACACTATAAAGAGCTGTACAGATCTAAGTCACAGCAAAGCTTATATTAAGCTTCTAAGAAATGCACATTATAATGTCCCTGCACACTCTATTTTCTATATAATATTGATAAAGGGAAAATTAAAATGAATATATGAATGCAATAAGAAGAGAACATCAAATTATATGAAAACTCAATGAAACACACAAGCCAGAGATGAAAAATGAGCCTGCATATACTTTGATCACAAATATGAACTTTATTTACAGAGGCAGAGGGCTGAATCTTAAAATGGAAGCATACTATACCATAATTACATTTATATTATAATAGTGCTTAGACCTCAGTCTAGCTCAAAGCTCCACTGATTTATAATGCTTGTGCATAACCACGATAAGAGAGAGACTCTGCCCCCCACCCTCCAAAATGTATATTCTAAACAACAAAATAGGCAAAGAGTGTGAAAAAGAAAGTACAGGTTGAACTTCTCAGGACCTGACCAGTGCTGGACTAGAACATTTGCCAAACTATGGGATGTCAAACATAGCCCTCAGGCTGTGATGTCAGCTCCATGGTCCCAGCCACTAGTCCTCACCTGAGGTCCCAGCTATAGGACCCAGGTGCTGCCTCCTAGGGTCCCAGCTGCTGTCCTGGGGCTTTGCAGCTACCCCAGATGTGGTCCTAGCCTGGGACAAAGAAAGGTGTGGACAGAGGTGAGGAGGGGGCACAGGAATCTTGGCCTCACCAATAATTAACGGACATTCTGCTTACTAAAATCATGCTAGACCATGGATGTTGGTGGATCTAGAGATACAGGACTATAGAGGTTCAACCTCTATTATCCCTTTTTTATGGCATGGAAGGGGGGCATAAAGAAGTTAATGAAAGACTCACTGAAGATTATATTGGAAACCTTTGGCAGAGTCAGGAATTAAATCCGGATCTCCTGGTTCCCAATCCAGCTTCAAAATTCCATATACTTTCTATCTCTTCCTGCATACTGAGCTGCTCTCAAATCAGATGGAACCTTGAGTGAATTTGAGAAATGGAAGAAGAGTCTTTTACTCATCCTCACTCTCCAAACAATGCCTATTTTGGTAACCATATGGCTATAATTGAAAAAAACCCACCTTTATATTTTAGCTATAAAAATGCAGTACAAAAGTTTGGCATCAGTTAGACAAGAGACAAGCCAAAACTTCTCCTTTATTTTTTTTGCAGAACTCTTTTCATTCTGTTAATTCATTTCCTCCCCTTCCCTGCATCATTTGTTTTGTCCAGCTCTCATGTCCTGTTTGATACCTACATGGTTATGTTTGCCCTCCAGGATTGTCCTGGAGTTTCCCAGAATTGGCATCAATGTTCCAATGACTACTGAAAGCAATCCTGGAGATTTTAATAAGATATTTTAAGAAAATCCATGTTGGAAAAGAAATCTTCTAGAATATCTTCAGAGTGGGAAATCCTATAGATCATTGTAATATTGGGGCGGGGTTGGAGACTCTAAAGTGCAATTAGTTGAATATAATATGATTACACAGAACCATATTTGGTTCTCAGTTACACCAGTGTAAGTTCACCTGACTTCAGAGTACATATGAATTAATTCAAGTGAAAGTAGTATGTAACCAAAATTAGCCATGTCAGTAAAGTAATTTATATGCTGGTATTTAGCCACCAGGCCTATGACATGGTAGAAATTTGTCATGTTAGCACAACTGTAAAAATGTTCATAAATGTTCATAAAATGTCAACAACAAATCTTGATGGGAAAAGGTATGAAGGGGAGACAGAAAAACTGAATTAGCTCCCCTCCTCCCCCCCCCCGAAGAAAAAAGTACCTAATGTTACAACTCAAGGACTGTGTTAAGATAGTGCTTCATAAATAAGAAAAGTGTGAAACAAAAAAAATCAATGAACTAAATTGGCATGCTGAAACCAGGCCTGTGTGATGGACAAAATAATAAAAGGCTGGGATATTCCATCCATTAGTTCCTTTTGAATTCCTTACAAGCAGAGACTTTGGGAAAAAATGCCTTCTGAAGCAGTTTTACCATCATGATTGTCACCCTCGTCATCTTCTGGGACTCTGGCTGTCCTACTTCTGAGAGAGATCCTGATAAGATTGGGCTATAGAAAAGGGATGCACACAATATTGCCACCTCTGCTAGCTCTAGCTGAATCCCAGACACCACCTGGGATAAAACAAGATCGGATTTAAACAACAGTAGCAGTGATAGCCTTTCCAGCCCATATTAATTAGCTTCTCTTTTCCTCAAAAAGACAATTATCACAGTCTATGATGCCATGTAAGAGACTGTTAAACAAGGGAATGCTCCTTCTAAAAACTCTCCAATTACAGGCAAAGGAAACAAAGGATGTTTTTAAATGAACGCCTTATTTAATATGATATTCAAATTAATGCAACAGCTGCCATAGACCAAATCCGGTTCACTTTTGAATTGCTAGGCCCCTGGGCAGTTGCCCTTCCCCACCGCCCATCTGTAGGCCTCATCTTGCCTGTTGTCAAAACAGCTCTAATGCTAGTTATTCAGTTAATTCTTGGGGACATTATTCCATTGCCTATTTGATTCATTTGTTAGAAAAAGAAGTTTTCCAAATGACTAGCTTGGATTTTTTTCTTTTTTGAGATTCAAGCCATTACTTTGCTATATCACTCTTAACAACCTTAAATAATGTTTCCCCATTGGTGACCACATTGCCAGAAGAACAGAGAACAGGTGGTCATAGATAGTCTTAGGTTTAATGCCAAAGCTTAGAAAGTTCAATAGAGATGCTAAGTGGAAAATTAAATGCATGGGATTCTGCAGTGATGTGAACAATCCTCTACAGAAGAGCAATTGACCAGCAATGGAATGAAAAGCTTAAAATGTTGATGGCACTTGCACATAAATGCTCAATAATATAATGTATAAAGAGGTGTGACAGTTTTAAGAAAAATTAACCCCTGAATTTCCATACTCCATTTGCTACCCATCATGTGCTATTTTTTTAAGATAGGTTCTTTGTAATTAGTAGTGCCAATACACTGAGAGAGTAGGACTGCTTTTCAGCTCATTGAACAGAGAATTAGTTGCAAAAATTCTGTTAATAGCAACACTGGTTATTCAACTGATTTGCTACACACAGCAAAATAAATTTACCCATCCTCTGCATTTTCAAATCTACATATAAAGATGTAATTAAATAATTCTTATGAGCCACTCATCCTTTTGCTACCATATGCAATGAGTGCCTCAGAGTTAATATCAATGGAAGCAATAAGGCTAAATTCCCAAAAGTGTTTTGTAAATGTACCATATCAGTACTGGCAATTCATGGCATTAATATGTACTTCCAAAAAGGCTGGAAGACGTTTCTAATAACAAATCTGTAATAACAGCTAGTCATACTAATGCATATATATTGCAGAGTTTTTCTGTCCGTCTGTCATCTGCTTAAGAACTTCTCCTAAACAGTAAGAGCTGGGACTGCCAAATTTGGTGTTCTGCTTCCTCTTATCATAACTTAAAGCAAAGTAAAGGGTGGTTGTGCCAGGAAAATGAGATGAGCTGGGAATGGGATTCTTTCTCAGAAAACCATAGACAATTGAGACAGACTCACCAGACAGGTGAAAGAGGATGTCTGGTGTTGTGCCCCCACCCAGCCCCAAGCCTCCAATTCCCCAGGCACTCTTTATTATACCTAAACCAAGAAACATCTAAGGGTATGTCTACACTAGCTCGTTAATTTGAGCTAGGTAGGCAAATGAGGTGACTGGAGTTGCAAATGAAGCCCGGAATTTAAATATCCTGGGCTTTATTTGCATATTCCCGTCCGGTCGCCATTTTGAAATTTCACTAGCCCGAACTCACTGCGCGAGGCTACTAAGTCCTTAGTTTGAATTAACTGTTACTCCTCGTGGCAGTGAAATGTTAATTCAAATTAAGCCCTTAGTTCAAATTAACTATTACTCCTCATTCCACGAAGAGTAACAGTTAATTCGAAGTAAGGACTTAGTTCGAATTAACGTTTCACTGCCGCGTGTAGTGAGTTCGGGCTAGTGAAATTTCAAAATGGCGACCAGATGGGAACATGCAAATAAAGTCCAGGATATTTAAATCCCGGGCTTCATTTGCAACTCTGGTCGCCTCATTTGCCTACCTAGCTTGACTTAGACATACCCTAATATATTAATAAGACCTAGTATTTAGAGCAGGAGTTTTAGAGTTCTGCAAGTTTTCAGACTTTTCCTAATTCTACAATTGACCCATTTTTTTATCTTGGCCCTCAGTTTACCTAGCTATATATTTAGGAGCTATGATGTAGGGATAAACTAATTAATTCTTATGAAGTGCTTTGAGGGTCTCATATGAACAATTTGGTTTAAATAAAAGTTTTACTTAAGAGGTATCAAGTAAATGTTATTTTATTAATGTAGCAAATCAATCTGGTATATTGAGATTTGTATTGCAGTCACACACATTTGAAATGATAGTACCAGAGATTATTAGAACTGCCCACAGTTTTCTTGAAGGGCAATAATTTATATAAACAATACCTCATAAATAAGTGGTACTACTTTTCTTAACAGAGGGCACTATCAGTGTTCCCTCTAATCTGGGAGGTAGTACAGCTTCACGGGTAATTAATCAGTCCTGCCCAGTTGATCACCTCCCCTCTCACAGCCCTGAGCCTCTGACTGGGTGGGGCTGATTAATCACCTGTGAAACTGTGCTGCTACCCAGATTAGAGGGAACACTGGTCACCATAGTTCTGACCTCTCAAAAGTCAATATGAACGCCTTCGGTGAAATGCCCAATAACGTTCAAGTCAGATTTCTCAGTGCCATGGGATGCACTGCTCACCACTTGTTTGGTACTTGCTCCTAGCTGCCCTGGGAATTATCTAATCAAGTCACTACCCTGTGGCTGCATGCTGTGGCTTTGTCTCTTTCTGGTCTTTAGCCCTTCTCTCACTCCAGGAACCACAGAGTTCTCCACTTTGGGGGTATGACAAAGTCTTTCTTTCAGCAGTTGTAAGCAGTTTTTCCACTCACTTCCTCAGGTGCCACTCCTTCAGTGACTAGTAGGGGAATACAGGCCTACCCATTATTCTGGGTTCCAGTCCAGGAGACCTCATTACAGCTGTCCTGAGCTTCTGCTCTCCCAGCCCTTACTGCTTCTTCCCTGAACTTCTTCCTGTCACTCCTAGTTCACCTATTTACCCAGATTACCAGCTCCAATCTGCAGCCACAAAAAGACTCCTCCTTCCTCCCAAGAAGTGTCTGTTGACAGCTTCCTAGCTTTACAGGCCTTGACTACCTCAACACAGCTGAACTTGCTTGCAGGCAATTCTCTGCTTCTTAGTTCTTCCTCCAGATGCAGCCTGTGAAATTAATAAGCCTAACTAGCCACCTTAACCCCTTCAGTCCTGTGTGGGTTGGATGCCCTATCACACCTATAAATGACTATTACCAATTAATTGTCTTTAATCACATCTGCCTGGCACTTCCTGGTGATGAAATACCTGCTAACCAACCCTGTTTGTTGTCTAATTAACTTTCAGGTTACTGCTACTAATATTAAGAGCACACAAAGTTCTAAAAAAACCCCCACAGTCACACTTTCATATTATAGCCTGTTCCCACAACAAAGTTGTCTTTCAGTGCTTTACACCTCATAGAAAACTAGGCAGGGACATCTGTTAGCAGAACCCGCAAAGAATTACTTAAATAACTTTCTGTAAAGAAGTATAGACAATTCTCATTTAATGTACAAAATCTTGATCCTCATCTATTGGCAGGACCATCCCTAGAGGTGTAGAGGGCTCCAAAAAGATTATTAACTTATGAAAACTTTTCAAAAATCAACTGTTCACAGGGAAAAAGATAGTAGACAGCCTTTACTACAATAAAGCCTTTAATCTTTATTCCTTTATGGCATCACACTTAGTATAATATGTTTAATTAATTGAACAGTTATGAAAAATAGAGTGTGGACTGATTTTCAATAAGGATCTTAAATATCAAATTGCAAAAAGAAGGGGAAAAGCCAGTTTCTTTAACTAGCTTTTAATCAATGAGTTAATGGTAATATCACTTACTATTAACAAAAATTGTTGAAGAGAAAAAGTAATTGCAGAAAACAAGAAAAGGACGTTCACACAAATCAGTATTAAGTGGTTGCTTATGTGAATTATGCATCTTCTTAAAGAAGTATACAGGATATGAAAGACTTAATATAAGATGTGTAGAACAAATGATCTGACACTTTGTACAGCAATCTAATAATTTGAATAATTAAAAATGTAACAACTTTTTTGCATCTTTTTTTTTTAATAATTCCACAATTTAGCATTGTGGTAAAGAGAGCAATTAAGCCCTAGTCATTTGCATTTACACGGTTGTTTTCATCTACAGATCTCAGAGTACTTTCAAAGATCATTACACATTACCATCTCAATTTCATAGATTGGAAAAATGAGTCATAGAAAATTTAACTGAGTTCTCTCAACTCAAAGTGAGTTAATGTCAGAGTCAGAAATAGAACCAGTTTCTCCTGATTCCCAATCCTATGCACAGTCCGCAGGTGACATCCAAAACTATTTCCTGTAATTTTTTACCTTGTATTTATTACAGTAAGTCAGTACGTACACAATGAAGGTTGAGTGCAACTTGTACCCTTACATTCTTCTTCTGTAGCTCATAGTTTCCCTGAACAAATTTCAAAGTTTGTTCTCAGATCATAGGTGATTTTTGACCCACTGGGAAATGTTTGGGAATATGGGCTTGTCAAATTTTAATTTATGTCAACATGAAAACTACTCCCTTTCTTCATATGTTCTGATTAGAAATTTTGCACTCTGATAGTTAGCGAGATTAAATTAGAAAACTTAAATTTGGTTTTCAGGAATAATTTTCTTTGAGATCTAATGTCCATGTCATGCAAAATAAAGTAGAGTTTAAAACTTTTGAGCTAAGTTACCATGTTTTATCATGGTTACTTATGTTATTAGGTGAGGCTTTAATTTTTTATATTTTTAAATTTGTGTGGAATTTGGAACAATTCCAGTTTATTGTTTTTAAAGGTTTGTAATTTTTAAAATGGTCTAAATTTCCCTCCAGACTTGTTTGCTTTTAAATCTCAATTACATTGATAACACAAGCCAAGTTTTGTAATGAACATATTAAATCAGAAAATTAGTCTCCAACTTATAAAACCTTAACAAATTGATCCAGAAAATTTCAGGAAGGATCAGGGTTTGGGACAGCCAAAGAATTAATGAGAAGACAATAGGGTTCCAAATGGGAGCAGGAGTCAGCCAATGCAGTTTAGGGAAAGGACTTATATATAAACTCTGGGCTATGTAACTAGAGAAATCTGTTCACCTACAATTTCAATACAGCCACTTCCAAGGTAAAAAACATTAATTTGTGTACATTTTCTACACAACCACTCGGGACAGCATGTATAGAAAATGCTATATTTAGTGACTTTCATGTTACGAAAATGTAATTATTACACTGGCAATTGAATGAGACTCTAATATTAACGCCTTCACTTTAGTGAGACTGGAATTGTTCAATGATCATGAACACTTATTAGTGTTACTGTACATATCATTAATACATTTACACTTTTCAATCGTGTTGATTCAAGACTGACATGGAGATAAGACAAGGTGGGTGAGATAATATCTTGTATTGGATTATTTTATTCCAATTTGTAAGCTTGTCTCTGCCTCCAACAAAAGTTGGTCCAATTAAAGGTATTGCATCATCCACTTTGTCCTATCCTGGGACGAACAAAGTCATAACAACACTGTATACACAAAGAAGAGTAACACCAGTTGAATCCATTGCAAAAGTTACTGTAGTACTTTGAAGCTGATTTTTTTTAGAGCTCTCTTCCTAATACTGATTTGGTCCAAACCTGCTTATCTTGTGTAATTTAACAAAATTACAGCCTCCGGTTGAATGACCATAGGCCATAACAGACACAACTTTGGCTAGTTCTGCAAAGCTCAACACTGAAGTTCCTAACTTTAGCTCTTTGCCCTTGAATGGAATCCTCACTTCTGAGTTATGTGTCCAGATACCTTATACAGTGTGTGTGGGAGAGGCCAAGCCTCAAAGAATGGGATTTACAAATGAGTTGGGGAGCCAAGGAGAGTGGTTCATCCTAAGCCCCACCATTTTAAAAGAGTAGGGCACCTAAGTTTGGGTTGGAGGGAGGCACCTATTTTCACCTGGGATTCAGCACTGTAAACTCCTGGAGCTAGGCCACATTAGCTTCTTTCACACAAAAAACTGAGAAGAACTTCTTGTACTGTATAACCCAATGGTTAGAGTGCACACAGGCCACAGAGTAAGTCAATGTTTCCAAGGGTGTGGGAAATGCATATCTAAATTACCTCTCAGCCTGATTTGGACTAGTGATTGAACCATCTTCTCCAACCTCACGCAATCCTTAGCATAGGTGTATAGGGTATTCTGGGGTGGCACAGTCTCTCTTGTTGAAAATTGTTCCACTTTGTATGAACTACTTAAATATTCAGTGAAGCAGAAACTGGAGCCTTGGTCTTCAATGTAAGTGTCCTCACACCACAGGGCTATAAAGTTACTCTCATTCTTCTTCTAGAAGAATATCTAAGCACAGTGGAACAGTGCTACCTCCTTCACTAGCTGTGTTTTGTGCATGGTCAAATCTGATGAGCATACTGTTAGACAGCCTCTGAGCATCACTACTGGCTCATGGCCTGCTGCCAAGATAAGGAGGAATGTCTACCTTGAGGACAGTGGCAGCAGAACTTAGGTAGCTTTGGGCATGCCCACCAGCCGTAATTTAGGCACATAGAGGCCATATCTATAATAAAAGGAAGATCGCCACTGCCATGATCTATCTTCCGAAGTTTGATTTAGTGAGTCTAGTTTAGATTCGCTAAATTGAACTCAGAGGGCACTCACGCTGGCTGTCAGTGCTCTTGTTTGTTTGAGGAGTAAGGGAAGCCAATGGAAGCATTTGCTTCTGTTGGCCTCCCGCTGTGGGGATGGTGAGGACATGAAAAACAAGATGCATCAACTCCAGCTATGTAATTAATGTAGCTGAAGTTGAGTATCTTGCTTCAATATTCCCTATGAATGTAGATCTAGCCAGAATCTTTACAGAATTAGGTAGTGAATGAGAAAGGGTTTTGATTATCAAAATTTTGGAGGCACATGCATAAAATGATGCCTAGATCTCTTTGTGCACCTTTACATTTCTATTTCACATAGAACAGCTTAACTGGGTTGGGTGTCAGTCATATAAGACAAATGTTTTTCTTGTTTAATATACGTCATTTATATCAGAGTACTCTTAACATCTTTACATTGAGAACAGAATAATAGATAATTGAATGATGAGAAGCCAAGTTGAGTCATAATATTTGCAATGAAGTAGGTGTACCTGAACTGGCCTGGTTTCCAAAAATCCTTTTATTTGCTGACTGATCACTAAAAGCTGCAGTTAGGAGTAGAAAAGGGCAAATGCAACCACTTTCCTGTTGGAATCCTTGAGGTGGAAGTAGTTTGCTAATTAGACAAAAACAAGTTGACAAAACTTTACACGTGAGTAACTGAAAATATGCTTGTTTCGTGTCACAGGGCTTTTTTACAAGTTCTTGACACTGAGAAGTGCTGACAGATGGATGACATATAAATTAGTGTTATAAAGGCAAAGAAGCAATAAAAATCAGGCTGACTAGATGTTATCTACATTAAAGTTTTTTTGATACCCTATTATTATGTATTGACTTTGCCATCAGTGGTGTCACTATAAGCAATCTGATTCCAACTCAGTCTCCGTGGAAAGTGAATTTACGTAACTATTACATTTAAGGAGTGTTCTCAATCATAGTCCACACTTGTAGAATCCAGAAGATATCTACCTACCTAAATCAGCTGATTAATGGTTGTAGTAATGATTGCTGCAAGATATATTCCATTTTCTTATGCAAGATTAGATTATATTTGTTGCCTTATCCACTACTTTTTAAAAGGTGTCAGCATTGACTGATTGCTATAGGGCTACCATGATGGTGCAGTTGTGGTTCAGTGGGGCTCTCATTATAGGCTATTGTTTTCAGGTGCTTATAACTTTCTGAGGAAAAATATTTTCTGAAATATTCAGAAATTTCTCATACTTATACTCATCCTACAGGTTATTATATATTCCTATACATTGTGGGCTCGTCTACACTGGCCCCTTTTCCGGAAGGGGCATGTAAATTTCATGAGTCGTACTAGGGAAATGCGCGGGGGATTTAAATATCCCCTGCGGCATTTAAATAAAAATGTCCACCGCTTTTTTCCGGCTTTTAAAAAAGCCGGAAAAGAGCGTCTACACTGGCCCCAATCCTCCAGAAAAAGTGCCCTTTGAAGTAGGAATAAGACCCTCCGGAAAAGGGCACTTTTTCCGGAGGATCGGGGCCAGTGTAGACGCTCTTTTCCGGCTTTTTTAAAAGCCGGAAAAAAGCGGCGGACATTTTTATTTAAATGCCGCGGGGGATATTTAAATCCCCCGCGCATTTCCCTACTACGACTCATGAAATTTACATGCCCCTTCCGGAAAAGGGGCCAGTGTAGACGAGCCCTGTTTGTTTTCTTCTGAATTACCTAAATAATTTTAAAAAAAAGATTGGGTTTTGCATATTGAGATGAGGACTAACAGGAAATAAATTCCTTGATATTCCCCAACAATAATTTCATCCAACTTTTAATTTTGAGAGGTAAGAAATAGGATAGAATCCGTGTGGATTCCCCCAAACTGTAAATATCTGGGAACCTCCTAAAGACAACTGATCATGAATGTGGGGCATTTGTGCCTGTGATCAACTGCCACTTTTCATTTCTATCTTTTTGGCAGCATGGTCCACACTGTAAGGAAATCTTTCATAAGCAGCTATCACAGCATGTAGATAGCTCTGTTAAAAAGTTAAGAGATATTACCATTACATTGCCTTTTGTGCAACTTCATTTTGAAGTTTGAAGAGGATGATGCATTCCTCCCCTCCTTCTGACCCTATGCATACACAGTGAAGTACGGAGCTCCTGATTATATATGCCACAATATACAGAACTGCACCTTTATATAATGCATGTATAGAATCTATGCAACTCCTAGTGACTTCTGTGGGAGCTAGATAAGGCCGTATATGAGTATCACTTTAAATAAACACATGAAAATACATTACATTTTTATATCCCATAAAAATAAATGTATACCGTTGGCCTATTTCAGTATGACAAATTCAAAAATATTTAACATTTTTAGCTTTCCTTATGTGATAAAAGCAATACACAGTCATGCACCGATAAATTCTCAACAGCTCTCTGAGGTAGTGGGATGAACATTATTATTCCTATTTGACAGGGGAAATAGAGAAAGAAAGATGAAGTGATTTGTCGAAGGCCATACAGAGAGTCCATGGCAGTGTCAGAATTGCCTGACTCTCAAGACGTACTCATATAGTCAATGTGCCTTTCATAAACACAGATTCAGCTTTTCTAAATAGTTCCTAACTTGTTCTTTCCCCACCAAGGGCTGTCCACCTCCTTCCCATGCTGTATTGCCTAGTGCATTTGTCTGGGAGCTGACCTTGTCCATGAAGACAGAGGCAAAGAAAACATTGAATACTTCAGCTTTTCCCACATCATCTGTCACTAGGTTACCTCCCTCATCCAGTAAGGGCTCCACACCCTCTCTGATCACCTTCTTGCTAACATGCCTGTAGAAACCTTTCTTGTTATGCTCCACATTCCTTGTAGGCTGCAATTCCACTTGCATTTTCACCTTCCTGATAACTTCCCTGCATTCTTGAGGAATATATTTATACTCCTCCCTAGTCATCTGTCCAAGTTTCCACTTCTTGTAGGCTTCCATTTTGTGTTTAAGCTCACCAAGGATGTCCCCGGTAAGCCAATCTGGTTGCCTAACTTATTTGCTTTTCTTGCTGTGCATCAGGATGGTTTCTTTCTGTTCCTTTAATAAGGCTACTTTACAATACTGCCAACTCTCCTGGATTCTTTTCCCTTTCATGTAAGCATCCCAGAGAATCCTGCCCATCAGTTCTCTGAGGGAGTCAAAGTCTGCTCTTCTGAAGTCCAGGGTATGTATTTTGCTACTCTCCTTTCTTCCTTTGGTCAGGATCCTGAAATCTACCATCTCATGATCACTGCTTCCAAGGTTGTTACCCACCTCTACTTCCCCTACTAGTTCCTCCCTGTTTGTGAACAGGAGGTCAAGCTGCCCATGGCCCCTGCTCAGTTCCTTCCGCACTTGTACCAAGAATTTATCCCCAACATCCTCCAAAAACTTCCTGGATTGTCTGTGTATTGCTGTATTGGTCTCCCAATAGATGTCAGGATGATTAAAGCCCCCCATGAGAACCAGGTCTTGCGATCTGGAAGCTTCTCTCAGTTGTCCAAAGAAAGCTTCGTCTACCCCATCCACCTGATCTGGCGGTCTATAGCAGACACCAACCCCAACATCAACCCTGTTGCTTCCACCTATAAACTTAACCCATAGACTCTCAACAGTCTTTTCTCCCTCTAAGTACTAGAGTTCCAAGCAATCATACTGCTCTCTTACATACAATGCAACTCCTCCTCCTTTTCACCCCCTCCTGTTCTTCCTGAACAGTTTATACCCTTCCATTACAGTGCTCCAGTCTTTCGAGTCATTCCACCACGTCTCCAATTATTCCAATCAAATCATAGTTCTTCGACTGGGCCAGGGCTTCTACTTCTTCTTGTTTGTTTCCCAGGCTTCTCGCATTGGTGTACAAACTCCTTAGATTACCAGTTGATCACCCTGCCTTCTCCATCTGAATCAGGGGTCCTCCTTTGTTGCTAGTTCCTCCTTGTGATTCTTCCTGGTGTCCAACTTCCTCATTTACCTCAGGGCGTTGTTCACCATCCCCCAGCGAACCTAAAGCCCTCTTCACTAGGTTTGCAAGCCTGCCTCAGAAGATGCTCTTTCCTCTCTTCGTTAGGGGATCCCATCTCTTTCTCACAATCCTTGTGCCTGAAACAGAGTCCCATGGTCAAAGAAACCAAATCCCTCTCTCCAACACCATCTGCGCAACCACGCATTTACTTCCTCAATTCGACAATCCCTACCCGGACCTTTTTCTTCAACCAGAAGGATAGACGAGAACACCACTTGCGCTTCAAATTCCTTGATCCTCCTTCCCAGCGCTACATAATCTGCTGTGACCCTCTCAAGGTCATTCTTGGCTCTATCATTAGTTCCTACATGGAGAAGCAGGAAGGGGCTTAATCACTTTCGGAAGACTCTTTGTCATATCCTGAATGCGAGCTCTCAGTAAGCAGCACACTTCTCGAGATTGCAGGTCTGGACGGCAGATGGATAACTCAGTCCCTCTTAGAAGCGAGTCCCCAACCACCCACCGCCCATCTTCTTTTGGTGGTGGTGAACTTGGAACCCCCATCCCTAGGACTACTCATCCCATGCCTTCTGGTAGATGGTGTTCCCTTCTGATTTCTAATCTGAGAGGTCCCTGCCAAAGCATCCTCCACCACAGTGCATGTGGAGAGAGCCTGAAATGGTTACTTACCTCTACAGGAATGGGGGATACCTGAGTTGCCCTTCTTCTCCTAGAGGTTACATGCTGCCAGTTTTCTTCATTGTCCTGTACTGCCTTGACTGGCTCGTCCTCCTGTTGTGCCTGTAGGATTAAATGCTGCCTTCTATCGAGGAAGTCTTCATCATCATCATCTCTGATAGAATGTAGAGTTGATATTTGGGCCTCCAGTCCTCTGATTTTTTCTCCCAAGGACCCTTTCACTGACATCAATGTGGGATGGTCAGGAAAGGTGCATGACACATGCATCTTTAGGAAATCCTGCCTCTACAAAAGTCTGAAAGCTGGAACATTCTCCCCAGACTGAAATATTCACATAGGAGCTGTTGAAATGCCAATAGTGACCAATGGAGACCCAGCCTGCTCCCTGCTCCTTGAATCATGAATCTGTACACAGGAAGCCTGGACTGCAGTAAGGAGCAGTTCAACTACAGGCTGAGCAAGTGCAGAATGGTAGTACAGTAAACTTCTGATAATCTGGCACCTTTAGGACCCAGGGGGTGCCAGATTATCAGATATGCTGGACTATCAGAAGGGGGGGCTATGAGGAGGTCTGGGGTGGGGTGGGGGGGATGCCACCCCAGACTCCTCATAGCCCCCCCTTCCAATAGTCTGACTCTGCCCCAGGCATCCCTGATTCAGCTGCTGCTGGTCAATTGCAGCAGCAGCTGAATCGGGGATGCCTGCAGCAGAGCAGCTGGGATGCTGCCGGGTTGGTCCCATAGCGCCACCCCTTGGCGCTGCGGGACCAACCCGGCAGCACTCCAGCTGTTCTGCTCCAGGCATCCCCAAGAGCAGCTGGGGTGCTGCCGGGTTGGTCCCGCAGCCCCGAGAGGCAGCGCAATGGGACCAACCCGGCAGCATCTCAGCTGCTCTGCCCATGGATTCCCTGATTCAGCTGCTGGTCAGTTTCAGGAGCTGCTGAATTGGGGAAGCCGGGCGCAGAGCAGCTCCAATTGTCCAGCTGCCTGAGCACTTCTGGGTTCCTGATGGTGCCAGACCATCAGGAGTGCCGGAGCATTGGATGCTGGACTAATGGAGTTTTACTGTAGAATGTGCTTTTGGGCATTTAAAGGGAAGATATTGGAATCTACTGACTAGGTGAGACCTCAGCAAAAGCAACATTCCTATTGTTGTTGCAGACTCCTGTGTGCTCCATAATATTTATGGGTATGTCTACACTACCCTCCTAGTTCGCACTAGGAGGGTAATGTAGGCATACCGCACTTGCAAGTGAAGCCCGGGATTTGAATTTCCCGGGCTTCATTTCCATAAGCGGGGAGCCGCCATTTTTAAAACCCCGCTGGTTCGAACCCCGTGCAGCGCGGCTACACGGGGCGCGAACTAGGTAGTTCGAACTAGACATACCCTTTGAGAGTAAGGAGGAAAGTTATATGGCGAGGTGGAGGGCAGAGGCGAAGCTCCTAGCCAGTGATTATGAGCAGCCAGGGAAATAAGGAGAGGACAGCAAGGAGCATTGCAAAACAGAAGGGCTGAATGGTCAGATGGATGGCCATTTTTGAGAGTCATACATGTTGCTCTTAATTAGATGCCCCTCCATTTTATGAGCTTCAGGTAAACTCTGTAAATCCCTGCTCCCTTCCACACAAGCAATAAAGAGACTGTTGTTCAGAAATCATCCATTTTTTTATTAAAGGATCACAGCAGAGCAGAAAAGGAGTCCAGAGTGGGAGCTGTGGGGTGGAGGAGGGGGTGATTACAATTGCAAGGACAGCCTTTTGCTTCATGTCACATTCCTCGGGGATGAGTGTGAGGCTTCCTCCCAATCTTCTAGGGACCATGGGAGCAGAGGCTATAGAATTCAGTGAGGGGTGAATGTTGATCCACAAGGGCTGGAGGGGTTGCCAGTTTCCTGCTTGCTCTTTTGTTCTCATGGTCCAAATGCATCTCCTCTAGCAGCATATTCCTCCACTCACTTAAGTGCCTAGTGGTTGGATTGCACTTGCTCTTTGAACATGTCACCCTTAGTCTATTTTTGCATGCGAATTTGTGCCAGCCTTATAGCTAGGGGAACTGGTGGAGTGCACAGCAGGCTTACTAGGTAGTAGAGTAGGGCAGGGGCTCATATGGCACCTGTGTGTTCAGCAACCACCCCTTTGCTGGGAAAGTGCAACTTTCCCTTCCAGCAAGAGCATGCAGTTGGGAAGTGGGGAGGGGCTAGGTATGGTAGTAGGGCAGGAGCTCTCGCAGTGCCCATGTGTTCAGCATCCCCATTTGCCAAGAGAGTGCAGCTTTCTCTTCCTGTAGGAGTGGGAAGTTGTGAGAGGGAAAGGGATCCAACTGTGGCAGCAGGGCAGGGACTCATGTGGTGCCCATGTGTTTGGAAGCCCCCATTTGCCAGGAGAATGTCCCTTTCTGCAGGAGTGGGTGGATGGGGGGGAGTCTAGGTATGATGGCAGGGCAGAGATTCATGCAGCACCTATGTGTTTGGTACTTCCTATCCCATTTGTCGGGATAGTGAAACTCTCCCTTTCTGCAGGAAAGTTTACTACAGAAGCATCATATAATAGCTTCCCCTGCTTCATCCAGGTTGCCATGCATGGTATCACTCTTCTCCAAATCACACGGAGTGACAGGGAGTAGACGATGACTGAATGTGGAGAGAAACCTGGGCCTTATGCTGCAATGATGCCAGATCATTTACTACTGGCTTGGTATGGGAAGGTGTCCTACTGGGGAATATGGAGTAAGGCAGGCCACCCCAGAAACCTTGTGGAAGGATTAAAGAGATCTTCTATGAGAGCTTTATGGAGATGTGCAGGGAGGATTCCCTTTTCATCTCTAGACATGTTAAAAAGCTGTTCCAGAGACCCCCTGCTGTTTAAGGCACAGTGGCCACCACAGATCAAACCCAATTTCCTTAACCCACTTTTAGCATGAAAAAAAATATGAACGCACCAGAAGTGCCCATCCTGCCCAACTGTGAGATATCCTGATAGGAGAGAATTATCTCCAAACTTATAAACAGTTCTTGGCTCTCAATGACAATGGTTGTACAACACACCTGCTGTCCATTCTCTCCCTCCTCCTCCTTCTCTTTCTTATACACTGCTGCCTGAGGCTGCGGGAGGAATATCTTGGGAGGACTCCACAGACTGTTTAGGAAAGCTGGCTAGTTCCTCCCACCAATGATTGCATGCAGCTGCCCAGGGAAGCTGATTGTTTGTGGCAATGATCCAGACAGTTCATTTGCCTGTTTTGTCTTTGGTATGACTGCCTCATCTCTCTCGTTTTCACTGCTGGGCATTCCTAGCTTATTCTTTCTCTTCCAGGCCCTTTGTGATTTTGGCATAGATGTGTCTTTGTTTCTTTTGCTGGTTCATAGTTCTATGAGAATAGATTCCTTTCCCCACACAGCAATGAGGTCCCGGATCTCCTGCATGCTTCATGCTGGTGCTTGTCTGTGACCCTGGGAACTCATGGTCAGGTGTACTGCTCAGTTGTGCCGCCTTCTCTGAGGTCTGCTCACCATGCTGGCCACACATGAAATGTAATTCAGAATTTCTCAAGGTTTCTCCTGTTCACCCGAGAGCGGTAGAGTTGAAAATCCTGGTCAGAGCAGTCACAGCAGAGCATTGTGAGACACAGCCAGGAGGCCAAGTACACTGACTTTCACAGTCCCATGTCTGGACTACTGTAAAGTTGACTGTGCAAGGTCAAATTTAGTGTTATTCCTCATGAAAGCAGAATTACCAAAATTGACTTTAATGGCCCTTATAGTCAATGAAATGAGCTTGGTGGTATGGACTCATTGTTTAGAAAATCTAATGCAGCTAAGTTCAACCTTAACTTCCACTGTAGACTTGGACTAACTGGTGCTATAATTATTTTTTTCTTTGTTGCAGAAACTCTGACCATGCTAGAAGTTACTATTGGGGTCTGCCTCTGCAAACACGGTTGCCTCAGATTACTAAATAGTCAATGTTTATGGTTTTAGTGATGTTTATCTGAACCAGCTAATCACATGATATCATGTTACATCCTCTGCTTCCCTTCAGAGCATCTCTTTCCCCACCCAACCCTTTCTGTTTTCTTCCAAGGGCCGCAGGTCTTGGTTTCATCTGTGACTATAGACACTAGTCACCTCATGTTGTAATCACTGTAGTCTTCTGTTTTATGCTTTTTGTAAATCCCTATTTTTTACAGTCCAGTAAGTCCATATTACCATGACCAGACTATTTGCTCACATCAAAGAAATGAAACCAAATTTCCTGCCATGTTTCTTGGCTTTCTATTCTTTCTAACCATACCAAAAATCAACTAATCATTAATTCTTGATTTTCAATGCATCCATGAGGTTGTTACTCCTCTTTTTTTTAAATCATAGATAACATACCTATTTTACCTACTCTGTTTATTCAGTTTTAACTTCCTTTCTCATTCCTTCTTTTAATAAAATCTCAGTTGGGTAACACTATTTTAGAACAGCTGCCCCTTCTCTTTATAATATTTCCCTTTCCAATTTCTGAGCCACTGAACTCCCCTCTCTTTAAATCTCACATTAAGACTTTTTTCTTCAGAATCATTGTTTCCCTCTGTGTGTTTTGTGCTAACATTTACAGATGCTACTATATAAAAATTGTGGTGCACTGTATTTATTAATTACTATCATATGTGTGTTTCATTTTGAGAAAACATGCAATAGTTTGGATCATGAGCTTTTCCTTTTGCTATGAGTACAGCTTGTCAAAAATTATTATGACTGTGATTATGATTATTAATAACTGTTCACTTCAATACCAATAAGTATTGGCTCTGATCACATTCATGTTCCTTTGAGTTTGGCTCCTGTGTCCAATCAGAAATAAGAAACAATTCAAAATTCACACATTGGATGTTGAACAGCAAGACAAAATAAACAAAATGCACAAATGATTTAATCCAATTTAGATAATTAATAATTGTGAGAAAACTACAGAATCCTGAGGATCTTCATTGGCTGTTAGTTCTAAAGTACAACTACCACACCATAATAGCAAGAAAAGTAATGCCAATATAAAATAAGTCTGGAATTTCCAAAGCATGTTGGGACCCTATTAGATAAATGACACTATACCATCACGCAAACATCCTGACTATAGAAGCTAGGTAGTTACAACCTTCCCAAGATCATGTACTTCATATGCAAGACAAATAAAGTGTCCTTATTGTTGGCATGTATACCAACTCACTTGCCAACTCTCACTATTTTTTTTATACCGTAAGTCTGGCTTGTCCTGAGTAATTGGACATGGATGAGGACTCATTTTTTGGGAGACAGGATTAGGGAAGTAAATAGAGGAGTATTGCCCTTGTACTTCCTCATGCTCAGAAATTTCTTTAATCAAAAACCAAAACAACAGTTTCTCATAAATCCCATTTCTCAGAATCTCCATAAATAAGGATATTTCACCTCTACATTTATCAGCCCTATTCTAAATGATCTGTCACTGTCCAAGCAGGTTTTAGATATTTCTCTAACATACTTCTCTCTATAGGCATATGGCTATAATTTCAATTTTCTTTGAAGGCTTCTTCTGTGGTTTGTATAGGCAATTTACTATCCCTCTGTTTTGAAGCACACTTTCTCATATATCAGTGTCTATAAATCCCATTTTGATATAATTTCATTTCCACATGTTCTTTTACTTCTTTGTCATCCAATCAGCTATTCATATTTCATTCTCCTTTTTCTTCTCAGTGTATTAATATTAATACTTAGAATTCACCTAGCTCTTTTCTTTGATGTCAAAGTGCTTTCCGAAGGATGTTAAGTATAATTATTTCCATTTACAGATAAGGGAGACAAAGTTAAAGAGAGACAAAGTAATTTTCCAAAGGTCACACAGTGAATCAGTGTCAGAGCTGGGAGCTGAAACCAGATTTCATGACTCTCTATCTAGTACCCAATCTACTGAATCATGTAGCTTTTCACATCTGATTCTTTTTACTCCAAACCCTAATAGAAACTGCTCCTCCGTTAGCAAATTATGTCTTATTTTTTCTGCTAGAATAGCATCATCTCCTTTGTTAAGCTTTAACAAGTCTCATCAGTAAAAGAACTCTAATGATATCTAACACCCCACACAAGTGTACTTCAACCTGTCATACTGTCACTCAAATGACTCATCCAGATTTCTAATACATGTTTGCCTGTCTGGTTCCTCAGCAAGTCACATTATAGCTTGAAAGGCAAAAAATATTCTAGAATTTTTGTTACTGAGGTGCCTTATCCTGTAAATTTGTTTTCTAGACATGCAGTCCATTTCTTTAAAAATAAATAAATGAATATGCTGATGCAGAATGCACCTTCTCAGCTCCTGGTACGAGTTTGTTCATATTTAATGATAAATGCTTTTTAGAGAGACAATTATAAGGACATGCACTCACCGTGAGAGCACTCCCTGGTGTCAGAATGTGACGTTTTAGGGATCTTCACCCCAACTCTATCTGGTGGCTGCTTCTTTGGGCCAGTGATTGCCTGTCTCTATATTCTATAGGGTGGCTAGGACACTTGAAAAGTCCAACCCCTACTGTGTTAACATAGGTCAAACTATACATTCAAATCAGTGCAAACTAATAATACTTCTTTACCTCTTGGGGACTATTGTAGAGTCTTCTGCATTTGCAGTCACACCTGGGCCATACTGAGTTTCTCTTATACAACTTCTTCCCCAGCAGGATTCCCCCAGTGCCTTTCCCCCCCAGGGATTCTGGCACATTTACATAAAGGAATTCCTGCTCCCTATCTGAGGGCTGCCCCAAATGAAGATTCCTGTGGGTCTCTTCCAGTTTGAATTTCCCAGATCCTTGCAAGGGAAGGAAGTCCCTTTGCCCTTCTCTGGTCTCCTTCCTTACAACTGAGTTCACAGCTTTTTTTCAGTAGTTTTTTCTTTCCTCCCCTGCAGCTGGGGACAGTCATTGTAATTAAGATGCCATTATACTCAGCTGGGGTATAGCTGGTTGGTCACGCAAAAGAATGAACCTGGTTTACTGTAAAGGGCCAACTAGTGTGTGACAACACCCAAGAGGTCAAGAACTGGTTGAGATACAATTGTATGAAGTACTGGCTGTATACCCTATTCGGCATTCATCGCTATCATTAGCATGCTTCTTCTATTTCTTATGAATCTTCTTGATCACCTTCATACGTCCTGCAACCCTCATATAGATTGCACCAATGACAACATGCTGTTTCTTCTTGCCAATCACTTAGCTGGTTTGGCAGGCACTGAGACTAGCTTGAGATGCAGGTACATCTGCACATCAGTGCATATAATATATAGTCTGCAGTTGGATTGTTACTTCCTATAGAATATTGCATCATCTTCCTTTGTTGTTCACTTCATCTCCTGGCTAATGTTGTTTTAGCAAATGTAACATATGTTACAAAGCAGCACTAATCCTTTTAGCAAACTGTGAAAACCCTTATTGAATATGCATTTTACTTCCCTGCAAACCAAAAAGCAGTTTTACTTGGAATAGCTTTTTGTTTTGTTTTGTTTCCTTTTCCAAAAGGCAGCAGCAAACAACAAAAGGAGAAAGTAATTTTACTCATAGCAAATATGAACCAAGTGAGAATGAATACTAAAAATGTAATATAAGGAACAAACCAGCAATACAAAATAGACCACAATCTTCAAAATCAGTCATGCAAAGACTGAATTAAGGAACAGACATCCAAAGAAGAAAATCTCTTATATGGTATGTCATATCTCATATTGAAATACATACAAAGACAAGCTTTACCTTTCAGACAGGATGTATCCTATAAACCTATAATGTGGATTTTAAGAACAACAGAATTGTCATATCATACCAGATTGGTGCACCATACATACTGGAAAATTCTTCAGAAAAATCTTACAATGGATAAATCTGGAATAACCTGTCGGTAGGGAAAGTTCCTTCCTAATCTTCTGGGCATTTAGTTCCTTCTTTATGCTTTGAAGTATGGGTTTATTTCTTATAATATACTTGTGAATATTGTTACTGTTCTACAGAATTTGTGCTCTGACCAAATTCTTTTTTTTTTTACCTAAAACTCTCACTGTAGCCAGAGAGCTAAACAGTTCTATTTCCCTCTATCTTGAATGTTAGGGAATTAAATGGGTGGAAAGAAGATGGTTGTGATAGAGTTAAGTTGAAGTAACTTGAATCCTTCTCCAGACTTGGGAGAGGACAATCCCTTGTTCTCCATTTATTCATCTCATTAGTATGCAGGAATTCAATATTTGAAACTAAGGGCCAATTCTTCAGTCCACTTGCTTGGATTTGGCACTTCATTTAGTATTTGGGAGTTAGTTTCATTATATTTTCAGTACTGAATTATCTTTATCTTTTATAAATAGATTTAATCTAATACAAATATTTGAACAACACTTAAATAGAATAGATGCGTAAATAGAAAACACTCATATTTATATCCAATATTCAGGAAAGTTTATGTGCATATAGGTCTTCATGTGAACTACAGTACTTAATGTACTTGGTGTGAATTTCACAGTCCTTAAATTAAATGATGCATGTCAGTTTTAGTTACAGAGTCTGATAGTCTAGCTCATATGAAGTTACAACTTACTTCCATGATAGTCTCCCTGAAGTGAATGGAATTACTTGGGGAATAGGCTGTTACCCAACTTTCATAAAGGCTTATTATTTGGCTTTTGACAGATTTTCAATAAATAAGTGAAAACACAGGAGCTATATGTGGAGGGAAATAATATCTCAAAGTTAAATTTGCAGAAAACTATGTAACTTAGTATACCATGGACCAAGTTAATCCTAATTTACCTTTGTTTAATCCACTACAAGATTGCCATGCATAAAGAAGGAAAGGTTACTCACCTTATGCAGTAACTAGAGGTCTTTCAGATATCTGTCCACTTCCAGTGCTCCACTTCAAGACCACATGTGTCCCTGCACCTTTGATTGAACATTTTAAGTAACATCCATTCTACAGGCACATATGCCTTACACAGCCTCATACAGCAGACTTCCGATAATCTGGCACCTTTGGGACCCAAGGGATGCCGGATTATTGGATATGCTGGAGTATCAGGAGGTACTCCGGCAGGGGGGCTGTGACGGGTCTGGGGAGGGGGGGAAGGTGCGGGCGGGGAACAGCATGGCATGGGGTGAAGCAGGTGCTGGTGAGAGGCAGCACTGTGGGATCAACTCAGCAGCACCCCAACTGCTCTGCTCCGCACTGCTTCCCCAGGTCTGTAGCTGGTCAGTTTCAGCAGTGGCAGCAGCGGACTTGAGGAAGTGGCGCAGACCAGCTCCAATTGTCCGGCTGGCTGGAGCTCTTCCAGGTTCCAGTTGGTGCCAGACTATTGGGAGTGCTGGACCACTGGATGCCAGACAATTTGAGTTTTACTGTATTATGTTTCAAGGATATATAGGGCTGCTCAGGCAAATCACCCTCAATTCTCCCTTTATTGCAAAGCAAATTTCAAAGTAGAGAGGAAGGAGGGCCAATAGTAGAGCATACAGAAGGGGATCTATAGTGAACCCCAATTATTGTACAAGCTCAGTAACTGCTCCCTCTTTACAGAGTATTGCTATAAGTTCTACTCTTCAGGTGAGTTCCAAGCAGTATCCCCACAGTGAGAAGGGAGCTTTGGAGGAAGTCTAACACTGATGACAGAAATGCATTATGAATTTCAACATCTCATCTAGACTGGCATGACCCACAGCATAGTCTTTAGAGAAAGTATGTGTTAAAGTCCAGATTGTAGTTCCGCAAATTCCAGTGAGTAGAAGTAGAGATCTTGTCAGGCCTGCCAATGGGGGAGAGAGCAAGGGAAGCAACAGCCCTAGGGCCCAGTGATTCAAAAGAGCCTGGGGGTTCCCAGCTGATGCTGCTTCATCTACAGAGACCAAAGTCCCAGTCCCTTTAAATTGCCACTGGAGCCCCAGGTGGTGTGCTCTGGGCTGTGCCCAAGATTGATAGAAAAGGCAATATGCCAGGTTTACTGAGACTTCACTGGGCACAGAAGTGGGTGGATGAATCAATAGCAGGAAAGTAGCTGAATTTTACAAGTTAACTGAAATACTAAGTGAAGCTCTTAAATCCGACACAGGAACTAAAGCTGCGCTTCACATGACATTGCTAGTGAATCAAGTTTTGTAAAAAACAGGAATTGATTTTTCAGGACAATGAAAGCCAAAAAGTTCTGAAAAAATTATATTGAGACATAATCAGTAGTAGTTTAAATTAGGAAAACATCACATTAGTTGGTCTAATGAGCCTTAGGAATGCATGTTTGAATTTAATTATAGAAAAGAATGTCTATAGTGGATAAACTACCTCCGATCATAAAACAACCTTCTCCCTCCTTGAGTGCTCATGAACTTGGCTGGTTTTGCTTTTCTTGGCACATAGTTAGGGGTCATAAAAAATGGATGTGAAATTTTCATTACTACTAGAATTCTCTCTATGTGTACCAATATCATATGGATCTATATTTGATTTGACAAATGAAAAAAGGGACTTTGCTGTTATTGAGGTGTAAATATATGTTAGTTTTAAGGAGAAGTATATGGGTAGATGTTAACCCATGCTATTAATTTAATATTTTGAAGCAACATATTCACCAATTTAATTATTTAATATCTTGCACTGCTAGGTAAGGCAAAGATTGATTCTAATGTTATCCATTAAAAAAATTATTGGATAAAGCCTAGGCCTTGGTATGCCCTGCCATACCTGTGTGCCTGGCAAAATGGCCCCATGACTGCTCTAACTTTTGCTGAGGATCAGTTTGGTTTCCTGTCTGGCTCAGGATTGGGATAAGCATAATGATGTGTTAGGACCACTTGCAACTCCATGTGATGTGCTCCTGTGCTTTAGGAATATATGCTTTGATTATAAATATGTACAACTGGAAAATGGTTTGTGCACTACTCATCTTGTAAGGTATCATTTAAAAAGTTATAATCTGCTGAATGTTCATGTTCTATTCATGTGTTTGTATCATTCCTCTATCATTAGAATATGAAGTATAAACCTGTTTTACTAATCTAGACATGCTAAGTGTCGATCCTTGATAGTACTCAAGTAACTTAATGGCCCATTACTTTGGACAATGAGCTGAGAATAGCATTTTTCCTATAAGCCTGAATTATTCTTGATCCTGCCAAGACAACTGGCCAGGTCACCTGATGCTGGAATCCTTTTGGATGTTGTACTTTTCCACTGGAAGCATGAAAAAGATTAAACTGAACACAAAGGCTTTCCACAACTTTGCCTTTGGAAAATGAGAAATAAAGGAAGGAAACTAAACAATAGAATGCTTGCAGATACCAGAACACCCCAGTTTACCATCTAATATGGTGCTTGCAAACACCTGGAACTGAACAATAAGAAGGATTGGGCCCATGCAGGGAAGGCTACCCAGTTTGTGAAAGAAGCTAATTGAAAGAACTTAAGTATGGGATTTTACATGTAACAAGTTTCTTAGTGTATTAACCTTAGCTGGTGTGTTTTGTTTTATTTTGCTTAGTAACTTACTTTGAGCTCCCTGCTACCACTTGCAACTATTTAAATCCTACTTTTTATACTTAATAAAATAATTTTTTTTAATATATCCGGTTCAAAGAATTGTTACCTTTGGGGGTGGAACAGCTGTGCACATATCTCTTTCATTGATAAAGAGGACAAATATTTGATGAGCTTGCTCTGAATAAAACATTACAAAGAGTAAAACAGATTTATCTGGGGTTCTGGTCCCATTGGGACTATGCATCTTGGTGCTGTGTTAAGTCGCTCTTACTGATCCTTCCAGACCTGGTCTGATCTCAGTGTCTGTATTACTCTGCTATGACCCCAACTCTATGCAATTCTGGAGAAGACCAGAGGGCTTGGCTCAACAGAACAGGGTGGCGGGGTGCACCAAAGGGCAGATAGGCTGACTCACTGGTATTTCAGCACATCAAGTGACAGTCTCAAGGGGATCTCTGTGACCAAACCTATCACACTTCCCTCTGCTACTGCTGCACTGGGTATGCAGTAATTAAAGTAATACAACATAGTGGTATATGTGCTACTTCAGTTACTTCCCATTAAAATGCTGTGGTATTTTAGGTAACTGCTGACGGCAGTTGACTTTTTCATTGATGGTCATTGTTCTTGTGATGTTTTAATATTCTATGTTGTTTAAAGCAATGTTTGCATAAACTGAAGTAACACTGTAAATAGATTTTATGGAGGCAAACATCATGTTCCTGACTTAACAAGGTCTCATTGAAATACCACACATTAATTTAAACTCAACATATGATCATTAACAAAATAAACCTTCTTGGATTAAGAACAGGTATTCAGAAAAGTAAGAAATTAATTAAATGTATCTTCATTGGTTCTTTTGGGTATGTCTACACTACCACCCTAGTTCGAACTAGGGTGGTTAATGTAGGCAACCAAAGTTGCAAATGAAGCCCGTGATTTAAATATCTCGGGCTTCATTTGCATCTTGCCGGGCGCCGCCATTTTTAAAGCCCCGGTAGTTCGGACTCCGTGCCCGCAGCTACACGTGGCATGGAGTAGGTAGTTCGGATTAGGCTCTCTAATCCGAACTACTGTTACTCCTCATGGAACGAGGTGTAAATAGACCTCTCAAAGACCTCAGACATTAAAAGTCACTTGAATGAAAACCATTTAATCACAAGACCACATGGCATCATGCAAAATACTGAAACATAATGATCCAACAAACATACTGAACATTTAAATGCCAGGTACTAAGACTGTAGTCTATTTAAAGTAAAAAATGAGTACTAACTTTAAAAGCTAATGAAATCAGAAATGAGTTTCTGCATGCAATAGATCCAATTTTAGTTTGTTGTATATCATTATTACCTTAATTAGTTCTATAACATGTATTCACTTCCCAACAGTAATGGGAAACCAGCAAAATCAAGATCAAATGCCAGCAATGCCCCACTGCAATGTATATTGGCCAAACTGGACAATCTCTACGGGAAAGAATTAAAGGAAGAGTGTTCTTCCTTTAACTTCCTGCTGTGTAGACAGTCCCAAAAGCCAAAATAAGCTATTTTCTATTTTTGAGTTGCATAGCTTAATTTGACTTTAGCCCTGCTGTATAGATGTACCCATAGACCTATTAACAAAAGAGGTAAGTAATATCCTCAGACTCCAGAATATTTGTCATCTGAAGAAATGGGTTGTGCCCATGAAAGCTCATAATATTATTTATATATTTTTGGTAGTCTCCACAAGACCATTGTATTTTTTTAAGTTTTTGTTTTGTTCTGTTTTGTTTTTTTAGTTACAGATTAACATGGCTGTACCTCTGAGATTCCTGGATGACATTTTAGGTGCACTGAAGTCAATGGAATTTTTTCAATTTATCTCAGTACATCTAGCTATCCTGCAGTAAAAACCGCAGGACATATAATTAAGAAACAAGACACAAACCCAAAATTGGTTGAGAGTTCTGCACACACACTTCATCAATGAATTGTCAATTGTAAACTCTGCAGACACTATAACAGCCTTAATGGAGTCTCAGGCAACTCCTTTAGTTACTCTGATCTCTCTTGCCACAAATGTAAGCTTACTGTTGTGATGCATGGTCCCTAGAACCACAGATCACAGTGATATTCAGATTGGTCCCAGTCCCAAAGGACCAGTCCCTTACCCCAGGAATCCTAGTCACTTAGGGTGCATCTATACAGCACTCTTACCTTGAAATAAGCTACAGAATTTGCACTACACAAATGTTCGATGTTATTTTGAAATAGCTAAATAAGACACTATCCAAAATGCCCATTATCCCTCATGCAATGAGCTTTACAGGGACATCAGAATAGCGAGCCCGTTATATTTCGATATTATGGGCTTGCTCTTAAGATGCAGAACAGCTATTTCATGATAGTGGAAGTATCCCAAAATAGCTCCACTGTGTAGATGTAGCCTTAGATTTCACACTAAAGAACGTATTTGTAGTCAATCTATAATAAAGTTTAAAGATTTATGATAGGGTTATTTAGAAAGTTTGAGTAGGTAAAGATATATACAAACACATTAATTCCAATCTTAAGTTTCAAAAAGTAATAGAAGCTTCTGTGATAAGCAAGGTCTACATGTTCTTTAGGGCTATCATAAGTTAAGCAGCTGAAGATCCCTTGCTTACGCTGAGAAATCTTGCTCTCCAGAGTCCAACTTCCTCCTTGTTACAGATTTTATTGCTTACTCACTTCTGCTTTAAATGGCAAACTTAGGTGATGGGAGGAATTAACCTGTACATCTCAGGAATGGTCTAGATAATACTTAGGCTTGGTTTGCACTTTTAAAATTAATGAGTAATGTTAGTTCGAACCAAGGTTTTCATTCCACGAGGAGTAACGGTAGTTCGAACTAGGAAGCCTAGTTCGAACTACCTAGTTCGTGCCCCGTGTAGCCGCGCTGCACGGGGTTCGAACGAGCGGGGTTTTAAAAATGGCGGCGCCCCGCTTATGCAAATGAAGCCCGGGAAATTCAAATCCCGGGCTTCATTTGCAAGTGCGATATGCCTACATTACCCTCCTAGGTCGAACTAGGGGGTAGTATAGACATACCCACAGAGTTCATAACCAAACCACGAGTAAACGTCTCAGCTCAAGTGGGTTGAGCAATGTCTTGTGTCTCTCAGGCTCACAAGTCCAGAAATGTAAGTGTCCAATTCACATGCCCAACCTTTCTCCGTACCCCACTCACCGTTGCAGTCCTTGGTCATGGCAGACCAGAGCTCAGAGGTGATTTTCAGGTGATTATCCTGGGCGGGGGGGAAAGAAGGGGAGAGGGATAGGAGGTGTGCCACCCACTCCATTGGCCATTTGCTGCTGCTTCTGCCAGCCTTTCCCACCTGCCACCTGCCAGCTGCTTCCTCCTGATGACCGCCATTATGGCAGCCTGCTGCTGCTTTCACTGGCCACTTGTCCCACCAGCCACCTGCTGGTCATTCCCGCCAGCCAGTCACCTGTTCTTGCCAGACACCCTTCTGGCTCCCTGTTGCTGCGTCTGTGATGGGTCTGGCTCTGGGCCAAACCTAGTGATTTCAGCTCTTTGTGATAGCAGTTTCTCGGTGATTTCAGCTCTTGGCCCACCACATACGCTGGCTAAAAGATTCCCTTCCACTGGAATAACATTTTAAAATAATGAAGAGACCTCCCTCCCCTTATAAAGTCTATTTTAGTTGTATTCTTACAATGGGGAGAGAGAGGGGGGAGACAGGTTGAACCAATCTTTCAGATCACATCTGGAGGACATATAGCCTGCTGGTTCAATATCCTTCTCCCCCAATCCAATCCATTTGAGTCTGGAAGGGAAAGGCTTGCCTATCCGAGACTCTTTACAATGACAGTGTCTCTCCTGCAATCACTGGTTGTCATATTCTACAATTCATACATCTAGGGTTAACATGGTTTGTGACCCCTCATCAGCCAAATTAGTTACAACAGGTAGAATACTATTTTAACAATTGACCATACCTCAGGCCTATAGCACTGGCTGAACTGGATTTACATAACCGCACCCAGGATTTCTTTCCCATTCCAGCATGAGCTGTATTTTTATATCAACAGTTGAATACCTTGCAGGGCTAAACCACGGAGTGAGCATAACCACACTTAGGACTCCTTTCCCCTTTCACCTGGCTGCACTGGAAGCAGTGGTTCAGACCTGGCTTACAGTTGCCAGTGAAAATGGATACAGCAAAGTAAATTGTAGAATTAAAATTAAAAGAAAACACATAGCTAGTTCTAATTCTGTAAAAAACTTATAACAAGCAGCCCCTTACACTGAAGAGCTTGTTCTTATTTCAGGCCAGTATACAAGTCAAAAGATAATCATTTACTCTCACTTGGGTCTCCTGTGGTTCCCTATTATTTCTTTTGTATCTTAGGGTACGTCTACACAGCAGCATTACTTTGGAATAACTGATGTTATTCCAAAATAACATAGTGTGTGGCTACACTACCAGCTTTTATTTCAAAATAATGTTGAGCTGGAGGACTTCTTACTCTGATTCATAGTAACCCTCATTTCACGAGGAGTAAGGGAAGTTGAAGGAAGCGTCTTCTTCCTTCAACTTCCCACTGTGTAAACAGCATCAAAAGTTGAATTAAGCCATACCCTTCCGTAGACCAGTCAAAGACAAAAGGACATACAGCTTCCCATTATATTTATGTAGATTCACTTTGGATGCGAATGTTTTGTTCTCTACCCCCACCTTCCCTGGAAAATTACCTGGTTAAACTAGTACCCTGCTACCAGCTGGTATCGTCACATGTCTTTGTAAGATCAGCTACTGTTTAGACATAAAGGACAAAGAAGGCTATTCTCAAGTTGTTAAATTAATAACCAAGTCATTAAAGCTTCTGGGAGCACCATTAAGGGCTCACCTTTGCATATTTAAAACCATAAACTATTTCATACCTCATATTTCTAACTTTTCATTCAAGAATAATACATGCACCCAAATAAGATATAGAGATCCACCAGTCTGTAACATTAAAATCGATAAGTTACATGAGGTATTTTGTCCAAAGCATCTTTCAGTTATGCATATTTATATTCATAAGTTAATTTCATAAAGTATAGGGTGGGAATCCCCACACACACTTTTATCATGATAATACCTATTTTAACAATTCTAATAGAAAGGGGAACTGTACTAATTCCAGCTATGTATTTTTCAGTATCCAAGTGAGACCTGGGTACCTTGGCAAAAGCTGACATCTGGATTGTCAGCCTCACACTGTAGACCAAGATTTCATTCCCAGATTTTTATTTGGTTTAGTATGTTAGCATAAGAATTTTTGCAGGCTGTTCCAATAGAAAGATAAGCTGCAATTTATATATTTAGTGTATTTACAGGTGCAAAAACATCCAAATGCTGCTTTCCTTTGCAGAGGCTGTATTGTGTTTTGCGACATATGGTCCCATAATATTATTAGACCCGCCTTATGCTTTAATTTCTAAAATTTTCTGTTCATAATTTGATTTGATTTGCTATTTCTGGATACAGTTTGTTTACTATTATGTTTTGTATGCAAATATCAAAGTAACTGCAGAGTCCCCACAAATTTCCAATGACTGGCAAGTTATCTATAAGCCTCTCAAGAAGCTAAGTATTTTTGGTAGAATAGCTAGTTTTAAGATCTGGATATTTCAGCCTGAATTTCCCTATTTCTTCATAATCACTTTCTAGCGTAACTATGATATGAATGGGTTTCCACTGATATATTTTCCCAAGAGTTCATAACTTATTTGAGCCTCTGTCTACCTGTGCTTTTCAGTCTTCACTCTGGCTGGAATTCACTCTAGGTTCTCAAGTAAAAGAAATAAAAACACAAAATATAGCAAATGATAAGTGCACACTTCCCATCAATTGTTTTTTTTCTGGTCAGCCTCTCTCAACGTACCCTATTGTTATTCTTAGTAAGTTCACATTTTCATCTTAGGTCAGATGATACAAATTAAGAGGTCCTTACAGTAATTACATTTATGAATACATCTGTCAATAATGTACAGCTTGCATAGAATCCTTTAAAAAAATCTAAAAATATGTTTATAAGATTAAATCTAAAGGACCTTTAAAAAGGCAAGTGGAAATTGTGTGGGTGTACTTAAATGTAACAAAAGTCACCTCAGGTATATATAACTCATTTTGCAATTCAAGTTAATATAAATTATGAAGGTTAGAAATGCAAGTAATTTTCAGGATAACTACTGATCACCCATGTCAGTGAAGAATTATGCCCCTTTGAATGATTTTTTCCATAGAGATTTGTATTTGTCCAATATTTTCTTAAATATCTCCAGTGGTTGGAGCATCCAAAACATCTCTTCAGAAACTATTCCACGTTCTAATAGATTTTAGTTTAAAGCAGTTTTTAATTATATTCATCCTAAATTTTCTTCTTCCCAATTTCATCTCATTTCTTTTAGTTACACTCCATTATACTTAGGGGTAGGTCAAATGAGAAGATTGAACCAATTACAATTGCATAGAGGCAGAGGCCTAATAGATACCACACTTGGGGGAGGGAGGGGAGTCACTCCCACCAGCTGGGAAAGTGTTTTAAAACTCAGTGCTTTCCAGCTGGGCGGATAACAGGGAATGCAGAAAAAAGATTCCAGTTCAATTAATGATACTGACCTATTTTCCTTCTCCTACCATTGTTCCTTTTGTCCACTAATATTGTGGGTTGGGTTGGAGGCAGAAGCTCAATGCCATATGTTGCTTAGTCAACTGCGAGCTGACTGCCCATGTTGCTGCCCACCTTCTGTCCTCTGTTTCCTAGGCCACACAATTGTATATTAGAAGCTTTGCCACTCAAGTATATGGACTAGCTTGGAACCATCTATCCCATGGGGGAGGGGGGGGGAGCGAGGCCACCAGGGACCATGGAGATAAAAGGACTCCAGACAAGCAGGTATTCAGATTAGCAAGATCAAGAGATTTTAGCCCATGATGATAGAAATTTTATAGGAAATCCAAACTCATGAGATTCCTCCTTCCAGAATGATGTAAGATCACAAGATCAACTGATGTGATCAATTTCTGCTCTTTGGGGGAAAATCTGTCAAGAAAGCTGAAAAAGTTTTGAATCTATTAACTCTTGAACATTAGCCTTAAATTCAAATGCTAGTCCTGATTCAGCTTCAAACTGGCAATCCAAATAATTGCGTATCCTATGTGGACCTACATTCAAAAACTGCCTTCATAATCCATCTGTAATTCATATTCTGAACAAAAACAAAAATCTCCTTTGGAAGATTTATACAGTAGTCACATTCATATCACTTTCATTAGCATCATTTAACACAGACAGCACTAGAATAATAGTGAGATAAATTAATATTCTTAATAAGTTTAAATCCACTTGCTATTCCTTTGTCATCAACTTAATTGTTACATAATACCCGAATGACAAAAAACAAATGAATCTATGATGCAATAATCTAAATACCTAAGTTGTATCATGTGAAATTTGCAGGTAATTGTTACATCAGATGATGAATTATATGACACCATAAATTCATTACATTGTATCATTTAATTATTTGCATGAATACATAATCAATGTGAAAATCACATTTTTGCATGGAAAATTTACAGCTATATTGGAGCCCAGACCAAAGTTCATTGAATTAAAAAACTTTCATCAACTTTAATGGGGCCTGAATTACAAACAATCCCTAAGATTACTAAAACTGGAAGAGTTAATAACAATACACATTTTTTCTGTTTTTTTTCCCAGTTTATTTGTGTGGTTTCATTGTGTAATTAATCAATCAGTTTCTTCATTTGTAAAAAAAAAATATATGAACATCAGCAGAGGAGTTGAACAAAACCTAACTTTATTAAATTAAAATATTCAAACATTCAAAACATGCTATTTAAAGGGTGCTCAATGAGAAAATGTGTGTTTTTTTTAATATCCAGATGGGAAAATTCAAGTTGAGACTATCCCTTTAAAAGTAGGCTAACCAAAGCAAGGGAGAACACACTATAGGGAATAATTGTGCACTGGGATTGGGTAGATGATTTAATACTGTAGGTTTCTCCAAGCCATAATTTCTGGTGGGCAGACTGAATCTTGCCTGTGCAAATGCAGGGCGGACTTAAGGAATTTTCTTTTCCCTGCTTTTCTGTTTAGTACAGAGGTGGGCAGCTGCCGTTTGTATCCTATCTGGACTTCAGGGATTTACTCTGTGCTGTGCAAGACTCGCTCAAAGGAAGGAAGAAAAGTGGGGAAGAGGAAGAGCTCCAGTCCTGCCTCCCTAGGTACTGTGCGAAGGGGCTGACTGGGAATGCAGGATATAATACTTTGCACCATCAGAGGGGTATAACAGCCATATAATCTTCCATATGACACAAAGAGCTATGAAATAGCTCCTTGCAAATTCTGTCCAAAGCTCATCCAGCACAGGAAGTGTGACTAAAGCAGGACTATGATTTAAAAGCAGAATATAACCTCTAAATTGTCTGAATTGGGATTAGCATCTGAGATGACCTACTAGAAAAATATATGTAAAACCCTTGGTGGATACATGTTGCTGGGATCCAAAATAAGCTGATCCCCATTTTTTTTAAAGTTACATTTTCTGTCCAATTTTTGGGATTTTCTTCTGCCATTTAATCTGTGCAAACTTGGAAATCTGCAAACTTCTAAATTTTACTTGGTAAGAGAGATGATGCTAGTTTTTCCAATGAGCTGCCAGCTGTGAGGCACCCTCATGTTATGTGTGCTTCTTGCCTCTAAAAACAGCTCTACAACCTACACCTTATAGAGAGATCTATTTTCCTGAGATTCAATAAGGAAATGCAATTAGCAATGTTTTAACCCACTAGGCTAATTAAAATGCTCCAAATTACTCAGCAGTAGTTCAGATAGTTGAAAAGCTGGTAGAAAGCACTAATTACCCATCCATGGCATATTTCTGATTCTAGTGCAAAAATATGGTTGTTGAACTTGCATTGCTTCACTTGCAATTATGTAGCTTTCCAGGAGGTTACATTGATCTCATCTCCTATATATGAAGAGATGCTACAAATTGCAATTATTTTTTTAAAAGATTTTTTTTCTGGGTAGAAGTTGTTTGGAATATCCTTATAATGTGGATACTCATATTTTGATGCAGAAGGATCAGCCTTCTCAATACATGGAGGTTTATCAAAGAGAAAAAGTAATGTTCAGCAATTTGCACTTTTGTTGTGGATATCACTTCTTGAATAAACATGTGGGCATAAGTCCAAACAAATAAAAAAGTAATTCTATGTGTATCATTGTGATGCTCTCTGATTGAAATATTACATATCTCATTAAAATGTGGCACATGACCAGAAAAGATTAGCCAGCTCATAGACTGACTGACTGAGGGTCAAGTTTGAAAGACTAGTTGAGAATAATATGATAGTTGGGCTGTTACATGCAGTTAGAGTAGAACTTTGAAATGCAAACCTGTATTGTTAGAGCTTAAATGCTCATGGGGAAAGATACAACAGGACTCCACATTGTTTTTGCAGATATAGACTAACACAGCTATCTCTCTGAGGGTATATCTACACTGCAGGACAAAAGTCAAATTAATCTATACATCAATTGCGTAGCTGAAGCTGAAATAACTTAATTTGACTTTTGGCACTGTCTACATAGCAGGAAGTTGAAGGAAGAACACTTTTCCTTCAACTTCCCTTACTCCTCGTGAGATGAAGGTTACCATGAGTTACAGTAAGAAGTCCTTCAGCTTGACATTATTTTGAAATAATGGCTTGTAGTGTAGATACACTCTTTGTTTTTTCAGAATAATGTTAGTTGCTCTGAAATGACACTGTTGAATAGACGTATCCTGAGAATTTTCACTGGATTTATGTATAAGGAGGGCATATTCTCACCTTTTTATAAGAGAAGGCAGACTTGATTTTGGTGCCTTAGTCTAAGAGTTGGTAGTGTGAATTCTGTGTGGAGGGAGGCACTTACTGATGAGCAAATCAGTTTCAAGATAAAACCTTTGTTAAGAATGGAAACTGAACAGAAACACTGTTTGTTGTAGTTCAGAACAATGAGTGTCAACCTAATCTTTATGGTCTTTGCTTCTGTTTCATAGCTCTAGCCTTGTGAGACTCTAAAGAGCAAAAGAGATTCATTCTTTTTCTTGTTAGCTGTTTTCATTTCCTTTTTCCAGAATTCAGGCTGGTGGGAATATCCCCTTTCTGGGTGTGCAGAGGCAGCTATCAAAGTCTTGGCATTGTAATGTTACCCAATAGCTCATTTAATTTTGATTAATCTTCCTTATGGGTAAAAGTCAATACCGTTCAGACGGATTTAGCATTTTGGATAATATTTAATTTTTGTTCTTGTTTGTTGAGTTATGCAGTTCAAAATAAACATTTTACAGCTATACAGAATACAATTAAGTCTTACCTTATAACATGGGGAACAGTCATTATAAGCAGGAAAAATACATATAGCAATTTACAGGCATTTCATAAAATCTAAACTGTTATAAGTCCAATACTCATCTGAACCATAATAACACAAAGGTGAACTGGGTTGGTTTCCATCAATGAATTTGTCAATGCTCATCTGAGGCCAAAAGCTTTGGCAAGAGCTGGCACCCAGTCTGCCAGCATCACAAATCCTTCTAGCTACTCTCCATTATTTCAAATTGACATTTGGCCTTGTTCACTATAAGGTTATTAGGTTGTACAATTTCCATTATTCTCCCCACTTGTTCCTGTTGTTCTATGGTGGTATCGTGCCAAATTATGTCATCTATGTGCACTATTTGCTCCTACTAGACCGTCTAACATCTGTCTCATTGCACGGTGAAATACTTCTCGAGCTGAACATGTTCCAGGAAGCAGTCTTAGGAAACAGTATGTGCCAAATGGTGTGTTGAAAGTGTAGATCTTGGAGCCCTCTGGGTCCAAGGATATCTGCCAAAATCCTGCCAATGCATTTAATTTGTTGGGAATTTGGCTCCTGTCATCTCAGACAATATTTTATTGATTGTATGCAAGTGGAAATACACTCTTTATATTTTTGCTATGCCCCTGAAAGTCCACACACAACCATACTCTTGCTTTTTCTTTTGATTTCCAAGAAGTGAATCCAATCTGTTGGTTCTCCTATTCTCCAGATTATCTCACCTGCGTTCATATTTCAGTCCTTCTTCTAGTATCTTTCTTAAAATGTAGAATAGTGATAGACAAACTTCTCAGACATTTCGCCAAAGAATCAATGCACTTAAAACAGACATGAAACTCTCTCACAGAGAGAAAGCTGTTGCTTGCCATTTCAGCCAGACTGACCATTCTCTCAATGACCGTAAAACATGCATATTGCTTCAGAGCGATTTTAATTCCAGACTTCAAAGAGAAGCTTCAGAATTGTCATTCATTCTTAAATTTGACACTTTATGTATGGGTCTCAATAAAGATGCTAATTATCTCATTCATTACAAAGATAGCTTCCCCAATTATCACCCCTAATGTCACTACCTCACATACACTAACCTTCCTCCCCCCCCCCCCCCCCCCCCCCCGTTCTTGAATCTGTTTCATCATTTTTATATGTGTTCACTTTTTTTTTATTGTATCACTTTGGTATATATGGTTGTACCAATTTTCTTCCACATATTGATCTGAGGAAGTGGGTCTGGCCCATGAAAGCTCATCACCTAATAAACCATCTTGTTAGTCTTTAAAGTTCTATATAGTTCTGTCTTTTGTTTCTTAAAATGTGTGGAACTTTCCATGTAGCATATGCTAGTGGTTCTGTATCTGTCATGTTACTAGGAGATACCATTTCTTGGGAATACATCTTCATCTGATGGTACAACTACTTTTATATCTGATTCCACTGTCCTTCTAATTCTCTATGATAAATATCCTCTTGACTATACCAAGTACCTCAAGGACTGGCTGCTTGCCTCTGCAAGCCATCACAAAATCTTGTGGTTTTTTTTTTATCATTTTTCCCTTTGTGTTTACGTGTCAGTGTGGAATGAGAACACTGGAATTCTTCTTCCACTGTAAACTTTTAGACTCTTTTCACTCTTCCATTTTTAGGTTCTCCTCTTACTATGTATGTTATTACATTTATTTTCTTCTAAGGCTATGTCTGCACTATTAGGTTATTTTGAAATAAATTATTTTGAAATCATAACTCCCAAAATAACTATTTCAAAATAAGCTTATTCCTCTTCACAAACAGGAATTATTATTTCAAAATAACAAGTCCCTAAGGGTGAGCCAACACTGCACCCTTAGCTCGAAATAAGCTACACAATTTGAGCTATGCAAATTGCGTAGCTTATTTCAAGAGTATTTTGAAATAGCTTTTTCCATAATTTGGCGCTGTCTACACAGCACAAAATTTCAAAACAAACTGCTATTCCAAAATGTCCCTTAATCCTCATGGAACTAGGTTTACAGAGACATTGGGACAGCAAGCCTGTTATATTTCAAAATAAAGGATGTGCTGTCAAGACATGGAATAACTATTTTGGGATACAGGAAGTATCTTTTAATGGTGCCGCAGCATACCCTTATTTCAAAATAACAAACTTGGTAGTGTAGACACTCACCTTGCTATTCAAAATAAGGGAAGTTATTTCAAAATAACTTCCTGGTATAGACATGCGTAAGTGCATAATTTGTATACCACATAATTGCCATTTGTGCATATTTATTTAGACAGTCTTTTGAGTTTTTAGGCTCTGCCATTATTGCTTTTAAAAATTTCGGCTCTTAATACATACACTTTCCCACTTACTTTACACATTTAGCTTAATGATTTAGTTCATTACTATTTCTATATATTTGCCTAAATGCTGGGCATTTCTGTCTCATGCTGATTAACACATCACAAGCACTGTTCACTGCTTTTCATGTTTCAGTCCTTACTGTGATAACCAGGAGTATGTCTACACAATGAGCTTATTTCGAAAAAAGCTATTTCAGAATAATAACTCCCCAAATCTATTTTGAAATAGCTCACCCACACAAATTCCCATCAAAATAGCACACAGCTATATTGAAATAGTACATCCACACTGATTGGAGCCTGAATCACTTTTAAGGTCCCCTGGAAGCACTCCAGTCAGGGCATTGAGACAGCAGTCACTTCCTGTAGCTGCTGCCTGAGGTCAGCTCAGGCTCGTGCTTAAAGGGGCTACCCTCTACAGCCATGTCTCAGGCTCTTCACCTTTGCCTACCTCCTCAAAGTCACCTCACTGTGTGCTCTGGTTGCCCTTACAGGCACCACAGCACTCCAGCCATGGATCTGGACCTGCTGCAAAGCACTCACTGGCTCTTAGACCTCATGCCACACCCCTGGTGCAGTAACTGCCAAGTAACACTGCAGGAACAGGACCCACAGCTCACTGGGGGGCACCTCCTCACTTCACTTGCAGACTTGTTTGCAGGCTCACTTGCGGCTCTGGAGGACTCAGTGTGAGAAAGGGAGTCTTCCATGGAAGCAGGGAAGGAAGAGCAGGGTGCTGAGGTGCCGCACAGGGCTTGCTTTGTGCCACAAACTGTTTCCCCTGTGGCTGTAACCTTAAAGGCTACGGGCCAAAGGGAATTGCAGAGTTGTGGTGAGTGTGGACAGAGTGGCCACCAGAGCCGCTATGAGAAGCCCTGGAGGCCAGTTATTTCAAAATCACCACAGCTGAACCATCTATACACACCCTATTTCTAAATAACTACTTCAAAATAGGCATTATTCCGCATGAAATGAGAGTTTATTATGTTGGAATAAGAAGCCCATTATCTTGAAATTATTTTGAAATAATAGGCTTGCTGTGTAGCTGCTCATCTTGTTATTTCAAAATAACATTAGCAATTTCAAAATAACATTGTAGTATAAATGTGTCCCAGTTTTCCTGATTTTATAGGGGAAGTCCTGATATTTGGAGCATTGATGTATGTAGCAGAGGGGCATTGCTGGCACATGACGGTGTATACTATATTGGTAGATGTGCAGGTGAAAGTGCACTTCCTGGACACCATGGTGCAAATAAGTGACAGTCACATAAACACCACCCTATACCAGAAACCTACCGACCACTATGCCTACCTTAATGCCTCCAGCTTTCATCCTGGACACACCACACAATCCATTATCTACAGCCAAGCACTAAGGTACAACAGCATCTGCTCCAACCCCTCAGACAGAGACAAACACCTACAAGGTCTCCACCAAGCATTCTTGAAACTACGATACCTGCACAAGGAAGTGAGGAAACAGATTAAGAGAGCCAGACATGTATCCAGAAGCTACTACAAGACAAGCCCAAGAAAGAAACCAACAGAACATCACTGGCCATCACCTACAGTTTTCAGCTAAAACCTCTCCAATGCATCATCAGTGATCTACAACCCATCCTGGATAATGATCCCTCACTTTCACAGACCTTGGGAAGCATGCCTGTCCTTGCCCACAGACAACCCACCAACCTGAAGCAAATTCTCACCAGCAACTATACACCGCACCACAATAACTCTAACTCAGGAACCAATCCATGCAACAAATCTTGGTGCCAACTCTGCCCTCATACCTACACCAATGACACCATCACAGGACCTAACAAGATTCAGCCACACCATCACTGGTTCATTCACCTGCACATCTACCAATATAATATACGCCATCATGTGCCTGCAATGCCCCTCTGCTACATATATCAGCCAAACTGGACAGTCCCTATGTAAAAGAATAAATGGACACAAATCAGATATTAGGAATGGCAATATACAAAAACCTGTAGGAGAACACTTCAATCTCCCTGGACACACAGTAGCAAATTTAAAGGTAGCCATCCTGCAGCAAAAAAGCTTCAGGACCAGACTTCAAAGAGAAACTGCTGAGCTACAGTTCATCTTCAAGTTTGACACAATAATTCAGAATTAAACAAAGACTGTGAATGGCTCGCTATCTACAAAAGCAGCTTCTCTTCTCTTGGAATTCACACCTCCAGATCAGCTACTAGAAGTGGGCCTCATCCTCCCTGATTGCATTCACCTTGTCATCTCCAGTCTGATTCTGGCCTGCATATTTATACCTGCCTCTGGAAATTTCCACTACATGAATCTGATGAAGTGGGTCTTTGCCCACGAAAGCTTATGCTCCAATACACCTGTTTATAAGGTGCCACAGGACTCTTTGTCGCTTTTGCGGATCCAGACTAACACGGCTACCCCTCTGATACTTGACTTATATAGAATCCTATAACCTGCCACCTGCAGTCCTGATGTTTCACACTTCCTTATCTGGTCACCCCAGTCCTTACCAATTTCATTTCTGCAATTTTTCCTTGTTAGTTTAAAGGTATGGCACTAATAATTATATGCTCAATACTTTTCTGCATGAGTTTTATTTGTTTGTTGATTCTCCTCCATGGCATATCCATATTGCCCTGCATAGTGTCAGATCCCTTCCCCTGAATAACTGTAAACTTTTTTATTGTTACTCCCCAGTAAAGCTGATATTTAATGAGAGAGTTTTTTAATGTTCCCTCTCTGTAGTAATGACCAGTTTTATGTATGTGGCATAATATTCATTCCCCTTCATTCTGTACTCTTATCTTGAACTTATATTTTTCAAAAATAATATTTTTCTAGGAATACAATGATCCTTAAACATTTTAATTATTTCTGTGAAGCTTTCCTCTCGGTCTCCACAACAACCTATAGGGAATATTGTGCACATTTAGGCCTTCTCTGTATGCCACTGTTAAGAGCAATCTTTTGCTTAGTCAGTGCTTCCCCCCCCCTGGCTTTCATATACAATGGATACAATGCCACTCTCACGCATATTCAGCATTTTCCTGTTGCATAGGCACAGTAGCCATCATTGCAATGTTACTTTTCTCAATACATCTTTTACTCTGCTCTGCCTTCTACTTCTGGCACTACATAGTATTTTATTGAAGATCAGGTTCCAAGGTAAACACATAAGTAATCATATAAACTATGTATAGAAATAAGGTAAAAACATTCTCTATTGGTAGCCTGTGACTGCACTGTCTTGGGCTCCTTTGTTTCTGCTTCCAACCAGATACAAGTAGTATGTCACAAGAAAACCAAAGAATGCACTCAGAGTGTACAGGAAGTGTGCATCTCTCATCTTCATCTCACAGAGCGGTGTCTCTCTCTGTCCCGGAGTGAGTTACCCCTCTCCACAGTATTTTAGATGACCCCCTACTCAGTGTGCTGGCTTTTATGACTCTCATTTGTAGGGATCTCTCTCTCCCCATAACTGTATGGAGAATCTGGGTGTTTAACTCAGGGCAGTGGGTTCTGACAGGTGGCATCTAACATTAGATACTGCATCTAACATTAGGTAGTATTAATTCCCCCGTGTGGATCAAACTCTAAGGCTATGTCTATACTGCAATACTATTTTGGAATCTGGAGTATCCCGAAAGATATATCCTGCATCTTCACAGTAAGCCCATTATTTCAGGCTTGCTATTGTGATGTCTTTGTAAACCTCATTCTATGAGGAGTAAGGGATGTTTTGGAATAGTGCTTTATTTCAAAATTTGGCACTGTGTAGAGAGCACCAAATGATGAAACAAGCTATTTTGAAATGGCATCACATTAAGTTATGCAACTTGTGTAGCTCAAATTGCATATCCTATTTCAAATTATGGTGCAGTGTAGATGCACCCCAAGTGTTCATATATGGTGTCTATTTCCAAAGTATGGAAAGATCTATTTGATTATTTCATTGTACGGGAACAGTTCAAAAATAAAAACCAGGTGCCTAATTCTGATTTCACTTATACCAGTGAAGACAGGGAGTAATCTCATTGAATAAAACAGGTGTAAATGAGATGAGGATATTTTTTTCAAAATGCAGCACAAATTCCATCTATAATTTTGCTCTCTGTTCTTATCACAGCATGGGGCATAAATTCTTCTTGTATGGATTATTTATGGATTTGTTATGATTATTTATTATTGATGTAGCAAAAGGATTGTGCTTGGTGCTTTACTGATAAATATAGCAAGATCTCTCAATTGAAGAGTGACTCTGTAAGGGGCATTGGCTCAGTATACTGACATAGAATAATGGTGCAACTGAACAGGCCTTTTAAGGCTTAGGAAGGCCACAGCTGTGAGAATAACTTTTTATTTATTAATTTTTGGATGATTGGTAATTTATAGACTTACAGTTATTATGAATCTCAGACAGCATGTATTGGAAAGTGGGAACCAAATGGTATACATTTTGACTATGTAAAATCTTAGTACATTGATGCTAACCTGTGTATCCATTTTTGTAAATTTTCCAACTAGCACTTATGTGTGGATTGAGTCCTAAAAATACTGGGCTACAAACCTCATCCAGGTTATGTCGGAATAGCTCTGTTGAAGTCAATTAATCTATGTTGTTTTATACTAACTGAAGATCTGAGATATTAACCCTCTGCTCATGATGAACACAGTTCACAGTTTCTCAAAGAAAACCTAAGTAGAAATATTCTTTAAAATACAGAAGATGTACTGTGCTGCTATGTGGAAGACACTCAATAGATTTTAGGTCTGATCCAAATTTTGTTGAAGTCAATGATTTGACTTCAGTGGGAGTTGACTGGGCTTGTTCTGAGGATTGATTCATGTACATGAAATAAGAGTTCTCCTATGCTCTCTCTTTCTAAATGCAAAAGAATAATAGAATCAGATACAGAGCATTTAGGAGAACTTTTATTTGTTTTAGAATTGCTCTATATGTACAAAAGAAATACAGCATGGACTGACTTCTTCACGCTATCATGCCTATACATCTTAGCTTACTTTAGAGGTGAAAGATCATGAATCTTGAATTCATTTTATTACACACATTATTTCTGGATATTTCTTATACTGTAACTTTCTTAACATCTTCATGTAAGGATTTTTTTTATTTATTAGTTGAGGCTCTCTGGTGTAATCAGGGTTGATGTTGTCTATCTACTTTTGAGTCAAATACAGTACAGTCATTTCCCAAAACTGTAAATTAGCTTGGAATGTATCTTTAGATGACAGATCTGCTTACCCACTTCCCGTTGTCACCAGCCTACGCTGCATTTTATGAATACGGCTCTTTGGCATAAAAGCCAGTCTGAATGAATAGGTCCTTTGATTAATGGAGATCATACTCTAAACAAATACCAATTTCCTAAGTCTAGTTTTTGGATAAATAAAAAGTAAATAGTTGACTAGACTCTATTCTCTCTACCCATCACAATTAACTTTAATCTTCATGTTTTTGTCTACTTAAACTCCCTGCTTTTAGGATTGTAGTTATCTTACTAAACCTGGATAGATTTTTGGATTCTTCACTTAATGCTGATTTGACCATACACATATTTAATTATACCTTAAAGGTTGTGAGGTCCCAGCTGTTCTAAACCTCTCACTGAAGTGTGACTGTAATGTTGCACAGCAATGTCTATTTTTCATTAGTTGATACATTTTATGGATGAATAACAGAATGTCATTCAAATAAATTGTTTCACTTAGAATGTTAAGCTGCAGGAATGAATTGCTTTTGTACACCATTATATAAAGCACAGGATATACATTTCAGAAACATTCTTAAATTTAAAAAGTTATCAGATGTTACAAAAGCACAATAATTACTTTGCATAAAAAGGAACCTATTGCCTGGAAACAGTGTGCACATTGTGTGTGATTATTTATAAAACTCAGGATAAAATGAACTTTTCTAAGCCACGAGGCACATGCATTAAAAGAAAGTCCATTTTTATGGGTAATGACTGCAGCTTTATTATAGGTGCCTCAAAACTATAATACTGGATGAATTAAACATGTATTTGCTTAGATTTGTAAGAAAAAAAAAGCTCTCAGCACATATAGTTTGTGTTTTCAAAAACACATGGTAAAAACATTAGGTTAAACCAATAGCAATATAAATACATGCTAACACAGAAAAAAATCACATTCTCAACTATATACTGAGTAAAGGCCTGGAGGAATAGGTTTTGCATGCATCTGTCAGACCAAAGGAGGGGAATACATTTCAGAGTCAAGGGCTTTCCAAGGAGAATGTCTTGTTCCCAGCATATCCCAGAGTAATACATCTAGGTACTGAGGTAAAGCAGAAATGGGGGGAGGGAAAGTGGGATTTCAAGTGCCTAAGAAATGTAGAAGCCAATGTTCCAATGAACGTCAATGAGACCTGTACTCTGAAGTAATGTAAGCACTTTTGAAGAGCCCACTCACATTCTCTAAGATACAGAAGACATAAGCTACAAACTGCTGCAAAACAACTCTAATGAAAAATTGGCTGGAGGGAAGCTGAGACTATTGTAAAATGTTTCATTTTTCTGTGACCTCACCCTTTTAAATCTCTATTTTTATAGTTTCTTTAAAGCTGCAGCCTGTGCGTGCAAGGGCCCAAATCCACTATCTTCTTTGAAAGTGGGGACTCTCTTCCCTCTGCCAGCTCACATTGACCTGCCACTATCCCTAACACAATCATCTCTGGTGCTGTTTTCCCACCAGGTTTTCAGTAGTCTAATCCATCTGCCAAACGTTGTTGAAGGAAAAAAAAAAGGCTGGGTTCAGTTTTCAAGAAATTCTTCCTGAAATCTTAAACACCAGCAATGAATACATCAACAATATCTAATCAGTTAGACTCCCAACCCCACAGGATGTCTTAAAAATAGTCCCAACCTCCAGCAGTTGTGACTGGGTAATACATTCTTTATATTCCATTTTCTTCAGCTGTTTCCTCTGGATTCATTGTCCTGGACTGGTGAAGTATAAGGATTCCACCAGGTCAGTGCTGCTAAGGTTGGCTGGAGGGCTGTGCCACTTGAAGTGATTTAAGCTATGGTTTCTAGATCTGCACCAGAGTCCCTAACACAGACTTCTTCTCTTTCTTGTAGATGTTTGGCCAGGTCAGCTTTTTAGAGAGTGATTGGTGTTATCTAAGACCCTTATCAGAGTCCTTTCCACTAGTGATATAGTCTTAACAAAAGCTGTCTTATTAGCTCTTCCCCAGGCTGTGCCTGACTGATGTCTCAGAGGACAGAGGAATGTTTAATATGAATGTCTTGTTCCTCCTTTCCAAAAGAGGGTCAATGGCCATTTATTGTCCCCCAAACTCAAATTCTTAACTGTAGTTTAACAAAAATGATCACACTGTCACAAACTGAAATGGACCCATTCGGTCCATTCTCTTTTCTCTTCAGCTGTTGCTAGCAGAGCATTTCCCTCTTCAGTTCAGCCTCTGCCTTCCAGGAGTTCTCAAGCAGCTCTGTGATGCTCTTTCGATTTCACTGTCAGATGTCAATACTGAGCTTCCTACTTTTTCGGGCTTGATGATAAGATGCTAGTGGTGGGGGTTAGGCTGCAAGAGGAATGCAGGCATGCCTTCTGTGGCAAGCACTCTCAGGTTCTTAGCATGGTCTCTGAAGTGTTATTCTCATACTACAAGCATTGCTTTTACTTTTTATAGTTGAATTTCAGCTTATTTCATCCAGGTGGCTTGTCCCATGCGGGTACTGTGACTCCTGTGTGGCAGCATTGATTGCATCATCTAGGAATGAGATATAAAGCTGGGTATCATCAGCATATCAATAAACAGAATGTGAGCTGAATAGCCAAGACACATATATTAAGTACTGCTTCATGTAACATGGGAGCAGGCAGAAGTCTGGGCCCATGAAACAGCTATTGGAAAAGGATTTTAACTCTTGTTTTCCTATAAACTAGCAGCCAGCTCCCTTAGATTGCCACCAGTTATTGTGAAAATGTGGTTGGGGGTTGGGAGGAAAATGAAAAACAATAGTAAAGAGGTTTTATGAATATTCATAACCTAGATTTTTAATGGTTTACCACAATTTACCACATATCCATGTATGCACCTGGCATCCAGCTTACCGTCTTTCTTCTTCACTCTACTTACTTGTTCCCTTCCATTGGAGAACACTTACTGCAATTTAGCCACACCGATTTATTTTTCAAAAACACCTGACTGACTTAAGAGCCTGAGTCCTAATTTGAAGGTTGGTCTGAGCATGTAGATATTGCTGTGATCAATGTTATAACGCCTAATTCTCAGTGCCCTATCATCTAGGGAAATCAGGGCCTCAAGAGGACCACTGGGCCAAGGAAAAAAGATTTTCAGAACCCAGCATGCTGAACAGAGAGCCACCACTTCACCCAACCAGCAGTGCAGTGCAGAGAAGGAAGGACAGATCTGTAGTGGGTATTTAAGCAACAACACTTCCATCTATCTAGTCTTAGGTGCCTGACTAATCCTGAATGGAGGGAATCTCAGCTGTGAATCTTCTCCTGAGTTAGGCATCTAAACTAGGTTAATCTTTTCTTGGGGGGGGGGGGAAGACAACCCCTCCTCCTTCAGTAATTAAATGGTTAAGGCACTCCGTTAGGATGGGAGAAACTCACATTCAAATTGCTGCTCGGCATGATGTAGAGCTGCAAGTTAAACCCAGGTCTCCAATGTTCCAGGTGTTTCCCGAACTACAAGGCTCTTGGGTATTCTAGAGTGAGTTTTCCCTCAATCTCTCTTCTAGTTCAGTTGTTTAATTTTGTATAAAGGATTAAATATGCATTCGGGCAGAGCAAGCTTGTCAACAGCTAAGTGACACTGCCTGTATTCCTTGCTTCTCAGTGTAGCAGAAGTCAACACCCTCCTAAGATATACCTCTACTTTATGCACTCATGTGTATTTTCTAAATCATAATGGCTTTTCACATGTCCTGTCTTCTTTTTAAAACTTTTCTTGAACTTCCCTAAAAAAGATTGAACTATTTTCACTTCATTAACAATTTCTTTCTTTCTTTCTTTCTTTCTTTCTTTCTTTCTTTCTTTCTTTCTTTCTTTCTTTCTTTCTTTCTTTCTTTCTTTCTTTCTTTCTTTCTTTCTTTCTTTCTTTCTTTCTTGCAAATCATCACTATCAATTTCTGAACTTTCTGCAAGCAGCACGAGATGGCACTTAAAGCAAGAAAGTGCATGAGCACATTGGAAATTTAACAGCAGTGAATGAGGGGAAGGGGATGAGTCAGTGATTTATAAGAGTTTATAAATGTTTTATCACCCTTGTCATCTTGCAATGGTGCGTTAACCCTATTACATTTGACAACTTAGGAATGATCACACAATTAGTTATTTAATTTATACTTGCATTTGTGTCTAGCCTGCAACTGGAGGCGGGTATTTCTTAAATAATCATTTTGAATATTAGCAAGAGAAAACAAGAATATGTTTCAGAACTGTCATTCGTGCAAAATAATAATAAGAAAAACAAGTACAATAGGCACATTTACTATTGTATTATATTATTACAATTTAAGCTCAATTAAAGTCAAAGATTTTTATAACTGCAATAAAATATTTAGAGGGCCACAATACTTTTCACATTACTTTTCATCTATGAGCTATCAAAGCATGTCACAAACATTAATACATGATGCTTTGCAAGAGGAAGGTATTATTTCCATATTCCATCCAGAATTGTGGCTTGTCTAAAGTTATGAAGAAAGAGCTGTGAACTGAGAACAAATCTCCTACTCCAAATCCAGTGCTTTAACCACAAAATCACCATAAATCTACCTGTCAATATAGCTTTTTTCCCCAAAATTTGAACAAATTTATGTGTAAGCAAAATGATGTGACTATATCAGACCATTTTGTCGTGTATGACCAAACAGCACTAATATAAATTATTACGACACAAACGTTAGAATGCTTATTTATTAGATGGTCATTCAAAATGGTGTCAGTATGCTGTATATATGGATTTATAAAGATTAATACACAAATGAATGTATTATTATTTATTTTGTCATGTCACGGTAACATATGCTGTGGTTTTATATGTAAAATTAGAGCTCATCTTTGGAAAATATATCATTTATTTTGAATGATAGCTATTTCACAATATCATCTGTTCTAATGAGGTTTGGCATCTCTGACAGAAGCCATTTGTTTTGGGAACAGATTTGAGAAAAAACCAGAGACCTATGGGGTGGATTCAGATCCAGAAATATGACTCCAAATCATACCTACATTCAGAGAAGTTTTCAATGAAGTTCAAAGTTGGGTCTATCTCTGGGTTAGGAACTTTGGTTATATCCACAGCTACACTTACAGCATGTAGGATGGCAATGCACTCACATACCACAGGGATGTGAGAACAATAGAAGAGAGTGGCATGAGTGGCAGAATGGAAAGCAAGGTCTGTTCATTGATCATGTGGGGAAAAGCATCCATAGGTGTAAGAAAAGGGGAAACAAGGATTCAATGTGACCAAGAAAGTTGAGCTGAAGAAGATGGCCAAGGAGGTGATAAAAACTACTTTTATTTCATTAAGAAGATAAATGTATATTCCTGAAAAACAGTAAGGCACTCACATAGAAAAGTAAGTTCAGTAAAACACCATCAGCTTTCATGATCTACCCCCTGGAAATATTGCTTCCAGAACTTCGTATGCAATGAAGCCAACAACCACCTTTGATCCCAGGATGAGTTGTCTGGGGGCCCAGCTCTGCACCCTTAAAAGGTGCATGGCCTCAGAGAGAAGAGGTGGGGCCGGAAGTAGCAGCCCTCCCCAGACCTCAGAGCTGCACAAAGCAGCCGGTGTGTCACTCAGGCAATAATCCAAAGGGACCCAGCTCTCCAGCCTTCTCTGCTGCCATAGTAGCAACAGTGGTGGACGGGAGCATAGGGTCGCTTTGAATTGCCAGGCCCTGGGGCAATTGTCTCCTTTGCCTGTGCATCAGTGGGCCTATTCATATGGAAAGTTGCTGCCGTTAAATACTAACCAGTTCAACTGGGGAAATGTGGGGGAGTGATGGCCCATGACAATATTTGGTTGAATAAGGTTTTGTACTGACTGCCTATAAAACATAATGGCTGAGATTCATCTTCACTTTGGATAGGAACAAAGGTTCTACCTCATTCTGGGACATGTTGGTTGCCTGCTTAAGTTGTGCTGGTGTGTATTAGCCTAGTATTGGTCATTACATTACAAAAGAGCCACAGCGCACTACACTGACCATATACCTCACCAGCTCCCGAGACAGAAAAGGGAGGTCAGAATAGAGCCATTATACTGTCAGTATTTGTCTGGAAGACCCTTCAAAACCTGGAGTTATTGGAATAGTTTGTAACAGAATAACTTTGTAATAATCCTTAATGTGTACACTAAGAAGTGTGATTTTGAAGTTTTGGGAGTTCAGGGCGTGTGTGGTTTCATCTATTATCTACTTATTTTTAGGCATTTCATAAAACTAAAAACTGTAGCATCTGCCACATAGAAGACATCGTGATAGCTCTGCAACTCTGAAAAGCTTCTTGACCTTTACAGTCACCTAGAGTGAGTCATTCCATCTTAGCAGACGTCAGTGGGAGTAAGCGTCGCTAAAGAGGACAATCAGATTTTGCACAAGTTAGACACATGCACCAAATTAGCTAACCTAAAGATCAGTTAATAGCTAAAGAGTTAGGGAACAACTTGAATTATGCTAGATAGTTTGTAAGGGGATTTAAGACATGAGTGTTCAAGGTACTGTCTGACAGCACCAGTGATTTGATGATAGTATAGACAGTGAATAAGAACACATCAAAATTACCTCCTTATAGTCTAGGTGCTGGCGTCTTTTGGATCTTTGGAGCCTCAGGGTAATCTGTTGGCAAGCCACAAGACATTTAGCTCAAGTTGACTGTCTGTGGACATAGCTCCCTGCAGCTCCCAGTGGCTATTGTATGCTGTTTCTGGTCCATGCAAGCTATAAGAAGTGGTATGGGCTGCAGTGGTGTGCTGGCCTATCTGAACTGCTTGAACCAATATGAAAGGCTTCTCCCTATAGACCAATGATTCAACCAGGATATGGGAAATTGAAGTTCATAGTCCAGTCTGCCTGATGTGAAGTGAAGACTTAAACACAGGCCTCCCTCCTCCTAGAGAGAGCCCTAACTACTGGACTGTAAGACAGTATTCTAGGAAGATGTTGTAAGCAATATTTAAATAGTCATTGGGTTAACAGGAGAATAAGTATGACTCCATAGCCCAGTGGTTAGTGCACTCAGGTGGGAGACCTGGTTTTAAGTCCTTGCTCCACTTCTGGGGATCTGGATGTGGATCTTCTACCGTTACTCCTCGTGGAATGAGGAGTAAAGGTAGTTCGAACTAGGAAGCCTAGTTCGAACTACCTAGTTCGTGCCGCGTGTAGCCGCGCGGCACAGGGTTCGAACGAGCGGGGATTTAAAAATGGCGGAGCCCCGCTTATGCAAATGAAGCCCGGGAAATTCAAATCCCGGGCTTCATTTGCAAGTGCGGTATGCCTACATTACCCTCCTAGTTCGAACTAGGAGGGTAGTGTAGACATACCCTTCCTTCCTTCCTTCCTTCCTTCCTTCCTTCCTTCCTTCCTTCCTACCATTGTTAAACCAATCATTTCAATCAGACTAGTGACACTTTGTATTCACCATCTGTCAGCCAAATTCCCTTTCCTACTCTTCACATCAACAAACATAGAGGGGCACTGCTTAAGCAGAGTTTAAGTATCAAGATGATTTGGTTGTATTTTACGTTCTGAACTCTGTGCTCTGGTGGGGGGGGAGGAATTTTTCGTGACACATTCCTACCAACTTTGTTTGTGCTGATTATTTTGATTTATATAAGGACCCCAAATCAGAACTCCAGGGCACTCTGACAAAACTTAAATTTTAACAATTCATACAAAAATGGCAAAATAATAATAAAAAAAGCAATAAATAACCCAAACAACTCAACAAGTTAGCACAATAAATAACCAATCAATTATACTGAATGAAAAATATTGACTTTCTCAAATCTCCCCTGCCAGTCAGCATTCTTCAAACTTTACCTCAGATAAGCCAGTTTTTTGGAGCAGGTTTCATGCCTTCTTTATGCATGTAAACTGTGTACCATAACCAGAAAAAAAGATATTATTATAGTCTAAAATTTTAAAAAGTAAATAGTTTGCCTCATGTTTTGGGTGACTAAGTAGCAATATCTTAAAAAGCCTGATTCTCAGTAAACTTTCAGAAAATTAGGTCTCTTAAGTTTTCTGAGGGTATGTCTATACTAACAACTAAATCGATGGGCAGCAATTGATCTAGGTAGGGTTGATTTATCAGATGCAATACATCGACCACTGATCACTCTCCTGTCAACTCCGGTTCTCCACCAGAATGAGAAGTGCAAGGGAAATCAATGGGAGAGCATCTCTTTTTGATGAACTGCAGTGAATATGCTGTGATCAGTACACCTAAGTATGTCAACTTCAGCCACACTATTCATGTAGCTGAAGTTGTGTAACTTACTTCAATCTCCCCCTGTAGCATAGACCAGGCCTCAAATTGGACACCCAAAAATGGAGACACTATAAAATGGACACTTTGAAAATCTTGGTTAGCACTATATTATTTCTTATTAATATTAGATGTTTCTATAGTGACCATCATCATAGTATCAAATCATATCTGTAGTTTTGCTTAATTAAATATAATCATGTCTGATATCGCAGGGTATGAAGTAATCCCTACATGAGTTGAGAAATTTTTTTCTCCATGGACAATGCACAGTTTCACTGTGTTTGTATTTTTAAGCTACCTCTAATGGTGAGTGATCACTACAGTGTACAGAACGCTGGTTTTAATAAATTAAAATGTGATGCAGTAGAACAAATTTAACATTGTTTCAATATTTGTGTCAACTGCATTACAGTAAATAGTTTATTGGAATAAGTGAAAATCCAGTGATACCCTCTAGAGATGAGGGTTTGTCCATGTTACAAAATTCATGTTATTGTGCAGCTCAAAGTCTAGTTGTAGATATTACATGGTGCATATCCCCTTTTACATTCTTGTGACATATACACATATTTTATAGAGTTCAACATTTTTCCAGGGGAACATTTTGTCATTGGAAAATGCCAATTTGGTGAACTCAAAACTTTTTGTGGTAATTTGTTGGTTTCAATGACACGGTGTTTAAAAAAAAACAGAAAATAAGTATTTTGTTAAAGTCAGCTTTTCTGGAGTAAAAGATTTCCATGTTTTGTGTCAAAATAACTTTTCATTTTAAACCATATTATATTATATTATATTATATTATATTATATTATATTATATTATATTATATTATATTATATTATATATTGTAATCTAATATACAAAGAAAAAATGTCAAATGGTCCAAAATTGCATTAAAAGAGTTTGTGTCATGGTACATAAAGCTTTATTTTTCTTCCAATTCCAAATTAAACAAATTTGAAATTGTTGAAATTCTTGCTAAATTAACATTGTCATTTATGTATAGCTTTAGCTAGATGGTATGTTTTTTTGACCACATACTCTGACCTCAGGTACAATGCAGATCACAGAATTTCACCTGATAATTTCTACTTCAGGCAAATAATTTTTTATTGAGCCACAACATATCTTAATCTTTATTGGACACCTTTATTGAAATAACCTGTCTGAGATTGCAGAATGAGCTCCCACAGAATCTAATTCTAAAACTCCTCAGGATTTTTTTGATGCAATGCTTTTTCATGAAAAAAGCTGATTTCTTGAAAATGAAGCTGTACATGGGAACACATCAGTTTCAATGAAAATAAAGTTGGGGAAAGGTTCACTGATTCTAGATGGAATTTCTGGCACTCACCTGAGATGCAGGAAAATCTGGTGCTAAGTCCCTGCTCTGCCTGATTTAGAAACTGCCTATAGAGTCTCTTTCCCTTTCTCCTATAGGAGCTGTTCCACTTTGTATGAAAAATTAAATGTTAATTAGACCATAGGAAGAAAGAGACAAATTGGCTGTACCTTGGCCAGATCCTGAGGATACTGGACCTGGAAGGTCCAACCTATATTTCCTCATCTAAAGGGAATGGAAGGTGGGTGCTGCCTCAGTTTCTTCATGTAAAAGAGTGTTCCTCCTCCCCTCTGAGACAGCCTTGGGTCTTTTTGTACTTTCTGGCTTTTCACAAGCTAACTCTAAGTATTGGAAGGCAGAATATGATTTTAAATAAATAAGAAAGGTTCACTATAGTCTGAAACTGCACCTCCTTCTATTCCAAACAAAAAGTGAACTTCTTTGACCTTTCTTCTTTACTAGAAACACTCAATTGTATGTATATAACAAATAAGAAAATAATACCCTACCAAATGAAAACACTACACTTGCTACACTTGCTAACTTCTGCTGGGTTAATTGTGTTAGTATGATCCATTGACTCTCTAAGTAAGCAGCCTAAAGTGCAGGTTTTGAAAAATCGGTTGGTAACTAATCTCCTGAAGGGAATAGAATAAATGTTTGTCTCTAGCCCATGTGTCTGGAATCCAAATAATGTTCCTGGTAACAGCAAACCAAAAAGATCAGAGAGTCAAAAGAAGGTAGGGGAGGCTTGGATCCATGACTGCCTAGAACTGGCTTGCTTTAGGCAGGTGATCTCCAGGACCATAGTTAGCTGCAAATAAAATTTTAAGTTCAATTCTGTCATTAGTGTTGATGATATTTTCTCCCTCTTCTTACTTGCAAAATGGCATCCTGATGGCTAGTCCCAAACCTGGAGCCTGGTCTGACCCCGCACAAAAACAACATCACAGTGGCTGCCTTCAAGATAGATAGTAACCAACTGGAGGGTGAGCAGAGCTTATATAAGCTCAAGTACATAAAGGTTCTGTTGGAGCTTCCAGCCAGATAGGTACCTTCCAGCCAGATAGAACCAATCTGTTCCAGAACTATACGACCTCTAGGTTTGCAATCTTTGAGTTAGGAATTCTCTTACATGTGAATAAGATGGAGTTTAAGACTCCATATTGGATTCCTATAAATAAATATTATAATAGTATTTAAAATACAACATTATAGCCACAATTATGCCACAGACTGAACACGATTCCCTCCCTGGGAAGAGAATGAGGGCCTGTTTACTTACACAGTGCATAAGTCTATAGGAGAAGAGTATAAATTTCAGTATGAATTACTATGTTATACACTACCTGGCCTATGTAGCCCTCTTTCAAAGGTATTACACTAATGTGGAGAACTTTAAATGCTCACCAGCAAGTTCAATGTGGGCCACTTTGGCTGCATCTACACTGCACCGTTATTTCAAGATAACTAGTGTTATTTCAAAATAACAGTGCAAGAGTCTACACAGCCATTCTGTTATTTTGAAATGATTTCAAAATAATGGAAGGCTTATTCTGAAATCTGTAAACCTCATTTAATAAGAAATAATGCCTATTCTGAAATAGCTATTTTGAAATAAGGTGTGTGTAGACACTGCACTACTGCTATTTCAAAATAGTCCCTTACCAGGGACATTCTAAGTTATCCCTCCCCAGTGCCCTTTAGGGCTCTAAATCGAGATAGTACATCTACACTAGGGAAGCCTGCTTCAGACTAATTTTTAGGCTTTTCTTCTGTGTAGATATGCAATTTCAAAAAAGTTATTTTGGAATAGCTATCCTGGAACAGCTTTTTTCTAAATTAGTGCGCAGTGTAGACATGCCCTTAGTGCGCAAGACATTAGTATACATTATAGTTCACACCTTTCTTGTGCAGACTAAAGCACCTTGCAGACAAGCCCTGAGAGAAAGGATGGATCGTATATCATGTCATATTTTACAACAGGGTGAAATTTTCTGGACGAGTATTTTATTTGTCAGAAATGCAACTTTGGATCAACCAAAACTAATTGCAAGTTTGTGTCAAGTTCACTGAACTATTTTTACTGAATAGAAAGTTAAAAAATGTCAACAATGTTGAAACAAAGTTTTTAATTTTGTTTCATCCCAGTCATCTAAAATAAATGAGAAACTTCTCTCTGCCTGATTTGGAAAAAATGATTTGAACTTGGCGCTTCCACATTGTAGAAAAGGACTCTAGCTACTGGGCTTAGATTTATTCTGGTATGATACTTTCTGCCTCTCATTTTGAAGCTGTTCCACATTTTTAAAATAATTAAATAGTCATCAGTGCAGGTGTGAGTATGTGGGTTTCTAATCTCCTAGGTGACCTTAATCATGAATGTCTGAATTGAAAATATGAATGACAATGTATTATCAATGGCTTTTGGAAAAAAAGTCCATGAGACTGATGCTAGAGCCTCATAGGCAGGAACTCACACAGAATGTGGGAGATGCATGCTCAAATCACTGCTTCTCCTCCTATGGCTGGCTTGTGAATTCTTTCCTTTACTTTGGTCTCAATGCTTGAAAGTAGAAACAAAATTTCTTAGGATAAAAATGAAACAATTTGTTTTGACATTACCAGCTTAATTCAATTTGTTTTGATGCTAGCTTTTTCTTTTGACATTTTTGAAATGTCACTTTTGTTTTGACCCAAAATAAAAGGTTTGACCCAAAATAAAGGTTTTTTTTCCTGCTTTTCAGAATTGCCAGCAAACTGAAAAATCCATTAATGCCCCAGCTCTAATCATGTTATTTAATACACTTTGGAAGGCACTTAGGGTATGTCTACACAGCAAAGTTATTTTGAAATAACAGCCCTCATTTCGAAATAACGTTCCTAGCATCTACACAGCCAAACTGCTATTTCAAAATAAATTTGAAATAGCAGAGCATGTATCCTCACTCTATGAGGAATAACACCAAATTCAAAATAGCTATTTCAAAATAAGTGCTCTGTAGACACTTATTTTAAAATAGGGGGCCTCCAGTCTTCCCAAGATGACTTGGTGGCCACTTCAGCCTCAAACAAAAACACTCCTCGCCCTCCCCACCTCCCCAGAGTCCTTGAAGGGGTTGACTCTGGCCACAGTGCCTGTGCCAGATCCAAATCTGCCAGCCCAGAGCCAGCAGTCACTGCCCCTGACCCAGTGGCCCCAAAACATGAGCCAGCAAACCACTGGCAGCCAGCCCTCCACCACTCCACAGGAACAGTCTGCCAGCTCCCAGGAGCCTGCCAGGGCCCTGAGAAGACGGGTGCCTTTCTGGTCCAGGGTGGAGATCATGGACCTTATTCAGGTTTGGGAGGGATGCCCCCAACGTCCATGATCTCCACACTGGATGGAGGAACGTTGTCATCTATGGCAGGATAGCTTCCAGCCTGGCCACTGAAGGCTGCATGTGAACCCAGGAGTAGGTTTGCATGACAATCAAGTTGGTCCAGCGAGACCCCACCCAACCCAAAGCCCTGAGCTTCCCCTCCTCCTTCTTCTCCTTACTTCCTCCTTCCAGCTCCTTCCTCAAAGGTTTTCCCCCTCCCCTCTCCCACTCTCTCTTCTTTCCTCTCCTGCCTCCTTTCCCCAGTCTCATCCGAGTTTCATTCCCTCCCCTTCAGTTTTGTTAAATAGAGTTTGTGTTCATGAAAATACATGTTTTTTATTTGACATCAGGAAGGGGGGTAAGGGAGAGGTAAGTGGAAGGATGTGAGGGAGGAATGAGGCACAGTCCCCCAGTGGGGCAGACCAGGGAGGCTCTTACTGCTCCTCAGGGTGGCAGCTCTCGTGCTGGGCCTCATGGATACCGAAAGCCCTCCAAGGGACCGCCCAGATGGCAGCCTTCAGAAAGTGCAGCCAGGCTCACAGCAACGCATCCAAGAAAAGCACCAGAGTGCCCAGGCTCAGCTCTGGTTCCATGTTGCAGAGTGCTATAGGGTCTCCAGTGAGGGCAACCAGAGCATGCAGAGACAAAACGCTTCGCTGTCCCTCATCGAGGTAGGCAAGCAAGCAGGGAAACCTGAGAACTGGCTGTCTGGGAGGTCCCTTTAAGCACAGACCTCAGATAGCCTCAGGCAGCAGCCCCACGCAGTAAGTTCTGACCTGGTGCCCTGCTGGAACTGGTTCTGGCCAGCCTTAAATGCGATTCAGAGTCCACTCAATGTGGACGTGCTATTTTGAAATAGCAAAATGCTATTTTGAAATGCATTTTGTATGTAGACTTTAAAGATATTTTGAAATAATGCTGTAGTGTAGACATACCCTTAGATATTGTTGGTGATGGCAAAGGAACCTACACAGAACAGAATTTTAGGGAGGAGTCAGTTTATGTTTAAACGTTGAGAGAGAACGTGTTATGTCTCACATTGGTTGTTCCAATAATTAATTACACTTTCTATTAACAATTCACAGATGTTTTCCTGTTTGAAACTGTAACTTCAGCATCTAGTCATTGGCTGTTGTTCTGTTTATGTTTGCTAAGTTAAAGAGTCCTCTAGAATCAGAAGTCTTCTCATGTATTTATACTTCATGATAATTATATATCTTTTCAGGTATTTATATGATATGTTCAAGCCATTTCTTGACATTTTCTTCAATAATATAAACTGATTGAATTTATTGAGTTTCTCATTCTAAGGTAGGTTTCCCAAACCATTCTTGAGTGTCTTTGCTGAATTTTCATTTGAGTTTGGCATGAATAGACTGAGGAAGGATGGGAACAAGGATTTTCTGATATGTAAATCCTCTCTTCCCAATTATCACACATGCACAGGGCAGGGTAAGGAAGAAGAAAAGTTCTACATAGATTGCAGTAGCCATTAGACTAGAAGAACCTTCATGAGGTAGTTTCACAGCATTCTGCATACTGAGTAGTTATGAGCATTCATCTATACCATACATTTTCCCAGAACTCATCCCCCTCACTTGTAGCAAAATGCAGGACAATGTAGCACTTTAAAGACTAACAAGATGGTTTATTAGATGATGAGCTTTCGTGTGCCAGACCCACTTCCTCAGATCAAATAGTGGAAGAAAGTAGTCACAACCATATATACCAAAGGATACAATTAAAAAAAATGAACAAATATGAAAAGGACAAATATGAAAAGGACAAATCACATTGCAGAACAGAAAGGGGATGCGGGGGGGGGGGGGGGGGTGGGAAGGGGGAGGAAGGAAGGTAAGTGTCTGTGAATTGCTGATATTAAAGGTAGGGAGAGTGGGAATTCGACAGTTGCCAACAAGGACTTAACAAGACTTTGAACTTTCTCACCCATTACCAAGACAGTTTCCCCAATTATCACCTGTAATACCATTAACTCACAAACATCCCACTCTCCCTACCTTTAATATCAGCAATTCACAGACACTTACCTTCCTTCCTCCCCCTTCCCACCCCCCCGCATCCCCCTTCTGTTCTGCAATGTGATTTGTCCTTTTCATATTTGTTCATTTTTTTTAATTGTATCCTTTGGTATATATGGTTGTGACTACTTTCTTCCACTATTTGATCTGAGGAAGTGGGTCTGGCCCACGAAAGCTCATCATCTAATAAACCATCTTGTTAGTCTTTAAAGTGCTACATTGTCCTGCATTTTGCTTCAACTACCCCAGACTAACACGGCTACATTTCTATCACTTCCCTCACTTGTAGACACTGAGCTCAGGATCTGAGCCTTAATTCATAGAGTATATACAAATGTTCTTGTTCATTATTATAATCCTTGCTTTTAATCAATTACTAATAAAAATATTGTTGTTATCTTCCCAGTGTTACTTGGTTTCCACAGCCGTTTTTGTCTTTTCTGAAACTTAGTGGTACAGACTGAAGAAAGTTCTTTTGTCTAGAATCATACATACATACCTCATTTACCTTCCACAGAGAGAAGGTAAATGAGGTAATATCTTTTCTTTGACAAACATCTGTTGGTGAAAGAGACAAGCTCTCATACTTCACAGCTTCTCTTCAGGTGAAGTACTGAAAAGGAGCTCTGTGAAGATTGAGAGCTTGTCTTTTTCACCACCAAAAGTTAGTCCAAGAAAAGATATTACTTCATTCTCTTACTTGCTCTCATATTCTGAGATCAATGCAACCATAACACCACTGTCATCTATAGATTCAGTCACAGAACTAATTTCTGTTGATAATTCTTAATCTCTATGCAGGGGTACATCTGTACATCACCTTTAAATAATATTATCTTGTATTATATTGAATGTTCTGTTCAAAAGTGCGCACATAATTGGGAGCAGTAATCTGTTCTCAAGTATGTATTTCAGGATTAGTTTTAGAAGTGTGCATTCAAATACAGTATATAGTATTAAATAGAGTAGGACCACACTTCAGTACTCCTATTTCTTATCCATTCCATAGCCTTTGGCAGTTGATTGTGAAATCCTACTGACTTGCATACATGAAACAGGGCAGATGCACAAATACCAGATTAATCTACAACAGGACCAGAGTGTGATGATACATAACTTCTTCTCTCCAATGTTCCCCCTTATGCTTTGATACTTTTCACTAGTTTTGAGTCCATTTCTACCATCCTTTCAAAGCTTTGGACCATCATGCTCATCAGCGGATCAGGAATCATATGTATCAGCAACAATATTCCCAATCAGATCCAGATCCACTTAGTGAGCTTGTTTCCTCTAGGATTATGCATAATAGGATTATTTAGCTCCAGATAAAGCATGTGAAAGTTGGAGTTAAACCATTCTCAGTCAATGGGGTTAGGAAATGCAAAAAGATTCCATTTGAACTAAAAATCTCATCTCACCGTCTTTACATCACATGGTAATACATGTCTTTGAATCATAATTAGCACAATTATAGATTGTATACACAGACACAGACATACACAAAAGATATATTATTTTTACATCTATTGCTGCAGTGCCTCCAAATCCTGATAGGGAATCATGGTCCCATTCTGCTAAGCACTAGGTATGCATATAATAAAAAATAAAAAAGATAACTTATTTATCTTTTGAGCAGTGACTGACATTCAAGTCATCCTGAAAGTTGCATCAATTTCCTGTTGGAGAAGGAAATATTTGATTGGAATTAGGAGTTAGGTTGTGGGGAAATACAGCTGTATAGGTGTTCTACAGAGGATTGAGGGGGTTTGGCTGTTTTGTGAACACCTGCAAGTTCACACCTTTAATTACTCAGGGCTGTGGATTACATCTTTTATGTATGTAGATTATATGTGTACAAAACAAAGCCTGCTGAACTAGGGGAGGAAGGAGAGCAAAAACATGCACTAGGGACTGGTTTCTGTGCATTTATATTACCTGGAGAGAGTTGTGCTGCTATGGTGATGGATATTATAGAATCCCAGAAGTAGCTAGAAACAAATTGTTAATCCATTATCTATAAGGGTACATCTACACTACAGCATTATTTCGGAATAACTGACAATAATCCAAAATAACATAGTGCCTTAAGGTGCCTTAGGATTGCTCGTTGTTTTTACAATAGATATACTCCATTTTGGGTGGCTAATTGCAGAAAACATGTTTTTCCCTTTTTGAATTCAGACATAAATTAATTTAAAGTTGACATTCATTTCGGTATGCAGGGATTTGCATATTTAACTCCTGTTAACATTATGAGGTACTCCATACATAAATCCTTGTGCATTGTGAGATCAGAATATGGAAATCATTTATCTCAAATGTTATGCTGTTTGTTCTGAAATGCTCCAATTTACAAAGGATTTTTTTCATTCATTTTTATAAATAAATGTCTAACTTTATTTACAGCAGAAATGCTGAGTCAGAACCAGTGGTAGCAACTCTCCAAGCACAGGCAGAGACTCAGGCTTGAAGGCAGTGCTTTGAAGTCTGCTGACCTGGGCTCAAAGGCTCACTGCTGCTGACTATCTAGATGTACCCTTAGGTTACGTCTAGACTGGCATGATTTTCCGCAAATACTTTTAACGGAAAATCTTGACAGTCTAGACGCAGCCTTAGAGTATAGAAAATTATATTTATATAAAGGTAATCTAGTCCCCAATATTTTAAGGTTCCTAAGTAAGTATTTTTCTTGCTTGTCTCATTTTTGGTCATTGCTGATATTGGGAACAATCCTTTTTCACTGAAGCCAATATAAATCTTTTCATTGGATTTATTAGACTAGATTATGCTGTAATATACTATGTTCTAAATCTGGACTAGCTACATTGTCTCTGGAGTCATTCTAGATTTACAATGGTATGACTGAGCAAAACTTTGCCCAATGGGAGCAGGACTGGACAGTGTAGGCCAAATTTTGCCTGTGGCATTTTGATATGCATGCCTTACACACCAGAATATGGAAGAATATTCATGACTTAATTTTAATAGTACATGTGCATTTCTGGCAGATGAAATTAACTGTCTCTCTAAATGACCAATGTCTGCTTTCTTGTGTATCTCTCTATGTTCTACCTGTATCTTTGGTTAAAGTTCAGGGGGTGATCTTGCATACAGATGGGTGTGTGGTGGATGGCCAAGTACAATGGGAGACATCTGAGTCTGCTCCTAAAGCACAAGACAGGAAACTGAGCCACCATGGTAAAGAATTGTAAAGGGCTTTATTATAGGTAAAGAGTTTCATTAATGAATTGCAGACTCAATTGCTTGATCACACTTTGGTTCATTATGGAATATATTCAAGAGACCAAATAATCAATATCAGAAAGGTTTATTGCTAAAAGTAAAAAATAGCACAGTATAGAAATAAAATTCAGTATGATACCAGTTTCTGGGTATCTGTCTTGTGCAAGGTTGTTACAGTCACCTTACAGAGCAAATACACTGCTAATGTAAACGAGGATATTTATAGGATGATTTTACCAGTTACAATACTTTCTTTACATTTCATTAAAATTCATCCAATTTGTTTGTCCAATCCCTTTATTTGTTGCTCTGTACCTTTACCTTCCTTACTTTTGGTTTAGATACTAGCTTTCCAGGTATTGCTCCACGAAGGTACTTTGGACGAAACTTGATTTTGACAAGTTTCTGGCTTGTTATGCCAAGTTCTGAGTTATAGTATTATGGAATGTTGTGGGATAAATTGAACACAATTCTGGGAGAAAAAGCATAGGCCAATTCCTCTTTTATAACTGCCAGACATTCATATAATGTGGTATATACTCACATAGATGTGTTGGCTAACAGTTGGCACAGGTTACATTTCCCCATGCAGCAAGGGAGAAACTAACATATTGTGATTAACTGAATTAGTCCCTGATTAGCAGGGCCAGCAGTTTAATATGATCTTTTATTCAAGGAAGGTTATTAACTCAAAATATATCCCTGTGAAGATCCCTTCGGAGGCTTCAAACCCTCTGTTTTCACACTTTATCTGAATATCTGATGACCATCACTAACACTAATTATCTCAAGATTCAAGAACTATTTTCACAAACAAACAAATTAAATAGAGAGGAGGTGGAGAAATTTAGTGAGAACAGTGAATCTAGATTGAGCCCAGATCATAACAAAAGAGTGAGAAAAAGTACTACTAGCAACTAAAGCTGACTACAGTAATTATTTTCTGAAATAAGAGTAAAAGCCCTTTTAAGCAATGAGGGCTTGGTCCTGTGCCCACTGAAATCAATAGTAAAGCTTCAGTTGACTTCATCAGGGCAGAATAAGGCACTACAAGTTCAGACATTCATAAAAAACTGATGGCAATTAAAAGTAAATTAGAATGTATTAACTATTAATACCAAAATATATAAAGAAAGCACAGAGCTGAAAAAACCCTCCTACATAAAAGATCTCCAAAAATTCACTTCAAAGGAATGCAGGAAGAATATTTTAATTGCATATGGCTAGATCAACTTTTTTGTTAGATTGGTTAGGTTAAAAAAAAGAAGGGATATTTTTCTACATACAAAAATGCAGATAAATGACCAAATTAATATAAAACAGCAGCTATATCACACTTACAGAGATAGATACCATGTTCCAGGATTGTTGTGCGCTGTGGAGGTGGACACAGTGCAATAATAGATTGAGAATAATAAGAGAATAACAATGAACTCAATATATGTCCATACCAAAATTGTAAATGTTGTTTAAATTGTTCATGCCATTTAATACATTCAAGGAAGGGAATGTCATTAGAAATGGAAGAATTTAAATAGCAGATTAAGTTCCTTGTATATTAGAATGCAGGTGAACAAGGAACCAAGTATTTATTCTCATATATTGTTATTAAGAGTGAAAGAAGACCTTAGAAAGAAAAAAACTAGTATTATAAACAAAAAAGTAACAAATAGGCATGACCCTCATAAGGGCCTTTAAATAACAAAAACGTATAAGGATTGTTCATAGGTTTAGATCACACCACAGTTAATATTGTGAATAAAAATTAAGAGAATTCTGAACAAAAACCTAGAAGACTTAACTGACTTCTATTGCTAGTCCATGAAATAATTGAATTATTTAATTGAAATCTTAGTCAATACTTTGGAAAGACTGATACAGAATATATACAAAGAAGATTATGATATGAAAGCAGTTATGAAAAGGAATTTTATTAACTTCAAAAAGAGACACTGTAGCACAAGTTGTAACTAGAACAAACAGTTGCTAAATTAGAAATAATCCATAACAGATTTAAAATTCTAAAAGGATTTATAAATGAGCCAAACTAATTACCTTATACATATAACAGAAAAAGCTCTAAGATGTACAGAAATTGGAATAAATGAGATACCAATAGCTAGAAAATTAAATTTAAGTTTTTCTGCCAGAACAGGATGAACAAGGCCAAATTATGACTCACCCTTGCAAAACCAGAGAAGTATTTGATGACTTTTATAGTACTTTATGTAACAAAGCCCACAAACAGATATGTAGAATGCTTCTACATCAAACTTGCAGAAATTTTAAGAAAGATCAAGCAGTACTAGAAGATAAAAAAGCTGTAAATATTATGAGAAATGCTGGGGGGAAAAACCCTTGGATCTGGTGGCTGACCAGTGGAATACAGCAAAATGTTGAAAGCAGAGTAAATAGGCCTTCATGCTGACATATTCAATGCATTCCTTATTAAATGGGGAAGAATTATCTTCAGTTTGAAACATAGTATCCTAAGCACTGTCAAAGCTATACCTGCAAAGAACCTACTATTATAATAATCTTACTTTTCTCTGTGTAGGTGGTCTATCCACCTTTAAATTCTGAGAAAGCCTTTGAGTGGATTGAGTATAGATCTTTGAAAACAACTTCATCAACATTTGAGATAGGCTAATAATTTATTATTTGGGTGAAAGCTATTTGCTAGCATTCTTGGACAGTCACTTTCATCCTTTTAAATATCAGAGGGAATCTAGACCAGGATGTACAGTTTTGCTAGAACCATGTTTGTGATACCTTTAGACCTATAAAATACAAAAATTAATTATTGTGAACAAAAGAACAATACACACCAGGTCCATATTCTAATAACATCATTTTATAATGGAGTAGAGCTGGGGTCAGAAAACTTCCACACAGCCCATGAGGGTAATCCACTGGTGACCATGAGGCATTTTTTTCCCTGTGGCCTGCACCCCTTCTCATACCTCCCATTGACTAGGAACAGCAAACTGCATTTATTGGGAGTTCAGTGGGAAGGGCAAGCCTGAAGACAGTCAGTGTAGCTAAAATGTCTTACAGACCACCAGCAGGTTACCCTGATTTGCCACGTACCAAAAGTTGTCAACCCCTAGTGTAGAGCATAATTGATTCATACTTAATTTTCAACTGAATATCTACTTAAAGCTCGATTTTATCTCTCTATTCTAAAATTGACAAAAAAAGACACGCTGGCATAAAATCTTTTAGTTAAGGTTTGGGCCTGCGGTGGAATATTTTCAATAAAAGTGATGGCAATTTAATAAAAGTTATGCCATGGATCAGTAACTGGTTAAAAGATAGGGAACAAAGAGTAGAAGTAAGGGTATGTCTACACTACACTCCTAGTTCGAACTAGGATGGTAATGTAGGCATACCGCACTTGCAAATGAAGCCCGGGATTTGAATTTCCCGGGCTTCATTTGCATAAGCGGGCAGCTGCCATTTTTAAAACCCCACTGGTTCGAACCCCATGCAGCGCGGCTACACGGGGCACGAACTAGTAGTTTGAACTAGGCTTCCTAGTTCGAACTACCGTTACTCCTTGTGAAATGAGGAGTAACGGTAGTTCGTGCCCCATGTAGCCGCACTGCACGGGGTTCGAACCAGCGGGGTTTTAAAAATGGTGGCTCCCCGCTTATGCAAATGAAGCCTGGGAAATTCAAATCCCGGGCTTCATTTGCAAGTGCGGTATGCCTACATTACCCCGCTAGTTCGAACTAGCGGGGTAGTGTAGACATACCCAAAGTGGTCAATTTTCACAGTGATGAATGGTCTGAGAAAAGGAGTAAACAGCACAATAGCAAAATTTGCAGTTGATACAAACTACATCAAAATTGGTTCACTGAAGACTTTGAAGAGTTACACAGGAATCTCGCCAAATTGGTTGACTAAGCAGGAAAACGAAAAACGAAATTCAGTGTTGGTAAATGCAAAGTAATGCACATTGGAAAACAATCCCAGCTGTATATATATAAAATGATGGGATCTAAATTACCTATTGCCACCCAAAAAAAGTCTTAGAGTCATCATGGACAGTTCTTTGAAAACATCAGCTCAATGTGCATCTATAGTCAAAAAAGCTAATGGATCTTAGAGTGCGTCTACACTGCATTGTTATTCCGGAATAACAAGATGCTGTTCCGGAAAAACAATACTAGCTTCCACACGGCAATTGCATTATTTTGAAAGAAAATCAAAATAATGTAGGGCTTTTTCCAACCTTGGTAAACCTCATTCCACAAGGAATAATGCCTCTTCTGAAAAAACTCTTTTGGAAGAGGGTGTGTGTAGACACTCCACTGCTATGTCGAAATAGTGCCTCACCAGGGAGTTATTCTAAGTTATTCGTCTTCAGTGCTTCCTTGGGCTCTAAATCAAGATAGCGCATTCACATTAGGGGATTCTGCTTTGGAATAATTTGGAGGCTTCCCTGCAGTGTGGATGATCTATTTCAAAATAAGCTATTCCTGAAGAAATCTTCTAGAATAACTTTCTTCCAAAATAAGCTTGCAGTATAGACGTACCCTTGATAACCATTAGAAAATGTCATAATACCACTATGTAGTAAGTCAGAGTGGCCTCCCACTTACCCACAGGAGGAAACTCCCACAAAAAACCCTTGTTAGGCAGTGCCAGAACCACTGGGGGAATAAAAAGAGGAGCTCCAAGCTCAGTTAGGGTATGTCTACACTACAAAGTTAATTCGAACTAACGGACGTTAGTTTGAATTAACTTTGATAGGCGCTACACTAGCGCTCCGCTAGTTCGAACTTAATTCGAACTAGCGGAGCGCTTAGTTCGAACTAGGTAAACCTCATTCTATGAGGACTAAGCCTAGTTCGAACTTACTAGTTCGAATTAAGGGGTGTGTAGCCCCTTAATTCAAACTAGTGGGAGGCTAGCCCTCCCCAGCTTTCCCTGGTGGCCACTCTGGCCAACACCAGGGAAACCTGTCTGCCCCCCTCCCGGCTCCGGACCCCTTAAAGGGGCATGGGCTGGCTACAGTGCCCGTGCCAGGTGCAAGCCTGCCAGCACCCAGCCAGCAGACCCTGCACCTGGCACGGCTCGAGCCAGCCACCCGATGCCCCCCAGCCCTCTGCCTCTTCCCGGGACCAGGCTGGCGGCTCCCGGGAGCTTGCCCGGAACCACACGAGGTGGGCACCCGCCTGTTCTAGTGCGGACATCATGGACCTCGTCCACGACCTCCGCACTAGGCACAGGAAAGTGGCCGTCTAGGGTAGGAGAGCTGCCAGCCTGGCTACCCAGGAGCAGGTTGGCATGAAAATCAAGGTGGTCCACTGAGACCCCCGATCCTGAGCTTACAATGTCCATACTGGGTCAGACCAAAGGTCCATCTAGCCCAGTAGCCTGTCTGCCGACAGCGGCCAACCCTAGGGACCCTGGAGGGGATGGACCGAAGACAGTGACCAAGCCATTTGTCTCGTGCCATCCATCTCCAGCCTTCCACAAATTTTGGGGAGGGACACCACTCCTACCCCCTAGCTAATACCACTCCATGGACCCAACCTCCATGAATTGATCTCACTTCTCTTTAAACTCTGTTCTAGTTCTAGCCTTCACAGCCTCCTGCAGCAAGGAGTTCCACAGGTTGACTCTTTGCTTTGTGAAGAAGAACTTTCTGTTACTAGTTGGAAGCCTGCTACCCATTCCTTTCCTTTGGTGTCCTCTAGTCCTTCTATTATGGGAACTAATGAAGAACTTTTCTTGATGCACCCTCTCCACCCCATTCATGCTTTTATAGACCTCTATCATATCCCCCCTCAGTCTCCTCTTTTCTAAACTGAAAAGTCCCAGTTTCTGTAGCCTCTCTTCATATGGGACCTGTTCCAAACCTCTGATCATTTTAGTTGCCCTCCCCTCTCCCAGCCTCTCTCTTCCCCTCTCCCACCTCCTTTTCCCAGTCTCCCCGAGTTTTGTTCAATAAAGAGAGATTCTATTTTTGAGCACACGTTTTCTTTATTTTGTACATCAGGAAGGGGGGCTAGGGAAGGGTAAGTGGAAGGAGGTGAGGGAGGAATGGGATACAAGCCCCCGATGGGGAGGACTGGGCTGGCTCTGTGGGCTTCTGGGGGTGGAAGCTCTCCTGCAGCCCCCCAATTATCCCCTCTCCCCAGATGGCAGCCTGCGGCAAGAGCAGCTGGTCTGATGGCCAAGTGCTGTGATGTGCCCAGTGTGGGCACTCAGGGCACTCTAAGTCAGGACTGCTTTGCAAGTGGGGAACTCCTGAGAACTGTCTGTCCTGGGTGGGTGTCGGGACCCTTTAAGGACAACCCTCGGCTAGCCTGAGGAAGCAGCTCCATGCTCTACGTCCTCATCTGATGCCCTGCCGGCACTGCTTCCAGCCATCCTTAAGCCCAGTTCAGGGTCCACTTAATGTGGACATGCTAGTTCGAATTAGCAAAACGCTAATTCGAACTAGTTTTTTAGTCTGGATCCGTTAGTTCGAATTAGCTTAGTTCGAATTAACTAATTCGAACTAAGTTAGTTCGAATTAGCGCTGTAGTGTAGACATACCCTTAGAGCTCAGCTGCTGAGCAGAGTAGAGGTCCTTCTCCAGCCCCAGTGGAAGAAGGCCCTGCCATGCTGCCCTCAGAGGGAGGATTGGGTTGGGCCACCTGGGCCACTGCTGGGCCCTGAGCACTGGTCTAGACTGCTTTGGCCACCGCTGGACCCGGATAACTGGAAAGGGCTGTGGAAGCCATTGCCTGGGCCCACAGATCTACCAGGACCCCCAGGGTCTAATTAACTAACATCATTGGGTTCAACATATGGTGAGTATCTGATGAAATTCAATGTCCGTGTTACAATTTAGGTGAGACTAGATGACCTAATGGCCCTTTCAGGCCTTCAGCTGTCTCAAAACTAAAAAAGCAACAAAAGGACAGAAAAAGAGAATGAAACGGTGCAAAAAATATTTTAAAGGAATGTGTGATCAGGAATACTAAACACTTAATCTGATGATTGCCTTGTGCCAGCCTGTGGTAACATGGTTGCATTGGAGGGATTATAACTCTTTTGTTCCACCTGTTTATCTCAGACCTTTGTGTAGGGTTCCTGTGGTTTTGGGGACATATCTAAACTGCAAAGAAAAACCAATGGTGCTGAGTCTTAAAGCCTGGGTCAATTGACTTGGGTTCCAGGACTCGGGCTCAGGGCTATAAGTATCACTGTATACGTTTTCGTTTGGGTTGGATCCCAGGCTCTGATACTCAGCATGGGGTTGGATCTCACAACAAGGCTCCACTTTGAGTGGGAATGTCTACATTACTATTTTTAGCCCCACAGGAGAAACTGAAGGCAACTGATCTATCTTCTGACAGCTAGTGCATGTCTTTGCAATGTGAACTACCCTAAGTGAAGGTCTGCTAGTGACACCGTAGAAGCCTTTCCTATGTGGTTCTCTTTCTTCATATAATCACATATTATGTATTCCTCTAGAACTTTCCAGTGGTTTCCATAGCTACATGTTAACTTAGTAAAGTCTGTTAGAATTTGTTTATCCATTTTAGCTGGTTATTTTTAGACAAGACAATCTTTGACGGCAATCATTTCCCACTCCATATGAGCTTGTCTATGTAAGCATCTTTACAACAATATAGCCTCAGTTCTTTAACATCATGCATCAGCTTTCAACTATTAAGCTTAAATTAAAGTTCTAAAGCAATACACAATTCTTTCCCCATGGATCAGCATCTGATTATTTTTTTAACTTGGGCCATAAATAACAATTAAAAAAATACAGCAGTGTCCATTTACTATTGTGGCTGTGAAGCGTTAATTAATATCTGCAAATCCCATTCTTTCATTACAACAAAAGTGCATAGCAGTGTTTGTTTCCATCATGCATCTATCCAAGCCTTCTGAGGCTGCTCTACAAATCTATGCCCTACGTTGGATAAGCTTCTCTCATTAAGATCATAGAAACCAGATATCAGATAAGCCTTTTAACTTAAATTATTAACCTGTTTTTATACATACTCAACCAGTGAAAATCAAAGCATGCTGTTTTTATGGAGCAGAAATGTGGAAAGAAAAACATATGCTTCAGTTGCTTAAGAAACTAAACTTTTCAAGTTCTTTTTAGGATTTGTAGGTTTGTGAAATGTGTTCCTATAGTAATGCAACAAGAGATTGATAAGATATTCATGAAAACAAAATGAGTCTCTGAAAGTTCAATTAAGAATGTTTTGATTTATTTTGACTAAAACTTCTTAAAATATATTGGCCAGATTCTAACCTCACTTATACAGACGTAAATCTAGTAATTCTGTTGAAAACTGTTACTCTGAAATACTGTAGAACACTTTAACCTTTTTTTAAGTAGAAAAGCACAAATTTAGTGTTGTTACTTCTCTGAATGATGAAAAATTAATATTACAAAACAATGGGCCAAATTATACTTTATTATGCTCATTCTGTCTTTTTGGACTCAGTAGGGTTTTATGTGTCATTTGAGAAAAAAATCGGTCTTTGGTAATTATTAGCTAAAGGTAGAAGAGCTAAGAACTAAGAAAGCCTGTGTTTATTAATGGATGTAATTCTGAAGAATATTTAAAAGTTTTTCATATGTGACATTCCCTCTGAATGGCCTATCTCCCCCAGGGAAAATAACAAAACTGACAATTTATGTGAATATTAGAGGAAATGTATTAAAGTGTAAAATATAAAATAGAATTTATTGACTAAGAAAATATGGATAAGAAACTGCAAGTTTTAGGAAAGTAATCAGCATCAGCAAGACAAAAGTTTCTTTTGAATATGAATTTTTTTCTTTCAAAATCATTTTTTATATCTGATTGTATTAAATGCAATATTTTTTGAGGAAGAATGACTCTTGTGCAAAAGGGGTTTTTTTGTGCAAAAAGGCACCATCTACACAGCGCTTTTTTGCACAAAAACCTCTTGCACAAAAGGGAAAGGAGGAGGAAATGCAAATGAGAACATGCCAAATGGTCACTCCATTTGCATTTGCTCTTCCACAAGAGGCTTGTGGTGTAGACATAGCCTCAGTCTAGGGCAAGGATACTGGGCAAATATTGCCCTGCTTTGTAGATGTGCCCTGAAAGTCCCACAAAAAAGTGGAAAGTAAGGCTATGTCTAGACTGCAGGCTTCTTTTGGAAGAACCTTTTTTCTTCTGAAAAAAACTTCTTCCAAAAGCACACTGAAAAAGTGATATACTTTTTTGAAAGATGGCGTCCACATTGAATGGATGCTATCTCACATTTAAGCTGTGATTTCTATGGATGGAGTGGCCACCAGGGCACCTGTGCTTTTTTCTTTTTCCTCTTCTTGTGAAAAAACTCCTTCTTCCCCATCCACACACACCTTTTCCCAAAAGAGCTCTTTTGGAAAAAGTCTTTTTCCTCATAGAAAGAGGATTACCAATGCCAGAAAAAACCCTCTGTTCTTTTGATTTACTTTTGGAAAAACGTGATTGCAGTGTGGACGTAACTCAAGTTTTTTTTGGAAAAACAGTCATTTTTCCTACAAAACTCTGTAGTGTAGAAATACCCTCAGTCAGATTACAAAGGATGAATATAAACATGTAACTCAAGTAAGGAGCAAGGAGCAAATTTAGAGAAGCAAAAGCATAAAATAAGCTCAATCTAGCTAGAGACATAAAGGGTAACAAGAAAACATTTTATAAATACATTAGGAGCAAGAGGAAGACCAAGGACAAGTTAGACCTGTTACTCAATGAAAGGGAGAAACAATAATAGATAATGTGTCAGTGGCATTGGTGCTTAATAGCTTCTTTGGTTTGGTTTTCACCAAAAAGATTGGTGATGATTAGCTACTTAAAATAGTGAATGCCTGTGAAAATGGGCATTCACTAGCTAAATTAGGGAAAGAACAAGTTAAAAATTACTTAGAAATGTTCGATGTCTTCAAGTCACTGGTACCTGATTAAATGCAGTCTAGAATGCTGAAGAAGTTGACTGAGGAAGTGAGCTATTAGCTATTATATTTGAAAAGTCATGGAAGATGGGGAAGATTCCAATAGACTGAAATTGGGCACATATAGTTTCCATCCATGAAAAAGGGAAAAAAGGGAAACCCAGGGAATTACAGATCAGTTAGCTTATCTTCTTTATCAGGAAAGATAACAGAGAAAGCAATTAAAGAATCAGTTTGCGAACATATGGAAGATAATAAGGTGGTAAGTAATAGTCAGCATGAATTTGTCAAGAACAAATCTCATGCCAACCTGGTAACTTTTTGGAGAGAATAAGAAGTCTTGTGGACAGTGGAAAGCGGAAGATGTGGTATATCTAGATTTTAGTAAAGCTTTTTATACAGTGTCACATAATGTTCTCATTAACAAAATAAATAAATACAACCTAGATGAAGCTACTATTAAATGGATACATAACTGGCTGGATAATCATTGCAGAGAGTATTTATCTATTGTTCACAGTCATGTTGGAAGGCCATAACAAGCAGGGTTCTGTAGGGATCAGTACAAGGGCTAGTTCTGTTCAATATCTTCATCAATGATTTAGATAATGACATGGAGATTGCGCTTATAAAGTTTGTGGATGATATCAAGCTGGGGTGTAGGAGTTCCACGTTCTTTCGTGAATAGGATGGAAATTCAAAATGATCTGGACAAACTGGAAAAAGTGGTCTGGGGCAAAAAGGATGACATTCAATGAGGACAAATGTAAAGTATTCCACTTATGTAGAAACAAACCATTACACACATAAAAAATGGGAAATAACTGCCTGATAAAGAGTACTGCAGAAAGTGATCTCAGGCTCATAAGCTAACTGTATGCGGGGGAATGGTCCTGCTATTGTGGGGAACTTTCCTGGCTTCTATACTACCCTGGTGAAATGGACCAGCAAAAGGATCTGAGTCCCCGCTCCCACTTCTTTTATCCAAAGACCTACCTGACCCTGAGGGCTTCCCTTCCACTCTTCTGAGTAGCTGAGTCCTCAAAATCCCAACAAGGCTGGGCTCAGGTTTCCTGGGGCTTAACCCCCAACCTTGTAGTCACTTAGGGCAGGGGCTAAGGTGTCCCCACTCCGGGGTGCTCTCTTCACACTGGATGCTTTCTTGACCCAGTGATCACTACATATAGTTCAAAACAAATACAATTTATTAATCAGCAGTTGGACACACTTGCTCTGGCAGTGACCACAGGATTTCAGGCTCTAGGTGGCAGGGCCCCTCTCCCAGATGGAGTTATAATCCCTCTTGGAGTCTGGCCTGCAGGGCCTCTTGGCTGGTGGCGTCTCCCTGCCCAGAGCCTCTTTCCCCCCCTTTGCTGATTCCAGCTGATCCTCACCACACCCAGCTGCAGATTATGTTGCTTTGCCAGCCTCCAGCTCCTAGCATTGCTCCTCCGAACCCTTTGGCTCTGGTTACTGTAGGTCTGCCTCTCAGCACAGCTTGCATTCCTTGGGCTGTGTGTGTCTGACTCTGGTCACTGCAGGTCTACTTCTTAGCACAGGGTCTGTCACTGCAGATCTGCTCCTCAGTACAGCCTGGACCCCCTGCTACTCTTCTTAGCTCTCTCCCCCTTTGACTCAGACCCAGAAAATCCCAGCACACACGGAGGATGGGACCTGGCCTCCTAATTCCACCATTGGCCTGTCCAATCTGTCAATCAGGCTGACCTGGAGTGTTGGCTTCTTCCCATTGTCCCTGGTGTCTGTCTGTCTCAGGGCTCTGATTTCTCATGGACCCTTCCCCTTTTGGTACAGGGAGCTGGCCAACCAAAAACTCCCACTGAGTTTTAGTAAGGGGCTAACAGTCCACTTACATAACTATGGGTCAACAGTGCAATACTATTGCAAAAAAAGTGAACATCGTTTTGTTATGTATTAGCAGGTGTTATCCAGGGAATAAAGTAATGTTAATTTGGAAGGTAATTAGACTCGCTCTGACTAGCTGTTAATGATCCTTGAACCAGAAGCGAGGTATGCCTGGTAATCCATATCTCTATCACCGGCAATTAAATGATGCAATAATCAAGCACACACAAGGTTTAGGGCCAAACCATGTATTAAATTTAAATAGCAAAAACAGGAATAAGAACTCGACCTACCCTATCCTCAGACACAAAGAAGATAGAAAAGACCCATACATACAAAAGGTAATACTTTACAAAATGTCAGACGATCGGCGCTTGTGACCTGTAACTTCTAAGCTAATTTAAAGCCTCGAAGGAGGACCTGCGAGGAGATCCCTTGATGGAATGATCCCTGCCTGTTGGCTTAGGGCTGCCAGAAGAACCTCAACCGTCTAGGATAATGGCTTTCCCTGAATACGGTTCTGGTTGTCTCTTCAGCGAAACTGTCCAATCCAGAAGGCAAGTGGGATGATGATAAAGTCCAAGTCCAAAAGTAATATGACTCCAGCCCAAAAACCCTTACATGGGATGTTTCTACATGTGGATGGTACGTGAGTCAAAAACAAAAGACTTCACCACAGTCCATTAATCCGTAGATGTTATAGGGTACATGTACACTTGCTCCCTCGTTCGAACTAGGGATGCAAATGTAGCCGACCAAAATTGCTAATGAAGTGAGGATTTAAATATCCCATGCTTCATTAGCATAATCTCGCCCGTGTGCTATTCCACTCACCAGCTGATTCGAACCAGGAAGTGCACTCTGGGACGTGTTAGTTCAAATCAAACCCTTTGGTTTGAACTAACGTTACTCCTCAAAAAATGAGGAGTAATGTAAGTTCGAACCAATGGGGAGCACGTCCTGGAGCGCGCTTCCTGGTTCAAATCAGCTGATGAACAGAATAACGCGCGGGCAAGATTATGCTAATGAAGCACAGGATATTTAAATCCCGGCTTCATTAGCAATTTCTGTCGGCTACATTTGCATCCCTAGTTCAAACTAGGGATGCAAGTGTAGACGTACCCATACTGAATAGACACGAACACAAAAAGGTATGGTACCTAAGGAACCCAAAGAACCAGAGGACCCGAATTCTCCTCAGCCCAGACCTTTTATTGGCCTTGAGGCGGGAAAAGGGGTTGACGTGCTGAGTGCAATATTTGGGGCTGTGTGCAGCTAATTTGAGGGATGAGTGCAACTTTGGTGAGGGGTGAAGCACTGTAGGGATGAGTGCACATGACTTTGAGATGAGTGCATAGATAGAGGGTCATGTGCATTTCTGACCCTTTTGGCAGAAATCTACATTTGTGGTAAAGACACTCTCCTTCAAAATGGAAGCTTCACAGGCTCCATTTTGTATACTCTATACTTACATTATACATATTGGGGGTAACACAGGAGTGTTGTATGTAAGGCAGAAGAAGTAATTTTTCTACTCTACTCCACACTGATTAGCCCTCAACTGGAGTATTGCATCCAGTTCTGGGAATTACTCTTCAGGAAAGAGGTGGACAAATTGGAGAAAGTCCAAAAATAGCAAGAAAAATTATTAAAGGTCTAGAAAACTTGACATATGAGGCAAGATTGAAAGAAGTCTGGTTATTTAGTTTGGAAAAAAAACTAAGAGGGAACATTATAAAAAAATTCGAGTATTTAAAAGGTTGCCACAAGAAGGAGGGTGAAAAATTATTCTCCCCAGCTTATAAGAATAGGACAAGAAGCAATGAGTGTATATTGCAGCATGGGAGGTTTAGGTTGGACAGTAGGGAAAAACTTCCTGTCAGAATGGTTAAGCACTGGAATAAATTGCCTAGGGAGGTTGTAAATGTGCATCATTGGGGATTTTTAAGAACAGGTTAGACAAACACCTGAAGCAAGTGTTTTACAAATTATAAGCCTGTAGCTTCCTTGCATTAATGCTGAACATAACTAAGATAATAAAGACAAGCTAGCCTTTTTAACTAGAGTACTGAGATTTAAAAAAATACTTACATAAATGAAATAATTTACTTTACTTTTCTCAATCATAAGATTATTTTTTTTGTAAAATGTATATTTCTATAGTAGCTTTTCCCAACAAACATTTATAATTTTCAGAAAAAATATAAACTAAGTTTCAAAGATGCAAGATGTTTCTTGGTGGTGATTTTGTACTAATGACAGACACATTTTTAAAGAACTTTTTTTTTCTCTTGAAAGGGTAAGAATCAGTAGATGAAAGACAAATATTTTATTTTGCCTTTTTTGCAGTGCATTCTTCCCTTTGAGTGTGGGACATTTCTCAAATTTCTTTTGTATAAGGATTTTATGATTTGCAGACTTCAACTATTTTACAACTCATTAAATTTATTGTCTGTGTTGATAGACAAATCTATCATAGTAACAAACTATTTGCTTATCCAATAATAAATATTATTATTGTTAATAATAATTTTACTATTTCATTATGTTGTAGATAGCTTATAATAAAAACTTGATTTTCTGCAGTGACTTAATAGGTTAAGCAAACACATCTCAGTGCTAAACTGCTTGGTAGCACTATTCACAGCTGAGTAGAGGCAGCTGCAAAATAAGTACTAAGAGCAGTTCCCATCCTGCTTTAAAGTATACAGGAGCTTGTAATGATTCTAAAGGGCCATTAAATTGGTTGCGTTCCTGACACATCCGTGGAATATCTCCAATATTTTCTCTCTTCCACCTTGTAGGCCTCCTACATAAGATGTAGAACCAGCTTTGTGCCCATGTCTAGGAACACTTCAAGCACAGCCAAAATGGCTTCCCAAAATGGTTTGTTGTACATCAATATTTAAACAATAATTTTCTTCCCTTCTTCTGGCTTTTGAACACAGGGGTTGGCAACCTTCAGTTTGCAGCCCTTTCAGTGGCTGCAGCTTGACATTTTTGGCCAATGGGAGCAGCAGGAAGCAGCAGCCAGCAAATCTCTTCAGCCCGTGCCACTTCCTACGGCTCTCATTGGTCAGGAACAGCAAATAATAGCCCCAGGGAGCTGCGGGGGGGGAAGGAAGGAGGAAGAGGAGGAGGAGGAGGGGTAGGTAGAGTGCAAGGGACTGCCAGTGGATTATCCTGATGAGACGCATTCCTGCCAAAGGTTACTGAGTCCTGCTGTAAAATTATCAGCCATTTATGTTTTAACACTTGCTGATACATGTGACTAGACAGATACTTAATTAACTAGTTTTACTAACCTAAAGTTTCAGTTTAAAATGTGTTTACAGAAGTGTCTTCAACTGCAACATTGTCTCAGAAACATGTGCTTCAAGATTAAAAACCGCTGCTGATCTTATTTTTGAACTTTGATGTGGATATATTGCATTGTTTCAGAGTGAAAATAAAACATATTTATGCTTTGATAGTTAAAGTGGAGAGTGCGAATGGAAAACGTATGGTCTAAACATTTGGAATTGAAAAAGCAGAAACTTTCTGATACTTGCGTAGGTACTTGTGATTATCCAATCCATATATTCTAACCTTATGTCTGATGTTGTATAACATATTGTTGCCTGCTCTTTAGATTATGTATAAATTATATACATTATTTAAGAATCCCCATTTCTCACTTTGAATGTTGAAGGGTTCTTGTCCCAAGTTCAGGCTCAGTAGTATTCACATTATTCTATAATTGGGACCTCTGATGTGCAGAAAAATATCTTTAGAAAACATATAACTTGCATTGATTTGTATCACATTTTCATTATTTATTTTGATTGCTATTGACTAGTACCAGCATATGCAATCAATATTGACAAAATAACAAAACCGATCACTAAAAATCAGTCAACTATTTTATTGCACACAACATCATACAGTTGTTTGTTTCCTTCTTTGTCATTACTCTGCATTGTTTTGGTAAACAGAAATTGTATTTCAATTTCATGTAGATTTAGTGTAGATCTTCGGTAGCTATATATGTTCTTGGAGTAACTTCATATTGTTTAGTATTCAGGAAGCATTTTATCACCTTTAATCACAAGGAATAAAATCCATGCAAATTTAGGTTCACAAATACAGAGTTTCGCTCCAGTTGATCAAGTGGCTATTTTTGAGTAAATTTACAATGTGTCTCATATAATGGTAATTTACAAACGAGTAAAAATAAAAGTCAATATACTCAGAAACAGTTTGGGTTAAGGAGTTTGTGCCTGGTACTATTAATTTTCTTGGAGATTAATCAATATTTTATTAATTTTAGCTAGACAAGAGATCAATATTTCAGAAGGTTCCTCAAGGGAACCTGAGAATTTTCATTGTAATACAGGAATTAAATTAGGAGCAGGAATATTACTGATAGTAACAGAAGAAAATGAGTTTGGTATGAATAAATTGATATACAAATCTCTGGTTTCTGGCTGTCAAATTGAAGTGCAGTGGACTTGTAGGACTAGAACTGGCTCTTGGCACAGCTCTTGACTATGGGAGATATTAGGGAAAGGTGGACACATGCAAAAATGGACTTTGAAAATACGGTAAATTGTATCTACATTACATGCAAAATCATGCTTAAAGTGAGTTAACTATCATATTATAAAAAATACCCCAATCTATACTGGGTCACATTTTAGCAAATGAGAAAGGCAGAGACCATGGATGAGATTGTGTCTTGTGCCTGTAGAAGAGCAGCACATTCTCATAGCATGGTGTGAGAAACCTTTTAAACCTTCTGCATACAAGCAATCCTGGGATGGGTTGGGCATCCCCGAAGTAATGACAGCCTAAGGGCTTTTCTACACAGGGAATAATTCTTCCTATTTTTAATTAACTCTATGTTTGGAAGATCTTTTGCTGGAATAAATAAGGAAGGAAAAAAGAGAGAAAGAGAAAAGGAAGGGGAAAGGAGAAAAAATAAAAAGAGAGAGACAGTGAGTAGATTGTTCAAATAGTTACAACAGGCTGATAAGAACAATTAGTACCTCTATTGTTTGTTTGTTTGGTTAAGTCATAGGATGTGGTAGGTAGTGTGCAACAGGGCTTGAGGCAGGAAGCTGGCCCTCAGAGCCTCCAGCCACAGCACACAAGCCCCCAAGAGTCCCCTGCCCATCCCAGGAAGCATGAACAGGGCTTCCAGGAGCCTGCCAGGGACATAAAAGGTGTTCACCATTCTAGTTTGGGGCCCTCCTTGAGGTGTGGGGCAACAAAAAGAACCTCCAGGATCTCTGCTCCAGATGCAGGAACAGCAACATCTATGACCAGATGGCTCAGAGCCTGGCCAGAAAGGGCCACATCAGGACCCAGGAGCAAATCCAGAGCACAGAAAAAGAGCTCCAGCAGGCCTACACCAGGGTGAGGGAGTGCAGCTAATGCTCTGCAGTTGGACCCCACTCCTGCCCCTATTTTGATGACCTGCACCACATCCTGGGGGTGGTGCAGCTCCTTTCCCTCTGCTGGTGGTGGATTTGGGGCTGCAGACACTAGTCATCACCTGCCCAGGGGTCCCAATCCATGAGAAAGAGGAGAAGGAGGAGGGCAAGGAGGAAATGGCAAGCACAGTGATCACTATAACCCTAGAGCCGGTACCCCATAGCCTGGATGTCATAAATTGAGTGGTCTTAGTTTTTCACACACACAGGGTGGGGAATGGCGGGCACCGAGGGGCTGTGGTGTGATTGTTGTTTGACATTCTTGGCTTGGGCATCATGCTGCAGTCCATGCATGCGGATGCACATGCAGCACTTGTCTGTGCCACAAAGCCCCAGGAGGCAACACCAGAGCACCCCTGGGCTCCTGCTCACAGGCTCTGGAGAGGCCACCCATACTTCTGAACTCCAGAGGGGGGAACACCCTCCCAGCATGAGTCACTGCTGGAAGAGGCTGGGGACAAGGACACATGCACGCACGCACACTGACTCTGGAGTGTTGCAAATGGCACGCAGGCTCTCCTGGTGTGTGTGTAGCACTGATGGAAATCCAGGCAGCTTGAGGCCCCCCTCCCAGCTGTTGGATCCCACTGTGGCCAGCCATTTCCCTTGCCTCTTTTTCTGAGGGGGAGGAGGGAAGGAGCGGAAGCATGGTCACATTGGGACCTCTAGGCCCCTGTAAGGCAGGGCTTGCTGTCCAGGCCACACATGACCATGCTTCCAGGACATCACCATTCTCTGACCCAAGAACTGTTGCTCTCAGCTCACAGATAAAGGCAAGTCTTTAGGGACATGGTCTCCAGGGATGACTGACCACCTCTCTTTAATCTACCCAGCCAGACTAGACATGACCGTAGGGTAATCGACAGCACCTGAGCCAGCTGCCCGACCCCTAGCCGCAAGTGCCAGAAGGTCCAGGATGACCACATGAGGGAGCAAGTCTCCATACTGCAAGACATGCAGCAGACTCTGGTCCAGAAGGTGGAGGATGAAACACAGTGGTGGGTCCAGATGTTGATTGAGTTGCTGCAGCAGGGATGCAATGTGTGTGCAACTGTCTGGGAGCTCCTGACCTAGCCGGCATGGGTCCTAGTCCCTACTACTGCCCCAGTCCCTTGAGTTTCAAAAGTTGTTTTTGAATACCCTACTAGTATACTTTTGCTGATGGCTCTTAAGCCTCCATATTTGAAACTAATGAACCAGTAAGCTTATTTTTCAGAAGTACTTAATTTTGCCCTCACTGAAGTTAATCTCACCATAGATTTAAAAAAAAACCATTTATATTTCTTTCCCCTCAATATACATAATATCCAATAGTTTGATTGATATATCAACACCTTAGAATGAACACGTATACAATATATAAACCAACACAAGTCACAGGCTACCTGTCTTCCTGACACAAGTCATTTTGAAAGTAACTTTGAATTGCACTGAGCCTGAGACTCCTGGCAGAGGGGAAATTGCACTTGCTTCCTATCACTACATCTTCCTTTGCTGACTGACTTTATTCTGCCAGGGTTCTATGCCAGAATATATGTCAGAGGAAGACAACATTAATCTGTGGAGAAATCTGGACCTTTCATCTGTGAACGCATACACACGCACATAATCAGTTTTGTAAACTGAACAAAGAAGGATTTTCTGGGCCACTCAAAATATATTTGAATTAGATTATATCTTTTAGAGACACATTCAACTTTGAATTAAAATATGTCAGTGATGGAGAGTCCATCATGACCCTTGATAAATTGATATGATGGTTACTTACCCTCACTGTTAAATTTTTTTCCTTATTTCCAGTCTGAATTTGTCTAGCTTCAACTTTCAGCTGTTAGAATTTATACCTCTGTCTGCTAGGCAGACAAGCCAATTATCAACTACTTGTTCCTCATGTAGGCACTTATAGACTGTTCAAGTCACCTCTTAACCTTCTCTTTGTGAAGTTAAATAGACCGAACTCCTTGTGTCTATCATGACAAGGCAGGTTGTTTAATCCTTTAAACATTCTCATGGCTCTTCCCTGAACCTTCTTCAATTTATGAATATGTTTCTTGAATTGTGGGCACCAGACCTGATGCAATATTGCAAAAGCGATCACAGCTCTGCCAGAAATAGAAGGCAGAATAAGCTGCATACTCCTACACAATGTTTCTCCAATTATGCATCCAAAGATTGCATTACTCCTTGTAGCCAGAGTTTCATATTGGAAGCTCATGTTGAGTGCAATTCAGAGGATACCAAGACCCCAAAAACGTTTAAGAGTCATACTTCCCAACATAGAGTCCCCCATCGTTTAACTATGACCTATAGTCTTTGTTCCTGGATAAATATATTTACATTTGGCCATTGCTGGGTTTGAGATGCAGTCAACTTTTTCACTAGCAATTTTTTTGGTTTAACATCTTAATTTTATTGTGATATAAACCTAAAAGAAATGAAAAAACGTAAATCATCAGCAAATGTCAAAAGTCCCAGGGGTGTTTCTTATTCTTTAATGGCAAATTAAGTCTTTAAAATTAACAGCTATGCTTCATGCCCAACTCTGGTCCTTCGCCCCTCCTAAATTAGAAATCTAGCTTGAGTGTTTTTACTAACCATTAACTGCAAGAAATTTGAGAAATTAATAATGAACATATTCTACACAAATCTATGTATGTTATAATTGTAGCATATTTAGCTAATTAATGACCTCATTGTTCTATTTGGTACTGTGTGGCAACTCTGAATATTTTTTTTTCACTCTACACTTCCCTCTTTTAGTTCATCATAACAAGAAACAGACATCTGCTTGTAATTCTAACTTTTTTTTTTGCTTGACAGTTTCTTACCAATGTATTAAGAGTATGTCTTTCTTGAAAGGATATGATAAATACAAGAATTGACTTTTTATGTCCATGGCCATAGGAGAAGTTTGACAGGAAGGAAGTTTTCACCTGATATCCTGTACTGATATCATGAAAGGAGTTAAAGGCTGATTTTGGCTGTTTTAATAGCGATTTTGCAATTTACTGAACTCCACCATCAATATGAAGAAAGTGGGAGTTCTCCTTTAAAGGAGGACATAAGGCCTGGGATAGACTGGTCCTAAATGGACACATTCAGGCAGCCAAGTCTAGAAATAGCTTATACTGGAGTTTCTTTAGTTTGAGTTACCTTACGTAATAAAGCCAATACCCTGGAATGTGTTCAATTTAACTAGGCTTGAGGAAAAATCAGAATATTGGTCTTGTGGGAAATTCAGTTTTTGATTAAAAAAATCAAAATATCTAAACTTTTTGGGGGACAAAAATTTTTAAAAATGAATCAGAAATGTCAAAACCATTTTGTTTTCAAAATTTTGATATAAACAAAATTTTAAATACATTCTAAAATCAAAATTGTTAACTTTGAGCTGTTTAGCTGAATCTAAACATTTAGTTTCAGATCAGTTCAAAATGAAATTGCATCTGCTTTGGCTACTGCAATACTTCATGAGAATTGTAGTGTTGCCAGGGAGCTGAGGTAAGAATGCACAAAGTATATCTTATATAATTCACTGTGGTGTCTCAGCCATAGACAATATGAGAGTCTCATGGGAGATGAAGTATATCCAGGGATCATACCTTGCAGGGGATGATGGGGACATGATTCATTAGAACTCCAACATCTACAAGGCACTGTGGAAGCTTCCTAAAGAAACAGATTACTGTTGAACATTTTGATTCAGTTCAGCAAACTGAAGTCATTCAATTCAGGTTAACCTGACCCAAAACTAAATGTTTGTTTAGATTTTTCCAAAGGGAAATTGACAAACAAATATCAATTTTTGCATGGAACATTTTGATTTTCAGAAGACACATTTTCTGTCCAAAAAACTCTAACCAAAAGCTCATTTCTACTTTTAACTTTATAAAGAGTATACTAAGATTTTTGCTGGAAGATGTTGCCTAGGAAGGAGTTTAATAAAATGTGGATAGGTAAGGCTTGCCAATCTGATCAGGAAAAGATCTAAGTTTGTCCTCTATCCCAGGTCACAATTCGATGGAACCACAAGGCTCCCTCTCTTGAGGGTCAACAGGTGACAGACAGCAACCACACCTTAACTCTGGGAATGAAATAGAAAACAGCTTTACGGATAATGATCATGATCACCACAGCAAAAACAATAGTAAGAACACAGATCACTTGAATTCCTTCCCAAGATGTCATTAACATAATCAACTTAAAACTTATCTAGTGTACAAAGAGTAATAATAACAATAACAATAATAATTCCAACACACCCAAGGATCCCAAGGCTGGATGGAGAAGGGTGGCTTCCCTTCCCCTGGAAGACCTGGGAGCGAGTTTTAGTAGGATTCCTAAAAGCAGACTTAAACAAATTTAAGGAAAGAAAGAAAGCCGTTACAAGAAGGAGAAAATAGATATAAGTTCTTAGTTTCTCTGACCTTATAAGCAAATGTCTCAAGGAGGACTGTTTCTCAGCTGTGCACTGATTTCGCAGCAGCCCAGATCTCCTGAATCACTAGGCCTAAATACCCCTTTTGGTGACAAAAGGATACACCACCCCTTTTCCATAACTGGGCTTAACACCCCAAGATTTCTGAGGGTACCATCTTTGATTGGAAGAGATCTTTGGATATCTTATGAATATTTATCATGAGTGACTGATCTTTCTTGGATGCTGTTCCTATACCACAAAGAAAGCGCGGGAAGCTGTATGGGAAGCTGCAGTCTATAAGCCTCCATCTGTTGCTATTGCACAAAGAAATTGAAATGTTCATAACTGTCAAGTTAGCAGATTTATGCCATAAATTCCGGGTAGGATTCAAAAAATAAACTTGTGCTGACCACAAATTCTTGCTTCACCCCTTTATGGAAAATTACACAAATGGCATATATTTCACCACTTATATCTATTGCCATCAGCCATCTTACAGAACCTGAATTCTGTAGGCCCCTTGCATTACCAGCATATTTAAAATCTATATAAAGGAAAATAAGAATAGAATAATAATCTATTACTTAACTAGGCAAATATAATTTTAATAGGCCGGAATAAAGCAGATAATGGTTAGTAGGCTACAAAGAGGAGACACCAGTTATAGGGCCTCTACATTTCAAGAAAAAAAAGCAGTCATGTAACACTTTAAAGACTAACAAGATGGTTCATTAGGTGATGAAGTTTTGTGATGCAGACCCACTTCTCCAGATCATATTCTGAAAGTGAATTGGCATGACCATTATATAACATGGGGATATAATGAAGAAGTAAACAAATTATACAGTAACAAATCAGCTACATAAAATAAGAAGTTGGGGGGGCGAAGGGACGAGAAAGAGACAAGGAAAGAGGAAATTGCCTATTGTAAGAGTCAATTAAGTGGCTAATATGGAATTACCATGAATATCAAAAGATGGGGAGGCCGTCTTTGTAATGTGAAAGATAATTATCATCTAAATAAAGGCCCATTCGCAACGTGTCAAATTTTAGCATAAATAAAAGTTCTGAAGTCTCCCTCTGTAATCTGGTGTTAAAGTCTCTTTGAAGTAAGATGCATGTTTTCAGGTCTTTAAGGGAATGGCTAGTTTGATTAAAATGTTGGCTAACAGGTTTCTCTGACTGGAGATGTCTGATGTCTGATTTGTGAGCATTGATTCTCCAGCTAAGTGACTCACCAGTTTGTCCAGTATACATCGCATAGGGACATTGCTGGCACATGATGGCATATATCATATTGCTGGACATACAGGAATATGAGCCCTTGATCGTATAACTGACATGCTTACGTCCAGTGAAGGTGTCTCCAGAGTAAATATGTGGACAAAACTGGCAACAGGGTTTGTTGCAAGGGAAAGTTCCAGGGTTAGTTTTAATGTGGTATATCCTGTGATTGTTAGTAAGAATCTTCGTGAGGTTAGGTGATTGTCTATAGGAGAGTATAGATCTGTCACCCAGAGCCTCTCGGAATGTAGCATCCTTTTCCAGTATAGGTTGTAGGTTATTAATAATGCGCTTGAAGGGTTTGAGTTGGGGGCTTTAGGTTTTAACAAGCGGTGTCCTATTGTTGATTTTCTTGGGCATATCTAGAAGTAGCTGGTTTCTGAGTATTCGTCTGGCCCTTTCAATCTATTTTTTTAATTCCCCCAGTGGGTAATAGAGTTTTATGAATGCTTGGTAGAGATCTTGAAGTTTTTGGTCTCTGTCAGTGGGATTGGAGCAGATGCGGTTGTATCGAAGGGCTTGACTACAGACACTGGATCGTATGGTGTGTCCTAGATGGAAGCTGGAGGCATGTAAGTAAGTGTAGCAGTCAGTGGGCTTCCTGTAGAGAGTGGTATTGATTTTGCCATCAGTGATTTGTACTGTGATGTCCAGGAAATAGATCTCTCGTGTCAAATATTCTAGGCTGAGATTGATGGTGGGGTGTAGGTTGTTAAAATCTCTGTGGAATTCATCCAGTGTTTTTTGATTATGAATTCAAATTATAAAAATGCCATCGATGTAGTGTAAGTAACGGAAGGGTAAAAGGGAATGGGAGTTGAGGAAACATTGTTCCAAGTAAGCCATAAAGGGTATGTCCACTATCCCTCTAGTTTGAACTAGCGGGGTAATGTTGGCATACCGCACTTGCAAATGAAGCCCGGGATTTGAATTTCCCGGGCTTCATTTGCATGAGCGGGGAGCCGCCATTTTTAAAACCCCGCTGGTTCGAACCCCGTGCAGCGCGGCTACACGGGGCACGAACTAGGTAGTTCGAACTAGGCTTCCTAGTTCGAACTACCGTTACTCCTCATTTCACGAGGAGTAACGGTAGTTTGAACTAGGAAGCCTAGTTCGAACTACCTAGTTCGTGCCCCGTGTAGCCGCGCTGCACGGGGTTCGAACCAGCGGGGTTTTAAAAATGGCGGCTCCCCGCTCATGCAAATGAAGCCCGGGAAATTCAAATCCCGGGCTTCATTTGCAAGTGCGGTATGCCTACATTACCCCGCTAGTTCGAACTAGCGGGATAATGTAGATATACCCATAGATATTAGCATACTGTGGGGCCATGTGGGTACCCTTGGCTGTGTCGCTGATCTGGAGGTGTCAGTTGTCCCCAGATTGGAAATAATTGTGGATAAGAACAAAGTTACATAGATCTGCTACCAGATTTGCCACAGTAACCTCTGGAATAGTGTTTCTAATCACTTGTAGTCCATGTTCATATGGAATATTGGTGTAGAGTATTTCTTCTGCAATACATCATATTAACCAAGCTGTCTACTCTTTCTAAGTAACACACTGTATGGCTACGTCTACATTGGCAAGATTTTGGGCAAATACTTTTAATGCAAGAGTTTTTGCATTAAAGTATTTGTGCAAGAAAGTATCTACACTGGAATGTGCCTTTGCGCAAGGGATGTGATTTTGCGCAAAAGCATCCGTGCCAGTGTAGACACTCTCTTGCGCAAGAAAGCTCCGATAGCCATTTTAGCCATCGGGCTTTCTTGTGCAAGAAATTAACGTTGCTTGTCTACACTGGCCTCTTGTGCAAGAACAGTTGCGCAAGAGAGCTTATCCCTGAGTGGGAGTATCATAGATCTTGCGCAAGAAGCACTGATTTCATACATTAGAACGTCAGTGTTCTTGCGCAAGAACTCCCCGCCAGTGTAGACAGGCAGCATGTTTTTGTGCAAAAGCATCTGCTTTTGCGGAAAATCATGCCAATGTAGTCACAGCCTATTAGTAAGAACACATCTTCACAGCACCCTTACCTTGCAATAAGCTTCATAATTTGTGTAGCTTATTTTGAGGTAATTTTGAAATAAAGCATTATTCTGAAACATCCCTTAACCCTCATGCAATGAGGTTTACAGGGATGTCGGGATAGTGAGCCTGTTATATTTTGAATATATATATATTCAAAATATAACAGGCTTGCTCTTAAGTTGCAGAATAGCTATTTCCGCAGTGTAGACATAGTCTAACTGAGCTATGTGTGGGATAAACCATCTCACATATATTCATGTAGCAAACCCAAACATTTAAACTTGAACAAGGTAATAAAATCTTGAGATAATTCACAAAATGTATTTAACCTTTGCCCATATTTTTCTATGTTCAGTTAAGCTAACATGAACAAAACACCAACTTTTCATATATAACCACCTAACACATAATTAAAAAAAAAACCCGAAGTAAATCAAATCAACCCTACTGGCATTTTAACCAGAAACACCAGATCTTCTTAATGATGGATTTTCAAGTTAATTTCCTCTCTTAACCAAGTTGCCCTAAACTATCCATCTCAAACTTTTATATTCCAAACCCCATCATTCTATCTTTAAAATCTGGATAGGAAACGAACTCAGCAACCATTATTGCCAAATTCAAACATTCCAAAACCATGAGCCAAGCCCCTCTAAATCATGATATTGACTTAAAAACTGATGTTTAAAAGAAATAAAATATTGTGTTCTTTTTATTTGCCTTCTGGTTTGCAAGCCTTTTGCATTCATGTCTTTAAAACACCAATTATCACAAGACTTATGTTAAAGTCAAAAGTGCTATCATCAACGAATATCTGAAAAGTTGTCTTGGCACTGGAAGACCTTTATTTTGTTTTAAGAAATGTGGGGTAATGCACACTGTATGGTATACAATCTGTTTTGTTGAAAATATAGGATGGCTATGGCATCCTTCCATAAAAACTGATGCAAATAGCTATCTGTGCAATGTGAACAAAGAGGATTTTTGTCCAAGGATTAATCTTCCAACAGGAAAAGGAGGAAGAGAATTGGGTGAAATATGAGGAACCAGTAATTCACTAAGTCACTGAGAAAAAAGAAAAAAAGATTTCTATTTCTCCCTTTTCAGTTTCTTCTCAGAGTCCAACCAGGCATAAATTTGTTCCTCTTGCTCAATTTTCAAACATCCATTTTATTTACCAGAGATTTATTCTCCTTAACCAAACTAGTACAAAGCATGCCATGCCCAAAGGCAGTATTTTCTAACTCAGTGATTCAGAATTCAACTCCCTGCAGTCTTTTAAAATCACTTCAACTTTATTATCTATCCCACAAAGTAGCTCATGGAAGCCAGCCAATCTGCTAAGCAGGAGATTTAGGGCCCAATCCTGCTCCCATTAATGTCAATAAGAGTTTTGATTTTGGTTTCAAATGAGAAGACTAGGTCCTTAATGCTATGGAAATCATGGTTTTCAAGTCCTGTAAAATGGCTTTCCAGTGAATGCTCTGTATGCTGGAAGGCAATAACAGAGAAATAACACATTTGTAAACAGATGCTTCAGTTTTTAAGTTAACTTTTCAATATAACTCATTTCCTTGAGCACAGTGAGCTTTTTCCAATGACCCAGACTATACATGCCTTTTTGCACAATAGGTTAACAATTACATCACCTGAAGAAGCTCAAAACTTGAAAAGCAGCACATTAAGAGTAACCTAAATAACATGCATCAGGGCAGAGCTAAAGTGGCTTTTACACAAATACATCCCTATCTATTTTTAACCAACTGAATAGTAGATAAATCAGACAAAAAATAAGGATGTAAAAAGAATATTTTGGTATGAATTTTGCATTCAATGCTACATTTTCAAAATGGACTCCCTCTAAGTAGAACATGCAACTATGCATATTTATGTATTCTACATGCAATTTTTACTCACGCCTATTTCACATATTTCACATACAAAAAACCTGGATTCCCACTGGCAAACAGCCCTTTTATTTTATTTTATTTTTCTCTTTACATGCAAATGTTTTGAATATGTTAATGCTGCCTACTTACATAACCCTGAGATTTTACATGCAGAAAATTCTGAGCAAATTATTTCTTGTGCAGAATTGCAGGGGCATGCTATGATGTCATCCAGGATGCCTTTGAAAACTTACCCTAAAAGTGAATATTATTGTGGAGTCAGTCATGACACAGGCAGACATGTGAAATTCAGACACTGCTCTCAGTGCTCTTCAGATGTGATATGCAACACCCACCATGCTCCTAGTTTTGGACCTCCATGTGAGCAGAAAATCCCTACCTGTAGCCAAATTTAGTGTTTCCTTTGTGTTATTGTGCTCTTTTTCTTATCATTAAAACTCATTTTCACAGACCTTATGACTGTTGCAGTCTGGGCTTTAAAATACAATTACAGCGAGAGCAGAGTAAATCTAGCTTTGGTTTACAACTATTAGTGTAGTCTGTGGCTCTTTCAGTGCCAATGTAATTAAACTTGTGTCAAAGTTGACTTTGCCAATCCCTATTATCAGAATTTTATAGCTGCAGTGAAAACTGAAAAGTATATGAAAGGTTTCACTCAATTCATATGAAATTTGTCAGAAATAAAACACAAATTTAGTCTTTTTGAGGTACAAATAAATGGGAGGTAGACATCTGGAGACTTTTGCTCTCAGAGCTCCTGCCAGAAAGAGAGAGAGAGAGAGAGAGACAGAGAGAGACAGAGAGAGAGATTTGGAAACTCATTTAGTCATATTCTGCCTAAGTACTTCAGTCCCATTTTTAATTGAGACTGTAACATTTCCTCTGTATGCCTTTAAATTACAATTCAAAATATATTTGCTTTAGTATGTTTACTCAGTATTTCAGAAATGTTTTGGTTACAATTTATTTTAAGAGTCCTGCCATGCTGAATTCATTTTGCATTCACTGCAAAAGCACTGATCTCACTGATACAATTTTGTATTCATGTTGCTCCCACATGTCTCTTTTTAGATGTTCTGCTTTAATCAACAATTAATTAAGACTTAGTAGATACTGTGCTCTTTGATAATATGCTCTTTGGGGCTCCAGATGTTATGGACCAAAGTCATCTTTGGGGCCAACATGAGCCAGATTAATGACTTTGGTGAAGTTACACCACAGATGAGTTTGGCCTTTACTATTTTCATCATTTATATTACAGTAACACCTAGAGATCAAACTGAGATTGGAGTCTGTCATGAGGTGTTCTAATAGGGTCCCATTGTGCTGTTCTTTATACAAATATACAATAAAAGGCAATTCTTGTCCACACCAAATTTACAGACTAAATAGGAAACCAACCAACCAACCAACCAAACAAACAAAAAACAAAGAAACAAACAAAGAAACAAAACCAGACAAATTATGCAAGGGGGAAAAGAGGGGAAGCAACTTACTCAGGTTTATATAGCAGATTATTATCCAAGCCAAGAACAGAATGCAGTTCTCCTAAATCTTAGCTCAATGTCTTAATCCATGCATGCTGCTGCTTTAATAGGTAGTGCCATGCCGCTTAAATCTGAACTGTATATCTAAATGCCTGAAATATAGCATCAAGGCAAACCTTCATTTTTTGCTTCAATATTATATCTGTTTAGAATTTGCAATTAACTACCTTTCTAGTGGCATAGAAGCTACAATCTAGTTGATTTGGTTGATGAGATATAAACTCTCTTCAGACATGGAAACAATATACAGTAAACTTCCGATAATCTGGCACCTTTAGGACCCAGGGAGTGCCGGATTATCAAATATGCCGGATTATCGGAAGGGGGGGCTATGAGGGGTCTGGGGTCCCAGAACCCTCATAGCCCCCCCTTCCAATAGTCCGACTCTGCCCCAGGCGTCCCTGATTCAGCCGCTGCTGGTCAGTTTCAGCAGCGGCTGAATCGGGGACGCCTGCAGCAGAGCAGCTGGGGTGCTGCCGGGTTGGAGCGGTAGCGCCGACCCTTGGCGTGGCGAGACCAACCCGGCAGCACCCCAGCTGCTCTTGGGGATGCGTGGGGTAGAGCAGCTGGGGTGCTGCCGGGTTGGTCCACCAGCGCCGCTCCTCGGACCAACCCGGCAGCACCCCAGCTGCTCTGCCCCAGGTGTCCCCAAGTCAGCCACTGCTGAAACTGATCAGTGGCTGACTCCAGGAAGCCGGAGGCAGAGCTGCTCTGCCCTGGACTTCCTGGAGTCAGCCGCTGGTCAGTTTCAGCAGCAGCTGAATCAGGACACCTGGGGCAGAGCAGCGGGGGGGCTGCCGGGTTGGTCCCACAGTGCCGAGGAACGGCGCTACTGGACCAACCCGGCAGCACCCCAGCTGCTCTGCCCCAGGCAATCCCAAGTCAGCCGCTGATGAAACTGATCAGCAGCTGACTCCAGGAAGCCTGGGGCAGAGCAGCTCTGCCTCCGGCTTCCTGGAGTCAGCCGCTGATCAGTTTCAGCAGCGATCAGCAGCGGCTGAATTGGGGACAGCTGGGCTGCTGCCGGGTTGGTCCCGCAGCCCCGAGGGACAGCGCTAAGGTACCTACCTGGCAGCACTCCAGCTGCTCTGCCCCTGGCTTCCCCGATTCAGCCGCTGGTCAGTTTTAGCAGCAGCTGAATCTGGGAAGCTGGGGACAGAGCAGCTCCAATGGTCCGGCTGCCCGGAGCACTTCCGGGTTCCTGATGGTGCCGGACCATCAGATGCCGGACCATCGGAGTTTTACTGCACTATATTATGTATTCAAGAAACATTAATATGCTGCTGGTGGGAAATATGTGGTAGCCTGCTACATCTCCAATTTTAAAGTCAAATGGTCAATCAAGCATTTATTCTATCAGCTGTACAGAGGTAGCAAGATCGTCTATAAACATTATAGAAATAAAACTAATGAATGTATTTAAAATATTAAGAAAATATTAAGAAAAGGCAATACTAATCATATCTATTTCACTTAAGATCAGATGCAAAGCACATAGATCTACCCCATCCTAGACTCAACCAGGTCCATGTCCTCTTCCAGGAAAGGTTGAACTTCAGAGCTAGCCAATTCAATCTGCCAGAATTCAGCAAATCTAAGCTTCTCATCCCTGACTGAAGCCCTGAGCCAGCAATACACTTTTCATATATTTGTGCATCACAAAGTCAGAAGGGACCATAGTGATCATCAGCTCTGATCTGTACAGCAAGCCATAGAAATTCACTGAATGAATTCCCATTTTAAATAGAGCATATCTTTAAGGAAAAAAACACGCAATCTTGATTTACAAATTACCTTTGCTAAACAATCCATCACAATCCTTGGTGAGTTGTACCCTCACTGTTAAAAACTATCCTGGTTCCTAATCTGAATTTGCCCGGCTTCAGTTTCCAGGGAGTTAGGTTTCTTTATGACGTCTCAACTTGAGAACTAAAAAATTAAGTCATCCAGAATGATTTTATAGATGTAAACAGTCACACTTGTATGTTACATCAGGTTGATTTTTTTTTCTTATCAGCATACTGTTTGAGAATGAGAGGTATATGTAATATTTGCAGAAAGTCCTCACTGACATAAGAGTTTTCAAGAAAATGGTAAAAAAAAATTATTACAGATGTTTATTGCATTTCCCTGTTGTGTTTGTTCGAAAAATACTGCTGCATTGCCTTGCTGCATGAGCAACAGAACACTGCATCATTTGGAAATAAACCAGTTTATTTTCCCTGTCGTAGTAGGATAAAACACAAGAACTGAACAGGATACAATGTGATAAGTAAATTAGATTTTTTTAAAGTTAATGAGTTTTGATAAACCACGATGTCATTTGCTACACTGATAAATAGTTTAAAAAACCTTCCTGTGAGGCAAAGCTAGTATTAAATGGCACGGCGCCAATGAAATCAGTGGAGCTGTGCTGATTATACTAGCTGTTGATCTGTTGCAATAATTAGGCCCACAAATTGACCCTAATTGTAAGCTCAACAGTTTGCCGGAAGCTGGGAATGGGCGACAGGGGATGGACTGCTCGATGATTACCTGTTCTGTTCATTCCCCCTGAAGCACCTGGCATTGGCCACTGTGAGATGACAGGATATTAGGTTAGATGGACCATTGTCATGACAGTATGGCCCTTCTTATATTCCCTACATTCATAAAATGTCAAAACTACATATAATAATAATAATAATAATAATAATAAATATTGATGGGACAACATATGAAAGGGAGAGGAATTGTGATAAAATCATGCTTGGTAAAAGCAGAAAAGTGAACAGGAAGGCTGTGTCTACATTGGGAAGATTTTGCGCAAAAGTGGTGCTTTTGCGCAAAATCTTGCCACCTGTCTATACTGGCCACGAATATTTGCGCAAGAACACTGATGTTGTAATGTACAAAATCAGTGCTTCTTGCGCAAATACTCTAATGCTCCCACTCAGGAATACGCCCTCTTGCGCAAGTGTTCTTGCAGGCAGCCAAGACATTTTGTGCAAAGCAGTCTAAACGGAAAAAAGCCCTAGTGGCTGCTTGGACGCTCCATACCTGCAGTCAGCTCCGGACTTCCTGGTAACCCGAGACCCCTTAAAGGCAGACGCAGCCTGCAGAGGCCATGAGGCAGAAGCCTTTTTTGCTGCCTCTGCCCAGAGCTGTGCCACACGGCTCCTGCCATCCCCCAAAGCCACCAGAGCATGATGGCAGCTCCAGGGGGGGAACAGGAGGCCCAGTGGGCTGAAAATGAAGGGCCCCATCCTGGTCCGTGAGGGAGCTGGAGGCCCTCCTGGACCTGTGGGAGTAAGAGGAGGCCCTCCACGACACCCGCTCCCGTCGCCACAATGTGGAGATCTTCGACCACATGGCCCAGGCGCTCTCACACCAAGGACATCCAGCCCGGACTCTTGAGCAAGTCTGGGCTAAGGTGAAAGAGCTGCACTTGGGCTATGTCCGGTCCAGCAAGGGCCAGGGGGCAGGAGCTGACAGCTGCCCACTACCAGCTGCTCCACTGTATCCTGAGCCAGGCACCACTCCAGGGACCATCCGTCCCTGTGGACACCTGCAGGTGTCTCCCCGTCACCAGGACCAGCGAGGCAGGGGAGGCAGAGGAGCCAGCCAGCAGGTCGGAGGATGAGGGCAGTACCACCTCCGCAAGGGTGCAGCATGCAGAATGGCACAGTGTTCCATGCCTGGCAGTGAGGCACAGCCAGCTACTCCTGGGAAAACCGCAGCGTCTGTGTGCTGCACCTTTGAGTGTGGCCCCCTCTGATCCCCTCGCCTGCTCCCAGTGCCTTGACTGGCCCCCTGAGAGAAGTCCCCACTGCAGCTACACATGTCCATGGGTTATCGTGTGTGAGGGCTAGCAGGAGGGGGAGAGGGGAAGTGGGAGGGCCGGCTTAGGGCCACCTGAGTTTTGCTGCAAGGATTGTACACTCCCCAGTCACTCTCCTGGTTCTGACCAGGAGACATCCCAAGTGATGGGAAGCTGAGAGCCCAGACTACGTCTGCCATATGTGCTCCCAGGCACTATGTGGGGATTCATCTTGCTCCCTGTCAAACACCATTGATTAGCCCAAAGCCTCACAGCCTCCACCGGCAGGGAGTTCCACAGGTTAACACAACACCAGTGCCCTCCCACCCCCCAAGGGGCCAGGACACAAACCGGTGGTTACAATACATGGAGGAGGACCCTACTCCACGGGTGGTCCTGTATGCAAACATACAACATAGAGGGGAGGGGGGCAACCGAGTGGGCCCAAGCCACACTACTGTGGTGTCACCTGGCTTCAGGAGTGGAGGGCATGAGGTGTGGGCACAGTGGCAGGGATGACTGACTGACCCATCCTTTCTTCTGTTCCCTGCAGTGGGACCAAGCAGAAGCGGGGGACCTTCCAGCCCTGTGGCCGCAGCAGTGGCCACACCCCCAGCCGCCCAACCACCAAGGCGGCGTGTCTAGCAGCGGGACCAGCTCCTTTGGTGCCACATGCAGGCCGTCAAAGGGGTGGAGGCAGCCATCATGCGCCAGGTGGAGGCAGACCTGCAGTGGTGCCAGGAGGCCTGGGGCCCATTCCAGGCCCAATGCGTGCGCATGACAGATGCCATTTCCACCCTCACCGTGCACATTGGCCATGCCATACATTATAGCATGGCCTTGCCCCATGAACCCACCAGCCCTCCCATAGCAATGCCTCCTGCTCCCGCAATGGCCCCTCCTGCTCCTGCCCTTCCTGCCCCCGCAGTGGCCCCTCCTGTTCCTGCCCTACCCCTCCTGCTCCTGCTCCTGCAATGGCCCCTCCTACTCCTGCCCCTCCTGCTCCTGCAATGGCCCCTCCCGCTCCTGCCCCTCCTGCCACCTTCCTGTGCTGCCTGCTCCGATGCGGCCTCACCACCATGTGCAGGTCTGCCCCCACAGAAGCAGTTGCAGGGGCCACCCCTCCCAGCAGTAGCTCCCCCCCTCAGTTGAGAGCTATAACTATAAAGAAAGGGATTTGACAGGAAAAATAGAAATAGAAAGTACAGAAGAAAACCAATTGGAAGCTATTAAAGTAAGCTCCAGCATTTATGCCTATCATCCCTGGGCTTTGGTCCTGAACCTGAGGGATGGCCTGACAAAAGTAAGACAGAGAGAAGAATCCAGGTGACATCGCCACTCCTTCCAGTTCCAGCTGAATGCCAGACACCACCTGAGTTGAAATGGGATTGGACATTAACCACAGCTTTAGCCTGTCTCAGATAACTTATTTTCTTTTCGCCCCAAAGAACAGTTATTGCCATCTTCAATACCAACTAAGAGATTGTTAAACATAGAAGTTTTCCTTCTAAAAACTTCATTTAGTTAAAGGAAAAGGAAACAAGGGAAATGGGGGTATTATGTAATGCTTTACATTTGAAATGATTTTAATTATTCCCTTGTTTTCTTTTTCTTTAATAAAAGTTGAAAAGGAATTGTTAATGGTGTGTTTGCCATGGTTCTAAGCAGGCTGAGGTCACTGCATCCCCAAACCTCAATTAGCACTCTTTAATGTTTGATATTACTGAGTTATGTTAGTACCTTTGGTCCAGTTATTCCATCTAAAGTAATATAACAGAACTGGTGATATGTATGAATTTTAACTTCACAGAATCCCCTACATTACCAGGAACAAAATGCTGATAAGAAGAGACAAAATTAAATGATAACTGCTTTATGGTGTGATCAATGTTTTATTTTTAATAGCATGTTTCATACCAACTGCATCCCAAGAAGCCTTCCAGAGAAGTTCTAAATAGTCAGGCCTGGCCTTAGGACAAGGTAGGTAAGATGGTTGCCTTGGGCCCTACGCTGCAATTGACAGCTTTTTTGATGTAGGTCAGGTGGCTAATTCAGCCTCACAAGAAATACCTCAGGCACTTAAGCCACCCAGTTCCTGTTGAGGGGTGTCTGGCTATGGATTGCTAGCTGAAACACTAGCGGTGATGATTGGCCCCAGCCACTTCTGTGCTACCCAATGGTGACCCAGGCTTGGGCTTAAAGCCCTTCCAGAGCCCACTCTTCCCACACTCCCTCTTGTCTGTTCCCACAGCCTGGGGCATTCCTCCCTCCACCTGCTGCTCCTGACCTTCATCTCCAGCTGCTGCCACTCACTGCCCAGCCCAGGTGAGTGGGGTGGGCTGGGCTGGCTCCTATGGACCAAGTAAATCTCACCCAGGGTTTGCAGGAATGTGGGGCTGGGAGGGGAGGTTCCTGGTTGGCCGACACAAAAGGATGGAGGGGTGGGAGCAGTTCCTTCCCCGGCCCCACTCCATGGGGTGCCTCCTGTACTGCGGCATCCTCCGTTAGGTCCCTGCTGTTAGCATGCCGCCTTGGGCCCTGCAAACTCTTTGGCCAGGCCTGTAAATAATAGTTATGCGGTGAAACAGTACATAGATTAAAAGCAGGTCAGGAGAAAAAAAGAGATGTTTTAATCTCAGATTTAGAATGAGATGGAACATTCATGAGGTGAAATGGAGCTGTAAAGGGAAAAATTCTTGAATCAAGGATGCAAGACTGTATGAAGAGACAGAGAAGAAGAAGCAATGAGGGGGATTTCAATTGACTGTAGTGGTCTTTCAATGAGTCCTTAGAGACCCAGAACAAATTAACCAATGGTCTAAATGTGCACAGTTCCATTTGCTTCAGTGGAATTTTATGCTTTTTAAACCAAAATTTCTACCTAGGGTCTGATATTGTGCCTATCTCTGTAGAATTTGAGTTGCAGTAGTTGAAAGGAAGATGAGCAGTGTTAAAAGATAAATTATACTGTAATAACTCATATGATATTTTTAAAACTATACTATCTTCAGTATCTGTCAGCTCCTTCAGAAGTCTACATTTCAGATAGTTTCCATAGTAAATGGCAAAGGTATTGAATAATATAAGTGGCATCTGCAGGCAACACTTCCTCCCACAGATAGCTTACTTAAGTAATACACAGATATTTCTTCTGGTAGGATTTGTGGCCGGAGGAAACGAGAAAGGGCTGGCAAAGTTTATTACACACCATGACGTGTGTCACAGTAATACACAAAACAATATTGTCAGATCAAGGTCAAAGCTTTTCAATACCAACTATTAGAAAACACTATAAGCTGGTGACATTCTCCCTTTTATTTTTTGACAAAGTTGCTTCATGCCATGAAGCTTAATTGAGGTGAAGACTACTGGTCATCTCACAGGGTATGTCTACACATCAAAGTTATTTCGAAATAACGCTTTCATGTAGACATACCCACAGTGAAATAAATAAATACAACCCAAAACTGAGGAAAATCAGCACAATCAATGAAACCAGCCAACTAGGATGTGTGCAGCCAGCTGGTATAAGGAAAAAAAGTAGCTCTGGTTGGTAACTTTCTAATTCCAGAAAACCAAACACCCACCCTTGTCCTTCCCACTGACCTACTCCTTCTTTGAGTCCCCTCCCTCTACTCAATCCATCCCTCCTCCATTGTTTGCTATTCCATATCATCTCTTATGTGATCATTTTTGCAGCGAGATCCAAACAGGCATTTTTATTGTTTTGACAGATGTATTATGCTAAGTTCAGGTTTTATTTGTTATAGGACACTAGAGCTTGCAGCAAAATAATAAAAAAGGATAGTTTGTTAAAAAAAGAATAAAATTTCACAAAGGTTTTAATGATCGTTTCCCTCCTTTCTTCCCATTTTCTATAACCAGATCTGTGTTTTTTTGCTCACTAAAGTCTACATTGTAACTTCATGTGTAGAATTAAGACCACACATTATTGCAGCTGCTGTGGTCCTTTAAAGGCTGACTCCTGAAGCCCAAATATAAATACACAGATAACAACCCCAGAAATGCACATCTTGTCCAGATCTCTCTATAAATGAATTGGTAGAAACGTATTCCTCAACCTTCATGCAGATATACACACATATTAATATGTACACATTTAGCATGTGATGAACCAGAGGTTCGAAGATTGTCTAGGGGTGGCTTTTTGTGGCAAGGAACTGGGGCTGCCAAGGAGGGAAGCCCAAGACTTAAATGCACTTAACCAATTACAAACTTTATTAACTACAATTTGATTATATTAAATCACTGTCTCTGATTCGTCTTAGACAGCACAGCATGCAAAAAAAGAATATAACAAATAAAACCAATACAGCAATAATAAAAACTCCTCCCGTAGCCAATCCTTCTATGATTATCTTTGAACAGCTGATGGAGTTAGTCATTAATCTACATATACTTAACAATCTCTAAATATGAAATGGTTAATACAATATAGTAAGCAATATTCACAAGCCCAGTAACAATTACGATGCACAGACACAAAATAACGCATAGCATGCTCCAGATTCGTACACCCTTTCGTGATTCCATGGTTGGGAGGCAGCCTTGTGTGATCAACCCCTTAGCCAGGTTGGACGATACCTGCCTTCTATCTTGATACGGAATCTCCCCAAGCTTAGGGCACAGGGTGCTTTATACTATAATTTTGACATCCAGTACCATATTAGGATTATTTGATATCCGGTACCATAGTAGGGTTCCTTCCTTGTGACATGTGCTTGTGAAATTCTGCTCTTATCTTTTTGGCCCAGGTGCTTGCCAAGTTAAGTTCCATTTACTGAGGCTTAACGGCCCCTGGCCCGGGTGCTTGCCAAGTTAAGTTCCGTTTACTGAGAACTGTGCTGAGCACCCGAGGGACTTCAAGCTCTGTTACTGGATCTACTTCAGCGGCCTGTGTTTTTCTTGTGAGGGGCTTTAGTGTGGCAGTATGGGCAATATGCGCGAGGCCGTGGTCAAAAGGATCGGCTACACAACAGCGTGAACTAACAAATATACTTCCATATCTTCTTATAAATATTTCTGAAAGTTTGTTTGTTTGTCCCAAAAGATCTCCAAAATGGTAAGAGTTAGAAACACCTCATTTTGCACAGATAGTACTGATTTCCTAACTTAAATAACTGGATTGGTTATATGTCAAAATCAGTTCCCTTGGTTCACCAAGAGCCCCAATTGGGCCCATGATAATTCTGAAAGATCTTCAAAACTGTAAGAGCTAGAAACACCAAATTTTGAACAGATGCTACTGATTTCCTATCTTCAATAACTGGATTGGTTATATCTCAAATTTGGTTCCCCCAGAGCCCCAGTTGGGCCCACTGATAAATAGCTTTTAGGTGTTTGCTGGGCTTTTCTGTTAAGCGTGTCATATAAACTGCAACTAAAAGATCCTAGAGGATGTGGGCACCTTCAGCACCATCAAGGGAAAGCCCATGGGGGAGAGGCTACAGTGGGGCAGAGAATCAGCAACCTCCCCTATACTAGGGCACCAGCAGGTCTCCAGGACAGACCCAAATGTGGCTGATGCTGGCTGGGGTCTAGCCTTGCTAACTGTGGCTGGGAGAAGTCTCCAGCTATCACAGCCTCTCAACATCTTCACGCAGCCGGGCTTCGACTGAACCCCTTCTGGAAATTAAAGTTGCTTCCCTCCCCACACACCCAAACAAGCCATCCCATCACTCGCCCGCCTTTGGGCTGCATGCATTCTCCTAGCAAGGCTGTGTGCGTTATCAACAAGTGCCATGGACATTATGCACTTTGCAGGATTCAGCTCACAGTACAAAGAGGAGGTGAATAGGAGGAGAAGGTTTTGAGCACCATGGAGTCTGCGGAGGACACGGTACATTCAGAACAGCCTATTCTCATTAGAACAGTTATGTTGTGGTGCTGCATGTTCTGATCATCTAGACATCACCTGGTCTGAAGGTGTTTCACTTTGTCTGATCAATGTAACTGGTCCAGCTGCTGCTAGGAAGTCCATTCAGGTTGCCTCTTGGAGCATGCACTGAAGGTACTCAGGGAGTGGCTACTTGGGGAGCAGTGATTTGCTGCTGCTGCAGAGCCCAGGAGACATCCCCTCCATTTCTCAGGGCTTCTGGCAAGGAGGCTGCAGGCATTGGTTTGCATAGAGTCTTTAGGGAAGATGGGCCTTCCTGATTTGTGGGGATTGAGAAAAGAGACCCTATGGGATTTATTGTTTTATAAGCACATCACTATCTATGTTAATTTCTTAAAGTAATATATCAGAGAAAAGTATTTTCAATAAAATATGCTATGTTAATGTAATTGACGTAGTTCATTCATCACACCATTTACTATATTTTCCCCAGGTGACACCAGGTATTTCTGCTAGTTATTTAATATTACTATTATTGTTTAGTGCCTACTGGTGCTAACCAGAACCTCCAGGATCCCTTTTTATCCGGGTGTTATAGTGCAAAATTGGACACATGGTCACCCTACATTACTCCAGGAGGCACCCTACAGGAACCAGGATCAAACCCTGAGCCAAAGCATGAGTCCTACTACCTCAGCCAAAGCCCAAAGCCTCACTGCCCCAGGTGGGAAGACCAAACCTGAAGCCCCAGGGCTTCAGACCCAGCAAAGGGCCTATAATCTGAGTCCTGCAACCCAGGGCTGAAGAGCCCCAGCCAGTAAAGCTTAGACTTGGGTTTTGGCTCTGGTCCCGGGACACAACAAGTCTACCATTTTGGGGTCCCAACCCACAGTCTGAGAATCATTGTTCTAAGGATTCAATTATCATTATACCATTGTCTGTCTTCTTAAGCCCATCATTGCTTGCTCTAAGGTTATCATAATTTAGCCTTTAAACTGAATACTTAGGTAGGCAAAGGCAAAGAATATTCTTTTTCTTCTCTTGAGTCTCCAATGTGAAAAAGTTTGTAATATTAATGCCTTTTGATTTTGGAATATTTTTCTTTTTAAAAGCACCAAAGGCAAGAAGAAGAACCTACAAATTGAATAGTACATCACTGTACAGAAGAACTGTACATATAACATTTTTTTTTCTCTGAAGAGAAACTATGTATTCCCAATGGAAGATATCTGTTTCCCTCACAGGACAAAAATACTTCCATATTCTTAATATTCCTTCATGTCCTAATCATTAGCTAGGAGATTGTGAGCATTCTCATTTACATCTTTCCACCCTGTTATAGCATTTTTGCCTGGGGAGAATTGGAACCTTGGTTAATATTCATGAAATAATTTGGGACATAGACCAATGAACTAACTTCTGCTGCAGTAATATTACTCCTCATTAAAGCTTGTGAAAGTTCATCTCACATTCAATTACCAATTATTTAAAATTGTTTTCCAGGCAATCTATGCCTCTTAGACCGAAGGGGACAGCAGAAGGGCTGAGGGGTTGAGAGTGTGAGGGAGTGAGGGACAGAAATCTGTTTTCCCTTTGGTGTTTACTTTTTTGCCTTCTCTATGTATAACAGTGCCTACCAGCTTGCGAACTGTGTAAGTGACTTATTGGTCAGAGAGATGTCATATCACTGCTTTGAGGAATGATGAATGATTTAGAGCTGTAGATCTAAGATGTTGCAGAAATAAAGCATTAGTCTCTAAGGGATATTGAAGGCCATATCTGTAAAAGCTTAGAAATAGCAGCACTGTTCTAAATTCCATATCAATAAAATCCCTGGATTTTCTGAGGGCATAGCATAATGTCTTACTTTTAACTACTTTTGAATGTGAAGCAAGTCATAGTGTTTTTGTGTAATGATGGAATATGAGAGAGGGGATTTGGGGAGAAGATAGGAGATAGATAGTAGGTACATTTATTAGTCTGAGTTCCTTTTTCACACATCTCCATGTTTCACAATGATTATACCAGCAAACTTTTCATAATCCATAAAATAAATGATTAAATTATGAACCTGGAACTTTAAATATATTTCATACAACTAATTGCTCATTAAAAATATTTTAAAAATGGGGAGAAAAAGGAAAACAAAAGAAGTTTGCTTTAAAATCCTGGCTGATCCTTTGCTTTAAAATTAGGAGCATAATCCAAATTTTCTTGAGTCTTTGCACTGATTTCAGTGGGCTTAGGATCAGGCTCTTGTATTTTATGAGCAGTAACCTGTAACATTTTACATTTTATCTTTTTGTAAATGTTTTCTATAAGCTTTGCTTGAATATATATTCTTCTGTAATGTATATCCACATCACAGCATGCCATCTTACAGATTCTCTTGGCTCTGGGTAATGTCTGCCAGTGAGATACTAGGCTCCATCTGCAGGTGAAAACATTAACACATGTAATGAACAACATAATTACTGCACATTTTCTGGTAATAATGCTCCTTCTTTTGTGTATAGCTGTTTTTAAATTTAGGATGAAAACCCTTAAACTACATTGCCATATTGAAAGGGCCCTGAAGTAAATGTGTATTAAAATTTGAAAATTTTCATCTGAATTCTGGATCATAACTGACTTTTCCATCATAACATGATGTTTGATGTACTGTGTTATGATAAAGTTTATTCCGTGAACAGAAATGCCTTTTAATAGACATTTTGGGAATGGAGAAAGCTTTTTTCAAACCTGAAATTATTACAATACGAAAATGATTTTGCAGATAACAACCTAGTTGTTTTCAAAGGCAGAACAACGGGAATAAATCCTCATCTTTTTCTGGTTGATGTAGGGCCACTATCACTGACTGAGGTATTGAAAGAATGGGGGAGCTTCTTTTATGGCTTGGGAGATAGGTGGTGCACCACAATTTGCTGTCAGAGAATCTCTCAACACCTCAGTCAGAAGATTGGGGTGCCAGGTATCCTCAAGGTGACGAAGTTAAGGCCTCTGCTTAAGACCAAATACATTGATATGGACACTCCTGTTGACTTGTGCAGTTTTTCATATTCTTGTTAAAGATCATGGAGAAGTGTGTGGCAAAGGAACTCTAGTGGTATCTGGAGTACCTAATTAACTCCACTTATCTGAGAAACAAATCTGAGCGGTCTACACTGGCCCTTTTGCACAAAAGCTTTTGTGCAAAAGGACTTTTGCCCGAACGGGAGCAGCATAGTATTTCCGCAAGAAGCACTGACTTCTTACATGTGATCGTCAGTGTTCTTGCAGAAATTCAAGCGGCCAGTGTAGACAGCTGGCAAGTTTTTCCGCAAAAGCAGCTGCTTTTGCGGAAAAACTTGCCAGTCTAGACACAGCCTAGGTGTTAGATGAAGAGTATGCGCTATAGCTCCAGGCAGTGGGAATTGTCATATTTTCCTTTCATGTGCACAAACTGAAGATCTGCCTCTCCCCTGTTAATTACTATTTATGTTTAATAGAATTGACTATAAAGTACTGTGCAAACATTTACACTGGAATTGGAGGGTTTCTTTTATGTGATTCAGTTCCTTTCTTGAGAATCCCCAATTCTATCTTGATGGCTCTCTAATGTGGGCTAGCTATAGTTTCAGTGTAGGTGGCTATTTTGAGGAACAGTGTGGTGTTACATATCTCCATCTTGTTTTACTCAGATCAGCTGATTGATCAAGACAATGAGAACCTGAACATGGTTCTGGCTGAGAGGGATAAGATATTACTTTCAGAAGCAAATTAACTAGGGTTTAATTTAACTAAAATAATGATGTTTTATAACCTTTTAATTTATGTGGATTTTTGCACTAGCATAACATATTTTGATATTTAAATAGCTATTCTCAAGGTTTTCTTCAATAATTTGGTCTAACAGCTTTTGGTATTTTTTTTAAACAAGCTATTAGAGTGAGAACAATGTGTGGAGGACAGAGTAATGATTTTCAAGAAACATTTTGTGGGGATTTTGAGTGCATAGGCTGAGTACACATGCTCAGTGGCTGGATTGAAACGACAAATCATAATAGCTCCAGAGGAGCTGTTACAATCTACCCAGTCAATGATCCGTGAACTAAGAAGAATTTGCTCAATTTGGAGTCAATACCTTCAAACATGGTAAAAAATAAACAAACAATCCTCCACCCATGCCCAGCTCATCCACACAGACTTTCTCCTTCCTTCAGAGGATACTTGCTTAGCTGTGTCCACAGCCCTGCTTTGGATCCTGACAAAAGATATTCCAAATGAAATATGAAGAAAGTGGTGGGCTAGAATTGAGGCAAATGTGATACTTATTTCCCTATGGGTACGTCTACACTAGCTCGTTAGTTCGAGCTAGGTAGGGTAATGAGGGCAAGCGGAGTTGCAAATGAAGCCCGGGATTTAAATATCCCGGGCTTCATTTGCATGTTCCCGGGGGCCGCCATTTTTAAATCTCCCTTAGTCCGAACTCCGTGCCCGCAGCTACATGCAGCACGAAGTAGGTAGTTCGAATTAAAGATCCTAATTTGAACTACCGTTACTCTTCATTCCATGAGGAGTAACGGTAGTTCAAATTAGGATCTTTAATTCGAACTACCTACTCTGTGCCGCATGTAGCCTAATTCGAACTACCATTACTCCTCATTCCACGAGGAGTAACGGTAGTTCAAATTAGGATCTTTAATTCGAACTACCTACTCTGTGCCGCATGTAGCCTAATTCGAACTACCATTACTCCTCATTCCACGAGGAGTAACGGTAGTTCAAATTAGGATCTTTAATTCGAACTACCTACTCCATGCCACGTGTAGCTGTGGGCACGGATTTCGGACTAAGGGGGATTTAAAAATGGCGGTCCCTGGGAACATGCAAATGAAGCCCGGGATATTTAAATCCCGGGCTTCATTTGCAACTCCGCTTGCCTTCATTACCCTACCTAGCTAGAACTAATGAGCTAGTGTAGACATACCCTATGAAATCCTCCTCCCACTTCTTAAAAAGAGGAAGGATCCAGTGGTTAGAGAATTGACCTAAGATTTAGAAGTCCTGGGTTCAATTTCGATCTCAATTACAGACTTCCTTTGTGATGTTAAACCATTTAATCTGCTCAATATATTAGCTCCTTGTTTATAAAACACTATTAGTATTTCCTTACTGTGATGTTTCCTGGAGTTACCCAAACCTGTGAGGCACCTCAATATCTGCTGCTACTGGTAAGAGTAGGTGTGCAGGTCCCCTCTCCTCTTACAGCTATCTTCCTTCCTCAGTGTTTACCTCTGGGAACTCAGACAGTCCCTCTTGCTACAGGTCATGATATTAACAGCTTTGGGCAGTGATACTACACCATTTCCCACTAACAGTCTTAAAATACCTCTTAAACCTTCCCACTTTAATTCAATATGGGCTCAAGGCATTATGATTATAAATTGCTCTGAGGCAAGAAGTTTTACTTCTTTACCTTCCTCAATCTCCTTAATCACATTTCTCTTGACTAGAGATATCTGGATATCTGTGCCTCTCTACCACCAATTATTATTTCACTTAGCCTTTTAAATACATTCTTTGTCTACCTCCAGGAGGTCAGACTTGACAAAATCAACGAGAACCCCCTCTCTGTCACCACAGAAGTCTTTAACTCAAGGGGTAGCTACATTAGCTGTGATAGATTTGACACTGTATTTGGACTCCCCATATACAAGGCATTGTTTCTTCATATGTTCAAGGGACCCACAAAAGAAGCACTTTCATGGACCATACCCTTTGCCTGAGGTCTGATGATTAGGGTTACTCCTGGGGACCAGTACTGGGATTATGTGCACTTAATTCCCTCTCCATTTTTTCTCCTTCTTCTCAGCAACAAATCAGGACTCCCCTTTTATGCCAACTTTTTGCAATTTTATTTGGAATCCCATGCCTGAATAATCTCACTTGCATGTTTCAGTCAGTGGCTTCTTCTACAGTTGTGGAGACTTTTCTTCTCACACTGCTTCCCTCTCTTCATCAGGGACGACATAAAAAAAATGCTCCTGAATAAATAGATCTTCCAACTTGTCATAGAATCATAGAACCATAGAGCTGGAAGAGACCTCAGAAGGCCATCAAGTCCAGCCCCCTGCCCAAGAGAGGACCAATCCCAACTAAATCAACCCAGTCAGGGCTTTGTCAAGCTGAGACTTAAACATCTCTAGGGATGGAGACTCCACTACTTCCTTAGGCAACCCATTCCAGTGCTTCACCACTCTCCTAGTGAAATAGTTTTTCCTAATATCCAACCTGGACCTCTCTCACCACAACTTGAGACCATTGCTCCTTGTTCTGCCATCCATCATTACTTTGAACAGCCTTTCTCCAGCCTTTTTGGAACCTCCCTTCAGGAAGTTGAAGGCTGCTATCAAATCCCCCTCACTCTTCGCTTCTGCAGACTAAATAGACCCAATTCCCTCCGCCTCTCCTCGTAGGTCATATGCTCCAGTTTCCTAATCATTTTGGTCACCCTCTGCTGGACCCTCTCCAATACCTCCACATCCTTCCTGTAATTGGGGGCCCAGAACTGGACACAATACTCCATGTGGCCTCACCAGAGCTGAATAAAGAGGAATAATCACATCTATGGATCTACTAGCAATGCTCCTCTGAATGCAACCTAATATGCCATTAGCCTTCTTGGCTACAAGGGCACACTGTTGACTCATATCCAGCTTCTCATCCATTGTAATCCCCAGGTCCTTTTCTGCAGAACTGATACTTAGCCAATTGGTCCCCAGTCTGTAATAATGATGGGGATTCTTCCGTCCCAAGTACAGGACTCTGCACTTGTCCTTGTTGATTCTCATCAGATTTCTTGTGGCCCAATCCTTCAATTTGTCTAAGTCACTCTGGACTCTATCCCTGCCCACCAGCGTATCTACCTCTTCCCCTAGCTTAGTGTCATCTGCAAACTTGCTGAGGGTGCAATCCATCCCCTTATCCAGGTCATTAATGAAGATGTTGAACAAAACCAGTCCCAGAACCAAACCTTGAGGCACTCCACAAGAAACCGAGCACCATCTTGGCATCAAGCCGTTCATCACTACCCGTTGGGCCCAACCTTCCAGCCAGCTTTCTTTCCATCTTACCATCCATTTATCCAATCCACATTCCCTTAACTTGCTGGCAAGAATATTGTCATAAATTTCTGCCCCTCCACTTTTTATCATTTTTTCAGTAACCAGCCATTTTATGAACATATGTCCTGTTCCTTAACTTGTCAAGTTTTTTGAGGTTTCTAAACTTTAGGCAACATACATCTGCAATAATTTGAAATCTTTATTTACCACAAGACTTTTAAACCACTCATACAAGATATTATCATTTATATCTATATCTTTAAACACCTATAAAGCTTTAACAGACAGTGTGGGAAATACGGCAGTCATCCTCTGGTCTTTTCTGTACGCTGAAAATCCTTCTGAAGTGGACAAATATTTCTGATGCAATCTTTATTACTTTGGGCACATTTTATCCCAAGTATATGGTTCTTAGGGGGGAATACCAGCATTGGGGGCAATCTTTGTATTTCCAGGTTTTTTTGTTTGGACTCCCTTTCTTGTTCATTCAGACAGGGAGGGGAAAAAGGGTGCCAGCTCCCTTTCTTGTTTCTGTTTCAAATTTTAGCTTCTCTGCTTCCAGCTTCTTTTTCTGAACCAGCATCTTCCTTTTCCTGGGGCATCTAATTTTCTACTTCTTCCAGATTTTGGACTGCTATTCTGGCTAGTTCTAACTGCATTGCTATGTTCCTGGGACTCATGCCAGACAGGTTACCTAAGACTGCACCCTCTGTGTCTTCAGAGATTTTTGATGGAAAATTCTGATCTCTTGCATGATTATCATCTGCCATGAGTATAGCTCTCATCCTCTCCATATTTTCCCCTTGTAACATTGAGGCCGTATTCTACAGTTTTTTTCAATTATTCCTTGGTATGTTTTAATCTCTGGTTTACTCAACTTGTTGTTTTCTATGCCTGATATAAACAAATAGGGTGCATCTACACTGCACCGTTATTTCAAGATAACTAGCATTATTTTGAAATAATAATGCGAGCGTCTACACAGCCATTCTGTTATTTCAAAATAATTTCAAAATAACGGACGGCTTATTCTGAAATCTGTAAACTTCATTCAATGAGGAATAATGCCTAGTTCAAAATAGCTATTTTGAAATAAGGCGTGTATAGATGCTCCATTACTGCTATTTCAAAATAGCCCCTCAGAAGAGCCATTCTAAATTATTCCTCCCCTCTAAATTGAGATAGCACGTTTACATTATGGGATCTTGTCTTGGACTAATTTTGAGGCTTCCCTAAAGTGTAGACATGCTATTTCAAAAGAAAATATTTCGCAATAGCTATTCCAGAATAGCTTATTTCAAAATAGCTATGCAGCATAGATGTACCCCTAGGCTATGTCTACACTGGCATGATTTTCCAGAAATGCTTTTAATGGAAAAGATTTCAGTTAAAAGCATTTTTGGAAAAGAGCATCTAGATTGGCAGGACGCTTTTCCGCACAAGCATTTTTTGCGGAAAAGCGTCCGTGGCCAATCTAGACACGGTTTTCTGCAAAAAAGCCCTGATCGCCATTTTCGCGATCGAGGCTTTTTTGTGGAAGACAAATCTCTGCTGTCTACACTGGCCCTTTCGCGCAAAAGTTTTTTGGAAAAAGACTTTTGCCCGAACGGGAGCAGCATAGTATTTCCACAAAAGCACTGACAATCTTACATGAGATCATCAGTGCTTTTGCGGAAATTCAAGCGGCCAGTGTAGACAGCTGGCAAGTTTTTCCGCAAAAGCAGATGATTTTGCGGAAAAACTTGCCAGTCTAGACACAGCCATAGAGAATAACAAACTGTAACCCGCTTTGTTTCCAATCTTCTCATTTTTGAATCTCTGAGTATCTGTGTTATCTGATATGCAATTTCTCTGGAGCATGAGCCTTGGATAATCACCAAAGGGGGAGCAGAATTTGCAAACGGTGTCATTATGAAGTTTCCTGGAGGTCCCCAGGCTTGTGAGCCACCTCACTACCAGCTGCCCTTTTCATAAGGAAGCCTTTGTGGGAGTCAGCTCCTGAACTCCACTGCCCATGGGCAACTCAAGAGTGCCCCTCTATGCCTGTGTCAGCCTTGTTCTCTTTGTACAGCTTAATAACTAGCATGCTCCTACACTAGTACCCTCTGAACATCTCCCAAGTCTGTCCAATGCCTTGTTCACTGGACCATGTATGACATGTTTTATAGACAGGGGGAGACTGTGCCTCCCCAAACAGTGTACCATTTTGAAATAAGGTGTATCGGTGTACCACCCTAGGCCTCCATGCCTCATGCAGAGACTCCAAATGGCTGGTGCTAGGTCATGCCTCTTGTCTGCTGCTCAGGAGCTGGCTGCCCAAGCACCAGGACTTTGGGTCACCCAGAGCCCTGGGGTTGGGGAAAGAGCAACCACACTGCCCACTCACCTGAGCACCAAGGCTGAAGACACTGTGGCTATGCTACCCAGGGTCTGTGGGCACTGAATCTGTGGTGACTGGGGCTGGGGCTTCACCCCCCGCCTGCCAGCACTGGGATCATGGGCCTGCGGGGGAAGGAGGGTAGAAGGAGAATAGTGGGAGGGGTGGCAGAAGGAGAGGGGCTGGGCCTTGGGCACAAGGGGAGGTGTTGTGGGCTAGCTCCTTAGGCACTGGACATTCACAGTATGCATAGTTTTGCTGCTCACAAAGGAACTGTACACCCCAACTTACATCGTACAGTACATGTTAGCTTATTCCTCACTTCACTACTCTGTTAAATACACAGCACTTTGTTAAGTTTATAGCAGAAACAATTACAATTTTGCTTGACAATGCCAGTGATAGCAAGTAGAAGTATTGGAAACAAATGGTTACACGTACACTAAAATAATATATTCTAGACTTGGATTTAATTAACATCTTGCTCTTAGGTCTAATAAAGTATTATTCACCACCAGTGCTTTACAACCAGGCAGGCTGTGATCCTTTTTTCATGAGGCAAGACACACTGTCAGTTTGTCCCCTAGGTGAAGGATACTATGTGTTTCCTTGCATTACTTGATATACCAGATGAATCCTTTGATTTTAGTAATGAACAGGGCACCTCCTTGATGGCAGCGTTTTTCTGTAGGTTTTCTCTCTTGTAGATTTTGCCATCTGACAGCTGGTATTTGGTTTGTATGCAAATAGGTATCCCTTGTAAGACATGCAATGTACAATACACGCATGACCAGACAGAAATAGGTGTTGGTTACCTCCAGTCTAAAGAGAATGTATCTATGGAGTGACCTTATTACCAGCCTTAACTCTTATACCTTAAGAGCATAATTTTCAGTGAAAGTGCTTAGCTCTGTAAATATTATCCTACCAACATTTTACAGTCATTATGATAGCCTTGTGTGCCACAGTTTAATGAATGATAGTGTATATCCAAACCTGGGGATCCATGACATCTCTATGCACCCCTGGGGTCTCTGCCAACAGAGTCCACAAGGTTCCTGGGACACAGGTATGTTGTGAGAACTAAATCCCTATGGGTACGTCTACACTAGCTCGTTAGTTTGAGCTAGGTAAGGTAATTAGGGCAAGCGGAGTTGCAAATGAAGCCTGGGATTTAAATATCCTGGGCTTCATTTGCATGTTCCTGGGTGCCGCCATTTTTAAATCCCCCTTAGTCCGAACTCCGTGCCCGCGGCTACACATGGCATGGAGTAGGTAGTTCAAATTAAAAATCCTAATTCGAACTACCATTACTCCTCATTCCATGGATCTTTAATTTGAAATACCTACTCTGTGCCGCGTGAAGCCACGGGCACGGAGTTCAGACTAAGGGGGATTTAAAAATGGCAGCGCCCAGGAACATGCAAAAGAAGCCCGGGATATTTAAATCCCAGGCTTCATTTGCAACTCCACTTGCCCTAATTACTCTACCTAGCTTGAACTAACGAGCTAGTGTAGACGTACCCTATGTGATTGTGAGGTGCTTAGTTGCTACAGTCAACACAATCACACAAGTAGACTGAATTTAGTTTAAAAAAATTCATGGAAAATATTCAGGAAGATAAATAAAGTTGGCATTGCTTACATTATAGTGGGGAACAATTCCCATTTTAAGTATAATTCCAGTGGCAGACATATAAATGAAATCTTTATGAATTCCAATGACACTGGTACTGACATAGAAACACAGAGCTGAGTGTGGATCCTCCAAGGACTAGCAGGAAAAATGTCCTTCCTCTCTGATTAGACTCATGCAGAAGAAAGCAGTCTCGGGAAAAGTCCATTGCAGAACATGCAGATTTGGTTTTCCACATTAATACACTTTTTGTTTTGTTTTGTTTTTGCAATGGGAAGAAATGACCTATGCCAAATTTCTAAAAGATGTTTGTTGGTGGATATGAAATCCAGATACTATGTCCTAGTACTCCTTACTAGCTATTCTGGTCTTCTAGGAAAATACAATTTAAAAAATTACTATATGTGCCAATGTGATGGCAGGTCACAGTTCTGATAAGGTCACTATGATCTACACTTATAATGCATTTTCTAAATAAACTACGTATGCGCAGTGCTATTAAGTATCATTCAGAGCTGTTAGGTTGTACAAATTCATACAGAAATTGGAAATGAATACTGCTGAAATAATATTATATTACCTGCTCACATATTGTATGAGATAAGCTGTTTGTGGCTTAAAGACAGGTTACTCACAATATGCAATGAATGTAGTTGTTTGAGGTGTGACCTCCATGGGGGTGTCACATCATATGCGTATGCACCTTTAATCAGAGATTTTCATTAGTATTATCAACTTGGCCTACACGTGTGCTGTTAATTTCCTTGTGTCCCACATTGCTGTTATATCAGGTTCTGCCAGAGAATTTGCATTAATTCCTTCTCTGTTGCTCAGTCTCAAAAGTAAACTGAGGGGAAGGAGAACAAGTAAAGGAGTAGGCAGAGTAACATTTGTCTTGATGAATTAATGTTACTGTACAAGGTAAATGAACCCTCCTTTTTAGAATAATAGAATCATACAAGTTTATGTTTGGAAGAGACCTCAGGCGATCATCTAGTCCAACTCCCTGCTCAAAGTAGGACCCGTTCCAGTTAAACCATTCCAGCCAATGTTAAAAACCTCTAAGAGATGGAGATTCCATCACCTCCAAATATAACCTATTCTAGTGCTTCATCACCATTCTAATGAAGCAGTTGTTCCTAATATCCAATTCAGATCTCCCCCACAGTAACTTGAGACCCTTGCACCTTGTTCTGTTATCTGTCACCACCGAGAACAGCTTACCTTCATCTTCTTTGGAACCCTTTTCCCTTCAGGTAGTTGAAAGCTCCTATCAAATCACCCTCATTCTTCTTTTCTGCAGGCTAAAAAA